>NC_135236.1:522210365-522841079 GCF_051348905.1 Ranitomeya variabilis | reverse complement strand
TAAGGCCAGCCAGGATATTATTAAATCTCTAATGTCTATACAGGGGATTTGGAGCTCCATATCAGAAAAAAAAAAAAATTTTCCATTGCTGTACAAATATATTTAAAACAACTTATTTTGGTGCTTTCTTTATTTCTTTCCTCCAACAGGTTATTAGTTTACTGGTTAATGGGCGTCTCAAGGGTAGTAGATTTTAATGGACGGTTTGAAACACACATATTGTCCACATTGTATTCGCAATACTAAATGTTCCCATTTCTTCCCATTTCAATATTCTGTTGTTTCTTTTTTTCAAGTTAATAATAAAAACAGATTTGACAGAAAAATTAAACATTGTAGAATTTAAAATCTTTTTAGATTTGCCCATTCCTGGAAGTATTGCAGTATATATATATTAGATTTGCCAAATCCTGCTACATGGCGTAATAGGACGAAATATTGAGCATTTCATTTTCAGAAAACACCTTACTACTTACATCATGGTAATTGTGCGGGCACAGGGGATGTGCCACAGCGTCCCCAGAAGGTATCAGCTTTAACTAACAGACTTCTGTGACTGGAAACTTCTGAATCCTCACATCGTGCGCAGGGCATGCTGTTAGGATTCTGCGAGAGCAGGTGGTCACGTAACCAAAGGATGCGCTTTGCATACTTACGGACATGTTCTGACTAGATATTCTCAGACTCACTCATTTCACGTAACAAGCACGTCTAGTCAGCACGTGACCACATGTATGCATACTTGCAGTCACTTGTTCGGCACCGACACTGGAGAATCCTGACAGCATGCGTTGTGCACGCTGTGAGGATTCAGAAATCTGTAGTCACATACAGTGATTGCAGACTTTAACCACAAGACTAGAAAACCCCTTTTTGATTCAATGGTCCATAATGACTATGGAATCTAAAGATGTTTAGAATTGAGAGTCCTCAGTGGTTGATACCTTTTAATGGCTAACTGAAAAGATGGTAACAAATTGCAAGCTTTCGAGACTACACAGGTCTCTTCATCAGGCATAGGCTAATACAAATTCTGAAGAATCACATATTTATGCACAACATAGCACAGAAAAAAAAAAAAAAACATGGATAAGACAGGTGGCATGAAGCAGAATTACCATGAGTGATAAACAGTTATGTCCATAAATGTTGGGCCAGTTCTTAGATAAGGAATGTTTTATTGTCCTCTGATTGGGGTCTCTGTTGTGATGAACCCTCATAGTCTGAGGGGCAAGTTCCTTAGTTGATGTAAAAAGACATAAATCCATGCGACACATTCATTCCACCACTAAGACACTCAAAGGTCGTCATCAGTTTATATTCCCAGACTCTTCTGTCTCTCTGAGTTTTAAAGTTACCTTTAATAATAATAATAATTTTTATTTATATAGCGCCAACGTATTCCGCAGCACTTTACAATTAAGCGGGGACATATAGGAACAATAAATTCAATACAAGTTAAGACAATTTAAACAGTGACATTAGGGGTGAGGCAAGCTTACAATCTACAAGGAAATGGGGGGATACAATAGGTGAAAAGTGCTTGTTATTTCAGGTCTGGCAATTTTAATACATAGGGATTTTCATACAAAGCTGCATGATCCGGTCATCAGCCTGTGTGTTTAAGTGCAATAGTCAAGTATCAAGTGCAGTTATCGTGTGCATGGAGGGTGTGGAGACAGATGAATAGTAGGGTGCAGATTCAGAGTATTATTTGGAAGGAGGGAACAGGGCAAAGTTAGTTTACTGAGTAGTTGATGTGGTAGGCTTGTTTGAAGAGATGGGTTTTCAAAGCGCGCTTGAATAGGTTGGGGCTAGGTATCAGTCTGATCGTCTGGGGAAGTGCATTCCAGAGAGCTGGCGCAGCACGAGAGAAGTCTTGGAGATGGAGGTGTGAGGTTCGGATTACGGGGGATGTTAGCCTTAGGTCATTTGTAGAATGGAGGGCACGTGTAGGGCGATAGACAGAGATGAGAGAGGAGATATAAGGTGGTGCAGAACTGTGGAGAGCTTTGTGGGTGAGAGAGATGAGTTTATACTGGACCCTGTAGCGAATGGGCAGCCAGTGTAATGACTTGCACAAGATGGAGGCATCGGTGAAGCGGCTGGACAGAAATATGACCCTGGCTGCAGCATTCAAGATGGATTGGAGAAGAGAAAGTTTGGTAAGAGGGAGACCGATTAGAAGAGAGTTGCAGTAGTCCAGACGAGAATGAATAAGAGCGACAGTAAGAGTCTTAGCAGTATCAATGGTGAGAAAAGGTCGGATTCTGGTGATGTTTTTAAGATGCAGGTGACAAGAGCGAGTGAGTGATCGGATATAGGGAGTAAAGGAAAGTTCGGAGTCGACTATGACCCCAAGACAGCGGGTATGCTGCTTGGGAGTTATGGTTGAACCATCCAGGGTAATTTCGATGTTGGGTAGAGTGAGGTTAGTAGAAGGGAGAAACACAAGAAGTTCCGTTTTGGAGAGATTTAGTTTCAGGTAGAGGGAGGACATGATGTTAGAGACAGCAGACAGACAATCCTTGGTATTTTGAATTAGGGTAGGGGTGATGTTGGGGGAAGAAGTGTATAATTGGGTGTCATCAGCATAGAGATGATACTGGAACCCAAATCTGCTGATTGTTTGTCCAATAGGGGTCGTGTAAAGAGAGAAGAGGAGGGGGCCTAGGACTGAGCCTTGCGGAACCCCGATAGTAAGGGGACGAGGAGAGGAAAAGGAGCCGGCAAAAGATACAGTGAAGGAGCGGTCAGAGAGGTAGGAGGAGAACCAGGAGAGGGCTGTGTCCTTGAGGCCTATGGAGCGGAGCATAGTGAGAAGGAGCTGGTGATCCACAGTGTCAAATGCGGGAGATAGATCCAGGAGAATCAGCAGAGAGCAATGACCTTTGGATTTAGCTGTTATTAGATCATTAGAGACTTTAGTGAGGGCAGTTTCAGTGGAGTGTAAAGAGTGGAAACCAGATTGTAAGGGGTCAAGAAGAGAGTTATCTGAGAGATAGCGGATTAGACAGGAGTGGACCAAGCGTTCCAGGAGTTTCGAGATGAAGGAAAGGTTAGAGACAGGTCTGTAGTTAGCAGTGCACTTCTGGTCCAGGGATGGCTTTTTAAGTAAAGGGGTTATGATGGCATGTTTAAATGAGGAGGGAAAGATACCTGAAGAAAGAGAGAGGTTAAATATTTTAGTCAGGTGAGTGGTGACCACTGGTGAGAGAGACTGCAGGATATGTGAAGGAATGGGTTCCCTGTTGCAGGTTGTAGGCCGAGCAGAAGCGAGGAGCTTGGAGACTTCTTCTTCTGAAACAGGCTCAAAGATGTCTAATGAGTTTGAGGTGCGGCACGGAAGGGGATCCAGGCACTGAGGAGATTGCGCTGAGATATCCTGATGGATGTGGTTGACTTTTTCTAAGAAATAAGTGGCCAGATCCTCACCGCTGAGGTTGGTGATGGGGGCCTGTACTTTAGGTTTCAGGAGGGAGTTTAAGGTTTCAAAAAGTCGTTTTGGGTTGTTGCATAGTGAGGTGATGAGGGTGGTGAAGTAGGATTGTTTGGCCAGATAAAGGGCAGAGTTATAGGTTTTGAGCATGAACTTATAGTGGATGAAGTCTTCTGCTAAGAGAGATTTTCTCCACTGCCGCTCTGCACACCTTGAGCAACGCTGAAGAAAGCGTGTTTGCATAGTGTGCCAGGGCTGCCATTGTCTGTGTTGGGTCTTTCTGCTTGTAGAAGGTGCTGCTTCATCTAGGGCATTCTTCAGTGTATTATTAAAGTGTGACAATGCTAAGTCTGGACAGGAGAGGGAGGAGATGGGGGCTAGAGATGTGTGGAAATTGTCCATAAGCTGCTGGGTATTAATGGTACGAGTACCTTTTAACACAAGTAAATTCATGTCCATAATGCTATGATTTGGGAGACAAAAATGTATTGCCACAGGTAGATCCATTCTTTTTTCTCTTATTGTATGGCAGTGAGAATTCATTCTTGTTCTAAGCTTTTGCCCTGTCTCCCCCACATACAGACCCCCAGTTGGACATTTAGTACAAATAATTAAGTACACCACATTAGAAGTGACGCAGCTGAAAGTACCTGGTATCTTGTAGTCCTGATGTGAGTTGGGGATCTTTATCTTGTCCGTGGTCATTATAAATGGACAGGTTTTACATTTTTTCTTATTGCAGGGAAAGGTACCTGCAGCTGTTGGAGAGGACAGGGAGCTCTTGACAATGATGCTTCTTAGATTTGGGGGCTGCCTAAAACACAGTAGTGGGGGGTCTGGAAAAATGGGATGTCTATTTTATTGTTCTGCAGCTTAATGATGGTGTTTAATCAATTTCACCCTACCATCAACTTGACACTCAACTACTCCTGTACTGAAAGTAACTTTTTGGACACCATCATTAAGCTGCAGAACAATAAAATAGAGACATCCCTGTATCAGAAGCTAATCGAACGTCCAACATACCTTAAATGGGACAGTTTCCATCAAAAACCCATAAAAAACTGCATTGTCTACAGCCAAGCCATCAGATACAATCGTATATGTTCCAACCCAATGGATAGGGATGAACACCTTGATCGCCTCAGAAAGACCTTTTTGAATAAGGGCTACCATCCAAGAACAATTGAAAACCAGATTACAAGAGCCACCAGAATATCAAGGAATCACCTGCTACATTACAAAGCTAAAGAAGAAAATAACTGGGTGTCTCTAGTAGTTACCTACAATCCAAATCTGGAGGTGCTAAGGGGATCTGCATGGAAATTACAACCTTTACTACAAAAAGATGCCCGATTACAATCCATTTTTCCAGACCCCCCACTACTGTGTTTTAGGCAGCCCCCAAATCTAAGAAGCATCATTGTCAGAAGCTCCCTGTCCTCTCCAACAGCTGCAGGTACCTTTCCCTGCAATCAGAAAAAATGTAAAACCTGTCCATTTATAATGACCACGGACAAGATAAAGATCCCCAACTCACATCAGGACTACAAGATGTCCGGTACTTTCAGCTGCGTCACTTCTAGTGTGGTGTACTTAATTATTTGTACTAAATGTCCAACTGGGGGTCTGTATGTGGGGGAGACAGGGCAAAAGCTTAGAACAAGAATTAATTCTCACCGTCATACAATAAGAGAAAAAAGAATGGATCTACCTGTGGCAATACATTTTTGTCTCCCAAATCATAGCATTATGGACATGAAATTACTTGTGTTAAAAGGTAACTTTAAAACTCAGAGAGACAGAAGAGTCTGGGAATATAAACTGATGACGACCTTTGACTGTCTTAGTGGTGGAATGAATGTGTCGCATGGATTTATGTCTTTTTACATCAACTAAGGAACTTGCCCCTCAGACTATGAGGGGTCATCACAACAGAGACCCAATTAGAGGACAATAAAACATTCCTTATCTAAGAACTGGCCCAACATTTATGGACATAACTGTTTATCACTCATGGTAATTCTGCTTCATGCCACCTGTCTTATCCATGTTTTTTTTTTTTCTGTGCTATGTTGTGCATAAACATGTGATTCTTCAGAATTTGTATAAGTCTATGCCTGATGAAGGGACCTGTGTAGTCTCGAAAGCTTGCAATTTGTTACCATCTTTTCAGTTAGCCATTAAAAGGTATCAACCACTGAGGACTCTCAATTCTAAACATCTTTCTATCTACTGGCTAACACGGTACCAAGATATACACTCACCGGCCACTTTATTAGGTACACCATGCTAGTAACGGGTTGGACCCCCTTTTGCCTTCAGAACTGCCTCAATTCTTCGTGGCATAGATTCAACAAGGTGCTGTCAGCATTCCTCAGAGATTTTGGTCCATATTGACATGATGGCATCACACAGTTGCCGCAGATTTGTCGGCTGCACATCCCAAAGATGCTCCATACAAGGCAGGATGGATCCATGCTTTCATGTTGTTTACGCCAAATTCTGACCCTACCATCCGAATGTCGCAGCAGAAATCGAGACTCATCAGACCAAGCAACGTTTTTCCAATCTTCTACTGTCCAATTTCGATGAGCTTGTACAAATTGTAGCCTCAGTTTCCTGTTCTTAGCTGAAAGGAGTGGTACCCGGTGTGGTCTTCTGCTGCCCATTCTCCTCTGACCTCTGGCATCAACAAGGCATTTCCGCCCACAGAACTGCCGCTCACTGGATTTTTTTTCTTTTTCGGACCATTCTCTGTAAACCCTAGAGATGGTTGTGCGTGAAAATCCCAGTAGATCAGCAGTTTCTGAAATACTCAGACCAGCCCTTCTGGCACCAACAACCATGCCACATTCAAAGGCACTCAAATCACCTTTCTTCCCCATACTGATGCTCGGTTTGAACTGCAGGAGATTGTCTTGACCATGTCTACATGCCTAAATGCACTGAGTTGCCGCCATGTGATTGGCTGATTAGAAATTAAGTGTTAACAAGAAGTTGGACAGGTGTACCTAATAAAGTGGCCAGTGAGTGTATATCTTTCCTGTATGGAATCTAACGCATTTAATAGAGAGAGAAGGTTTTCTTTGCCTCAAGACACAATCAAATGATCTCAAGAGCCTGTCATGGTAGCTAGGATCCAGCAAAGGCCCCTATGTTCGTTTTTTGTTTGCACATATTAGAACCATGCTGAACAGCACACACAAACTTTTTAAGCAACTTGTGCCATATTTTAAAAAATGTAGACCACTGTGTGCCATTTTTGTTGATGTCTCAATTCATGCACTCTACAACACTAAAGTAGCTTAAGATTTCTAAAGATCTCTTCCTCTCCCATTGTGTCTATTTGTTGGGGCAGGAGGCTGGGTTGATGGAGACTTTGTCGCAATGGGGGTTGTTATGATGTTGTTTGTAGTTTGATGTACTGATGTTGTGTGAATATTTATACGTGTAATAAAAAAACGGTTTTATTATATTCCTAAGGCCGTCTGATGGGAATGCGGGAGGTCTGTCCACTAGCGGAACTACACTAAGAACAGGAATATAGCATACACTACAAAACGCTAATAGAGTTGGGATTAGTCCACAGTTTGGGAGGGGTTAGACCAGTTTTTATAGAAAATGTTTTCCAGGTTAGGGAGAGGAGTGTTAAGAGTCTAGGACTCAGTACAAGTACATGCTCGGAGTGGAGTCCAGTCAGTGAAGGAGAGTGGGGTGTGGAGTAAAGCTGAACAAGACAGTGGTAGCAGGTACAAGAAGAGTCAGATGCAGCAAAGCTGAACAGGTGCTGTCAGTCCAGGTTTCCCCACAGCATGAGGACACATTCTAAGTTTCTTCTGGATGCTGGGAAAGTCTTGGGCTTGAGGTCCGGAAGGGGTATTAAGAGCCATACCCCTGTCCCACTGTGAGGAAGATGTCGGCCAGGTTGTAGAGAAAGAAAAGTATGGAAGCTGTTATGCCAGGAGGAAGGTACCTAGGGCCAGCTAGGACAGTTGGGCTAAGGACAAGTCTGGCAAAAAGGAGACGAAGACTGACAGGCCAGGAAACAAAGGAAACATCACTAAAATGGGACTGTTTTATTCTGTACTCTGCAGCCGTGAGTAACCAAATTGTACAGTAAAGCTGAACCTTTTAACCTGGACACAAGGTCTCCTGTCTTGTCTGAAGCTACAGCTGGACCCAATCCCATGGACTGGGAGGTAGAAAGTACTCCTGGAGGAACAGTGAGTAAAGCACCATCTCCACAGCACAACACCCTACAAACTCCTGTTTAGAAGAGGTGTTTCAGGGCAACCAGAACTCAGCTCCGGCCCACAGCACACCAGCCCTGTACTCCCCTTGAAATTGCCTTGCCTATAGCTCTACCTCCCATTGATAATGTTACATGCTATCATGCTGTAAGAGTTGGTTTTTGAAGCCATGGGTCCACATAGTATAAAAGCATCATTTTTTTGCAGAAAATCTATTGCATTTATCAGTTAAAACAAAGTGGTTGTACTTCCATGAATACTTGTTACGCTGTGACGGTCTTCGGTAAGGAAGGGGGCCTCAAACTGTCCCTGGAACTCTGGAACAGGGACCCTAACTATCTCTGTCCTGGGGTACTCTTGAAGGTAGAGAGGCCTGAGTCTCTGACCTTACTATGCTCCTGTTAAACCCTGGTTTGTCCCCTTCCCCAGCCCATGAGGCATGGTATAGAAATGTAAGGTAAACAAGACACAACAGACAAAACATTTCTATTATTAACCTAGGAAACTCTATGTTGTCATGCACATTTGTTATGTAGATGTATGAAAACCAATCACAGGCAGACATCACATAGATGCCATACGGATATCACACAGATGTAAAAAACACAGGAACACAGATAAAAATGTAATACAATTCAGATAAAACTAGGACAATATTTCATATGATCTGTAATTATATTCACTTGGCAAAGTATATTAACCTGGTTAGGAACATGTTGTCAAAGATACATGACCCCTAATAATAAAAGATAGTATAAAATACACTCCAACAATATATGGCCAACATATAACACACAACCTGCAGTACTGTATTCACATAGTAAAAAAAAATCTAATTTTATTGACATAATCCATAGTAAAATCAATGAAAACAAAAAAATGGCAAAAGAGGTTTATCATAAAGATCCCCCAAAATCCAAGGATTTGCAGCATAATAACAGCTAGTTCATACATAGTAGTAAATAGTTCAAGGGGTCACAGATACTAAGAAAGTCACAGACATGAAATCTGCAGTCACAAGCCAATTTATCTAATGACTTACAGGAGGAGTGATTATAGCCGAACAAATGACCAAAAAGCTAGTATAGCAAAAACCGCAATGAACTGTATAAAAATGGCAGTTGGTGAAACGTGGAAAAAATACCCGAAATGTAAGATAGAAATTCAGTCCCAAGGAAATCCCCAAATGAAGTGAACAATAGGTGCAAAAAGCATGAACGTAAATCATATGGACAGCTACCCATGATGATAAAGTGCTTGTGCAAAATCCAAGGAGGGTCCCCAACACGTGTTTTGAGTGTGCTTTCTCAAGGGGGTTCATTTTAATTCATAAGCAATTGAGGAGGCTTAAGTCCACTCATGACCAACAGTTTCGTGCACCGTTAAGTCTCCTAATTTGCAAATTGATTCAGGCAGTGTACCAGTATCATGTACAGTGCTAGTACGATTGTTATAGGGGCTAAATCCCCTACAACACTGTATAGCCCATTTAAAATGCATTTTGGTGTTGATGACCTTCCTTTAAAGAATGGACTTATAACTCTAATATCAAAAACACAGAAAAAAATAAAATATATTTCAAATTTTTGCAGACCATTGGTGGCGATATGCGACTTTGACCAGGACTACATAAATCTGCACATTTGGGAGGCTTTTTTTCTCAAAATGTCCGCCTGCCACCTTAACTCATTTCCGACACTGGGCGAAATACAGTAGTATGCCCACGTCGGCCTCCCCCTGTTCGGTGCGGGCTCTGGCGCTAAGCTCACACTTTCAGTACATTTCAGCTGATCTATTCAGTTGATATGTGCCTGCATCAGCCGTGGGTGAAATCGCGATCCACCCATGGCTATTAACTAGTTAAATGCTTCTGTCCATCTCTGACAGCGGCATTTAACTTGCGCCTACCAGAAGCGAGTCCTTTAGCCTGGCCATCGGTGACTCTGTCATATGATCATGAGTCACCGATGGGTCAGCATGACAATCAGAGATCTGAAGCAGACCTCTATGGTTGTCTTTGCCAGATTGATATGAGCACCACCCGCTGATCATCGCATGTGTATAGCAGAGGTGATCGAAGTAGTGCAGCTTCTAGTCTCCATAGAGACTATTGAAGAATGCAAAAAGTAAAAAAAGTTTTTAAAAATATTAAAAAAATACAAAATATATAAAACTTCAAATCACCTCCCTGTTGCCCCATTCAAAATAAAACAATAAAATCAAATATACACATATTTGGTATCGCCGCATTCAGAATCGCCCGATCTATCAACATAAAAAAATAATTAACCCAATCGCTAAATGATGAAATGAGAAAATGACAATTACCTTTTTTTGGTCGCTGCTGCATTGCAATAAAATGCAATAATGGGCGATCAGAAGATTGTTTCTGCACCAAAAAGGTATCAATAAAAACATCATCTCGGTGTGCAAAAAATAAGCCCTCACCAAGCCCAAAATCACGGAAAATGGGGACGCTACAGTTCTTGGAAAAAGGTGCCTTTTTTTTTTTTTTTTTTTTTTTTTTACTAATTTTTTAATTTTTTTCATCACTTATATAAAGAAGAACCTAGACATGTTTGGTGTCTATGAACTCGTAATGACCTGGAGAATCATAATGGTAGGTCAGTTTTAGCATTTAGTAAACACGGTAAAAAAAACACAACCGTGGAATTGTACTTTTTATGCAATTTCACCCTTTTTCCAGTACACGATATGTTAAAACCAATGGTGTTGTTCAAAAAAAAGGTGAAGGTCAAGAGATTCTGATGAGAAGTTTTCTACTGGTTAATACACTTTGTTCCACCGGTTTGTCTAGCAGCCTTAGGCCTGTCCCTCATGTCCAGATAATTCCGGTACCGGAAAAATCGGTACCGGAGTTATCCGTGTCCGTGTGTCTGTGAGCTCACGTAGGCCATCCGTGTGGCACACGTGCGGCACAAGTGCGGCAGCCGTGTGCCGCCCGGGTACCACATGGACCGTGCAGGAGAGACAGCGCTACAATAAGCGCTGTCCCCCCTGTGTGGTGCTGAAGGCTGCATTCATCTCTTCTCCCCCGCAGCGTTCGCTGGAGAGAGAGAGGAAAAAAGATAAATTTTTTCTTATTTTTTGCTAAAAATAAACTTTGCTGGTGTCCTCCCATCCACAGTGCGCCGCCCGGCCCCTTGCAGATGCAGAGAAATACTCACCTAGCTCCTGCGATGTCTCCTCTCTCCTCTCCGTGCCGCAGCTTCTTCCTGTATGAGCGGTCTGTGGTCCCGCTCATTACAGTTGATGAATATGCGGCTCCACCACTATGGGAGGTGGAGCCGCATATTCATCACTGTAATGGGCGGCACCACGTGACCGCTCATACAGGAGAAGCAGCGGCACGGAGAGGAGAGAGGAGACATTGCGGGAGCTAGGTGAGTATTTCTCTGCATCTGCAAGGGGCCGGGCGGCGCACTGGGGATGGGAGGACACCAGCAAAGTTTATTTTTAACAAAAAATAAGCAAAAATTGATCTTTCATCTCTTCTCTCCAGCGAACGCTGTGGGGGAGAAGAGATGAATGCAGCCTTCAGCACCACACAGGGGGACAGTGCTTACTGTAAGCGCTGTCTCCAGCACGGCACACGGACGGCACACGGACAACATCCGTGTGCGGTACGTGTTTTACACGGACCCATTGACTTTAATGGGTCCGTGTGATCCGTGCGCTCCCACGAACACTGACATGTCTCCGTGTTTTCCAAACGGACACACGGTCCGCGAAAACATGCTGACATGTGCAGAGACACATTGATTTTAATGTGTCTACGTGCGTCAGTGTCTCCGGTACGTGAGAAAACTGTCACCACACGTACTGGAGCCACTGACGTGTGAAACCGGCCTTAGATATAAATTAGAACCTGTAGAGAAGCAGGATGTAGTCTATTCAAGCATTATATTGTGAAACGGGAAGATGAAATTTGGAAATGTCAGTACATTCAGGTACATGAAAAAATGAATGCAAGATGGTTTTTGCACCTCAAAGTTCAACCAAAGGGATAAATAACTAATCGAAGGGTAATTAATTGCAATGTTTTGATGAAAAGCATATATACCATACTCACTTATCATACAGACTTGAAATGTGCCATGGCAGGAGCTTTACAGAATTTTTTTTTTCGGTAAATCAAAACACCGATATGGTCAACAACTAAAGTGTCTCCCCTTACAGATTTTAAAAATGACCCAATTATCTGTGTTCTCCAGAAATCAATGCCTGCTGCCTACCCCTAATAAAATATTCTGCATCTCAGATAAGTACGGGACTTTTCAACTTATATCCTGTCCTCTTTTTCAATCACTGCTCCTTAAATAAACATGTGTTAAATATGTATTTTTTTATTAAAGAGTACTGAAAAAAATGAATGTTGGGAATGAATCCGTCTTTATACTGAGGAGCTTTCTTGGCCTCCAACGCCACATTATAGGCGCAGTGCCGACAGCATGGCGAGGAAGGTTTTCTTGCTTATGGTATACAATTGCAAAAGCAAAGGCTATACATTCAGAGAGCGGAAAATATCTAGTTGACATGACTTAGTTGCTTTTTTTAGTGGCAATCTATAGGTTTTTCTTAAATAAAATGTAGTCAGCTTAAATTAAAGAGGTATTCTTGCAATCAACCGAATGCCTCATTATCCCCTAGTTATTAAATAATGTTTGTAAATACATTCAATCAGCTAATATGTACTAGAAAGGGAATCTGTCAGCAGGTTTTTGCTATGCAATCTGAGAGTAGCAAAATAAAGACAGAGAGACCGTGATTCCAGCGATGTATCTCTTACTGGTCTACTTGATGTAGTTTTGATAAAATGACTGTTTTATTTGATTCAGATCTAGCAGGTCTCTTATTGCTGTACTTTGTATAACCGCGCCAACACCACTGATTGACAGCTCTCTGTGTACACTGTACAATGGCAGAAAGCTGCTAATCAGTGGTGGGGCAGGATTACACAGGGCAGGAGGCTTATAAGGCAGGTGATACACACCTGTCCTGGATATCCCGGTTCCACATCCTTCTCCTGGGTCCGCTGCCCTCTGTTGTGCTCCACGTCGGATTTTGGAAGTTGCTCAGTGTGGATCAATTCTATCATCTCCCTAGATGTATTTAAAGCCCATTTAGACACACACCTGTGTCTCTAGGTCTCTGTTTGGTGCGCTTCACCTTCTGTGCATACTGTGCTTTCATGTTTTCATCCCTGCTGGCTTCCACTTCATCCACTTGCTGCTCCTGAGATTTCTCAGTGTGCCAAGTCCTTGCTGCCCACCTTCCTTCCAGCTTGCTGCGTCAACGCCGGAGTTCCATGTGCCCACCTGGACTTGAGGTGCAGAGGATCCACCTCCTCAGGTATGGCAAACAACAGGATGCAACTAGTCCACTAGTGATTTCCTCCCGCTGAAAAAACATTGATTTTATTGAAACTACAGCAATCAGCCCAGTACGTGTCACATCACTGGAATCAGGGTCTCTGTCCCTATATCATGCTGCTCTCACATTAAACAGTAAAAAACATTCTGACATAATCCCTTTAAAATGGATTGTTAACCCTTTCACGCCATTTTATGTAAGTTATAACCGAGCTCTGGCATTCACCGTTAGGAGTGGTGCAAACACCGCCCCGGGCCATTTAACCCTCTAAATGCCGCAATCGATAGCGAACGCAGCATTTAGAAGGCTGGGAGAGGGTGCCATTTCCCGTGTGATCACCACCCCTCCATGCTGTCATTGCGAGGGCCCGATCTTGCCATGGCAACCCGAGGTCCTCCATGACAACTTCTGGGTCTGCTGGCTATGGAGACCTGTTGAGACCATACCCAGAGAATGGTCTAAGAGGCTTCTGTCAGTGGGAGGGTTCATTCACACTAACGTATAAAAAATCAGTCCCGATTTAGCAGGTGCGTTTTGCCCACTAAACCGCCATGCTTTCTCAAGGGGAGGTGAGAAAGCATGAGAAAGAATGGTGACTTTGCAGGCGAAACGCGCGTCGGGGTTGTTTACTTATGCTGCGGTGGTGTCTCTGCGACTTGGTAAGGTTATATATGCCACTATTAGTATATACACATTTTAGTGGCAAAGTTGCATATATAACTTTTGTATTCCACATTCGTGTTTGTACATCTGAAGGGATAGCAATGTTTCTTTTTGATATGGGAGATTTATGTAGTGTTTTCCCTATCTTAGTCAGTATCTAATTAAAGGGACACAAACTTGCACAGTAGACCTTACCATAAAGAATTTTCTGAACTGTATCTGAAAGTTCTGTATAATACATTTCTGCGGAGAAACGCTACTGTGTGTCCTTATTTTGCACGTGTTTGTGTGTGATTAGTATGTAATATTTTAGGTGCTAATAAAGTATTTTTGTACATTTTTAAACACTCCTGTGCTCCTCCTATTTTATAATGGCTGTATTCTTTGTAGCTTTATAGTGATCTGGGTGCCAAAAAATTATTCTGGCTCAGTCTTTAAGTGTAAAACTCTAGTCACGCAAAGTGACCCAATTAATTGGCTATTCTCATTGTAAGAAATAATTTTACTCACAAAATGGTTCCTATTGTAAGATGTGTATATACCGATATCCAGTTATTACTTGTACAGTAACATAATATTTTTTTTTTATTTTTCATTGAGCACTCATTTATATACTTGATCTGACATTGGGACAGACGTACAACCTTATTCATGCAGCACCCACTAATTAATATTTTAACATATTACATTATTCTTATATTGGTTGTACATGTGGAGGTTTCTACAGCTTTATCTATGAATGTGATGTTTCATTGAATACCCCAGTATACAGATATTCTCCTAGAAGGACTGCTTCTAGGGGAAGATTCTTCAGTATAATGGTACTGTACAGAGGCACCCTTCAGCAGCATTTCGGATACCTACAGCTTTATAATATAAAAATGTGGAGATTCTGTACACTGTTGTGAACTCTGTTTCCGGGCTCCCTCCTGTGGTCGTGAGTGGTACTGCGTGAGTTCTCTCTTTGGGCTCCCCCTGGTGGCTCTTTTTGTTATTTTGCAGGTTCTGGCTGGGATCAGCTGTCTCGTCATCTGCTAGTTAGGTTTCCTATTTAATCCTCCTGGTCCTTCATTCCTTGCCTGTTGTCGTTGTATTCAGTGCTATTCTGATTGCTCCTGTCTACATCCGTTATCAGTCTCTCCAAGAGAAGCTAAGTTTTGTTTGCTTATTTTTGCTCATCTATGTTCAAGATGTTTCGTAGTATATGATGGGTTTTGTCCAGCTTGCTAATATGTGATTTCCCTGCTTGCTGGTGTTCTGGGGTGCTGAGTTGCTCCCCCCACATCGTTAGTTGGTGTGGGGGTTCTCGCATTCTCTGCGTGGATATTTTTGCATAGGGTTTTTTACTGACCACACAGATCCCTTGCTATTTTCTGATATCTAGCGTTAGCGGGCCTCATTTGCTTAACCTGTTTCATCTCTGCGTTTGTCTTTTCCTCTTAACTCACCGTTATTATTTGTGGGGGGCTTCTATATCTCAGGGGTTTTTTCTCTGAGGCAAGTGAGGTCTTTACTTTCTCTTTAGGGGTAGTCAGTTTCTCAGGCCGTGAAGAGACGTCTAGGATTTCAGGAAACGTTCCACGGCTACCTTTAGTGTGTGCGGTTAGGATCAGGTTTTGCGGTCAGTCCAGTTACCACATCCCCAGAGCTCGTCCTATTATCTTCTACTTGCTGGTTAGATTTGTGATCCTAAGCCACTGAGGATCATAACAGTACACCATGATAAAGTTCTCCTGTGTAATAACTATTTTTTAACAATACAACTTTAATTCGATCTGCAACTTCCAACTTTTTGTGTAGTCAAGGTGAATCAGATATATCAGAATATATTAAGCAGACTAGGCAATTATCCAAGTTATTAAATACATTAAATACATATTTATCTGGTCGTTTGCATAATAGTATAACTCACCTATTTTCTTTTATGCTAAATCAGACAGCTGCAGGAAGAAATGCTAATCCTACTTATTTCACTTGACAAATGGTGACAGCAAAAAATAACATCTAAAGAGTATCTGTCATCAAGATTTTATATGCCAAACTAATGGCATGTATGCAAAGGCTTTTACTGCTGATTAAATCCTTTCTTTTCTTGTAGAAATTTATTTTGCTGTTTTAGAGAAATCCCTAGTTGAAATTGTATAGCAATGAATTGCAATTGCCGTGGGGTGGACAATGCACTTACAGCTCTTCTACCTATCTCCATATTCCCTGCCCGCTTCCTGCCTCCTGTCTCTGACAGGCCACTAAAAAATGAATGATGTAGAACCTCCACCATATTCGATTGTAGGCACCCTGTCTCTTTCTCTGTAGGCTTCATTCTGTTTTCAGTAAATAGTAGAATGATGTGCTTTACCAAAAAGCTCTGTCTTGGTCTCAATTATGCACAAGACACTTTCCCAGAAGGATTTTAGCTTACTCATGTACATTTTGGCAGACTGCAGTCTAAATTTTTTATGTCTCTGTGTCAACAGTGGGGTCCTCCTGGGCTTCCTGCCATAGCGATTCATTTCATTCAAATGTTGATGGAGAGTTTGCGCTGATGTTGATGCACCCTAAACCTGCAAGACAGCTTGAATTTCTTTGGAACTTGGTTAGGGCTGCTTATCCACCATCTGGACTATCCTGCATTGAAACCTTTCACCAATTTTTCTCTGTCATCCATGTCCAGGGAGATTAGCTACATTGCCATGGATTTTAAATGTCTTGATTATGTTGCACACTGTGGCAAAAGCATATCAAGATCTCTGGATATGGACTTGTAACCTTGAGATTGTTGACATTTTTCAACAATTTTGGTTCTCACGTCCTCAAACAGTTCTCTTATCCTCTTTCTGTTCTCCATGCTTAAGGTGGCACACAATGCAAAAATTGAGTCAACTTCTCCCCTTTTTAACTGGTTTCAGGTGTGATTTTCATATTGCCCACACCTGTTACTTGCCACAGGTGAGTTTGAATGAGCATCACATGATTGAACAAAATTGTTTACCCACAATTTTGGAAAGGTGCCAACAATTTTGTCGGGCCCATCTTGGGAGTTTTGTGTGAAATGATGTCCAATTTGTCTTTTTTTGTTTTTTTGTGTTGCTTCAATGCACACAAAGGAAATAAACATGTCTATAAAAAAACATGTGAAATTTCAATACTTTTCTGGGATAAATACTTTATTTCTGGAACAATTTCAAATGTGCCAACACTTTCGTTCATGACTGTATACAACTGATATAGCTGTATGCTGGAGCATGTAGAAAGAGGATGAAATTAACCCCATCTTCAACTCCTTAAAGAAGCATGCCCAGCAAAGTTATTTTCCTCTTAATATATTTCAATCATCATATTATATAGCACTGTGCACTTACAAATGCTCATTTTGACTTTCCACCCAATTAGTTATTCTGCTTTCTCTGCTCTATGTAGAAATAGGAAGTATCTTGACCCTGTATGACTCATTCCCCTCTTCACTCCTGACCTAGGTGCTCTGCTACTCTCTCCTGCCATAGACATTTGCAGTGTCTCATTAAATGCGCAGAGAAAAGTGACCTCCTTTTTCTACATATAGCTTAGGATTTAGCTAGTCCGTTTTTAATTACATTATGTCATAGGCCTAATGAAAAACACAAGAATTAGTTGGGTAGAAAGGCAAAATGAGCAATTGTAAGTACACAGTGCTATATAAAATGATGGTTGCAATATATGAAAAGCATAAAAGCTTTGATGGGAATGCTTCTTTAAGAAATTGGTGATTGTTCCTTTTTGTGCTTTCGTTTTCTCCTCCTCTTCTTACAAGAGCACTAACTTTTTCATTTTAAAATGTTATTATAAGGGGCTTGATTGCTGTAGGATGAATTGTAGTTTTCGACGACATCATATATTTTACCACATAATGTATTGAAAAAAGGGGAAAAATAATTCCATGTGCTGTGATATAGTAGGAAAAGGCAATTCCATGAATGTTGTATGAGATTTTGTTATTAAATTAATTTGCGTTGCTGTTTTTTACGACTTGTAATTTTTTAAATTTTCCATCGATGGTCCTTTGGGAGGGGGGTTATTTATATAATTTTGGCTATTTAAGTTGTGTCAATTGCTTTTCATAGCTTTTTTTTTGTGGGAAGGAATTGAGGCAACCGAATAAACAACAATTTTATAGCAATTTTTTTTTCAGTGTTCACTCTAAGTATATTTTAGATTTTTTTTATACATGCTTACAAATATTTTGTTTTCATACATTTTTAATTTTCCTATTGGAAATAATCACCTAAAATACAACGCAAAACTATTGTACTATATTAATCCCCTCTAAAGTGCAGTGAGAGGTTGGAGCCTATAGTTTTTAAATGACAGACATGGGTGCTTGTCATGAAGTAGCGTGGGGTGCTGTCGACCTTCAGAGGTGATGGTTGACATCAATTGAATACTTTTAATTGAGTTGTCATGCTTGAAAGTGACATTTAAGAGGCTAAAGGAAATCGGGTATCTTATACATGCTGCCTGAACCACGGGCAGCATGTATCAGATACTGGCTTTGTGATTTCAGCCATATATGCTTAACTTTGAAATGGAGACTAGTCAGCCAGGCGGGTCTCCGGCAGCTACTCCCGCTTGCTTTCCTGGAGTCACAGGTCTCTCCCTACAGAAACACATGGAGAGACGTGTCACTCCAGGGGAACAGGTGGGGAGATGCCATCAAGGACCTGCCTGTCCAACGAGTCTCCCATGTAGCTTGAATTGTGGTGGCTTCGAAATATGTCAGAGTTGAACAGCATTTGAGAGTCAAACATACTTGGCTGAAACCATACAGTCAGTGTCTGATACATGCTGCCTGTGGATAGGGTATCATACATCAGCTGTAAGGTTGCTTCTAAAGGTACCTTCACACGAAGCGACGCTGCAGCGATAGCGACAACGATGCCGATCGCTGCAGCGTCGCTGTTTGATCGCTGGAGAGCTGTCACACAGACCGCTCTCCAGCGACCAACGATGCCGAGGTCCCCGGGTAACCAGGGTAAACATCGGGTTGCTAAGCGCAGGGCCGCGCTTAGTAACCTGATGTTTACCCTGGTTACCAGTGTAAAAGTAAAAAAAACAAACAGCACATACTTACATGCGTCCCCCAGCGTCTGCTTCCTGACACTGACTGAGCTCCGGCCCTAACAGCAGAGCGGTGACGTCACCGCTGTGCTTTCACTTTCACTTTAGGTGCCGGCGCTCAGTAAGTGTCAGGAAGCAGACGCTGGGGGACGCATGTAAGTATGTGCTGTTTGTTTTTTTTACTTTTACGCTGGTAACCAGGGTAAACATCGGGTTACTAAGCGCGGCCCTGCGCTTGGTAACCCGATGTTTACCCTGGTTACCAGTGTAAAACATCGCTGGGTATCGTTGCTTTTGCTTTCAAACACAACGATACACAGCGATCGGACGACCAAATAAAGTTCTGGACTTTATTCAGCGACCAGCGACATCACAGCAGGATCCTGATCGCTGCTGCGTGTCAAACGAAACGATATCGCTAGCCAGGACGCTGCAACGTCACGGATCGCTAGCGATGTCGTTTCGTGTGAAGGTACCTTAAGTCTGTATCACCACTGAATACAATGATAGTTAAAATTGCATTGACATAAATATAATAGTTATTATTTATCTCCCCCTTTGGAAACCAACTATGTTTTTCCGCTTCCTACACCATCCTTTCTTCTTGAATTAGGTTAACCTAAAACCACATAGGAATCATAGTGTGCCACTAAAAAGCATCAGTGCATCCTGTAACAGGACTGAGGAAACAATCAACCATCAGTCGCTAATTGCCCAGAATCAATTCATCCTTCTCTTTTGCTTTTATCTGCAAGTTTAAACAAAATAAAGATGAAAGTCGAATATAGTGCCCAGTTTTCCACTGGTATCCCAGCACCTAGAGGACATCACCTTCATATTGATGTTCTGAATAACTCGCTTGGAGGACAATGTTATCTCCACCACATTGCGAGAGAGTGAAGGACAATGCAAATACAGCTAAAGCCTTCTTCAAACCTCCTGATGTCCAATTACGCAATATAATACCAATGTTAGAAAAATTCAATTACAGAATATAATTCCAACTTTAAAAAAAAAAAAAAATCAGCTTTTCATTAAGTGCAATAATACATTTTGGATACATATAGCCAACAGCTATGCAACTTGGAGAAATTTAAAATAAAGGAAGAAAGAAAAAAAAGTGAAGATGATGCTCCCTGTTGTTACTGGTGTGTTGGATACTAAAATGTGAATTTCTCTAAAATCCAACTATTGTTATGAGAATTTTCCATTATATGCTAAATGTTTACTCTAATTGTGGAATAAAGTAAGCTAAAATAGATTCATGTAGTTCTGGTTTTTTTTTGCACATCTGAAAGTGTGAGCTGAGATAGATGTTTGCCAATTTTCAGTTTTAACCCTTTTTTTTTATTACACTTCAGCTTTACACTTCAGATGAATGGTGGTATTAATTTCCTTTAAAAGAATAGTCACAATAATGCTGCCATGGTGTCAGGCTATGCATTCACTACGATAATGATGGCAAAGCTGAAATACAAGGTAGGCCACGTTCACACTTTCAGTATTTGGTCAGTATTTTACATCAGTATTTGTAAGCCAAAACCATAGTGCTCAGGTGGGCGATATGCCAGAGCCACCTAGCACCCCGCAACGTTGAAGCAGAAGCCCAGCCATCCAGAGACAGTGGGTCACCTAGCGGAGTGACAGATGCAGAGAAAAGAGATTGAAGGTACAAAGGATTGAGTTTCCCAGATAGAATACTGCAGGACAGAATGCGGCAGGACAAACAGGTGGGTCACTCAGGATGTGGAGATTGCTAGCATGGGTGGACTTCCTTGGTGCTGGTGCGAAACGGATGAGGGACCCCCTGCATTCAGTGAGCATACACAACGAAGATGCTGGGAAAATGTACAGCGAGGTATGACCCGATCTCGAGCCGTGTTATAGGGAGAGAAGAGAAGGGAGAGATGCAGTATTGTGTAACATGGAAACTATTGTTGATGGAATGTATCTGGATGTGCTGCGAAGATCTGAAAGTAAAGTTTTGCAATTTGAGTTATACTTGAACTGTGTCTCTGTTCATTCAAATTAAGCCAAAGGTGACCCCACTAAAAGGAGGGTAGGCCCTGTTGGTGCCAGGAATGAAGAGGCAAGTGGAGTACCAGAGAAGTGTGAGTTTCCTGTAAGGGTGGGCCAGGGTATATCTTGCCAGACAGACTCAGCCACGATTACTACCCTGGCTGACCTTTGCACAGCCTTGGTGTGGTAGAGTAATGAAGTGCACTGTCATTCCTGCTTGTTTAGCATCTATCCTCGCTGTCCTTTGGTTCCTGTAAAGGACGAAAACGATGGAGATAAATGGGTAGGTGTCATGCCAATGGTGCACTGAACTTCTATATTTCTTTTGAACAGTCATTTTGTCCTGACAAACTTCCTTTAGCCTAACATTGTACATTGTAAAGTCTAAAAGTAAACATATTGAAGTCCATGATGCAAAAAAAAAAAAAAATAATTCTCTGACTTCGCAGTTGGGAGAAATTTGAATAACAGAGAAAATCTGCAGCTATACGAAAATCAAATTCCCCGGACCTTTTCTACCTAATGCCTTCAGCAAAATAGAGGCATTACTGCAACGATTAATGGATAAAGGAGAACTGACGCGATGACCGTCTGCCAAATGAAGCCGCAGGTGATTTCATTTCCTTGGGACTGCTAATCCTTATTACCAAAGTCACTCTGGCTTATAATACATGTTTTCTCTAAAAGGTGTGTATTAAGAATTTCTGACAATGTAATTCAACAGAATGTGTCTGCTGGTGCAAAAGACTTTGCTGAGCAATATGAGATTATATTAGAGATGGGGGCTTTATATGTGACTATATTACATGTAGGGGCTATATATGCGATTATATTACAGGAGGGGGGCTATCTATGTGATTATATTACAGGAGGGGGGCTATATATGTGATTACATAACAGAAGGGCCCTCTATATATGACTATATTACAAGTGGGGGCTATATATGGTATTATATTAAAGGAGTGGGCTATATACAGTACGTGATTATATTACAGAATGGACCTCTATATGTGACTATATTTAATTATATTACAGGTGATGGTCTATATATTACAGGTGGGGGCATCTATATGTGATAATATTACAGAAGGGGCCTCTATATGTGATTATATTACAGGAGACGGCAGCGTCGGACTGGAGCACCTTGGGCCCACCAGAGAAAATCATTCTTGGGGCCCACTATGCAGCTACATAGAAATAAATACAAGACCACCAATTGTAAATACCAACTTATATGACTAATCACCATGGTAACGCATAATATAGCAGTAGTCTGTACCATATGTGTAAAGGACCAACAAGACCTATCATCGCTAATATCAGGGTATAATATAAGGCAGTACATGTCTTAATTATGTAGCGGGGATTGGGGTAGCCCCCTCATAGAATATAATGTAGCCTCCCTCATAGAATATAATGTAGCTCTCCTCATAAAACAATGTAGCCCCCTTCATAAAATATAATGCAGCCCCCTCTCATAGAATATAATGCAGCACCCCACAAAATATAATGCAACCCCCTCAGGTATAACGCAGTCCCCACCATAGAATATAATGTAGCACCCTCATAGGGTATAATGCAGGCCCCCACAAAATATAATGCAGCTCCCCCATAGAGTATACTGTAGCCCCCTCATAGGGCATAATGCTGCCCCCCTCATATAGTATGATGTAGCCCCCCAGAATATAATGTAATCCCCTGAGAGAATAATGCAGCCCCACCACAGAATATAATGCAGCCCCCATAGAGTATACTGTAGCCCCCTCATATAGTATGATGTAGCCCCCCCAGAATATAATGTAGTCTGTTATGACCCCAATGGCAGAGGGTCTCAAAAATACATACCAAGTCTGCAAACACAAAAAACCAGCTCATAGGGCAGTGGTAACTGGGCTGACCATATATCTAATCCTAGCACCACAAATAGCAGCAGCCGGGGAACGTGCCTACGTTGGTTCTAGACGTCTCGCGCCAGCCGGAGAACTAACTAACCCTAGAAGGGAAAAGATAGACCTTTCTTGCCTCCAGAGAAAAGACCCCAAAAGTTGGATACAAGCCCCCAACAAATAATAACGGTGAGGTAAGGAGAAAAGACAAACGTAAGAATGAACTAGATATTTAGCAAAGAGAGGCCCACTGACTAATAGCAGAATATAGTAAGATGACTTATACGGTCAGCAAAAACCCTATCAAAATTTCCACGCTGGATATTCAAGAACCCCCGAACCGTCTAACGGCCCGGGGGGAGAACACCAGCCCCCTAGAGCTTCCAGCAGAATCAGGAATCACATTTAGTACAAGCTGGACAAAAATAATAGCAATGCAAATAACCAAAAAACAAGGAAGCAAGACTTAGCTAAATTTTGCAAGATCCAGGACCAGCAGACAGGAGCAAACAGAAAGGAACTGATTACAACGATGCCAGGCACTGGACTGAGGATCCAGGAAGTTTATATAACAACACCCCTGGACTAACGACCCAGGTGGGTGCCAAACTGAGGAAAGACAATCCCAGAGTCATATCACTAGTGACCACAAGAGGGAGCCAAAAAAGTCTAATTCACAACAGTACCCCCCCTTTAAGGAGGGGTCACCGAACCCTCACCAAGACCACCAGGGCGATCAGGATGAGCAGCGTGAAAGGCACGAACTAAATCGTCCGCATGCACATCAGAGGCAACCACCCAGGAATTATCCTCCTGACCATAGCCCTTCCACTTGACCAGATACTGAAGCCTCCGCCTGGAGAGACGAGAATCCAAGATCTTCTCCACCACGTACTCCAACTCGCCCTCAACCAACACCGGAGCAGGAGGCTCAACAGAAGGAACCACAGGTACAGCGTACCGCCGCAACAAAGACCTATGGAACACGTTGTGAATGGCAAACGACACCGGAAGATCCAAGCGAAAGGACACAGGATTAAGGATTTCCAATATCTTGTAAGGACCGATGAAGCGAGGCTTAAATTTAGGAGAGGAGACCTTCATAGGAACAAATCGAGAAGACAGCCATACCAAATCCCCAACACGAAGTCGGGGACCCACACCGCGGCGGCGGTTGGCAAAACGCTGAGCCTTCTCCTGTGACAACTTCAAGTTGTCCACCACATGATTCCAGATCTGCTGCAACCTATCCACCACGGAATCTACCCCAGGACAGTCAGAAGGCTCCACATGTCCCGAGGAAAAACGAGGATGGAAACCAGAGTTGCAAAAAAAAGGCGAAACCAAGGTAGCGGAACTAGCCCGATTATTAAGGGCAAACTCAGCCAACGGCAAGAAGGTCACCCAATCATCCTGATCTGCAGAAACAAAACACCTCAAATAAGCCTCCAGAGTCTGATTAGTTCGCTCCGTTTGTCCATTAGTTTGAGGATGAAAGGCAGACGAAAACGACAAATCAATGCCCATCTTAGCACAAAAGGATCGCCAGAACCTGGAAACAAACTGGGATCCTCTGTCAGACACGATATTCTCAGGAATGCCGTGTAAACGAACCACATTCTGAAAGAACAAGGGAACCAGATCGGAAGAGGAAGGCAGTTTAGGCAAAGATACCAAATGGACCATCTTGGAAAAGCGATCACATACCACCCAGATGACAGACATACCTTGAGACACCGGAAGATCTGAAATGAAATCCATGGAAATGTGTGTCCAAGGCCTCTTCGGGACAGGCAAGGGCAAGAGCAAGCCGCTGGCACGAGAACAGCAAGGCTTAGCCCGAGCACAAGTCCCACAGGACTGCACAAATGACCGCACATCCCGTGACAAGGAAGGCCACCAAAAGGACCTAGCCACCAGATCTCTGGTGCCAAAAATTCCCGGATGCCCTGCTAACACCGAGGAATGAACCTCGGAAATGACTCTGCTGGTCCACTTATCAGGAACAAACAGTCTGTCAGGTGGACAAGAGTCAGGTCTACCAGCCTGAAATCTCTGCAACACACGTCGCAAATCCGGAGAAATGGCTGACAAGATTACTCCCTCTTTAAGAATACCAACTGGTTCTGCGACTCCAGGAGAGTCAGGCACAAAGCTCCTTGAAAGAGCATCAGCCTTCACATTCTTTGAACCTGGTAAATACGAGACCACAAAGTCAAAACGGGAGAAAAACAATGACCAATGGGCCTGTCTAGGATTCAGGCGTTTAGCAGACTCGAGATACATCAGATTCTTGTGATCAGTCAAGACCACCACACGATGCTTAGCACCCTCGAGCCAATGACGCCACTCCTCAAATGCCCACTTCATGGCCAGCAACTCCCGATTGCCAACATCATAATTCCGCTCAGCAGGCGAAAACTTCCTAGAGAAGAAAGCACATGGTCTCATTACAGAGCAACCAGGGCCTCTCTGCGACAAAACGGCCCCTGCCCCAATCTCAGAAGCATCCACTTCAACCTGAAAGGGAAGTGAGACATCAGGCTGGCACAAAACAGGCGCTGAAGTAAACCGGCGCTTCAACTCTTGAAAAGCTTCCACGGCTGCAGGAGCCCAGTTAGCAACATCAGAACCTTTCTTGGTCATATCCGTCAAAGGTTTAACAACGCTAGAAAAATTAGCGATAAAACGACGGTAGAAGTTAGCAAAACCCAAGAACTTCTGAAGACTCCTAACTGACGTGGGTTGAGTCCAATCATGAATAGCTCGGACCTTGACTGGGTCCATCTCCACCGCAGAAGGGGAAAAAATAAAACCCAAAAAGGGAACCTTCTGTACTCCAAAGAGACACTTTGAGCCCTTAACAAACAAAGCATTCTCACGCAAAACCTGAAACACCATCCTGACCTGCTCTACATGCGAGTCCCAATCATCAGAAAAAACCAGAATATCATCCAGATAAACAATCATAAATTTATCCAGATACTTCTGGAAAATATCATGCATAAAGGACTGAAACACTGAAGGAGCATTAGAGAGCCCGAAAGGCATCACCAAGTACTCAAAATGACCTTCGGGCGTATTAAATGCAGTTTTCCATTCATCTCCTTGCTTAATGCGCACAAGGTTGTACGCACCACGAAGATCTATCTTGGTGAACCACTTGGCACCTTTAATCCGGGCAAACAAGTCCGACAACAGAGGCAAAGGATACTGAAATTTAACAGTGATTTTATTCAGAAGCCGATAGTCAATACAAGGTCTCAAAGATCCGTCCTTCTTGGCCACAAAAAAGAATCCCGCACCAAGAGGGGAAGAGGATGGACGGATATGCCCCTTCTCCAGAGATTCCTTGATATACGAACGCATTGCGGTATGCTCAGGTACAGACAGATTAAATAATCTTCCCTTAGGAAATTTACTACCTGGAATCAAATCTATAGCGCAGTCACAGTCCCTATGAGGAGGAAGAGCACTGGAGCTGGACTCGCTGAATACATCCTGGTAATCAGACAAATACTCAGGAACTTCCGAAGGAGTAGAGGAAGCAATAGACACCGGCGGGGAGTCACCATGAATTCCCTGACAGCCCCAACTTGACACAGACATTGCCTTCCAATCCAAGACTGGATTATGGGTCTGTAATTATGGCAGACTCAAAACGACCAAATCATGCATTTTATGCAGAACAAGAAAACGAATCACCTCCCGATGTTCAGGAGTCATGCACATGGTTACCTGTGTCCAAAACTGCGGTTTATTTTCCGCCAATGGCGTAGCATCAATACCTCTAAGAGGGATAGGATTTACCAATGGCTCAAGAACAAAACCACAACGCTTGGCAAACGACAGATCCATAAGACTCAGGGCAGCACCTGAATCCACAAACGCCATAACAGGGTAGGAGGACAATGAGCAAATTAAAGTCACAGACAAAATAAATTTAGGTTGCAAATTACCAATGGCGACAGGACTAACAACCCTAGTTAGGCGTTTAGAGCATGCTGATATAACATGTGTAGAATCACCACAGTAAAAACACAACCCATTCTGACGTCTATGATTTTTCCGTTCATTTCTAGTCTGAATTCTACCACATTGCATTAAATCAGGTGTTTGTTCAGACAACACCACCAGAGGATTCGCGGCTTTGCGCTCCCGCAAACGCCGGTCAATTTGAATAGCCAGCGCCATGGAATCATTCAGACCTGTAGGAATGGAGAAACCCACCATCACATTCTTAATGGCTTCAGAAATGCCATTTCTGAAATTTGCGGCCAGAGCACACTCATTCCACTGAGTAAGCACGGACCATTTCCGAAATTTTTGGCAATACACTTCAGCTTCATCCTGCCCCTGAGAAATAGCCAACAAGGCTTTTTCTGCCTGAATTTCAAGATTGGGTTCCTCGTAAAGCAATCCGAGCGCCAGAAAAAACGCATCAACATTTGCCAATGCCGGATCTCCTGGCGCTAGCGAGAAGGCCCAATCCTGAGGGTCGCCCCGTAAGAAAGAGATAACAATTTTTACTTGCTGAGCTGAATCCCCAGATGAACGGGGTCTCAGAGATAGAAACAATTTACAATTATTCCTGAAATTCCTAAACTTAAATCGGTCTCCAGAGAACAGCTCAGGAATAGGTATTTTAGGTTCAGACATTGGACTACTGGTAACAAAATCTTGTATACCCTGCACACGAGCAGCAAGCTGATCCACACTTGTAATCAAAGTCTGGACATTCATGTCAGCAGCAAGCACAAGCCACTCAGAGGTAAAGGGGAGGAAAAAAGAGAGGAAAGGAAACAAACAAAAAAAAAAAACTCAGACTTTCCTTTCTTGTAATCCCACTTCTGCAATGCATTAAACATTCAACCTTGGCCTGGCACATTGTTATGACCCCAATGGCAGAGGGTCTCAAAAATACTTACCAAGTCTGCAAACACAAAAAACCAGCTCATAGGGCAATGGTAGCTGGGCTGACCATATATCTAATCCTAGCACCACAAATAGCAGCAGCCGGGGAACGTGCCTACGTTGGTTCTAGACGTCTCGCGCCAGCTGGAGAACTAACTAACCCTAGAAGGGAAAAGATAGACCTTTCTTGCCTCCAGAGAAAAGACCCCAAAAGTTGGATACAAGCCCCCAACAAATAATAACGGTGAGGTAAGGAGAAAAGACAAACGTAAGAATGAACTAGATATTTAGCAAAGAGAGGCCCACTGACTAATAGCAGAATATAGTAAGATGACTTATACGGTCAGCAAAAACCCTATCAAAATTTCCACGCTGGATATTCAAGAACCCCCGAACCGTCTAACGGCCCAGGGGGAGAACACCAGCCCCCTAGAGCTTCCAGCAGAATCAGGAATCACATTTAGTACAAGCTGGACAAAAATAATAGCAATGCAAATAACCAAAAAACAAGGAAGCAAGACTTAGCTAAATTTTGCAAGATCCAGGACCAGCAGACAGGAGCAAACAGAAAGGAACTGATTACAACGATGCCAGGCACTGGACTGAGGATCCAGGAAGTTTATATAACAACACCCCTGGACTAACGACCCAGGTGGGTGCCAAACTGAGGAAAGACAATCCCAGAGTCATATCACTAGTGACCACAAGAGGGAGCCAAAAAAGTCTAATTCACAACAGTAGTCCTCTGAGAATAATGCAGTCCCCCCACAGAATATAATGTAGCCCCTCATAAAGTATAATGCAGCCCCTCTCCACCCCATCATTGTCCTCATCACCACCGCCATCATTGCCTCTTCCCCCACCACCATCATTGCCTCCCCCACCATCATTGCCCATCACTTCCATCATTGCCTTCCCCACCATCATTGCCCATCACTTCCATCATTGCCTCCCCTCACCATCATTACCCATCACCTCCATCATTGTCTCCCCCACCACCATCATTGCCTCCCCACCATCATTGCCCATTACTTCCATCATTGCCTCCCTCACCATCATTGCCCATCACCTTCATCATTGCCCATCACCTCCATCATTACATCCCCTCACCATCTTTGCCCATCACCTCCATCATTGCCTCCCCCACCACCCGCTAATGCTGCCCGCTATTAAAGAGAAATGGTATTCACGCCTCTCCACGCCCATAGGGGCATGGGGAAGCATGAATATTAATTTTGCTTTAGCAGCGGGGACAGGATCCTGTCTCCAGCTGCTGCTATGCTGGCACAGGACAGGGCCCCTTGACTCAGGGGCCCCATAGCCACTGGCTGAGGGCCCCTGGAGCAGTGGGGGCCCTAGGCAGCTGCTGGCCAGTATGCCAGCAGGTGTCAGTGCCTGGGCTCACCGGAGAATCCTCCGGTTCTCCGATGGGCCAATCTGAGCCTGGGAGACAGTCTATATATGTGATTATATCACATGTGAGAGGCTATATATGTGAATATATTACAGGTGAGGGCCTCTATATGTGATTATATTACAGAAGGGGCCTCTATATGTGATTATATTACAGAAAACGGTCTATATATGCAATTATATTACATGTGGGGGGCTATATATGTGACTATATTACAGCTGGGGCTATATATGTGAGTATACTACAGGAGGGGGGCTATATATCTGATTATATTACAGAAGGGGCCTCTATATGTGACTATATTACATGAGGGGGGCTATATATCTGATTATATTACAGGAGGGGGCTATATAAGTTATTATATTACAGAAGGAGCCTCTATATGTGACTATATTAAATGTGGGGGCTATATATGTGATTATATTACAGAAAGGGGGGTTTATATGTGATTACATTGCAGGTGGGCTCTACATATGTGATTATATTACAGAAGGTAGTCTATATATGAGATTATATTACAGGAAGGGGGCTCTATATGTGATTATATTAGAGAAGGGGGTCTATATATGTGATTATATTACAGGAGGGGGCTATATATGTAATTATATTACAGGTGGGGGCTATATATGTAATTATATTACAGAAGGGGTCTCTATATATGTAATTATATTAAAGGAGGGGACTATATATGTGACTATATTACAGGTGGGAGGCGATATATGTGATATTACAAATTGAGGGCTATATGTGCTTATATTAAAGGTGGGGCCTCTACATGTGATTATATTACAGAAGGCCTCTCTATATATGACTATATTACAGAAGGGAGCTATATATGTGATTATATTACAGGAGGGGGCTGTATATCTACTATATAATTGTCTAAGGGTCACTTCCGTCCTTCTGTCACGGATATTCATTGGTCGCGGCCTCTGTCTGTCATGTAATCCAAGTCGCTGACTGGTCGTGGCAAAACAGCCACGACCAATCAGCGACGGGCACAGTCCGGCGGAAAAATGGCAGCTCCTTCCTACCCGCAGTCAGTGCCCGCTCCGTACTCCCCTCCAGTCTGCGCTTACACAGGGTTAATGGCAGCATTGACCGCAGTGTAACGCACTCGGGTAACACTGCTATTAACCCTGTGTGACCAACTTTTTACTATTCATGCTGCCTATGCAGCATAAATAGTAAAACGATCTAATGTTAAAAATAATTAAAAAAAATTAAAAATCGTTATATACTCACTGTCCGTCAGCCCCCGGATCGACAACAGGCCTTTCCCGCTCGCAACGCTCCGGTAACCGGTCCATGCGGCGATCTCACGAGATGATGACGTAGCGGTCTCGCGAGACCGCTACATCATCATCTCGCGAGACCGCAATGCACTCTTGAGACCGGAGCGCACAAGCAGCGTCGGTATCCCCTTCGCTTGGATCCGGGGGCTCCGGAGGGGACTATATAACTATTTTTCATTTTATTTCTTTTTTTTAACAGGGATACCCACATTGCTATATACTACATGGGCTGGGCAATATACTACATGGGCTGTGCTATATACTACGTGGCTGGGCAATATACTACATGGGCTGGGCAATATACTACATGGGCTGTGCTATATACTACCTGGCTGGGCAATATACTACGTGACTGGGCAATATACTACGTGGCTGGGCAATATACTACATACTACGTGGCTGGGCAATATAATACGTGGCTCTGTGCTGTATACTACGTGGCTGGGCAATATACTACGTGGCTGGGCAATATACTACGCGGCTGGGCAATATACTACGCGGCTGGGCAATATACTACGTGGCTCTGTGCTGTATACTACGTGGCTGGGAAATATACTACGTGGCTGGGCAATATACTACGTGACTGGGCAATATACTACGTGGCTGGGCAATATACTACGTGACTGGGCAATATACTACGTGACTGGGCAATATACTACGTGGCTGGGCAATATACTACGTGGCTCTGTGCTGTATACTACGTGGCTGGGAAATATACTACGTAGCTGGGCAATATACTACGTGACTGGGCAATATACTACGTGGCTGGGCAATATACTACGTGGCTGGGCAATATACTACGTGACTGGGCAATATACTACGTGACTGGGCAATATACTATGTGGCTGGGCAATATACTACATACTACGTGGCTGGGCAATATACTACGTGGCTCTGTGCTGTATACTACGTGGCTGGGCAATATACTACGTGGCTGGGCAATATACTACGTGGCTGGGCAATATACTACGTGACTGGGCAATATACTATGTGGCTGGGCAATATACTACATACTACGTGGCTGGGCAATATACTACGTGGCTCTGTGCTGTATACTACGTGGCTGGGCAATATACTACGTGGCTGGGCAATATACTACGTGGCTGGGCAATATACTACGCGGCTGGGCAATATACTACGTGGCTCTGTGCTGTATACTACGTGGCTGGGAAATATACTACGTGGCTGGGCAATATACTACGTGACTGGGCAATATACTACGTAGCTGGGCAATATACTACGTAACTGACCAATATACTACGTGGCTGGGCAATATACTACGTGGCTGGGCAATATACTATGTGGCTGTGCTATATACTACGTGGACATGCATATTCTAGAATACCCGATGCGTTAGAATCGGGCCACCATCTAGTGTGATTATATTACAGGTGAGTGGCTATATATGTAATTATATTACAGGATGGGGTCTATATACGGTATGTGATTGTATTACATAAGAGTCCTCTATATGTGACTATATTATAGGAGGGAGGCTATATATGTGATTATATTACAGGTGGAAAGCCTCTATATCTGACTATATTACAGGTGTGGGGCTATATATGTGATTATATTACAGGAGGAGGCTATATATGTGATTATATTACAGGAGGGGGTCTATATATTTGATTATATTACAGGAGGGGGCTATATATGTGATTATACTACAGGTGGGGGCTATATATGTAATTATATTACAGAAGGCCTCTCTATATATGACTATATTACAGGTGTGGGGGCTATATATGTGATTATATTACAGTTGGAGGCTATATATGTGATTACATTACAGGAGGAGGCTATATATATTGTAGGGGTTTCACTCGCTCAAGTGCGACGGCTGACACTTAGGAGGCACGTTCCATCAAAAGTTCAAAGGTTTATTGCTCCATAAACCACATAGCAAAACAGAAAACAAATAGCTTTTAGCTTAGGCAAAAAGGAAAAACAAGTGCCCAGTCCCTCAGGCTCAGTCCTGGAGCCTTAACACACTCTGAAGGCTAGCACCTCCACACATATCTCCTGTGTTAAGCATTAGCCTTTTTTTTATAGGTCTAACCACACCCAGAACCCATCACATGATTAGACATGTGGTTATGACATCACCACAGGTCCTGGAACACATATAGTTAGGCATGGTTACATCACCGCAGCAAGCCACCTATGTGACACATATCTCTTGTCGACTAGACAACCTTTAGCCAAGCTACATACCTCCCCCCCTCTGCCTAAAGCCGTGGGGCTTGGCACTTTCCCCCACTAGACAAGGGATTCTTGACAGGGCATCAGCATTACCGTGCAGCTTCACGGCCCTATGTTCCACATGGAAACAGAAGTCCTGCAGGGCTAAGAACCAACGGGTTACCCTAGCATTTCTATCCTTCGTTTCCCTCATCCACCTAAGTGGGGCATGGTTGGATATCAGTCTAAATTTACGTCCCAGCAGATAGTACCGTAATGTGTCCACCGCCCACTTTATGGCCAAACACTCCTTCTCTACGACTGAGTAGTTCTTTCCAGACGAGGACAGTTTCCTACTCAGAGAACAGGATGCTCCTCCCCACGTAGTTCTTGGGAAAGGACTGCTCCTACCCCAACATCTGAGGCATCTGTCTGAAGAATAAACTCTTTCTTTAAGTTTGAGGCCATCAGAACGGGTTGCTTACACAAAGGCTCTTTCATTTCTTGGAAGGCTGACTCTGTTTCTTCGGACCATTTAACCATTACTGATTTTGTCCCTTTTAGCAGATCAGTCAGAGGCACAGCCATCGTGGCGAAGTTTGGGATGAACCTCCTGTACTATCCCATGATTCCCAGGAAGGTTTTAACTTGCTTTTTGGAAACTGGTTTTGGCCATGTTTGAATTGCCTCCACTTTACTGATTTGGGGTTTTATTTCTCCATGACCCACTATATATCCAAGGTACTTAGCTTCTTCTTTACCCAAGGTACACTTCTTCGGGTTTATTGTAAACCCCGCCTCTCTTATAGCATCAAACACCGCTTGGACCTTTTCCAGATGACTCTCCCAGTCCGGGCTAAAGATGACGATATCATCCAGGTACGCAGCAGCGTATGCCTTATGGGGTGCAAGGATTCTATCCATAGCCCTCTGGAAGGTCGCCGGAGCTCCCTGTAGGCCAAACGGCATCCGGACATACTGGAAGCACCCATCTGGTGTAGAAAACGCCATCTTCTCCTTGGCTTCCTGTGCCATGGGGATCTGCCAATACCCCTTCGTCAAATCCAAGGTGGTTATATACCTGGCGGGCCCAAGCCTTTCGATGAGCTCATCAACGCGGGGCATGGGATATGCGTAAAACTTGGAGACCTCATTCAACTTCCTATAGTCGTTGCAAAATCTCCACTCCCCATCAGGTTTTGGGACCAGGACAATTGGGCTCGACCAACCGCTCTTGGATTCCTCAATGACTCCAAGCTTCAACATACGCTCCACTTCCTTGGAGATTACTTCTCGACGGGCCTCAGGGATTCAATAGGGCTTCACGTTCACGCGCACATGTGGCTCTGTCAGGACCTCATGCTCTATGACGTTTGTGTACCCAGGCAACTCAGAAAACAGGTCCCTGTTCTTCTGGAGTAACTCCCGGCACTGCTGTTTCTGGGCCTTCGATAGCGTCTCCGCTATAGTAACCCCTCCAACCTCACCTTTACAGAACACGCTTGAGGCCCCTCGTTGGGCGGAGAGTTCACACTGCAGGCTGGATATGCATAGTATGAACTACAGCGTCCTATGCTGCAGTCCATCTGCTCAGTGGTCTGGGAACAACGGGCAGCTATATGTCCTGGCCCGTGGCACCTCCAGCAAATATCACCCGTAGGGACCTTGGGCACCACCTCCCCTGCCCTTTGTGACCTTGGACGCCCCACCCCTTTTTGGGACTCAGCACCTTTCTGGGACCCCCAGTACAGCATGTGCTGCCTCCCAAAGGAGCCTTCCATCCCTTGGTATCTCTCAACCAGTCCGATCAGTTCGTCGGCATTCTGGGAATCACCCTGGGCAACCCAAGTCTGTATGGATCTCGGGAGGGAATGCACAAACTGATCCATCATCACCCGTTCTACCATCTGTGCAGGCGTAGAGGACTCTGGCTGCAGCCATTTCTGGACCAGGTGCAACAGGTCAAACATTTGGGAGCGAGGCGGTTTATCCCGGTGATAGGCCCAGCAGTGAATTCACTGTGCCCTAACAGTCAGTGTCACCCCCAAACGTGCGAGAACCTCGGCTTTCAATTTGTGATACTCCTTGGCATCCTGCAAAGTCAAATCATAGTACGCCTTCTGAGGTTCCCCCGTCAGGTAAGGCGCCAATACCTCTGCCCACTGCTCTGGCGGAAGTTTTTCCTTCTCAGCGACCCTCTCAAACACCGTCAGGAAGGCCTCAACATCATCCCCGGGAGTCATTTTCTGCAATGCACGTCTTACCGTCTTCCGGACGTAGGTGTCAACAGCCAGACCTGGGGTTGGGGCGCTCGTCTTGCCCTGGATGGCGGTTGCCAGAAGCTGCATCTGCTGCCGTTGCTCCTGCTGGTTCTGTTGCATCTGCTGCCGCTGCTCCTGCTGGCTCTGTTGTATCTGCTGCATCAACAGCCTGTTGGTCTCTTGCTGCTGTGACTGCGACTGGACCAAGTGTTTCAGCAGGTCCTCCATTTTCCCCGGCAATGCTTGCTGGCTTACAACAGACTTGACCCAGGACATTCAATAATAGACTTATGTCTCCGCTGGGAACGCTGCCCGCACGTCTACCACCAATTGTAGGGGTTTCACTCGCTCAAGTGCGACGGCTGACACTTAGGAGGCACGTTCCATCAAAAGTTCAAAGGTTTATTGCTCCATAAACCACATAGCAAAACAGAAAACAAATAGCTTTTAGCTTAGGCAAAAAGGAAAAACAAGTGTCCAGTCCCTCAGGCTCAGTCCTGGAGACTTAACACACTCTGGAGGCTAGCACCTCCACACATATCTCCTGTGTTAAGCATTAGCCTTTATTTTATAGGTCTAACCACACCGAGAACCCATCACGTGATTAGACATGTGGTTATGACATCACCACAGGTCCTGGAACACATATAGTTAGGCATGGTTACATCACCGCGGCAAGCCACCTATGTGACACATATCTCTTGTCGACTAGACAACCTTTAGCCACGCTACAATATGATTATATTAAAGGTGGGGCCTCTACATGTGATTATATTACAGATGGGGGCTATATATGTGATTATATTACAGAAGGCCTCTCTATATATGACTATATTACAGAAGGGGGCTATATATGTGATTATATTACCGGAGGGGACTATATATGTGATTATATTACAGGAGGGGGTCTATATATTTGATTATATTACAGGAGGGGGCTATATATGTGATTATATTACAGGTGGGGGCTATATATGTAATTATATTAAAGAAGGGGCTATATATGTGACTATATTACAGGTGGGAGGCAATATATGTGATATTACAAGTTGAGGGCTATATAGATATGATTATATTAAAGGTGAGGCCTCTACATGTGATTATATTACAGGAGGGGGCTATATATGTGATCATATTACAGGTGAGTGGCTGTATGTAATTATATTACAGGATGGGGTCTATATATGAGATTGTATTACAGAAGAGTCCTCTATATGTGACTATATTATAGGAGGGAGGCTATATATGTGATTATATTACAGGTGGGAAGCCTCTATATGTGATTATATTACAGGAGGACCCTCTATATCTGACTATATTACAGGTGTGGGGGCTATATATGTGATTATATTACAGCTGGAGGCTATATATGTGATTATATTATAGAAGGGGCTATATATGTGATTATATTACAGGTGGGGGGCTATATATGTGATTATATCACAAAATAGGCCTCTATATTAGTAGGTACGGAAAGTATTCAGACCCGTTTAAATTTTTCACTCTTTGTTTCATTGCAGCCATTTGGTAAATTCAAAAAAGTTCTTTTTTTTCTCATTAATGTACACTCTGCACCCCATCTTGAGTGAAAAAACAGAAACGTAGAAATTTTTGCAAATGTAATAAAAAAGAAAAACTGAAATATCACATGGTCATAAGTATGCAGACCCTTTGCTCAGTATTGAGTAGAAGCATCCTTTTGAGCTAGTACAGCCATGAGTCTTCTTGGAAATGATTCAACAAGTTTTTCACACCGGGATTTCGGGATCCTCTGCCATTCTTCCTTGCAGATCCTCTCCAGTTCCGTCAGGATCTGGATGGTGGTGGGCAGCTCGTCTAATCCAATAGTATGAACGTCATTAATAGGTTGTAACTCGTGATGAGTGAGTGTGCTCGTTACTTGGGTTTTCCAAGCATGCTCGGGTGTTCTCCGAGTATCTTGGGCGTGCTCGTAGATTATGTTTGTGTCCCCGCAGCTGCATGATTTGCGGCTGCTAGACAGCTTGAATACATGTGGGGATTCCCTAATAAATAGGCAATCCCTGCATGTGTTCAGGTTGTCTAACAGCCGCAAATCATGCAGCTGCGGGGACACAAACATAATCTATAAGCACGCATAAGAAACTCGTAGAACACCCGAGCATGCTCGGAAAACTTGAGTAATGGGCATACTCGCTCATCATTAGCAGTAAACCAGACACTGTGCATTACCTGTGTGTGAGCAGTGCCCTATAGCAGTGCCTCTTTTTTGCAACCATATACTAAACAATCACCCCCCATGAGTCGGTAGGTTGTGAGTGGTTGTCTCATCAGTATTTTGCACCTGCATTGCCGTCATCTTTATCATATGGGCTTGCTGCATTCTGGGAGTGCATTAGTTCAGATACCTGGACAGGTAAGCACTGTAGATCCTTTATACGGTATTATTGAATTTTTGGAGGATTTCTAGTCCTATTTTTGTGTTTTTTTCTAAGAAGTTTAGCGTTAGGACTCGCAAAGGTGAGGACACTATTCTCAAATACATACATTGTACACAGCAGTATACTTCTATCAGTATATTCTGCCTGTAGTCAGAGCCTGCAGTACAGATCAAGCACACAAAAGTCTCACCATGTCATTATCAGGGGTGGCTCAGAAGCTTAAGTGCCCTGTCTGTAATGTTTTAAGGTTATGGGTTTGAGACCTGGGGAGACTTCCCCCCGAAAAAATTGTAATTGCTTGTTGTTAGTGATGAGCGAGCATTCTCAGATAAGGTGTTATTCATGCACAAACAGACAATCCCTGAATGAGTTGTGGCTGCGAGATGTGCGGCGTCTCAAGCATTTTTACGAGCACACTGAAGATACTTTAGGACACTAACATGCTTGGATAACACCTTATCCGAGCACACTCGTGCATCACTACTTATTATTTTTACTACTTTTATAAGAACAAAAATAATTTTCTTCACCTCAGCATACAGGCACCATAAAATACATTGTTATACACAATGTGTCTCTATGGACATGTATAACTTGCTTTTGAATTCATTGCCTGCAATACAGGTCAAGATTACCGAAGCCTCCTATCTACACAGACATGAAAGGATTTGTGAGTGACCCTAAAGCAGCCCCGCCTGCCCCCTTCCCAAGGAGGAGTAGGAGCAGGAGCTATGAAGACTTTGGAGAGGTGAGTAGAAGCCAGGAGAAAAGCTGTGATGTGATCTGATTTCATGAAAACTCCCTCCACAGTGTGTCTAAAGACGTTGCTGAACTGTGCGGTTTTGGTGCTTTATTTCTCTCGAAGCTTCAATGTGGGCCTAAAAAAATGCATGTAAAAAACTTCAGTTTTCTTAAGTACAGAATAAGAGCTTTTCTGTATATAAAAACCACGTTAAAACCGCTGCTTCAAATCTGCCAAAGAAATATCAAATTTGGGGGGCATAGACATATAAAATGCATTAATCAGAAAAGATTGTTATTGTGTAGTTTGCATCTGCAGAAAACAAAAGAACTCAGCAACTTGTGAACACGGCTTGCAGTCACAAGAAAGTAAGATGTTATATAGTGAAGCTGCATATAGATGAGTCTGGCGGCTACAACTGAATGAATGAACCAAAAATAAGGCCATAAGTCCCAATTAGAGACCAGCCCTATCTAATCAAAAGCTGCCCCGGGGACATCGGCAGGTAAGAGATTCACAGGCCTCCATCAAGCCACCACAGATTTGGACACTGGACCGGAGTCCCATGATTTGATCCCATAATCTCTAGTCCCAACCATCCCAGATAGAGTGGTTTAGTTCCGGATTTGGGTCTATGCCCAGCAGTGTCGGATATCTGCTGAATGACCCTCACTGCCACCGCCAATCTGACATCTCCTCCAGCCATCGTAGAAAGAAATGGTAAATGGATTTGGCCACACCACTCATGGGCTAGTGCAATGTGCTTTCCACACAGGCTAATATTTCCCAGTAAGCCACTGTTAAAGTCCAAAATTAAACACTGCGTAAAGGACACATGAACCATATTTCGGTATTCACTTACATTATTATTTTTTGCTCTGTAATTGTAAAACTTGAAGTGCTTCTCTTCCTCATACACATTGTCTACATCTGTCCAGATTTCCCAAGAGCTTTTTGGAAAATGAAGTCAGATTCTTGCAGGCATGGTTTTCTGTCTGTCCTCGTTCTCTATAGCTCTCATGAATATTATCCAGCAACTTCACTTAGTCCATTGGAAATGTTTTGAGCACTGAATGCTAATTTTTCTTTAATGTAGCCAAGGTTTACTTATTTATCAGACAGCGGGGCAGCTTTCTGCTGCATGACGAATAAAAGAAATGTCAGACAACCACTTCTATTATCCGTTTCATGTCTTCTATTTAACAGTATGGATTTGGTCCACACTTAGCAGCTCTAACAGCTTCCTCTTTTTTAGGTACAAGATTTTGGAGTGTGTGAAAATTTTTGCATATTCATCTAGAAGCATTTCTGAGGTCAGATACTAATGTTGGATAAGAAGGCACAATCTTTGTTCTAATTCAGTGAGGTTGTTGTCAGGGTCCTGTGCAGGTCAGTCCAATTTTATTCCAAACTCCCCCATCCATGTTTTTGCAGTCATTGCGCAGGGGAATAGTCATGCTGGAACAGAAAAGGGCCTCCTTCAAATAGTCCCCACAAAGTTGGGATCATACATTTGTCCAAAATGTCTTTGCAGGGGCAATGTTAGGGTTATAAAATATCATGCGCCAAAGTCCCCAAAAACGTTTTAACCTCAATAGCACCACATATAACACACAGTAATTTCTCTCTGAGTACAGATGTAAGAGTTGTGGACAATGACTGTCGCGTTCCTATGCCTGAAGACACCAATCGCATTATGTGATTAAATGTTATTCTTCTTTTAAAAGTATTGTGAAGAGTGTGATAAGTATTGACAGTATAATGTAATCCATAGTGTATAGCAGTGTTATAGGTAAAGTTGGTATGCATAATGTAGGATTTAATAATGTTAGGCATTATAACATATAGTGATTCAGTGCATGATACAGATAGGTGTTGTAGTGTTTGCATAGAATGTAGGTGAAAGTTTACATCTGCCCAGCAACAGACTGCAGGGTCAGAGAGAGTTAATGTTGGGACAAGCCCAAAGGAGGAGGGCTCAGTGTTAGGTCAAGTTACTGCTTCCTGATAGTTAGAGAGATAGAAGTTCAAGTAGCAGTATGATGTGTCTGTGAGCATTGATGCTGTTTGGGTGAACTACAGCAAAGGAGATGAAAAGACAAGGAAGTAGCGTGACCTGGAAATGACAGAAGAGACAGAGTGGATTTCCACCTTAAAGAGGTCCTCGGATAGGACATCTTGTCACAAGAAACACTTAGCTTGCTAAAGACCGAAGGTAACGGACCTAAACAGGACTGAGATTGTGGGGACTAGTGGGTGGTCCTGAGCAGTAGATCTAGTGTGTCCATAGTGATAGGACATGGAACCGCTGAGCAGGCATTACAGCTGAGCATGCATTACAGCACATACAGCATTGCACTACTATACTCAATTTATTATATACACTGCTCAAAAAAATAAAGGGAACACTTAAAGAACAGAATATAACTCCAAGTAAATCAAACTTCTGTGAAATCAAACTGTCCACTTAAGAAGCAACACTGTTTGACAATCAATTTCACATGCTGTTGTGCAAATGGAATAGACAAAAAGATGGAAATTATTGGCAATTATCAAGACACACTCAATAAAGGAGTGGCTCTGCAGGTGGGGACCACAGACCACATCTCAGTACCAATGCTTTCTGGCTGATGTTTTGGTCACTTTTGAATGTTGGTTGTGCTTTAACACTTGTGGTAGCATGAGACGGACTCTACAACCCACACAAGTGGCTCAGGTAGTGCAGCTCATCCAGGATAGCACATGAATGCGAGCTGTGGCAAGAAGGTTTGCTGTGTCTGTCAGCATAGTGTCCAGAGGCGTGAGGGGGCCGTAGGAGGGCAACAACCCAGCATCAGGACCGCTACCTCAGCCTTTGTGCAAGGATGAACAGGAGGAGCACTGCCAGAGCCCTGCAAAATGACTTCCAGCAGGCCACAAATGTGCATGTCTCTGCACAAACTCTTAGAAACCAACTCCATGAGGATGGTCTGAGTGCCCGACTTCCACAGATGGGGTAGTGCTCACAGCCTAACACCATGCAGGACAATTGGCATTTGCCACAGAACACCAGCATTGGCAAATTCGCCACTGGCGCCCTGTGCTCTTCACAGATGAAAGCAGGTTCACACTGAGCATGTGACAGACGTGACAGAGTCTGGAGACACTGTGGTGAGTGATCTGCTGCCTGCAACTTCCTTCAACATGACCAATTTGTCAGTGGGTCAGTAATTGTGTGGGGTGGCATTTCTTTGGAGGGCCGCACAGCCCTCTATGTGCTTGCCAGAGGTATCCTGACTGTCATTAGGTACCAAAATGAGATCCTCAGACCCCTTGTGAGACCATATGCCTGTGCGGTTGGCCCTGGGTTCCTCCCAATGCAGGATAATGCCAGACCTCATGTGGCTGGAGTGTGTCATCAGTTCCTGCAAGATGAAGGCATTGAAGCTATGGACTGGGAAATCTTGAAAAATGAGATTCTCAAAGCACAATCGTTAACAATCCAAAAAGAGGGAAGAATAGGAAGCATTTAGGGAAACCAGGATGGATGAACACAGAACTTAAACACATGCTAAAAAGGAAGGAAGAAATGTTTATCAAATGGAAAGAGGGAGGCATATCTAAAGAAGAATATGATACTGTCTGCAGAACCTGCAGGGCACAAATCAGATTTTCTAAAGCTGACAATGAATTAAGGCTTGCAAGGGACATCAAAAGCAATAAAAAAGGATTTGGGGGATATGTCAAAAGTAAAAGAAAAGTCAAAGATGCTAAAGGATTTTTACAGGATGGAAATTATGAAATGGTTAGAAAGGATGTTGAGAAGGCTGAACTTTTAAATTCCTATTTTGCATCTGTTTTGTCTCAGAAAGGAAATGTAACATCAAGTGATTTTCACTGTCCTATTAAGGGAATAGAAAAATCCAGGATATCTATAAACAGAAAGATAGTGAGGAAACACGTAGCCAACATAAATGAATTCTAGTCTCCAGGTCCAGATGAATTACACCCCAGAGTACTGAAGGAGATAGCAGAAGAAATTTTTGAACCACACAGAGGCTGGACAGACATCTGTCTGGGATGATTTAGTGAATCCTGCTTAGAGCAGGGGGGTTGGACCAGATGACCCAGGAGGTCCCTTCCTACTCTACCATTCTATGGCCCGCCCATTCCCCTGACCTGAATCCAATTGAACACATCTGGGACATCATGTCTCGCACCATCCACCAATTGTCCAGGAGTTGGCGGATGCTTTAGTCCAGGTCTGGGAGAAGATCCCTCAGGAGACCATCCCCCGCCTCATCAGGAGCATGCCCAGGCATTGTAGGGAGGTCATACAGGCACATGGAGGCAACACACACACAACTGAACATCATTTCCTTGTCTTGAGGCATTTCCACTGAAGTTGGATCAGCCTGTAATTTGATTTTCCACTTTGATTTTGAGTATCATTCCAAATACAGACCTCCATGGGATATTCATTTTGATTTACATTGATCATTTTTATGTTTTATTGTTCTCAACACATTCCACTATGTAATGAATAAAGATTTGCAGCTAAAATATTTCATTCAGTGATATCCAGGATGTGATATTTTAGTGTTCCCTTTATTTTTTAGAGTAGTGTATTTTAGGAGTCGGAGTCGATTCATTTTATACTCATTCCAACTCCGAATCCACCAAAATGGACACCGACTCCGACTCCACGACGCCCTCACAACACTAACACCTAGCCAGGCCATACAATTTTCTGTAAAATGCCAGGGTGTGATGGAGCAGCACCTCAGCCATGGCTACTGCCTGCGATCTCTTTACACAGTCAATGTAATAAATGCCTGCAATCAGTGATGGGCTGGTCTGGGGGGCAGAGGAGCATATGCCCCTGGGCCTGACACTAAGCAGCTGTTGTGTTGTGTATCCGCTTTTTGGGCTCCCCTGGTGGTTGCTGGTGGTACTGGTGACTTGTTTGCACTTTGCTGCTTCTGTTCACCTGCTTCCATCAGTGTTTGGGAGTTTCCTATTTAGCCTTGCTCTCCAGTCATTTCCTTGCCGGTCATCATTGTAACCAGAGCCTTCGGTTGCATGTTCCTGCTACTAGTCTGCTGATCAGCTAAGTGGACTTTGTCCTTTTGTTTTGTATCTTTTGTCCAGTTTGCAGTTTTTGTAATTCTCTGTAGCTGGAGGCTCTTGCGGGCTGAAATTGCCACTCCTGTGTCATGAGTTGACACAGGAGTCTTAAGGTAATTTCAGGATGGTTTTTGAAAGGGCTTTCAGTTGACTGTGAAGTCCTCTTTTGTATCCTTCTGCTATCTAGTGAGTGGACCTCTCTTTGCTAGATCTACTTTCATACTGTGTATGTCTTTTCCTCTTAATTCACCATTATTACTTGCGGGAGCGCTGCCATTGGGAACCATGACAGTATGACCGGCCTGTGTTAAACTTATTGGCAGAAGAAAGGAGAGAAAAAAGAAGTCTGTAAATTTTTTTTTTTTTTTTTTCCCTTTTTCCTCTATGCTTGCTCCATAGTTGGATCAGTTGTATTTCAGCTTTAATTACAGCCTTTGCCTTTCTCTCCTTATAATCCTTGAATGGCTCTGAGCTCACCTGTTTAAAGATGGATCCTCAGAGTTTGGCTGCAGGTTTAAATAATCTTGCTACGAAGGTTCAAAATTTACAAGATTTCGTTATACATGCTCCTATTTCTGAACCTAAAATCCCTACACCAGAGGTGTTTTCCGGAGATAGATCTCGGTTTTTGAATTTCAAATATAATTGTAAATTATTCCTTTCTCTCAGACCTCACTCCTCAGGAGATCCTGTCCAGCAGGTTAAGATTGTAATCTCTTTGCTGCGAGGTGACCCTCAAAATTGGGCATTTTCATTGGCACCAGGGGATCCTGCGTTGCTCAATGTGGATGCGTTTTTCCTGGCTTTAGGGTTGCTTTATGAGGAACCTAATTTGGAGATTCAAGCTGAAAAAGCTTTGATAGCGCTATCTCAAGGGCAAGATGAAGCGGAGATATACTGCCAAAAATTTCGTAGGTGGTCTGTGCTTACTCAGTGGAATGAGTGCGCCTTAGCGGCAAATTTCAGAGAGGGCCTTTCTGATGCCGTTAAAGAAGTTATGGTCGGGTTCCCTGCGCCTACAGGTCTGAATGAGTCCATGACAATGGCAATTCAGATTGATCGGTGTTTGCGGGAGCGCAAACCCATGCACCATTTGGCGGTATCTTCTGAAGAGACGCCAGAGAAAATGCAATGTGACAGAGTTATGTCCAGAAGCGAGCGGCAGAATTATAGGCGTAAAAATGGGTTATGCTTCTATTGTGGTGATTCTGCTCATGTTATATCGGCATGCTCTAAACGTACAAGGAAGGTTGACAAGTCCATTTCAATTGGCACTTTACAGTCCAAATTTATTTTGTCTGTAACCTTGATTTGTTCATTATCAGTTATTACCGTGGATGTCTATGTGGACTCTGGCGCCGCTCTGAGTCTTATGGACTGGTCCTTTGCCAGACGCTGTGGGTTTGATTTAGAGCCTCTGGAAGTCCCTATACCTCTGAAGGGTATTGATTCTACACCTTTGGCTTGTAATAAACCACAGTTCTGGACGCAAGTGACTATGCGTATGACTCCAGACCATCAGGAGGTGATTCGCTTCCTTGTGTTGTACAATTTACATCATGTTTTGGTGCTTGGATTACCATGGTTACAGTCTCATAACCCAGTCCTTGACTGGAAGGCTATGTCTGTGTTAAGCTGGGGATGTCGGGGGGCTCATGGGGACACTCCTATGGTGTCCATTTCGTCATCTATTCCATCTGAGATTCCGGCATTTTTGTCTGATTATCGTGATATTTTTGAAGAGCCTAAGATTGGTTCACTCCCTCCTCACAGGGATTGTGATTGCGCCATATAGATCTGATTCCTGGCAGTAAATTTCCAAAGGGTCGTTTGTTTAACCTATCTGTACCTGAACATGCTGCTATGCGCGAGTATATTAAGGAGTCCCTGGAAAAGGGACGTATTCATCCTTCTTCATCACCTTTAGGAGCCGGTTTTTTCTTTGTCTCTAAAAAGGATGGCTCTCTGAGGCCTTGTATTGATTATCGTCTCCTGAATAAAATTACAGTCAAATATCAGTATCCGTTGCCTTTGCTGACTGATTTGTTTGCTCGCATAAGGGGGGCTAAGTGGTTCTCTAAGATTGATCTTCGTGGGGCGTATAATTTGGTGCGAATTAAGCAGGGGGATGAGTGGAAAACCGCATTTAATACGCCTGAGGGCCATTTTGAGTATTTAGTAATGCCTTTCGGCCTTTCTAATGCACCTTCTGTCTTTCAGTCCTTAATGCATGATATTTTCCGTGAATATTTGGATAAATTTATGATTGTGTACTTGGATGATATTTTGATTTTTTCTGATGACTGGGAGTCTTATGTTCAGCAGGTCAGGAGGGTTTTTCAGGTTTTGCGGGAGAATTCTTTGTGTGTAAAGGGTTCAAAGTGTGTTTTTGGGGTTCAAAAAATTTCATTTTTGGGGTATATTTTTTCCCCTTCTTCTATTGAGATGGACCCTGTCAAGGTTCGGGCTATTTATGACTGGACGCAGCCTACTTCTCTGAAGAGTCTCCAGAAATTCTTGGGCTTTGCTAATTTTTATCGTCGATTTATAGCTGGTTTTTCTGGCGTTGCTAAACCTCTGACGGATTTGACTAAAAAGGGTGCTGATGTTGCCAATTGGTCCCCTGCTGCCGTGGAGGCCTTTCGGGAGCTTAAGCGCTGCTTTTTGTCTGCCCCTGTGTTGCGCCAGCCTGATGTTTCTCTTCCCTTTCAGGTTGAGGTCGATGCTTCCGAGATCGGAGCGGGGGCGGTTTTGTCGCAGAAAAGTTCCGACTGCTCAGTGATGAGACCTTGTGCGTTCTTTTCGCGAAAATTTTCGGCCGCCGAGCGAAACTATGATGTTGGTAATCGGGAGCTTTTGGCCATGAAGTGGGCATTTGAGGAGTGGCGTCATTGGCTTGAGGGTGCCAGACATCAGGTGGTAGTTTTGACTGATCACAAGAATTTAATTTATTTGGAGTCTGCCAGGCGCCTGAATCCTAGACAGGCACGTTGGTCGTTGTTCTTTTCCCGGTTTAATTTTGTGGTCTCGTACTTACCGGGTTCTAGGAATGTGAAAGCAGATGCTCTTTCTAGGAGTTTTGAGCCTGACTCTCCTGGGAATTCTGAACCTGCTGGTGTCCTTAAGGATGGAGTGGTTTTGTCTGCTGTCTCTCCAGATTTGCGACGTGCTTTGCAAGAATTTCAGGCGGATAGACCTGATCGTTGTCCGTCTGGTAGACTGTTTGTTCCTGACAAGTGGACCACTAGAGTCATCTCGGAAGTTCATTCTTCTACTCTGGCAGGTCATCCAGGAATTTTTGGCACCAGAGATTTGGTGGCTAGATCCTTCTGGTGGCCTTCCCTGTCTCGAGATGTGCGTGTTTTTGTGCAGTCTTGCAATGTGTGTGCTCGGGCCAAGCCTTGTTGTTCTAGGGCTAGTGGGTTGTTGTTGCCCTTGCCTATTCCGAAGAGGCCTTGGACGCACATCTCTATGGACTTTATCTCGGATCTCCCTGTTTCTCAGAAGATGTCTGTCATCTGGGTGGTGTGTGACCGTTTTTCTAAAATGGTTCATTTGGTGCCATTGCCTAAGTTGCCTTCCTCATCTGAGTTGGTCCCTCTGTTTTTTCAAAATGTGGTTCGCTTGCATGGTATTCCGGAAAACATCGTTTCTGACAGGGGTATCCAGTTCGTGTCTAGATTTTGGCGGGCAGTCTGTGCCAGGTTGGGCATTGATTTGTCCTTTTCGTCTGCATTCCATCCTCAGACCAATGGCCAGACGGAGCGAACTAATCAAACTTTGGAGACTTATTTGAGGTGTTTTGTGTCTGCGGATCAGGATGATTGGGTTGCCTTTCTGCCGTTGGCGGAGTTTGCTCTTAATAATCGGGCTAGTTCTGCCACTTTGGTTTCTCCTTTCTTTTGCAATTCAGGGTTTCATCCGCGTTTTTCATCTGGTCAGGTTGAATCTTCGGATTGTCCTGGAGTGGATGCGGTGGTGGATCGGTTGCATCGGATTTGGGGACAAGTGGTGGATAATTTGGAATTGTCCCAGGAGAGGACTCAGCAGTTTGCTAACCGTCGTCGTCGTGTTGGTCCCCACCTTCGCGTTGGGGACTTGGTGTGGTTGTCTTCCCGTTTTGTCCCTATGAGGGTTTCTTCTCCCAAATTTAAGCCTCGGTTCATCGGTCCTTATAGGATTTTGGAGATTCTTAACCCTGTTTCCATTCGTTTGGACCTCCCGGCATCTTTCGCTATCCATAATGTGTTCCATCGGTCGTTGTTGCGGAGATATGAGGTACCGGTGGTTCCTTCTACTGAACCTCCTGCTCCTGTGCTGGTGGAGGGTGAATTGGAGTACGTGGTGGAGAAGATCTTGGACTCCCGTATTTCCAGACGGAGACTTCAATATCTGGTTAAATGGAAAGGCTATGGTCAGGAAGATAATTCTTGGGTAACTGCCTCTGATGTTCATGCCTCGGATTTGGTTCGTGCCTTTCATAGGGCTCATCCAGATCGCCCTGGCGGTTCTTGTGAGGGTTCGGTGCCCCCTCCTTAAGGGGAGGGTACTGTTGTGTATCCGCTTTTTGGGCTCCCCTGGTGGTTGCTGGTGGTACTGGTGACTTGTTTGCACTTTGCTGCTTCTGTTCACCTACTTTCATCAGTGTTTGGGAGTTTCCTATTTAGCCTTGCTCTCCAGTCATTTCCTTGCCGGTCATCATTGTAACCAGAGCCTTCGGTTGCATGTTCCTGCTACTAGTCTGCTGATCAGCTAAGTGGACTTTGTCCTTTTGTTTTGTATCTTTTGTCCAGTTTGCAGTTTTTGTAATTCTCTGTAGCTGGAGGCTCTTGCGGGCTGAAATTGCCACTCCTGTGTCATGAGTTGACACAGGAGTCTTAAGGTAATTTCAGGATGGTTTTTGAAAGGGCTTTCAGTTGACTGTGAAGTCCTCTTTTGTATCCTTCTGCTATCTAGTGAGTGGACCTCTCTTTGCTAGATCTACTTTCATACTGTGTATGTCTTTTCCTCTTAATTCACCGTTATTACATGTGGGGGGCTGCTATCATCTTTTGGGGTATTTCCCTAGAGGTAAGCCAGGTCTGTTTCTTCCTCTACCGGGCGTGGTTAGTCCTCCGGCTGGCGCGTGGCATATAGGAAGCCGTAGGTGTGCTCTCTGGCTACTGTTGGTTGTGTGGTAGATTTAGCTGACGGTCAACTCGAGTTTCCATCACCCGAGAGCTCGTTCGTTACTTATATGTTTCTTACGTTCCCTTGCCATTGGGAACCATGACACTGTTGTAGTTGTGCAGGTCAGCTCCATCACAGTGCTGCTGACACACCCACACTGCACCCTGTGAAGTGGAGGGAGCTCTTGGCTGCATTTTCTTCCTGCCAGAGAGGAGCTTGTGGGCAGGACAGACTGTCAGCACTGTACGTACCAGCTTCAGCTCTCGGTGCGGTGAGGAGGTGGATGCTGCTCACCTCCTGGTAAGTCCAGCGCTGGGTCCTATATTGTGTCAGTGGCCGCTCTGCTGAAGATCACTGAGATTTATTGCAGGAGTCGGAACTTTCAGGGTCACTCTGTCAGTGCATGGTTATTGGTTTCAGCAGGAAAGGCTAGTCTGCTGCAACAAATCACCCTATACTTCAGAGTGCCTGGAGACTCCATACAGTATCCAGCACTGGACTGATAAACTGTTAACCGGCAGCCTCTGTTCCTAAGAATGAGGAGTTTAGGACCTTAGATGACGTCGCAGCTGACATCGCGGCATGTGATTGGTCGCGTGACCGCTCATGTGACCGCTCACGCGACCAATCACAAGCCGCGACGTCATCGCAGGACCTAAACTCCTCATTCTTAGGAACGGAGGCTGCCGGTTAACAGCGGTAAGGTCCAGGGGCCGCCGGACGGGTGAGTATATCCATATTTTTTATTTTAATTCTTTATTTTTTACATGAATATGGATCCCAGGGCCTGAAGGAGAGTCTCCTCTCCTCCAGACCCTGGGAACCATACACTGGAAACTTCCGATTCCGATTTCCGATATCACAAAAATATCAGAACTCGGTATCGGAATGCTCAACACTAGTCGTTCGCTTGTTTCCCGGCCTCTTTACACCAACAGAAGATCCCTGAATGCAGCGCCCATAGAAGGGAGGAAGAGGTACAGATTGAAATGACTCGCAGGGCACAGGTGCAGGATTCCGGCACCATAACTGACATACATGGTAGAGGGGTAGTATTGTAATGAGGGCAGGGATTTCTTACAAGACCGCACGCCCCAAAGCCTGGAACAAAATCATTAGCATAAGGAAAGAATATAACATTTCCAAGCAACAAGACCATTAATATGAGGCATAACAGTTAGGACCAGTGTAACATTTCTATTATCCGTATTGCCATATTATTGGGTCATTTACGTACCGGAGGGGGGACAGATTCACTTTCACCACCACTCCAGCATTTTTTTTATTTCACCGCTGGAGTGATGCCTTAAAATCCAAGACTTCTACCGACTGTCTGATACTTACCTTCCGGCATTTTTCATCTGTTTTCACCTCTGCTCAGCTCCATCTCCTGTAGTTTGTGACTTGTCCACTGCTACAGTGTTTCATGGAGTGGCGCAGAGGTCTCTACTCAAGGTAAGCTTATGAGAGCCTTGTTCTCGCCTCTTTCCGTCTTTCATAGACTTACATTGAGCACTTGTGATGTAGCTTCCAATTTCTGGCCAGTCAGAAATTGCGCACGCAAGATTGAGCCGCGGGACTGGAGCGGTGCCAAAAAATGGTGAATACACCGGAGGATGAGTATATGACTGGGGCAGGGGACTTGTGCTTAAAGCACCATTTTAGCGGTGAGAGAAAAAAAACCTGCTGGAGTGGTGCTTTAATAATAATCAATTTATTATTATCAATTTAATAAAGGCTTGGAACAAATGTCTGCGGTCACTTTATGTGACTGCAGACTGCCAAATCATGACAGGGAACACCTGCTGCATGAGCCCCCAATATCACTGGCGTTATCAGGCGGTCATGGACCCCATGTTTGCTATGTGCATGTGTCCACTACAAAGGTTTGGCTTCTCTCAATCGAAGAGAATTGAGAGAAGCCGAAAGAGGCATCACATGACCTCCTGCTCTAATCTGTGATACTGGGGCCATTGTTACTGTACATGGGGGGACATTATTAAATGTTAAGTGGGCACTTACAGGGAATCTGTCACCCCATTTTAGGCCTATAAGCTAAGCCCACCGGCATCTGGGGCTTATCTACAGCATTCTGTAATGCTGTAGATGAGCCCCCGATGTAACCTGAAAGATAAGAAAAACAAGTTAGATTATACTCACAGGCGGTCTGGTGCGCTCCAGTCTGATGGGCATAGCGGTCCGGGTCCGGCGCCTCCCATCTTCAAACGATGACGTCCTTCTCTTTGCTTCCTGTCGCAGCTCCTGAGAAGGCGTACTGATTTGCTCTGTTGAGCCTCTCTGACCTTTCCCAGCGCCTGCACTGCAGTACTTTATGCTGCCCTCAACAGGGCAAAGTACGCCTGCGCAGGAGCCGTGACAGAAAGCAAAGAGGACGTCATTGTATGAAGATGGAAGGCTCCGGACCCGGATCACGACGCCCATCGGACCGGACCGCACCTGGACCGCCCCTGGGTGAGTATAATCTAACTTGCTTTTGTCATCTTTCAGGTTACATCGGGGGCTTATCTACAGCATTATAGAATGCTGTATATATGCCCCTGATGGCGGGGGTCTTAGCTTATAGGCCTAAAATGGGGTGACAGATTCCCTTTAAGCATTATTGTTATAGGGGCACTCAGAGTATTGTGACCATCAAAGTTGCATATGGGGTATTATTACTTTTAGGGACAAAATTTGTAGGGCACTAACACGGGGCATCAATATATTTTAGAGGGGAATTTTACTATCTAGAGAGCACAAAGGCGGCATTATTACTAAGGAGCACAGTGGTGGCAGTATTATTTGGGGCTGTAAGAGGAGCACGGTTATTGTACTGCACAGCAGGTGCAGTAATAGGGACACATACGGCAGCATTGGGGTATCAACAGGATGAGGAGTTTGCACAGGTTGGGCATAGACCTGGACGGTGCTGGAAATGTGAGACGTCAGATGCGTCTTTGTTGTATTCTCTGCAGACGAGTCTTGGCTGAAGAAGTTGTCATGTCGGTCTGGGCCAGATGGAAAAGACAGGAAAAGTGAACGACTCCATAAGAAGAATCGTCAGCTGTAAGTCACCATCTATAACTGTGCTGTGATCTCTTATATGGTTTGCAGGACTGGTATCTACCACAATATGGCCTCCATATAGTAATATCAGCGTTCGCTTTTTTTTAATGTAGATTTCTTTTCAATCATAGCACGGTCATCTACTGATGTTCCCCTATGCTGACAATTAGGGTGCGCCACATAGGTGTAGTCAAGATTACCTGTTTAGGGGCCCACTCAGATTTTTTGCCCCTCCTGAAGCTGAAACCCTAACTACGCCTCTGACACTGTCATATAGCTGTACATATGTATATATATATATATATATATATATATATATATACACTCACCGGCCACTTTATTAGGTACACCTGTCCAACTTCTTGTTAACACTTAATTTCTAATCAGCCAATCACATGGCGGCAACTCAGTGCATTTAGGCATGTAGACATGGTCAAGACAATCTCCTGCAGTTCAAACCGAGCATCAGTATGGGGAAGAAAGGTGATTTGAGTGCCTTTGAACGTGGCATGGTTGTTGGTGCCAGAAGGGCTGGTCTGAGTATTTCAGAAACTGCTGATCTACTGGGATTTTCACGCACAACCATCTCTAGGGTTTACAGAGAATGGTCCGAAAAAGAAAAAAAATCCAGTGAGCGGCAGTTCTGTGGGCGGAAATGCCTTGTTGATGCCAGAGGTCAGAGGAGAATGGGCAGACTGGTTCGAGCTGATAGAAAGGCAACAGTGACTCAAATCGCCACCCGTTAAAACCAAGGTAGGCCTAAGAGCATCTCTGAACGCACAGTGCGTCGAACTTTGAGGCAGATGGGCTACAGCAGCAGAAGACCACACCGGGTACCACTCCTTTCAGCTAAGAACAGGAAAAGGAGGCTACAATTTGTACAAGCTCATCGAAATTGGACAGTAGAAGATTGGAAAAACGTTGCTTGGTCTGATGAGTCTCGATTTCTGCTGCGACATTCGGATGGTAGGGTCAGAATTTGGCGTAAACAACATGAAAGCATGGATCCATCCTGCCTTGTATGGAGCATCTTTGGGATGTGCAGCCGACAAATCTGTGGCAACTGTGTGATGCCATCATGTCAATATGGACCAAAATCTCTGAGGAATGCTTCCAGCACCTTGTTGAATCTATGCCACGAAGAATTGAGGCAGTTCTGAAGGCAAAAGGGGGTCCAACCCGTTACTAGCATGGTGTACCTAATAAAGTGGCCGGTGAGTGTATATATATATACACATCAATGTGTATATTGTATAACATCTGATGCATGTATAATAGTGTATCATAAGCCAATCTGATATTATACTGTATGTGTTAGACAGACATCCAATGTTATATACAGGATAGTATGTAATGTTAAATATTACACTATGAGTATAGACATCAGATATTACACCATCACTTATTATCTCCTATACTAGAGCTGATGTCTGTAGTCATACTATGATATATACTGTCATGTCCTGTATACTGTATGTGCTATACTTTGTGCACAAACATGGAATATACAGAATAATAAGTGACTTGTATATCATGTACTTGTACCCTTTACTTGTTGTGGAGTTCAATTGTGACTTCCTTGAGTGAGTAGGTTAAGAAAACACAAACAAAAAAAAGACGTTCATAGGTAACTATGTAATACCCCTATTCTTATGTGTGACCACTAATGATGAGCGAACGTGCTGGGATAAGCTTTTATCCGAGCATGCTCATGTGCTGTGTGACTTTGGCGGCGTTCAAAAAATATGTTCAAGTCCCCGCAGCTGCATGTCATGGCTGTTTGACAGTCGCAACACATGCAGGGATTGCCTAACAAACAAGGAGTGCCTGCATATGTTCCGCGAGACGCAGCCGCGGGCACTCATACATATTTTTTCGAGAACGCCGAAGTCATTCAGCATACGAGCATGCTCGGATAACACCTTATCAGAGCATGTTCACTTATCACTAGTGACCACCATTACTCCTGGAACACATTTTTCTCAGGAGTGTAAAAAAATTGTAACAAGGACAACCACCTTAAGGTATGTGTACATGCTGCGTTTGTGCTGCGTTTTCCCCACTGCAGAAAACGACAGCGTTTTATAGAACCAGCACAGTGAATTAGATATCTCAAATCTCATGCACACACTGCTTATTTTTAAATTGCAGATTTGAAGCCATTGCAAATCTGCACATGTCCATTCTTTCAACATTTTTCACCGATTCCAATGAAAGGGATTTAACGCATAAAAAAACTGCATCAAAATCACGTGCATTTTACACAGCATTTTTCCTGCCAATGGACACGTTTTTGGTACTGAAATCTGCAAGGAGAAAATAAGTGATTGGTGCATTCACTTTACTGGGAGAGCAAAACACTGTATTTTCCATGACAAATTTGTGCTGTAAAATAAGTACCTAAAATGCAACATGTACACATAGCCATAAACAAGATTTGCACCACATTTTTAAATGTATCCAGGTCTACTACAAAGAAAAGCTATAATTAGAGATAAGTGGATCAATTGAGGGACTCTGGTCCAGCGTTGATGTCAGTGGTACCTGGCGGCTAGACAGGTCTGCAAATCTTTTACCTGATGTAATTCGCTCGTTCTTAACTTACAATGTGCAATGACAGTGCGCTCTGTTGCCGTCTCATCACTTCTGATCAGAGCCGGTGACAGAGTGCATTGTCACTGTGTACTGAGAAGAACAGTGCACAGTGACATAAATCTGCTGAGTATCCATCAGAAATGACTAGCCCACGTAAGTCACAGACTCTTCTTTCAGGGTGGGGAAGCGGCTGCGGTAGTGACCGCAGTATCTGCCCCCTAATGACAACTCTTTTGAGTATCCCAGCATGCACAGGGGATTCTCAAACGATTCGTCATCAAAAAGGAAGTGAAAAAAATAAAACAGTGTGGGAAGGATGGAGAATTTTTAATTAAGGTATTTTAGAAAAAAAATCAGGTTATGACATTAGATAGACAGAGATTTAGGAGTAAAATAAAATTTAGTTTTGGACCACCCGTTTAATTAATCAGAGCCAATAAGTATAGGCTGCTAATCATGGGCCACTGCTTTGCGCTTGCCCCCCAGGACAAAATTTGACAGGCAACCCCTGCCTGCAATCCTATTTAACTCCACAGAAAACACACAGTGATGATCTCTGAGGATGGATAATGTAGTAGATGTTAGTTCAGTCCTACGTAACACCACAGATCGCACAGCGTTAGCTCTTTGAGGACACATAATGTAGTAGAGTTGCCTGTATTATTTAACACCACATATAACCCAGTGATCGCTCTCTGAGGGCAGATAATATAGTAGATGTTGCCTGCAGTCCTATGTAACACTACATATAACACAGTGATAGCTCTCTGGGGGAAGATAATGTAGTAGATGTTGCCTGCAGTCCTATGTAACACCACATATAGCCCAGTGATAGCTCTCTGGGGGGAGATAATGTAGTAGATATTGCCTGCAGTCCTATGTAACACCATATATAACAGTGATAGCTCTCTGGGGGCAGATAATGTAGTAGATGTTGCCTGCAGTCCTATGTAACACCACATACAGTATAATACAGCGATATCTATCTGAATACAAAGTCCTGTGTTACGGGGCCATCTTCTCTAAAGTACAGACAAGATGAACCAATAATGATGTACGGAAACTAGAATAATATGATCTACTGTCAGGTTACATTTATAAACTCTTAGTATAAAACATAAACATATACTATCCAACAAAATGAACTACATTACTAAATTGTATTACTGTATTTCATGTTTAGGAAATCAGTTTCATGCCATTTTTCTGGTCTTCATATAGTATTTTAATAATGAAGATGACAATTATAGCGAACAATGGCATGTTGTATACAAGATATATAAGATGCACTGAACTCATTAAGTGGCATCACCTTGGCGCATCTTATTCCTGCCTGGCTCTTCATTAAGAGTGGTATAAAAACTCCAGTCTTTATGAATTGGGGTCACACGCTTACAGAAAATAAGCAGAGAACACAGGTTAATTTCACGCTGATTTGTTCTATTTTCAGCTGGAGAACTGGCACGAACAAGGGTCAATTTACGCTACGTTCATTGTCTATGGAACTGTTGGAGAAAAACAAATATAACACTTGGCTATGTCCAGCAGTCGCATAAACACTGAACGGAGTGCAGGTTGCGCATGTTCACCTCACTTCCATGGAAGTCAGGGCTCTTCAGAACCGATTCCTGGGTTTCAGAGCCCTGATCTCAAGATTCCCAGTTGGTGATAGATCATTTACTATATTGGGAATAGTCTTTTAATGTCACACTGATTACATTCTCTGCACAGTAGCTCAGTAGATAGCACTGTACTACATATGGGCCAGCACGGTGGCTCAGTGGTTAGCACCGCAGCTTTCCAGCACTGGGGTCCTGAGTTCTAATCTCACTGAGGACAACATCTGCAAGGAGTTTGTATGTTCTCTCCGTGTTTGTGTGGGTTTCCTCCGGGTTCTCCGGTTTCCTCCCACATTCCAAAGACATACTGATAGGAAATTCAGATTGTGAGCCCCATCGGGGACAGTGATGATGTCTGTAAAGTGATCTGTAATTAATGGTGCTATATAATGCAGCGATTTGAGGTGTGTGGCGACCGCACGCAAAGTCGGCAGAAGGCAGAGGAAGGAAGTACACTGCCATCCGCAGCGCACAGGAACGCAAGTGTGAAACCAGCCTAAGCAAATAAAATGAATTAAAAATAAAACATGTTTAGATTTTATTAAAAAAAAATTGTACCTAGTGTGAAAGGTATGGTTATCTATGGCATAATCTCTGGGCCTGTCGTGAATGCATTCAATGAGAACACTGTATTAATAGTTAAACATAATTTTAGTTGAAGAGAATGTGTACTTTTTTACTGTACTTCGTGCTAAGACCCCCCCAAATTTGTACCTAATGTATTCATGTGATGTTTTGTCTTCAATTTTTCCAAAGAGACGTTCTCTCACAATGTGACTATAAATGTCTGACATTTGCAATTGTCTCCTACATAATGTGACACTAAGGTTGCTATAGCAATGTTTTATCCAGTCGAAAAAGCAAGTGGAATGATTGAAGAAAGAGCACGCAAACAGCTCTTGCATAAGTTATGAGCACCCTCGAAACGGAAGCTGCTCAGCTGTTGGTAAGGGTTGTGGTGACCCAGCAAGCAATGCAGCCTGCTCGCTGATTGTTAGATACCTACCGACTCCTAGTATCACTGCAGCGTCATAGCATCCAAATGAGAATGTAGGAAAAAACATCACTTTTTGAAAAACCCTGTTTTCCATCACTAAAATTCGGCAAAGATGAAAAATAAATAATATGTTAGTTGACATTTTGACCAAAATATACAAATTCATCAAGGGTTCTCATAATCTTATGAGTCCAAACACTAAAATTAAAAGCAATTCACTGAATATGCAATAAAAAAGCCATACTTACCGATAATTCGTCACAATATCAATATACTCCAATATTCTGCAGGCCCCTATGATAAAAGGTGGAGACAGCTGCAATAGAAGGCCCAACTGCTACTAGAACTGTGGAGCAAGCCTGGTAAACGTGCTGACCACTGATTAGCAGGGCTGCCACGAAGTCTAGAGTAACTCCAATAATGACTACATTAGTATACAAAGCCGAAAATGTTGGCACCCTTAAAATTGTTACAGAAAATGAGGTATTTCTCCCAGAAAATTATTGCAATTACATATGTTTTGTTTTACACATTTATTTCCTTGGTATGTATTGGGGAACAACACAAAAAAACTGAGAAAAAAAAAGCAAATTGGACATAATATCACATAAAACCCCCAAAATGGGCCAGACAAAATTGATTGCCCCCTCAACTTAATATTGGAATAAATGACTGCAATCAATCACTTCCTATAACCATCAACAACCTCTCAACTGGAATTTGGGATACTCTTCTTTTGAAAACTGCTCCAGGTCTCTCATATTTAAAGAGTGCCTTCTTCCAACAGCAATTTTAAGATCTCTCCACGGGTGTTCACTGAGATTTAGATCCGGACTCATTGCTGGCCACTTCAGAACTCTTCAGCACTTTGTTTCCATCCATTTCTGGGTGCTTCTTGAAGTTTATTTGGGGGTCATTGTCCTGTTGAAGACCCACGACTTAGGATGCAAACCCAGCTTTCTGAAACAGGGTACTGCATTGCGACCCAAATTCCTTTGGTAATCTTCATATTTCATGATGCCTTACACACAGTCAAGGCACCCAGTGCCAGATGCAGCAAAGCAACCCCCAAAAAATGTTTTCAGCTCCACCATATTTGACTGTAGGTACTGTGTTCTTTTCTTTCTAGACATCATTCCGTTTTCGGTAAATAGTATAATGATGTGCTTTACCAAACAGATCTATCTTGGTCTCATCTGTCTACAAAATGCTTTCTCAGAAGGATTTTGGCCTAATCACATACATTTTGGCAAACTGCAATCCAGCTTTCGTATGTCTGTGTCAGCAGTGGGGTCCTCTTAGGTCTCTTGCTATAGCGTATCATTTCATTCAAATGCTGACTGATAGTTCACGCTGACACTGATGCACCCTGCACCTGCAGGATAGCTTGAATTTCTTTGAAACTTGATTGGGACTGTGTTTCCACCTTTCCGGACTATCCTGCATTGCAGCCTTTCATGAATTTTTCTTCGCCACCCAAGTCCAAGGAGATTATCTACAGTGCCATGGGTTGTAAACTTCTTGATTAAGCTGTGCACCGTGGACAAAGAAACATCAAGCTCTCTGGTGATAGACTTGTACCATTTAAGGTACCTTCACACTAAGCGACGCTGCAGCGATACAGACAACGATGCCGATCGCTGCAGCGTCGCTGTTTGGTCGCTGGAGAGCTGTCACACAGACCGCTCTCCAGCGACCAACGATGCCGAGGTCCCCGGGTAACCAGGGTAAACATCGGGTTGCTAAGCGCAGGGCTGCGCTTAGTAACCCGATGTTTACCCTGGTTACCAGTGTAAAATGTAAAAAAACAAACACTACATACTCACCTTCGCGTCCCCCGGCGTCCGCTTCCTGCACTGACTGAGTGCCGGCCCTAACAGCAGAGCGGTGATGTCACCGCTGTGCTGTACTTTTACTTTACGGCCGGCGCTCAGTCAGTGCAGGAAGCGGACGGCGGGGGACGCGAAGGTGAGTATGTACTGTTTGTTTTTTTACATTTTACACTGGTAACCAGGGTAAACATTGGGTTACTAAGCGCGGCCCTGCGCTTAGTAACCCGATATTTATCCTGGTTACCAGTGTAAAACATCGCTGGTATCGTTGCTTTTGCTGTCAAACACAACGATACAAGGCGATCTGACGACCAAATAAAGTTCTGAACTTTAACCAACGACCAGCGATATCACAGCAGGATCCTGATCGCTGCTGCGTGTCAAACACAACGATATCGCTAGCCAGGACGCTGCAACGTCACGGATCGCTAGCGATATCGTTTAGTGTGAAGGTACCTTTAGATTGATGATATTGTTCAAAACTTTTGGTTCTCAAGTCCTCAGACAGTTCTCTTTCTGTTCTCCATGCTTAGTGTGGCACACACAGACACACAATGCAAAGATTGAGTCCACTTCACCCCTTTTTATCTGGTTTCAGGTGTTATTTTCATACATTTGTTACTTGTCATAGGTGAGTTTGAAAGAGCATCACATGCTTGAAATAAAGTTGTTTACCCACAATTTTGGAAAGGTGTCTTTTTTTGTGTTGTTCCAATACACACAAAAGAAATAAACGGTATACGAAAACATGTGCAATTTCAATAATTTTCTAGGAGAAACACTTAATTTTATGGAACAATGTCAAGGATGCTAACAATTTCAGGCATGACTGTATTTATTGGCTGCTTTACAGGTACCAAAACATCTTAGCTGCATTAAAGTGTGGCAACCCCTAGTCAAAATTACTTTTGTAGTGAACAGTTAAGATTGTTAAGTTGAAGATTAAATAATCTCTAAAAGGCTTAAAGATAAAGATGACACATTTCCTTTGTATTTTAGGGAAAAAAAAAAATATACACTGGCTTTGTGGAGTTGTGGAGAAAGGGAGGTACGTGTCACTGCACATGCAGCTGTCAGTGATGTGAAACTGGTAAGTTTTTGTGTTTCCAGCACATTAGGTGCTGGGAGGCCATGTACAGAATTCAATGGGCCGGTTTTATGTGAGCACCCACAGTGCGGGTGGGAGGCAGTTCACCGTACCACCTTTTCCAAGCAGGACCTGCAAGTGCTTGAGGACCTGCAGTGAGGTCATGATCATGTGATCAATCACATGATGGGGAAGTTACAGGCTTGGGTTGAAATAACCGAGCTCTTCAGGCAGTCTGGGTTCAGCTAACCTGGAATGAGAAGTCTTCAGAGGCTTTGTGGCTAGTCGGGCATAGACTGAACCTGTGCTGATCAAGAGTGGGGTGCCACCTGCAACATACAGACTGTGAGTCAGCATTTGGCTTTTCTTTTGTTGTTTTGTTCCTGTTTAGCCTGTAAGGCTGAGTTTGTTTTCCCCACTAGTTGGTTTATGCTGCCACAATAAACCAACAAGGGCTTTAAAGAGACGGTGCTCCCATTTTTTCTACCTCTGTGTGCCGCCACGTGAGTAAACTACCACAATATATATAGTGATTTTTTTACATTTTAAAAAACCCCCCTCTTTTTATACAATTCCTGGCAAAAATTATGGAATTACCGGCCTTGGAAGATGTTCATTCAGTTGTTTAATTTTGTAGAAAAAAAGCAGATCACAGACATGGCACAAAACTAAAGTAATTTCAAATGGCAACTTTCTGGCTTTAAGAAACACAAAGAAATCAAGAACAAAAAATGTGGTAGTCAGTAATGGTTACTTTTTTAACCAAGCATAGGGAAATATTATGGAGTCACTCAATTCTGAGGAGTGCCCCACAATTTGAAGAGTTTGCGTGCACTGATGCCCAACCACTTGTTCTGTTGGAGAATGAGTATGTGGGAAGGGTAGTGCAAATGGTCCGCGGACCACCTCAGCACATCTCTCATGATGCTGATGAAGAAACACAGGTGCCAGCTACTGAGCTTTCTGCAGTGTGTACACCTGCAAGAAAGGCAAGGGGGAAACAGCATGTGCGGAATTATTATTATTATTTATTTTTAAAGCACAATTGAATCTATGGTGTTGTACATGAGGAGGGGTTACATACACAAATAGAAATTACAATGAATAAACTAGTCATGGCAGACATGTACAGAGTGTAGAAGATCTTACCCTTGCGGCTTTACATTCTACAGGTTAATGGGGAAGGAGACAATAGGTTCGGGGATTTCAGCAGCTCTGATGTTGGTGAAGTGGCAACAGGGACATTGCAGGTTGTAACCTGTTCTGCAGACATGGGTTTTCCAGTTCTGTTTGAAAGTTCCGAATGTAGGGGATAATCGGATGTGTTGGGCCACAGAATTCTACAGGATGGTGGATACTTAGGAGAAGTACATGGAACATACTGTACTGTTGTGAAGGAGGGAAGGAGGTCTTGGGTGGACCAGAGATTACATGGTGGGAGATAAATTCATAGATATATGGGGGACACAGGATTATGGACAGCTTTGTAGGCAGTGTTACTAACTTGAAGTGGATACGTTGTGGAATTGGGAGACAATGAAAGGATTTGCAGACGGGAGAAGCAGAGAAATAGTGAGGACAGAAGTGGATTAGTAGGGCAGCAGAGTTACAGACAGACTGGAGGGGTGTGATGATGCAGTGGGGGTTGATGTGGTCCTAGACCGCACATGGAGTCAAGGCCATCCAAGTCACTTGGGAAGTTTGGAAGAAGAGATGGTGGTCAAGCTGCCCCAGTTTTTCTGATATATTACACAGAAAGCTGCCAATCAATGGTGGGTGTGTAAGGGGACGACCAGACCGCGGGTATCTGGGTGCCGGGTCCAGAACTGGTAAGGCTGCATCCCTTGTTCCCTGGGGGAAGCAAAAGCGAGCGGGACCAACCTCCTGACCGTAGGGGCTGGGGGCATATAAAGGGGAAAGTACGCGCAGCAGAGGAGCTTGGCGCCAACCTGGGGTAGCAGGGGTGAGTAGGGACGGTAGGGGAGGGTAGGGGTGAGTGGCACGCCCAGTCCTCCCCACAGAGTACTGGCGCCATGGCAGGCTGCATAGTGGGTCCCCCGCCGCCTGCAGAGGGACCACTGTGCTGAGGGGAGTCATGCGTCTAGCAGCAACAGCCAGGCAGAGGAGTGTTGGGAGCATCAGCAGCGTGCAGGCCAGTATTTACTGTCTCCCGCCACCAACAGTGGGGACCAGAGAGAGAAAGAAACATGTAGTGTGTGTCTCGGTGACTACAGAGAGAGAGGAGTGTGTGCCAGGCGACTACCAGAAAGCAAGGCGCTGTAAGCTCCATGTCCGTGAGTACAGTGCACGTGCCACATAAGAGTGACCAGGTACAGGACAGACACTTGCGCCCTGACTTTGCCAGTGTTTATTAGCCGAGCCACGTTGGGCTCGTACAGGACTGTGGCCCGTACCCTTGTCAGCCACTATATATTCACAAACAATTGCTCAAAAATGCTTAAACCCATCTACCTAGAGGGCACTGCACCACTAAATAACATTATATCTCACTACCAGGGTGACCAGACATTTAATGATCTCCACAGTGGTACTTGTATAAAATCTATTTTTTATTATTATAAACCAGATTAAAATATAAGTTATACATAACAAGAAGGGTACATAATCCAGAAAAGAGGGACTACATTTCCATAGGATTTTTCTAAAACAGAGGCTGAACATATGTGAATAAATAACTAAGTTACCACCAATGAAATGCCCAAATAAATTGTAGCTATATATCTTATCTCTGCCTAATGTATACACAGTTCCTAAACACAGGTGTCACTATTCATTAGTGTTTGGGTAAGTCTAAGCTTATCCCCGTGATAGCCTAGTGTATAGAAGACTATGAAAAAAATATTCATTAGGTAGATAAGTAATGATTTATCATGTACCTCACAGAAAGCCACGTGAAAATTCTTCAGCGTCCCTCTGCCCCGACGCGCGTTTCGCAATGCTTCGGGAGGCGTCTGTCAGCCACTGCAGCATATGGACTAGAGGCAGTGGAAGGTCCCAGAGACTGACCACTGCCGCCAGAAGACGAAGCATTGTTGTCTACAGGGGCCCACTAGAAAAGACACCGCTCCTGCTGTTGTTGGCGCTATTGACTTCATCGTTTGCGGGACTACCGACTTGTTAACGGTATTCATCGGAACCGCCGTCACCTGATCCTTTATTCTTGAACTCTGCATACCCTTTTGCAATTGGACTGTTTATTCTCCTGTTTAACCCATTACCTTCCTGCGTGGAGTATTCCCTGTTCATTAAATATTGTTAACCCTTGCTCTGCCTCCTATCCGTCACTGCATCCAGCAACCTGCTCACAGGTGTAGGGTTATAAAGAGCTCATGAATATGAGAACTACCTAACAGCAGGTTTACTACTCCTCTAATGATGATCTCCTGCTGATAAGATAGGGATTTTATCAAAACTACAGCAAACAGCCCAGCAAGTGACACATCACTGAAATCAGGATTTCTGCCCCCTACATTATACTGTTGTCAGAATAGCGGTCAAAACCTGGTGCAGATTCCATTTACAACCTGAGTATTTGACTAGAGGGCATATTTTAAGGAGGCACTACCAGTGTGAGACATGTAGCTCAAAACAGACTGACTGACATTACATGTAAAGCCCCCTTTTATTTAAAATAGGCTCCGGAGGCAGATTCTCATGCAGATCTGTGCCCCGTCCATAGCTCTTAACAACTCATTTACATATTAAGTAAAATGTAAGTTTCTCTGGAATAAGACAACCGATCTCAGATATCAAAGTATAATTTTATTCAGCTGTGGGCTAATATTCATAGCCTAGGAAGGGACCATGGATATGGCCCCTCCCCCAGGCTACAAACACCAGTACACAGCTGCCCCAGAAATGGCGCATCTCTAAGATTTGTCAATTCCGGCACTTAGCCTCTCTCTTCCCACTGCCCTGCAGCAGTGGCATATGGGGTAATATTTGTGGGGTTGATGTCACCTTTGAATTGTAAGGTGACATCAAACCGGCTTAGTAATGGAGAGGCGTCAATAAGATACCTGTCCATTATTAAACCTATAGTTGTGAAAGGGTTAAATAATGACACAGCCAGAATAAAGTATTTTAATGAAATAAAACACAGCACAGTTTTGACATTTCTATTGTTCTGCCAGTCCATGCAAAGCCCTTGATCTCCTGCAAAAAAAAGAAAAATAATAAAACAACACAAATACTCCCTGGTCCGACGCAGTCCATTTCATAACAAGTGTCCCACGATGATCTCCCCTATAGAGCTGTCACATCAGGAGATGTGACTGCTCTATAGGCCTCCAGTGACACACTGACAGGAGACAATGGCTCCTGCAGTGTTATCACTGAGGGTTCAATGGGCTCTCACTTTACGGCACTGCTGCGTGAGAATTTTCCCACGCAGCGGTGCCGCAAGTGACAGTATGAACTCTGCACTTTGGAGGATTACCTCCTGTCACTTTATCACCGGAGCCCCTGGAGAGCAGTCGCATCGGCCAATGTGACAGCTCTCCATGGGAGATCATCGTGGGACACTCATTATTAAATGGATTACATCGGATCAGGGAGTATACTGTTGGTTTATTATTTTTATTTTTTTGACAGGTGATCGAGGACTTTGGGGACTAGGTGATTGGTGAGTATGTACTGTATGTATTGTATGTTTTTTGTTTTGTATTTTTACACTTGAACACAGTAGCCGGCTAGCTGTCCCTGTAGCAGGCATAGCTGGATGGGACTAGTAGTCTCATCGGACGATGCCTGCCTACACACAGCCTCGCACACACACATACAGCCCCGCAGACCCCCGCACACACACAGACACACACAGCCCCGCATACACACAGACCCCCGTAGACACACACGGACATCCACACACAGACACGCACATTTTAACTGGACACACAGTCTCCGCCCACACACTCTTCCTCCTCCCGATCTGTAGCATTTCTCGCAGGCAACTCTGCAGCAAATCCTCAGATCTTTTTTAAACCTGTGGTTTAGCTGCGGATTCGCCTGACACAATGGAAGTAAATGGGTGCAGAAACGCTGCAGAATTGACATGCTGCGGAAAATAAAACGCTGCAAATCCGCGCTTTTCTTTCTGCACCATGTGCACTACAATTCTCAATTTCCCATTGATTAACATTGCTTGTGCACTACACTGCGGATTTGATGCAATTCAGCGCATCCAAAAATGCTGCAGATCCGCATCAAAATCCGCAACGTGTGCACATAACCTAATACAGTTTTCACTGTTTTAGAAAGCAGGAGAAACAAAGAGGATATTTGGAAAGCTGAGGTAACACCTAGGCTAGAGAGATACATGTGAGTTTCATTCTTCAATATTTCTACTGTACTATGAATTATTTATAATTGATTTGTACTATGTCTTTCACTGTAATTGTATGCCATTAAAAATACTTTTAGAACTTTGGTACATCAAATGTTGGAATTAGCCTATTAAAGGCAATCTGTCAGAACATTTTTGGTACCTACCCATAGAGCATCATAATGTAGAGACAGAGACACTGATTCCAGTCATGTATAGCTTTCAGAGGTGATTCCTATAATTTTGATAAAACCACTGTTTTATGAGCAGGAGATTATCACTAGAGGACTGGTAAACCTGCAGCCAGGTAGTCCTCTATATTTATGAGCTGTGTTATCACACCCCCACAACAATGTACACAGAAATCTGTAGTGTGGGTGAGGTTATACAGAGCTCAGCAACCAGAGAACTGGTAGATCTGCAACAGATAAAACTGTGATTTGATCAAAATGACAGAAAACAGCCCAGTAAGTGATACATCGCTGGAATCAGGGTCTCTGAGCCTACATCATGCTTCTCTCAGATGGTGTATTGAAAGCCTTGTGGCAAATTCCCTTAAAGCAGAAGGGAAGGGCAGTGTTTTAACCATTTGCTCATATGTGTCATGCTGCCGCAATGCAGGAAGGTGCAGGCTTCACTAGATGGCAATAGAGAGGAAGCAGGTCTGCACCTAACCGAGCTTACCCTCAGTGCAACATTGAGGCTACCACAGGTGGCAGCAGAATAGTCAATATAAGCAGGGTGAAATCCTTGGCAATAGCGCAGTACAAAAGGAATACGCAAACTCGTGGCCAGAGACAAGCCAGGGGGTCAGTAACAGTCAGGAGCAAAAAAGACAAATGACAGAAACAGGTCAGGATACATGGCAAGTCAAAACCAGGGAGTCTGCACACTAAAGGGAAACACTGAGTCAAGATGGGAACAGGGAAAACAGAGACACGGGTTCAGACAGCAAACGCAGCAGGACAAATCGGAGCAATCAGAGTCAGCTACATCAGCACTAGGCAGAAACTATGACATGATCTGCAGGACACAGTGAGGCTAAACAGCAAAACTGAGACAAGGCTGAGGCTGAGAAAAGTTAGCTCCTGACATAATCATAATCAGACTGGGAAAAGGGAAGACAGGACTCAAAGCCCGATCTGGATCATGACAATATGTTTCTATTTCTCTCTAAAAAAGGATAGTTTTAAAGGGAACCTGTCACCCCCCTCAGGCATTTGTAACTAAAAGAGCCACCTTGTACAGCACAAATGCTGCATTCTGACAAGGTGGCTCTTTTATGCTCCCTGCACACAGAGGAGGCGGCGCCCGGCGCGCACAGGCCTGGAGTGACGGCTGGGAGGCGTCTGGCTTAGGAAGGAAAGACCTGCCTCCCTGGCGATTTCAGGGTATGAGGGGCACATTTTATAAACGTTTATTTCAGCGTGTGCAGGGAGCATAACTAAAAGAGCCACCTTGTCAGAATGCAGCATTTGTGCTGCACAAGGTGGCTCTTTTAGTTACAAACGCCTCAGGGGGGTGACAGGTTCCCTTTATGCAATATCTTCTATGCATTAGATTTAGAAAGTGATTTTTTTATGAAGTAAGTCCACAGCCTCTGGGTCTATTTCTATATACAGTAGTGTAGATAATTTACAGTGTCTAAAGAGTGAGGGATTATTCATGTAAAACCACAATATAATAACACTATGAGGGTTCTATTACATGGGCAATATCACAGGAATTAAATCAATCATTTGATTACTGTGCATTTTTACACTTGCCAATAATTGTGAACTCTCTGATGATTTTTCCCCCTTGTATAAGACCCTTACTTGTAGGGCCTAATACAGGTTAAAGGGGTTGTACAATACTACACAACCCTGTGTAATCACTACAGGAACTGATTTAAAATAGAATCCATGGATACTCACCTCCCACAGTGGTACAGTTCCTGCAATGTCACTATTCCCAGTGGATCATATCACATAAAAATGTCATGTGATCAATGTAGCCAATCAGATCCACTGACTGGCTGCAGCCTTTTGCTATTTTGTCAGAATGGAGTGCGAAGAAATACAGGTCCTTCTCAAAAAATTAGCATATAGTGTTAAATTTCATTATTTACCATAATGTAATGATTACAATTAAACTTTCATATACTATAGATTCATTATCCACCAACTGAAATTTGTCAGGTCTTTTATTGTTTTAATACTGATGATTTTGGCATACAACTCCTGATAACCCAAAAAACCTGTCTCAATAAATTAGCATATCAAGAAAAGGTTCTCTAAACGACCTATTACCCTAATCTTCTGAATCAACTAATTAACTCTAAACACATGCAAAAGATACCTGAGGCTTTTAAAAACTCCCTGCCTGGTTCATTACTCAAAACCCCCATCATGGGTAAGACTAGCGACCTGACAGATGTCAAGAAGGCCATCATTGACACCCTCAAGCAAGAGGGTAAGACCCAGAAAGAAATTTCTCAACAAATAGGCTGTTCCCAGAGTGCTGTATCAAGGCACCTCAATGGTAAGTCTGTTGGAAGGAAACAATGTGGCAGAAAACGCTGTACAATGAGAAGATGTGACCGGAACCTGAGGAAGCAGTGGACTGAGTCTGGTGTGGAAACATCCAGAGCCGGCGTGTGCAGGAAATGGGCTACAGGTGCCGCATTCCCCAGGTAAAGCCACTTTTGAACCATAAACAGCGGCAGAAGCGCCTGACCTGGGCTACAGAGAAGCAGCACTGGACTGTTGCTAAGTGGTCCCAAGTACTTTTTTCTGATGAAAGCAAATTTTGCATGTCATTCGGAAATCAAGGTGCCAGAGTCTGGAGGAAGACTGGGGAGAAGGAAATGCCAAAATGCCTGAAGTCCAGTGTCAAGTACCCACAGTCAGTGATGGTGTGGGGTGCCATGTCAGCTGCTGGTGTTGGTCCACTGTGTTTCATCAAGGGCAGGGTCAATGCAGCTAGCTATCAGGAGATTTTGGAGCACTTCATGCTTCCATCGGCTGAAATGCTTTATGGAGATGAAGATTTCATTTTTCAGCACGACCTGGCACCTGCTCACAGTGCCAAAACCACTGGTAAATGGTTTACTGACCATGGTATTACTGTGCTCAATTGGCCTGCCAACTCTCCTGACCTGAACCCCATAGAGAATCTGTGGGATATTGTGAAGAGAAAGTTGAGAGACGCAAGACCCAACACTCTGGATGAGCTTAAGGCCGCTATTGAAGCATCCTGGGCCTCCATAACATCTCAGCAGTGTCACAGGCTGATTGCCTCCATGCCACGCCGCATTGAAGCAGTCATTTCTGCCAAAGGATTCCCGACCAAGTATTGAGTGCATAACTGAACATTATTATTTGATGTTTTTTTTGTTTGGTATTAAAAAACACTTTTATTTGATTGGTCGGGTGAAATATGCTAATTTATTGAGACAGGTTTTTTGGGTTATCAGGAGTTGTAGGCCAAAATCATCAGTATTAAAACAATAAAATACCTGACAAATTTCAGTTGGTGGATAATGAATCTATAATATATGAAAGTTTAATTGTAATCATTACATTATGGTAAATAATGAAATTTAACACTATATGCTAATTTTTTGAGAAGGACCTGTAATGTCACATGACACGACAAAAATAGAAGTGCTGACTTTGCAGGAACTTGTTTTTAATTTAAATGGGGCACTGAAGTGATTAAGCAGTGGTTGTCCAGTACTGGACAGCCCCTTTAAATGTACCAAAAGGAAAGGGTGAAAAAATGAATGGAAGGAAAGAAAGGATGAAAGAAGGGAAGGATGAACAAATTAATAAAAGGAAAGGATTAAAAATAATGAATGGATGGAAGGAAAGAATGAAAGAAGGGAAGGATGAAAAAATTAATAGAAGGAAAGGATGAAAAAATGAACGGAAGGAAGGAAAGAAGGAAAGAAAGAAAGAAAGAAAGAAAGAAAGAAAGAAAGAAAGAAAGAGAAAGAAAGATTTGATAAACAAGTAAGAGACCTAAATGTGGGAGAATTCAGATTAAGATTCAATTCCAAGATGATAGTTTATCATTTAGCTAAATTTGAGTATGGAGAGAAACTACTATAAATACTCTACATGGTATATGCCAATCTGTTGTTGGTAACACACCTTACAGTTGTGGCCAAAAGTATTGACACCCCTGCAATTCTATCAGATAATACTCAGTTTCTTCCTGAAAATTATTGCAATCACAAATTCTTTGCACTTTACAAAAACCGAATCTGTGGATATAACATTTATTCAAATGATCCCTGTGACACGGAGTGCCCATAGCACTCCAGCACGGGAAAGGGGGGCACACTCCCCAACTACTAGAAATCCTATCAACTAACAAGAGCCTGATGCCCCATAAAACGCATGACACTCATTACTGAACAAGTGTAAATTTATTGATAAATAACATACATAAATATTTAAAACATATATAAACAAAGTGGATGAGGACAGGGTGAATGACTCAAAAAGGACAACCAACCACATGGGAACACACACAAAATAAAGTAAGGGTTTCTATCAATAGCCCAAGCAATTTGTATCACCCAAACAGCAAAATGTAATGCTGGATATGAGTGGAAGGGGAGACGAGGAGAGAATATCTACAGGAAGTAGCAGCAAATGGCTTAAGACTGTGCCTATCCTAATCACTCCTAAGCCTCCCTAGTATTGCAACAATGCCCATAAAGTGCAATAGTACTTAAACGCTATAACATCTATAGGGCTTACCCATGTGTGCTCCTGTGTGGTCAGTGTCCAGCAAGAGGCCCCAATAATACTATAAATACTCTACATGGTATATGCCAATCTGTTGTTGGTAACACACCTTACAGTTGTGGCCAAAAGTATTGACACCCCTGCAATTCTGTCAGATAATACTCAGTTTCTTCCTGAAAATGATTGCAATCACAAATTCTTTGGTATTATCTTCATTTAATTTGTCTTAAATGAAAAAACACAAAAGAGAATGAAGCAAAAAGCAAAACATTGATCATTTCACACAAAACTCCAAAAATGGGCCAGACAAAAGTATTGGCACCCTCAGCCTAATACTTGGTTGCACAACCTTTTAGCCAAAATAACTGCAACCAACCGCTTCCGGTAACCATCAATGAGTTTCTTACAATGCTCTGCTGGAATTTTAGACCATTCTTCTTTGGCAAACTGCTCCAGGTCCCTGATATTTGAAGAGTGCCTTCTCCAAACTGCCATTTTTAGATCTCTCCACAGGTGTTCTATGGGATTCAGGTCCGGACTCATTGCTGGCCACCTTAGAAGTCTCCAGTGCTTTCTCTCAAACCATTTTCTAGTGCTTTTTGAAGTGTGTTTTGGGTCATTGACCTGCTGGAAGACCCATGACCTCTGAGGGAGACCCAGCTTTCTCACACTGGGCCCTACATTATTCTTCAAAATTTGTTGGTAGTCTTCAGACTTCATAATGCCATGCACATGGTCAAGCAGTCCAGTGCCAGAGGCAGCAAAGCAACCCCAAAACATCTAGGAACCTCCGCCATGTTTGACTGTAGGGACCGTGTTCTTTTCTTTGAATGCCTCTTTTTTTCTCCTGTAAACTCTATGTTGATGCCTTTGCCCAAAATGCTCTACTTTTGTCTCATCTGACCAGAGAACATTCTTCCAAAACGTTTTAGGCTTTTTTAGGTAAGTTTTGGCAAACTCCAGCCTGGCTTTTTTATGTCTCGGGGTAAGAAGTGGGGTCTTCCTGGGTCTCCTACCATACAGTCCCTTTTCATTCAGACGCCAACGGATAGTATGGGTCGACACTGTTGTACCCTCGGACTGCAGGGCAGCTTGAACTTGTTTGGATGTTAGTCGAGGTTCTTTATCCAACATCCGCACAATCTTGCGTTGAAATCTCTTGTCAATTTTTCTTTTCTGTCCACATCTAGGGAGGTTAGCCACAGTGCCATGGGCTTTAAACTTCTTGATGACACTGCGCACGGTAGACACAGGAACATTCAGGTCTTTGGAGATGGACTTGTAGCCTTGAGATTGCTCATGCTTCCTCACAATTTGGTTTCTCAAGTCCTCAGACAGTTCTTTGGTCTTCTTTCTTTTCTCCATGCTCAATGTGGTACACACAAGGACACAGGACAAAGGTTGAGTCAATTTTAATCCATGTCAACTGGCTGCAAGTGTGATTTAGTTATTGCCAACACCTGTTAGGTGCCACAGGTAAGGTACAGGTGCTGGTAATTACACAAATTAGAGAAACATCACATGATTTTTCGAACCGTGAAAATACTTTTGTCCACCCCCTTTTTTATGTTTGGTGTGGAATTATATCCAATTTGGCTTTAGGACACTTCTTTTTGTGTTTTTTTCATTTAAGACAAATTAAATGAAGATAATAATAACAAAGAATTTGTGTTTGCAATCATTTTCAGGAAGAAACTGAGTATTATCTGACAGAATTGCAGGGGTGTCAATACTTTTGGCCACAACTGTATGTCCATACTGTTATATGCTGCACCACAATAGACTGGCAATGTAATACACTACATATAGAAACACCAGACAGCTATACATTGTATGCATTACATGATCACTATATATAAAAGGAAATTATAACAGACAAGCCAAGTACATATATACACCATAAATTCAATTATATATTCTTGTGATAGTCTTCTTGTAACCGCAAAATACAATTTTCAATAATCTTTAGTTAGAAATCTATTGTTAGAAATGGTAACCCGTTGTTGACAAACTATCATTTCGTTACCACAGATGCCTCAAATAATTGGCACAAACAAAAAGTAAATGATTTGTTTGTGGTCTGCAGCTCCACAAACAGATCTCACTAACAATCTGCATTTTTGTCAAACTACCGTATATACTCGAGTATATGCAGAGAATTTCAGCCCATTTTTTTAGGCTGAAATTGCCCCTCTCGGCTTATACTCGAGTCATACCCAGGGGTCGGCAGGGGAGGGGGAGCGGCAGCTGTCTAATAATACTCACCTGCTCCTGGCGCGGTCCCTGCACATCCCTGGTTCTCTGGGCGCCGCAGGTTCTTCCTGTAGTAAGCGGTCACATGGTACCGCTTATTACAGTAATGAATATGGACCCGACTCCACTCCTATAGGGGTGGAGCTGCATATTCATTACTGTAATGAGCGCCGGGGAACCAGGGAACGCGCCAGGAGCAGGTGAGTATAACGCAGTGCGCAATATTCACCTGCTCCCTGTTCCACCACCGCCGCTGCGTCTTCCCCGTCCTCTGCACTGACGCTCAGGTCAGAGGGCGTGATGATGCGATTAGTGTGCGCGCCGCCCTTTGCCTGAACAGTCAGTGCAGAGGACGGGGATGATGCAGCAGCGGCTGTCGGCGGTGGAACGAGGAGCAGGTGAATATAGCACGTGCCGGGGGCCTGAGCGACGAGAGGTATGTGATTTTTTTTTTTTTTATCGCAGCAACAGCATATGGGGCAAATGTCTACATGGAGCATCTTATGGGGCATAATCAATGTTTGTGCAGCATTATATTGGGCCAATGTCTACATGGAGCATCTTATGGGGCATAATCAATGTTTGTGCAGCATTATATTGGGCCAATGTCTACATGGAGCATCTTATGGGGCATAATCAATGTTTGTGCAGCTTTATATGGGGCAAATGTCTTTATGGAGCATCTTATGGGGCATAATCAATGTTTTTGCAGCCTTATATGGGGCAAATATCTTTATGGAGCATCTTATGGGGCCATTATCAACGTTTGTGGAGCATTATATGGGGCAAATATCTTTATATAGCATCTTATGTGGCCATAATCCGCATTTGTGCAGCATTATATGGGGCAAATGTCTGTATGGAGCATCTTATGGGGCCCATCATATACTGTATGGAGCATTATATGGGGCTCCTGATTCAATATGGATACTCAAAAACACTTAACCTACTGATGTCTCAATTAATTTTACTTTTATTGGTATCTATTTGTAATTTTGACATTTACCGGTAGCTGCTGCATTTTCCACCCTAGGCTTATACTCGAGTAATTAGGTTTTCCCATTTTTTTTTTTGTGGCAAAATTAGGGGTCTCGGCTTATACACGGGTCGGCTTATACTTGACTGTGGTGCCCAGAACTGGACACAGTATTCCAGATGAGGTCTGATCGAGGAGTAGAGAGGGATAACTTCACATGATCTAGACTCTATGCTTCTCTTAACCTCTTCACCCCCGAGCCTGTTTTCACCTTCATGACCGGGCCAAATTTTACAATTATGACCAGTGTTACTTTGTGTTAATAACTCTGGAATCCGGTGATTCTGAGGTTGCTTTTTCATAACATATTGTTCTTCATGATAGTGGTAAAATTTCATTTATATGACTTGCGCTTATTTGTGAAAAAAATAGGAAATTTGGTGAAAATTTGGAAAATTCAGCAATTTTCAAACTTTTAATTTTTATGCCCTTAAATCAGACATATGACACACAAAACAGTTAATGAATAACATTTACCACATGTCTACCAAAAGTACTCAAAAGTGACAACATTCTAAAAACTGAACCCCTCAAGATGTTCAAAACCACATTCAAGAAGTTTATTAACCCTTCAGGTGCTTCACAGGAATTTTTGGAATGTGGGAGTAAACAATAAAGATTTAATTATTTGGCACAAAAATGTATCTATAGATCCCACATTTTTTATTTTTGCAAGGGTAACAGGAAAAAATGGATTGTACAATTTGTTGTACAATTTCTCCTGAGCATGACGATACCCCATATGTGGGAGAAAACTACTGTTTTGGCACTCAGCAGGGCTCAGAATGGAAAAAGCGTCATTTGACTTTTGAATGTAAAATTTGCTGGATTATTCAGCAGACACCATGTATCCTTTGGAGAGCCCCAGATGTGCTTAAACAATGGAAACTCCCCCACATATGACATCATTTTGGAAACTAGACCCCTCAGTTGCTTCACAGAAATTTATAACATTGAGCAATGAAAGTAAAAAAAAATCACATTTTCCCCACAAAAATTATTTTTAGCCACAAATTTTGCATTTTCACAAGGGCAACCAGAGAAACTGCACAATATAATTTGTTGTGCAACTGCTCCTGAATACGTCAATTCAATACCCCATGTGTGGAGCAAAACTACTGTTTGGGCGCAAAGCAGGGCTTGGACGGGAAGGAGCGCCGTTTGACTTTTTGAATGCATAATTTTCTAAAATCATTAGCGAATGCCATGTTGCGTTTGGAGAGCCCTTGATGTGCCTAAACTGTGGAAACCCCCACAAGTGACCTCATTTTGGAAACTAGACCTCTCAGGAAACTTAAATACATATACCACTGATACATATCAAAGAACTCTATCACAGGGAAACACCCTTTAACTGGACATAAATCACAGGGTACAACTCCATACGAATATACACTCACTGGCCACTTTATTAGGTACACCTGTCCAACTTCTTGTTAACACTTAATTTCTAATCAGCCAATCACATGGCGGCAACTCAGTGCATTTAGGCATGTAGACATGGTCAAGACAATCTCCTGCAGTTCAAACCGAGCATCAGTATGGGGAAGAAAGGTGATTTGAGTGCCTTTGAACGTGGCATGGTTGTTGGTGCCAGAAGGGCTGGTCTGAGTATTTCAGAAACTGCTGATCTACTGGGATTTTCACGCACAACCATCTCTAGGGTTTACAGAGAATGGTCCGAAAAAGAAAAAAAATCCAGTGAGCGGCAGTTCTGTGGGCGGAAATGCCTTGTTGATGCCAGAGGTCAGAGGAGAATGGGCAGACTGGTTCGAGCTGATAGAAAGGCAACAGTGACTCAAATCGCCACCCGTTACAACCAAGGTAGGCCTAAGAGCATCTCTGAACGCACAGTGCGTCGAACTTTGAGGCAGATGGGCTACAGCAGCAGAAGACCACACCGGGTACCACTCCTTTCAGCTAAGAACAGGAAACTGAGGCTACAATTTGCACAAGCTCATCGAAATTGGACAGTAGAAGATTGGAAAAACGTTGCTTGGTCTGATGAGTCTCGATTTCTGCTGCGACATTCGGATGGTAGGGTCAGAATTTGGCGTAAACAACATGAAAGCATGGATCCATCCTGCCTTGTATGGAGCATCTTTGGGATGTGCAGCCGACAAATCTGCGGCAACTGTGTGATGCCATCATGTCAATATGGACCAAAATCTCTGAGGAATGCTTCCAGCACCTTGTTGAATCTATGCCACGAAGAATTGAGGCAGTTCTGAAGGCAAAAGGGGTCCAACCCGTTACTAGCATGGTGTACCTAATAAAGTGGCCGGTGTCATGATCTCTGCAGGCAGAGATCATAGCAAGCCTATAGAGGGACAAGCTCTCGGAAGATGGAACTATACTGACCATGAACTAAGCCTGCCGCGCAACTAGAAATAGCCAGGTAGCATTTCCTATTTATTGCTAGATGCCCAGCTCTGGCCTAAGACCTAAATAGCTAGCAGAGGGAAATATAAGACCTGGCTCACCTCTAGAGAAATATTCCAAGCAGACAGTAGCCCCCCACATATAATGACGGTGAGTTCAGATGAAACAACAAACGCAGCAGGAAAATAGTCTTAGCAAATTTGAGGTCCGCTTACTAGATAGCAGAAGACAGATAGTATACTTTCATGGTCAGCAGAAAAACACTAACAAAACACCATCCAGAGATTACCTTAAACTCTGGCATTAACTCATAACGCCAGAGTAGCAATCCCTGATCAACGAGAGCTTTCCAGACACAGTAACAAAACTTCAGCTGTGAACTGGAACAAATAGGCAAAACGAAACATGGACAAAAGTCCAACTTATCTAGTAGTTGTCAGAAGCAGGAACAAGCACTGAGAGGCATCAGATAACATTGTTGACCGGCAAGAAACCACCAGAGAAATGAGCTTAAATAGCGACACCCACTACTGATGGAACCAGGTGAAACAGGAAAGAGGATGACAAGTCCAATTCCACAAGCGGCCACCGGGGGAGCCCAGAATCCAAATTCACAACAGTACCCCCCCCTCAAGGAGGGGGCACCGAACCCTCACCAGATCCACCCGGGCGACCAGGATGAGCCCTATGGAAGGCACGAACAAGATCAGAAGCATGAACATCAGATGCATTGACCCAAGAATTATCCTCCTGGCCGTAACCCTTCCAGTTGACCAGATACTGGAGTCTCCGTCTGGAAACACGAGAGTCCAAAATTTTCTCCACAACGTACTCCAACTCACCCTCAACCAACACCGGAGCAGGAGGCTCAACTGAAGGTACAACAGGTACCTCATACCTGCGCAATAACGACCGATGAAAAACGTTATGAATGGAAAAGGACGCAGGGAGGTCCAAACGGAAAGAAACAGGATTAAGAATCTCCAATATTCTATAAGGGCCGATGAACCGAGGTTTAAACTTAGGAGAAGAGACCCTCATAGGGACAAAACGAGAAGACAACCACACCAAATCTCCAACACAAAGCCGAGAACCAACACGACGATGACGGTTGGCAAAACGCTGAGTCTTCTCCTGGGACAACTTCAAATTGTCCATAACCTGCCCCCAGATGTGATGCAATCTCTCCACCACCGCATCCACTCCAGGACAATCCGAGGATTCCACCTGACCGGAGGAAAATCGAGGGTGAAACCCCGAATTACAGAAAAACGGGGACACCAAGGTGGAAGAGCTGGCCCGATTATTGAGGGCGAACTCTGCCAATGGCAAAAAAGCAACCCAATCATCCTGGTCAGCAGAGACAAAACACCTCAGATATGTCTCCAGGGTCTGATTAGTCCGCTCGGTCTGGCCATTAGTCTGAGGGTGAAAAGCAGATGAAAAAGACAAATCTATGCCCATCCTAGCACAGAATGCCCGCCAAAATCTAGACACAAATTGGGTACCTCTGTCAGAAACAATATTCTCAGGAATACCGTGCAATCGGACAACATTCTGAAAAAACAGAGGAACCAACTCAGAAGAAGAAGGCAACTTGGGCAGAGGAACCAAATGGACCATTTTAGAGAAACGGTCACAGACCACCCAGATGACAGACATCTTCTGGGAAACAGGCAGATCTGAAATAAAATCCATCGAGATGTGTGTCCAAGGCCTCTTAGGAATAGGCAAGGGCAACAGCAGTCCGCTAGCCCGAGAACTACAAGACTTGGCCCGAGCACAAATGTCACATGACTGCACAAAGACTCGCACATCTCGTGACAGGGAAGGCCACCAGAAGGATCTTGCCACCAAATCCCTGGTACCAAAAATTCCGGGATGACCTGCCAATGCAGAAGAATGTACCTCAGAGATGACTCTACTGGTCCAATCATCCGGAACAAACAGTCTATCAGGCGGACAACGATCCGGTCTATCCGCCTGAAACTCTTGCAAGGACCGCCGCAGATCAGGAGAAACGGCCGACAAAATTACTCCCTCCCTAAGGATACCTGTGGGTTCAGCATTACCAGGAGAGTCCGGGTCAAAACTCCTAGAAAGGGCATCTGCCTTAACATTCTTAGAACCCGGTAGGTATGACACCACAAAATTAAAGCGAGAAAAAAATAAAGACCAGCGCGCCTGTCTAGGATTCAGGCGCCTGGCAGTCTCAAGATAAATCAAATTTTTGTGGTCAGTCAACACCACCACCTGATGCTTAGCCCCCTCTAGCCAATGGCGCCACTCCTCAAACGCCCACTTCATGGCCAAAAGCTCCCTATTCCCAACATCATAATTCCGCTCTGCGGGCGAAAATTTGCGAGAAAAGAAGGCACAAGGCCTAATGACGGAGCAGTCGGAACCTTTCTGCGACAACACTGCCCCAGCTCCGATCTCCGAAGCGTCAACCTCAACCTGAAAAGGCAGATTCACATCAGGCTGACGTAACACAGGGGCAGAGGCAAAACGGTGCTTAAGCTCCTGAAAGGCCTCTACAGCATGAGGGGACCAATTAGCAACATCAGCGCCATGTCTGGTCAAATCAGTCAGTGGTTTAACGACATCCGAAAAACCAGCAATAAATCGGCGGTAAAAGTTGGCAAAGCCCAAAAATCTCTGAAGACCCTTAAGAGAGGAGGGCTGAGTCCAGTCACAAATAGCTTGCACCTTGACGGGATCCATCTCAATGGAAGAGGGAGAAAAAATATACCCCAAAAAGGAAATTTTCTGGACCCCAAAAACGCACTTAGACCCCTTCACACATAAAGAATTAGACCGCAGAACCTGAAAAACTCTCCTGACCTGCTGGACATGAGAGTCCCAGTCATCAGAAAAAATCAGAATATCATCCAGATATATTATCATAAACTTATCCAGAAAATCACGGAAAATATCATGCATAAAAGACTGGAAAACTGAAGGGGCATTAGAAAGACCAAAAGGCATGACCAAATACTCAAAGTGGCCCTCGGGCGTATTAAATGCGGTCTTCCACTCATCCCCCTGCCTGATCCGCACCAAATTATACGCCCCACGAAGATCAATTTTAGAGAACCACTTAGCACCCTCTATACGAGCAAACAAATCAGTAAGCAATGGCAATGGGTATTGGTACTTAACAGTGATCTTATTCAGAAGTCGATAATCAATACATGGTCTCAAAGAGCCGTCCTTTTTTGAGACAAAGAAAAACCCAGCTCCCAAGGGAGAAGAAGATGGACGAATATGTCCCTTTTCCAAAGACTCCTTTATATATTCCCGCATAGCAGCATGTTCCGGCACAGACAGATTAAACAAACGACCCTTTGGATATTTGCAACCCGGTATCAAATCTATGGCACAATCGCACTCACGGTGCGGAGGTAACGACCCAAGCTTGGGTTCGTCAAAGACGTCTTGATAATCAGAGAGGAACTCAGGGACTTCAGAGGGAATGGACGACGAAATAGAAACCAAAGGTAAGTCCCCATGAATACCCTTACATCCCCAGCTCAACACAGACATTGCTCTCCAGTCCAAGACTGGATTGTGAGACTGCAACCATGGCAATCCCAGTACCAAATCGTCATGTAAATTATACAGCACCAGGAAACGAATAATCTCCTGGTGATCCGGATTGATACGCATGGTTACTTGTGTCCAGTATTGTGGTTTATTATTAGCCAATGGGGTGGAGTCAATCCCCTTCAGAGGAATAAGAGTCTCCAAAGGCTCTAAATCAAAACCACAACGATTGGCAAAGGACCAATCCATAAGACTCAGAGCGGCGCCAGAGTCAACATAGGCGTCCGTGGCAATGGATGACAAAGAGCAAATCAGGGTTACAGACAAAATAAACTTAGACTGAATGGTGCCAATGGAAACAGACTTATCAAGCTTCTTTGTACGCCTAGAGCATGCTGATATAACATGAGTAGAATCCCCACAATAGAAGCACAATCCATTCTTCCGTCTAAAATTCTGTCGCTCGCTCCTGGACAGAATTCTATCACACTGCATACTTTCTGGCGTCTTTTCCATAGACACCGCCAGATGGTGCACCGGTTTGCGCTCCCGCAGACGCCTATCAATCTGAATAGCCATTGTCATGGACTCATTCAGACCTGCAGGCACAGGGAACCCCACCATAACATCCTTAACGGCATCAGAGAGACCTTCTCTGAAAGTTGCCGCCAAGGCGCACTCATTCCACTGAGTAAGCACAGACCATTTACGGAATTTTTGGCAGTAAACCTCAGCTTCGTCTTGCCCCTGAGATAGTGCCATCAAAGTTTTTTCTGCCTGAAGTTCCAAATGAGGTTCCTCATAAAGCAAGCCCAAGGCCAGAAAAAACGCATCCACATCGCGCAACGCAGGATCCCCTGCTGGCAATGAGAAGGCCCAATCTTGAGGGTCACCCCTGAGCAAGGAAATCACAATCCTAACCTGCTGAGCAGGGTCTCCAGCTGAACGAGACTTCAGGGACAAATAAAGCTTACAATTATTTCGGAAATTCTGGAAGCTTGCTCTATTCCCTGTGAAGAACTCCGGCAAAGGAATTCTCGGCTCAGATACTGGAGCATGTACCACAAAATCTTGTAAATTTTGTACTTTCGTGATGAGATTATTCAAACCCGCAGTTACACTCTGAAGATCCATTATTGTCAGGTGCACACAGAGCCATACAGAGATTAGGAGGAGAGAGAGAAAAAAGACTGCAGCAAGGCAAACTGGAGGAAAAAAAAAAAAAAAAAAAAATTCCAGCAGACTTCTTATAACTCTCCTTTCTCAACCTGGGTCTTTAACACTTTATTGGCCGGTCAAACTGTCATGATCTCTGCAGGCAGAGATCATAGCAAGCCTATAGAGGGACAAGCTCTCGGAAGATGGAACTATACTGACCATGAACTAAGCCTGCCGCGCAACTAGAAATAGCCAGGTAGCATTTCCTATTTATTGCTAGATGCCCAGCTCTGGCCTAAGACCTAAATAGCTAGCAGAGGGAAATATAAGACCTGGCTCACCTCTAGAGAAATATTCCAAGCAGACAGTAGCCCCCCACATATAATGACGGTGAGTTCAGATGAAACAACAAACGCAGCAGGAAAATAGTCTTAGCAAATTTGAGGTCCGCTTACTAGATAGCAGAAGACAGATAGTATACTTTCATGGTCAGCAGAAAAACACTAACAAAACACCATCCAGAGATTACCTTAAACTCTGGCATTAACTCATAACGCCAGAGTAGCAATCCCTGATCAACGAGAGCTTTCCAGACACAGTAACAAAACTTCAGCTGTGAACTGGAACAAATAGGCAAAACGAAACATGGACAAAAGTCCAACTTATCTAGTAGTTGTCAGAAGCAGGAACAAGCACTGAGAGGCATCAGATAACATTGTTGACCGGCAAGAAACCACCAGAGAAATGAGCTTAAATAGCGACACCCACTACTGATGGAACCAGGTGAAACAGGAAAGAGGATGACAAGTCCAATTCCACAAGCGGCCACCGGGGGAGCCCAGAATCCAAATTCACAACAGGCCGGTGAGTGTAGATCCTACAAAGAAGCCTGGAGTAAATATACACCCAAAAATATAATTTACTAAAATTCAAATTTTATTATAAATATAACATACACAAAAACAAAATACATAAACAAAAGTGCTCATAGCATACACATACAAGGGACCCTGACTACTGCAAGTAACACCATGTAGACACTAACAGGCAAAGCACCGCTCAGTATAAAGCTGAGTACGGTTCAGATGACCATATCTGACGGTATGTACATCTCCCATGTAACCCTTTATGCCTATATAGGCCAAATTAAAGGACCGATAGAGCCATGTTTGTCTTACCCATTTATGTTGGTGCCAGTATCAGTCCCGCTGCCCCGACGCGCGTTTCGCGTTGGGCTTCCTCGGGGGGCGTGGAAACTTATCTAGATGTGTTGTGAGCACCTTGAACCCCCAGGTGCTTCACAGAAGTTTATAACATTCAGCCGTGAAAATAAAAAAATCACATTTTCCTGACAAAAATGATATTTAGCCCCAAATTTTGCATTTTCACAAGAGTAACAGAAGAAATTGCACCATACAATTTGTTGTGCAATTTCTCCTGAGTGCACAGATACCCCATATGTGGGAGTAAAATACTGTTAAGGTTCACCGCAGGGCTCAGAAGAGGAGTGATGTTTTGAAATGCAGACTTTGATGGAATGGTCTGTCGGCGTCATGTCTCGTTTCGAGAGCCCTTGATGTGCCTATGAAGTGGAAAAACCCAATAAGTGACACTAGTTTGTAACCTAGACCCCTCAAGGAATGTATGATGAACAATCTGAACCTCCAGCTGCTTCACAGCAGTTTATAATGCAGAGCAGTGAAAATTAAAAAAAAAATAAAAAATTCCAACAAAAATTTTATTTTAGCCCCAATTTTTTTCCTTCTACAAGGATAGCAGGAGAAAATGGACCCCAAAATGTTATGTGCAATTTCTCCTGAGTACACTGATACCCCATATGTGGTTGAAATCTACATTTGAGGCACAGTGCAAAACTCAAAAGAGAAAAAGCACCATATTGGAGTTCACATTTTGATGGACTGGTTTAAGGGTGCCATGTCACATTGGCAGAGCCCCTGAGGTGCCAGAACAGCAGAACACCCGTAAGAGACCCCATTTCATCTAGGGGTGCAGTGATCATATTGACAATACAGGTGGGTCACAGAATGTTATACCATTAGACAATGAAGAAAAAAATAATTACATTTGTACCACAAAAATTTTGTTTTAGCCCCAGACTTAACATTGTTCATGGGGAAATGATTAAAAATTGCACCAAAGTTGGTCCCACAATTTCTGCTGAATGTAGAAATACCCCAAATGTGGCTGTACAGTACTGTTAGCCATATGGCGAGACTCGGGAGAGACAGAGCGCTATTGGCAAATAGCACTCCGTCCCTCCCAAGTCTCGCCATATGGCTAAGCAGTGCTGTCATACAGGAGGCATCCTGGAGAGCAGAATTTCCTAGAATAGTTTGTAGTCTCCATATACAGAGCACCTAAAGGCTATAAGAGCAGAATTCCCCCTCAGGTGGCCCCATTTTGGAAATTATACCCCATTCAGGAATTTATTCTACAGGTGTCGTGATGATTTTGACTCCATGGGAGTTTTCCAGAAACAATCAGCAAAGCATGTTGCTGAATGAAAATTGTAAACAGCCGTTGTAGTGCCCATACATTGTGACCAGCTCATGCACCAGTAAATTAGGCGGGCTGTCATAGCTGCAGAAATGCCAAACATAAGGATGCTAAATGTGGATTAGACATACTGGGGCTCAAAAGAAAGGCCGAGCATTTGGATTTGGGAGCATAGAATTTGCTGTATTTCTTTCGAGGAGTGAGGGCAATTTCGCATTTCCAGAGCCTTTGTGCTACCAGTAAAGTGGAAACCCCCTATATTTCCATTAATAGATGACGGACGTGAGTGGGGACTTGCTTTTTTTGTGGATTAAGTTGAAGCTTTTGTTGGGAACATTTTACATAACAATTTGGGATCACATTTATCCAGTTCTCTACACTGAGCACTCAAATTGGGGTTCTCCTTTAAATCTTCAAGTGACGTAATTGAGATGAACCCCTCGAGAGATCTATTCACTATAATGAGGCAGCAGAGTTACTCTGAACTCTGTCTGGCCTCTGTTCAGCGGTCTCCCTTTTCAGAGGTGCTGAAAACTTGTGCCAGACTACATTTTTATGCACTCTTAATAAAAAGACATCCACAGTGACTCCATCTGCTTCATTATAGAGAATCTGCCAGGGATTTCGTCTGAATCATGTATTTCATAGACTTACACAGAAACCCCGGTGTAAGTGCTCAGCGCAGAGCACAGGATAAATGTAAGCTGAACCTTACTGCGAATGAATGAACAAATCAACAGCAAGTGAAGAATTGGTTTTACTTAGTTTTTACGTCGTTCCTCGTGTGGTATAAGTGATTAGGTGACTTTATTCTTCAGGTCAGTGCTATTACAGTGATAACAGATTTATCACAGGTTTTTATGTTTGGCTGCTGTCACACACTAGAAACATCTTTTTATTGCCAAAACTCGCTTTTGCATTCCCATATTTTAAGAGCTATAATTTTCACATATTTCACCTGACAGAGTCATGTGACGACTTTATTTTTGCAGGACAAGTTGATGTTTTTATTGGTGCCATTTTTGGGCACATGACATTTTTTGGGGGAGGTAGAATGAACAAAAAACAGCAATTCTGGGCAGAGCCTTGTGGTACCCCACTTGAAACACTCTTCCAATTAGATATGCGACCATTTATTACCACTCTTTGAGTACGATCAATAAGCCAGTCATGAATCCACCTAAGGTTGTAGCCTTGTCAATCCCATACTTGGTCATTTTTTCAATAAGGATAGTATGCGATACTTTATCAAATGCTTTGCTGAAGTCGAGAAATACTATATCTACTGTTATGATCCCTAGTGGCTGAGGATCACAAATAGATCAGCAAGTGATTAAACTAAGGACGAGCTCTAGGGAGATGGTAACTGGACTGATCGCAAATCTGAACCTATCCAAAACAACTAGAGGTAGCCGGTGAACGTGCCTAAAAAATTCCTAGACGTCTCGAGCCAGCCTGAGGAACTAGCTACCCCTAAAGAGAAAGAAAGACCTCGCTTGCCTCCAGAGAAATAATCCCCAAAGATATAGAAGCCCCCAACAAATATTAACGGTGAAGTAAGAAGAAGGCACATACATAGGGATGAAATCAGATTCAGCAAAAGAGGCCCACTAGTACTAGAAAGCAGAAAATAGAGCAGGGGTCTATGCGATCAATAAAAAACCCTTACAAAATATCCATCCTGAGATTTCAAGAACCCACACACCAACTAACGGTGTGTGGGGAGAAACTCAGCCCACTAGAGCAACCAGCAAGCGAGGGAATTACATTTTAGCAAGCTGGAACAGAAAACATGATAAACACTGCTGATCAAAAAATGAGCAAACAAAACTTAGCTTATCCTGGATGGACTGGGAGCAAGGTAGTCAGAAGGAATCTGAGTAGCACTGATTACATCGACAGCCGGCAACAAGTGGAAGTAAAACAGAGCTATATAGGAACCTCCCAGAGGATAACGAACCAGCTGATAGCCAGAGACCAGCAGGATGTAGGCAAAGCCACCAGGGGGAGCCCAAAGCAAAAGTCACACCATACCACCAGTGTCCACAAGAGGGAGCCTGAACACAGAGTTCACAACAATCTACCTCATTTCCCTGATCCACCCAGTCAGTGATTCCATCATAGAAGGAAATTAGATTAGTCTGGCATGACTTGTTAGTTACAAACCCATGCTGGTTCTGGTTAATTACTATATTCTTAAGGCAGCTTATTTATTTGAACAACAGTTTTTAACTTAAAGGGACTGTTTCATCCTACTAAATGGGTAAGACTCAAGCAAATTTGCAACTTACCTCTTATTAAATCCCCCTTTATGCTCAAGAATGGAGGGATTTTAATGCACTGCCCATTGCCAAATTCGCCCATGGAGCACACACTTGCAAGCTGTTTGCTATACAGCTTGCAGGCACCTCTTGTTTATACAACTTTGAAAAGTTGCAACATTTTTAAGCAACGCAAAATGTTTTAGACAAGATTTCTGGCATAAATGCTTTGATGAGTCAGACCAAAGTTCAAGAAAACAGTATTCACTGTTGTATACTCTATTGTTCGATAGACCGAGCCTCTGAGCCAGTGACATGTCCTGTATGTGGAGTAAATGAATCCCATCCCTTAGCATTGCTCATCACTAGTGAAATGGCTAGGGAAAAACAAGGGTAGCCCTCTTGAAAAACGTGAAAAACTGATGGTTGAATATACCCTTAATGTGACAAGCAGGAACAAGAAAGAAGTGAGTAAAGAGGCTAAAAAGGAGTGAATATTACACTGTTGACTGTTATGTTTTTGCTTTAACAAAGTAAAAGCTATGATGTGCATTACTTTAGAGATTTTATTTTAGCCAACTCATGCGATATACCTCTTTGTATCTTTGTATGTTATAAGGAGCATGAAAAAGATAGTTGATACATTATATTCACTTATTTTTTTAACTTTAAATACTAATTAACAAGGCATTTAAAACTCTGCTTTTTTTTCTTTTTTCTTACCAAGGAATGGATAGAAGATACTGTGAAAATGCCCCATTGGAGCACTTATACATAGGCCACATCCACTTAAGGTCTATATTTCTGGAAAGTCAAACAAAAATGTGGATGCACTGGAGGTACATATATACACATAATTAATAGAGAAGTAAAATATACAGTAATGAGCAAAAGGGTAACAATGTTTTGAAGTTTTGACTTTCAGGCTCCATATCTCACCATTCATTACTGCTTTGGATGTGACAATATCATAATTTTATAGACAATCAGCTCATACATAAACTTGACTTACAACCATTTAGCATATGATTAGTTATACAGATTCTTGTCCTGTCACTACATTGTTAGCTTTGTTCCTGGTGGTGGAAAGCTTTTGTTGTTTTTTTGCCTGTATACTACAAATTACAACCAGTTCTCACATTCACTAATATTCCAGTGTACTATTAGGTTGATTCCCAAGCAAAAGGTCACTGGTTCGAATCGAGGAGCAGCCATGAAGAACATTAGCCAAGAAAAGAGAAACAGCATCATCTAGCTCATCAAAAGCAGTCGTCGGCCAAGAAATTTGCCAAACTGCATCATGTGAGTGCCATGACAGTTGAAAGAATAACAAAATGAAGTCCATCCATTTTAATTAATTCAAAAGAGGTGGACGTCCAGATAAAATACAGGAATCAACAAGTCAGCTCATCACAAGGTCTATCAGTTCTCGCGCGACAAACACGGCAGTGGAGGTGGCTTGCTTGATTCATAATAGTAAGATCACAGATATCCATGCAAGCACCATGGGGTTGTTTCACAACCAAAGGCATTGGATACTTGACCATGACCGATGGTGGTCACAATACTGAGCTATATGTGAGTATCCTATAAGACACGTTACTTTGTACACTCGAGTACTACAGGTATGAAAAGGACAACAGTGTTCCAGCAGGACAACAACCCGAAGCATATCTCGAGATTTGAAAATAAATGGTTCAATGACAATGAAGTAGAGGTGCTGGATTAGCCCTCACAGTCTACAGACCCAACCTGGAGGTCAACCCCATTCTGACCTCGGACGGGATAGTACGTCCGAGGTCAGATACCCCGCTTTGATGCAGGGCTCCGGCGGTGAGCCCGCATAAAAGCCGGGACATGTCTGCTGTTTTGAACAGCTGACATGTGCCCGCAATAGCGGCGGGTGAAATCGCGATTCACCCGCCGCTATTAACTAGTTAAATGCCGCTGTCAAACGCTGACAGCGGCATTTAACCGGCGCTTCCGGCCATCCGGCTGGAAATGAACGCATTGCCGACCCCCATCACATGATCGGGGGTCAGCGATGCTTCTGCATAGTAACCATAGAGGTCCTTGAGATCTCTATGATTACTGATCCCGGCTAGCTGTGAGCGCCACCCTGTGGTCGGCGCTCATAGCACACCTACAATTCAGCTGCATAGCAGCGATGTGATGATCGCTGCTATGTAGCAGAGGCGATCGAGTTGTGCCAGCTTCTAGCCTAGGCTATTGAAGCATGACAAAAGTAAAAAAAAAAAAAAAAAAGGTTAAAAAATGTGAAAAAAATTAAAATTTTATAAAAGTTTAAATCACTCCCCTTTCGCCCCATTCAAAAGAAATCGATTAAAAAAAAATCAAACCTATACATATTTGGTATCGCCGCGTTCAGAATCGCCCGATCCATCAACAAAAAAAAAGGATTAACCTGATCGCTAAACGGCGAAGAGAGAAAAAAATTTGAAACGCCAGAATTACGTTTTTTTGGTAGCTGCGACTTTGCATTAAAATGCAATAACGGGCGATCAAAAGAACGTATCTGCACCAAAATGGTATCATTAAAAACACCAGCTCGGCACGCAAAAAAATAATCCCTCACCCGACCCCAGATCATGAAAAATGGAGACGCTACGGGTATTGGAGAATTGTGCAATTTTTTTTTTTTTTTTTTAGCAAAGTTTGGAATTTTTTTCACCACTTAGATAAAAAATAACCTAGACATGTTAGGTGTCTATGAACTCGTAATGACCTGGAGAATCATAATGGCTGGTCAGTTTTAGCATGTAGTGAACCTAGCAAAAAAGACAAACAAAAAACAAGTGTGGGATTGCACTTTTTTTTGCAATTTCACAGCACTTGGAATTTTTTTCCCGTTTTCTAGTACACGACATGCTAAAATCAATGATGTTGTTCAAAAGCACAACTTGTTTTACAAAAAATAAGCCCTCACATGGCCATATTGACAGAAAAATAAAAAAGTTATGGCTCTGGGAAGCAGGGGAGCGAAAAACGAACACGGAAAAACGGAAAATCCCAAGGTCATGAAGGGGTTAAAGAAAAAAACTGTATACATACCTAAGTGAGTTGACCAGTGCACCAACTTAGGGAACATGTAAAAGAGGCCTGGGATCAGATTTCGGTCGAGACAAATTAGAGTCTGATCGAGAGCATGCCCAGAAGGATTCAGGTAGTGTTGAAAGCCAAAATGCTAACAAAATACCGTAATAAAAATTAAAATTTAGATTTTTGGGAGCAAAACAGTAACAATGCAGTGACATGAGAAGAAACTGCATAACTAATCATATCCTAAATAGTTGGAAGTCAAATATATGTATAAGATAGCCAAGATGATTGTCTAAAAAATGATGGTAGTCTCACGTTCGAAGCAGTAATGGATGGTGAGATATGAAGACAGAAAGTCAAAAGTTCAAAACATTGTTACCATTTTGCTCGTCACTGTATATTAATTTAGGTTCAAGAGAGAATCACTTCAACTGATTTTTAGACAAGTAGTCTATAAAAATGTCTGCCCTGTGATCACTGCAATATTTCTCTTCCCTTTCCGAAAAACATCTCAAGCATTCTGTTGAATAACTTTCTAAAAAAAAAAAAGAAACATCGACCTAATACTTTTTTTACATCTTGTCATGGCATACTGTGATTTTTTTTTTACATTCATGGTCACTTACCAGAAATACCTGACCCAGCAGTATCTTTGTTGTAGACAGAAAATGACATAATTGAATTCACTGAATTATTGTGCAACTATTGCAGCAATAAGGAATTCTAAGTTTAGAGCTGAGTCATCCAGAAATGCTAAACTTTCAAAAGAAATGACCTGAAAAGTGCAGCGCTGTACTAAACACCGATTCACAGTAATGACTCAATTACATTAAGCATTTGACTGTATAATTGCCAGACTGATTGTAAAATAAATTTGTGGCAGGGGGGTAACAATAAGATTGTGGCGTATATATATTACTGCACAGTACAAAGTTCTATAATACTTTGGTGATAAATAAAATAATGCATTGAGCATCTTTACACTTCAAATTGTTGGAAAGCATGACACCGTTCACTAATGTGGGGCACACTGAAGACCTTAAAATCGTAGATAATGGCAGGTAATAGAAGAAGATTGGCAGTGCTCTTTAGAGGAATGAAATGCACAATGCTGTGACAGTCAGTACAAAGAGAGATGAACAAAGGTATAATAAAACATAAAAAGCATAGAGAACATGACAACTCAAGCACTGATCATGGCCAATAATGAGTCATTCTTCATCTACTTTTACCAAAACAGCATTAGCAATAGAAGAGCAAACTATAAGCCAGGCATAGGCAATATTTATTTATCACATTCATATCTAAAGTGTGGTGAAAGATAATTCACAGATTTTTTGTTTAACCCCGGGTTGAGGAAGCAAAGCAGCGGTGTGTGAAAATATTCGTGTAGGTTCTAACATTCCACTCTTTGTTTTAGTTTTTACAAAGTATTTTTAAAGGAATCCGTCAGCAGGTTTTAGCCATGTAATCTAAGAGCAGAATGATGTAGGAGCTGAGAACCTCATTCCAGTGATGTATCACTTACTAGGCTGTGTGTTGCTGTTTCAGTAAAATCAGTGTTTTATCAGCAGGAAATTATCACTACAGGACTAGGTGCCTCCTAGTCAACTGCTCAGTGTAACCCCCCCACCACTGATAAAGCAGCTTTCTGTCAATGTATAGTGTACACAGAAAGCTGCCAATCAGTGGTATGGGAGGAGTTATGCAAGGCTAAGCATTCTGAGCACTGCTAGATCTGCAGTAAGCGCACATCACTGGAATCAGTGTCTCAGTTTCAACATCATGCTGTTCTCTGATTAGATATAAAAAACCCACTGACAGATTCCTTTTAAAAGCACAATGTAAAAATTGAAGGTATTATTAGAAAATGTTTCAGTCTTTTCAGACTACAGAGAGGCTATTTCCATAATAGCATATTATCTTATTTTTCAAATGAAAAAGAAAATGTTCAAATAGTCCCAACTAATATTTTTTAACATTTTTTGTCTATAACAGCTATGTAGATCTGTATCTCAAATGTAAAAGTAAACAAAATCCTCCTATCCATAAAAAGCTAAGGGTATGCAGTGTTACCAATGAGTTTAATGAAGCACTCCCACCAAACTCTTTACTGCCTAAACATGTGTAAATGTATAGGCATTGTGCGACAATGCAGTAATATACTCATCGATTGCTGTTTTCCCCTCTTTCAAGTCATGCTCTGGTTGTCTTCTGGGTGACGTCACTGCTCTTCAGACTGGCTCACTCTATGCACTATGAGTGAATCGGTTTCTTTTACAATGTACCGGTAAGCCTAGGTAGTCTCATTCTGACGCTACATAAATTTACATGGTAAAAGCCACTTCCTGCTCAAGACCAAAGTGTGATCCAGCAAGTCAGAATCTCGAGACCCAGAAGAGGACCAGAGCGGCACTGGAAACTGGGGAAGACGGATATCGGCAAGTATATTACTGCACTTACACTACGCTGCATACACATTAACACAGGATTAGGCAATACATTTTTTTGGGATGGAGGTCTTCTTTAATATAAAACCTATGCCGTAAGTCCCTAGGTAGAGATGGGGGGACCCCTGGATGTTTGGGTATGGTGGGTTCGGACGGACAGTTAAAAAAAGTTTGGGTTCAGGTTCCCGAACAGTACCTGAACCCGAACACGGAACCCATTTATTTGAATGGAGGGCCCGAACAACCAGTGTTTGCCATGCTGTCATGTGCATGACAGTGCGGGAAACACTGCTTCTGATCAGCGGTAAAATCATTACCGCCGGTCAGACAGCCGCAGTTCTCAAGTTTTTAAATGACAGCATGAGCAGCAGCTGTGATCGGAGGTGTAAAATTTACCTCCGGTCACTGGCGTCAGAGGATGGGACTACTGCTCCCATCAGCCTATGCTTGCTGCCGCTAATAACAGCGAGAGTAGGCGGCAGCTGATGGGCGTATTCATTTGCCGATGCCTGCCCTCAAAATAAATAATGAAAAAAAAACCTTGTGGCTGCAACCCTCAGTTGTCAGCGTTAGAAAGACTGTTTATCAAGAATAGAGGGGTCCCCAAGCTGCGTTCCCAGCCGGGCCAATGAACTACGGTGACCTTCCTCCAGTGAGATCACTGCTAGCACAGGGAGAAAAAGTCTTGCGGTGCAGAGACGAGTTCACCACAGTTCAAATTCACTGTGGTGAAATTCTCCCAGTGAAGTGGGGTGAACTCACTTCTGCACCGTGAGACTTTTCCTTAGAATGCTGAGGTCACAACAGTTCAGTCTGGCTGGGAACGTAGCCTCATTGACCCATGGTACCCTCGATGAGGTCACTGCTGCTCACTGATGCTGCTCTCACAGCAGCTCACTCATCAGTGGTTCTCAGCCTGGACATTCACATCTTGGCACCGTCCAGGTTGAAAACTAGTAATTCACCGACATGGATTACGGCGTGGGACAGGACGACGGACAGGTGAGGAATATTGTTGTTTTTTATTTTTGTTATATTACAGGAGACGAGGGATTCAATTGAATGGGCATTAGGTAAGTATAACTTAGTTTGTTATTTTTAAATAAAAAAAGTGTGTTTTGCTTTTATTTCAAATACAAGACTTTATTATTGCTGTGTCTTTATTTACAATACAACTATAGGATTAGTAATGGATAGGTGTATTATAGGCGCCTCTCCATTACTAAGCAATGGGTTTGATGTCACCAGACAATACAAAGGTGACATCAACCCCACAAATATGAACGCCACTTGCCACCGCTACAGGGCAAGTGGGAAGAGCAGGGCAAAGTGCCAGCATTTGTGCATCTCACGATGTGCCTTTTCTGGGCTTCTGTATGCTGCTATTTTTAGGCTGGGGGGAACAATATCCATGGCCCCTTATCAGCCCCCAGCTGTCTGCCTTAGCAAGGCTGGTTGTGAAAAATGGGGGGAACCCCATGTCGTTTTTTATAATTATTTATTTAAATAATTTTAAAAAACTGTGTTTGGACCCCTCTATTCTTGATAACCAGCCTTGCTAAAGCTGATAGCTGAGGGTTGCAGCCCCCAGCTGTCAGTTTTGCCTGACTGGTTATCAAAATTACGGGGGAACCCACACCATTTTTTTTACTTAGAGAGCAGGCGGCGGCTGATAAATGCTCCCATCAGCCACCGTCTGTTCTCACTGTTATTAGCGGCAGAAGGTGTAGGCTAACGGGAGTAGTAGTCCCATCAGCCAACACCAGTGACTAGAGGTAAACTTTATATCTCCGATCACAACTGCGGGCTAACACTGTCATTTGGCAGCGTGGGAACTATGGCTGTCTGACCGGCAGTAATGATTTTACCGCCGATCAGAAGCAGTTTGCCAAGCTGTCATGCACATGACAGCGTGACAAATACAAGGTGTTCAGGGTTCAAACCCGAGCAAAAACACAGACTTACTGGTGAAGCTCGTGTTTGGTGTCCATGCCCGAACAGTAGGTGTTCGGTACAGATGCCAAACTTTACTGTTCAGGCTCGCCCATCTCTATTCTTAAGCTTTCGTTAATGTCAACTACAGACAGACAACATGTTATTTTTAAGCTGTTTATACAAAAGGATTTGGTGCTACATATAAAAAAAAAAAGGACGCCAGTCTCTAAAAAACAGATCATGAATAATCACTGTAAGTTACATAGTTAGTATGGATGAATTGTGACATATGTCTACCAAGTTGAACCAGCCTGCAAGCAATTTATTTCTTTATTTAATAAAAGTTTTTGCATTTTGTGAAAAACAAAAATTAAAAAAGAGCAATTTTCTCCAAATACAATTTTTAAAATTTGGACAAAAAAAAAAAAAATCATTTACAGAATCATCTGTACCAAGCAAGCAACTGAAACTAAGGTAATCACAGATAAGAGTAGAGATACAATACCTTTAACCTCTCAGTCACCCCATCCGTAAAGCTCACAGTGAACTCTGCAATTTTTGGCACTCTAATTTTCTTGTTCTTTTGTTCCGACTGGTACTCTGTCCTTGTCTTGACAACCACCTAAAATATATCCGAATATTAGAAATTTCAAGATCATGATGTAGACCACTAGAACTTTTTCCATATTTGTATTCTATTAAAGGTTTACTTTGGTTAGTACAACAGCTTTTCATAGAAAGATGCCCCTGAAAAGAATCTATGGCTCAATGTCCAAGCTATTAAAATATGTTTTCTTAGACTTTTATGGTATTTCCATCATGCTATAGATGAATGATAACGTGATCGGTGAAGATCACACGTCTAAAATGCTAATCCATTGACAGAATTCAGGGGTCCCTATAATTGTGTACAGAGGAGGGGATCGGTTGAACACACTGCAATCCATATCCGCTGCTTTCCTCATTGAAATCTGTTGGAGTTCCAAAAGCAGCCAAGCTACTGTATTTTGATTGCCTATTTTAACAACCCATACAATAATTTACTACAGTATTGGAAATTAGTGAACAGTCTAAAAATTAAAATTATGAAAAATCAACAGTGGAATACATCCAATATATAATTTATATTATACTGTAATTCAACAAATAAAATGTTAAAGGTGAAATCCAGTTAAAAATATTCTTCTGTAAACTAAGTACATATAACTTAGAAATATGTATCTGTTTTTTGTCAGGATTTCAGATATCCCTCCACGCACGTTCATTTTGTTAAATAGTGATATGAGATTAAATCAATAGTAAAAAATCCAACATAAATCATTCAATTCAGATCATTTGTAATATTCTATAAAGACTTTCTAGTCCATACTAAAATTCATACAAGAAATTAGATACAATGATCTAAGAGAGGGACATAATTTTCACTGCTCTAAGAGTCAAATAAAAACATATTTCTTCTTGAGTCTAATCAATGAAAACTGGCATAACAGTACTATGATTTTTCCAGGTTGAAGCTCAGGTAGTAGCGTTGCAATACACTGACAAGCCTGCCCAACATGGTTTCTCTTCTGTACCAGTGTTGAGATATAGCAAAGGGTGACAGAGGAAGTTACCAAGCATAGTCTAGCTTTTTGGCAGTAGAAAACTTCTCCTGGATAAAGGATACAGAAGAGTAAAAGGTCAGGAGGTACTAGAAGAAAGTGAAGAGCTGGAACAAACTAGTCCGATTTACTTTGCCCTATCTACTGTTCCAGTGCCTTGCATTCAGTACACTGTATGAAGAAATGAAAGGTTGTAGGAAGAGGAGCTCAGTACTGCTTCCTAGGTATCATGACCTGAAATTTGCTATCTCCAGGCATAGCAAGGTAAGTCCTGAAGATCAGAAACCAGACAAACTGCATTCCTGATCTTCCTCCCTATCCTCCTTTAAGGGGGTTATCCCATGAACAAAGTATATTTTAATTACTAGATCCTGAACTAAAAAGAAGCTCCACAATTGGATGTGTTAAAAAAAATTGTTCCTGTGCTGAGATAATCTTATATATGTTCCCCTGCTGTGTACGGTGTAATGGCCGTGTCTGACCCTGCAGGAACATAGTCTGATCATACCACATCTCCTGGGCAGGGGAGGACACAAAAGAGTATACAGACATTATAGCCAAGGAGTGTAGCTGATTTGTGGTGCAAAACATTTCACTGTCTGTTTTTACGTCCCTGTGAACTTATTGACCTGGGACGTATGGCTACGTCCCTGGGATTTTTGCGAGCACAAAGGCTGTGCACAGCGCACGATCGTCGCCGGATATCAGCTGATTCCGACAGCTGACACCCGGCACTCAATGCCAGTAACGGTCCTGCACCTCTCTCGGCACTTTAACCCCCTAAATGCTGCAATCGAACTTGATCAAAGCATTTAGGGAGCAAGCAGAGGGAAGACACCACCCAGAACAACCTGACTTATAAAACTGTCACACTAGTTAACCCCTTTATTGAACACCATAAAAAATATAAAACAAGGCAAAAAACAATGCTTTATCATCATACTGCCGAACAAAAAGTGGAATAAAACGCAATAAAAAAGACGAATATATAAATAAACATGGTACAGCTAAAATTGTCATCTTGTACCACAAAAAACAAGCTGTCAAACAGCTCCATCAGCAGAAAAATAAAAAAGTTAAAGCTCTCACAATAAAGCGATGCAAAAATAATTATTTTTTCTATAAAATAGCTTTTATTGTGTAAAAGTACCAAAACATAAAAATGATAAGTAAGTAAGACTGGGCTCAAATTTATCTTTGCGTTCTGTGCTGAATGCTTACACCAGGGTATCTATGTAAATCTCAGAAGATTCCCTATAATGAGGCAGATGGAGGCACTGTGGGCACTATAGGACCTGTGATCCAGCAGTGTCCGTCTTTTTAAGACTGCATAAAAGTGCCGTCGGTCACTGTTTTGTGCACTTCTGAATAGGACACAGCTGAACAGAAGCCAGACGCGTGGCAAACACCGTTTCTGATTAGCGGTAAAATCATCGCCGATGGTCAGACAGCCATGGTTTCCACTGTCAAAACACAGCGTGAGCACGCAGCAGTGATCAGAGGTATAAAGTTTTCTTCCAGTCACTGGTGTCAGCTGATGGGACTACTACTCCCATCAGTCAACTCCTACTGCCGCTAATAACAGTGACAGCAGGAGGAGCTGATGAGATTATTCATCAGCCGGCTCCTGCGCTGTAAATAAATAATTTAAAATGTAATTGATAACCAGCTAGGCAAAACTCACACCTGGGGTCTTAAAGCCACAGCTGTCAGGGTTAGCATAGCGGGTTATCAAGAGTAGAGGGGTCCCCAAGCCTGGAGGGTCGCATCTTGGCACCATCCAGGTTGAAAACTGTTTATCCCCCAGACATGGATTACGGTATGGGACCGAACAACAGACAGGTGAGTGACATTGTTTTTTTTAATGTTTGTTTTATTACAGAAGATGAGGGCTTCAATGGAATTAGGCGTTTGGTGAGTATAACTGTGTTTGCTATTTTTATTTAAATTGTATAAGTGTTTTGTTTTATTTCAAATAGAAGACTTTAATCAAACTGTGTCTTTATTTACCATATAACTATAGGATTACTAATGGATAGATGTCTTATAAAATCATCACCGTCGGTCAGAAAGCCGCGGTTCACACGCTGTCAAAAGACAGCTTGAGCTCGCAGCTGTGATTGGAAGTATAAAGTTTGCCTCTGGTCACTGATGTCAGCTGATGGGACTACTGCTCCCATCAGCCGATGCCTGCTGTCACTAATAACAGTGAAAGCAGGAGCAGCTGATTCATCAGCCTATGCCTGCTCTGTAAATAAATAATGAAAAACAAATGTTGTGCATTCCCCTGTATCTTTGATAACCAGCCATGCAAAACTCATAGCTGGGAGCTGCAATCCCCAGCTGTCTGTTTCAGCAAGGTTGGTTATCAAGAATAGAGGGGTTTCAACGCTGTTTTTTTATTTAATTTAAATCAATTTACAAAACGGCATGGGGTCTCCCACATTTTTGAGAACAAGACAAGCTAAAGCAGACAGCTGGGGGCTGGTACTCTGAGGCTGGTAAGGGGCCATGGGTTTTGCCCTCCAGCCTAAAAATAGGAGCCTGCAGCCACCCAGAAAAGGCACATATATTAGATGCGCCAATTCTGGTCCTATCCCGGGCTCTTCCCACTTGTCCTGTAGTGGTGGCAAGTGGGGTTCATATTTGTGGGGTTGATATCACCTTTGTATTGTCAAGTGACATTAAGCCCAAGGATTACTAATGGAGATGCGTCCATAAGACACCCATCCATCACTAATCCTATAGTTACATGGTAAATAAAGACACAGCCAGAGTAAAGTCTTTTATTTGAAATAAAACAAAACCTTTTTATTTTTCATTTAAAAATAACAAACACAGTTCTAGTCACCTAATGCCTAATTCCACTGAATCCCTCTTCTCCTGTAATAAAACAAAAATAAAAAACAGCAATATCCCTCATCTGTCCCATAGTGCAGAGGCGAGTTCACTGCGGTGAATTTGAACTGCGGTGAACTTGCCTCTGCAGTTCAGCCCCGCTGGAAACGCAGCCTCAGTGACCGGCAGTAACCTCGATGACGTCACCACTTGTCACTGATGCTGCACTCGCAGCAGATCATTTCCCAGTGGTTTTCAGCCTGGACGATCGCATCTTGGCATCGTACAGGTTGAAAACTATTTATCCCCCAGACATGGATTACAGCATGGGACAGAACGATGGACAGGTGACGGTTATTATTGCTTTTTTATTTTTGTTTTATTATAGAAGACGAGGGCTTCAATGGAATGGGAGTTAGGTGAGTATAACTGTGTTTGTTATTTTTTTTTTAAAAGGAAAAGTGTGTTTTGTTTCTTATAGATGTCTCTCTATTACTTGTCTGTGGGCTTGAAGTCACCGGATTATACAAAGGTGACATCATCCCCACAAATATGAACCTCACTTGCCACTGCTACAGGGCAAGTGGGAAGAGCAAGGTGCCAGAATTGACATCTGGTTGTCAAAAATGGGTGGGACCCCATGATATTTTTTTAATTACTTATTTAAAAAGTATCTCTAAAAGGGGTGAATACATATGCGCATGACAATTTTTAATTATTTGATCTTTTAGTGTAATTTATGCCTATATTTTTCTCACTTCACTTCACCAACTATTCGTACTGATGCCATCACACACAGAACTAGGGTTGAGCGAAATGGGTCGGCCATTTTCAGAAGTCGCCGACTTTTGGCAAAATCGGGTTTCATGAAACCCGACCCCTGTGTGGGGTCGGCCATGAGGTCGGCGATCTTCTGAATCTGGTATCGGAATTCCGATACCGAGTTCCGATATGTTTGCGATATCGGGAATCGGTATCGGAATCCATATTTAAGTGTAAAATAAAGAATAAAAATAAAAAATATTGATATACTCACCTCTCCGACGCAGCCCGATGTAACCGGCAGCTTCGGTACCTCAGAATGAGCGCTTGAAAGACCTTAGATGACGTCGTGGCCTGTAATTGGTCGCAATTCATTCTGAGGTACTGAAGCTACCGGTTACATCGGGCTGCGTCGGAGAGGTGAGTATATCAATATTTTTTATTTTTATTCTTTATTTTACACTTAAATATGGATCCCAGGGCCTGAAGGAGAGTTTCCTCTCCTTCAGACCCTGGGAACCATAGTATCCCATTGCACTGCATTGGGTTTCGTGTTTCGGCCGACCCCGACCTCGACTTTTTTATAGGATTGGCCGATTTCACTCGACCCGACTTTTGAGAAAGTCGGGTTTCGTGAAACCCGACCCGATCCTATAAAAATAAAAGTCGCTCAACCCTACACAGAACGTATTACAAAAATATTTAAACACAGTTGTAATGTAACAAAATAGGTAAGCAGGCAAAGGGGGTAAATACTTTAGCAATCTTCTGTAAATTCTAATATGGATAATTCCTAACTGCTATATATAAGTTACTTCTGGGAGCTGAACAGTTAGCATCATTAAATTCTTTTGTTCGGACCCGAGCTAGGCCGTAACAGAAGAGTATGGCAGTGAATCTCTCATAGTGAACACAAGCGGGCTGAGCCAAGTGTTCCTGTTTATAGGAGAAGCGGTAGAGAAAGCTGTCGGCCATAAAGTACTAATGTGTATGGGAGCTTCTGCTGGCTGGCATCTATGTAAAATTATGGTTGAGTTATACTGTAAACCTAGTCTGATAGGGGGGCAAAAAGAGTATTGAGCAGATGGTTTAATAGGTAAGTAGTATTGTCTGTTGCGTTATTTTAACAAATAAGCAGCAGTCATTATGTACAAGTCTCAAACGTTTAAATCACGATATGATTATTAATATATCACAGTCCATGAAAAAAAGATATACTGCAGCGTGTTCTTCTGCACACTGTACAATGACTGAAGCGGTGCACGTAGGGGGGCATACCACAAACCACAAGCATTGCTCCTTTTTCTAATTCTACCACTGTATCCTTTCAGTCACCTCACCTCTATAGTTTATCTTATGATTTTTTTCAATAAAAATAAAACTTGCCGTTTTTAAATGTTAGCTGTATTATTATCACTAAAATGTGCTTGTAGCAATTAAATGTAAATGGTGCAGTAGTTTGTTATAATTGCTGATGGTCAGTATAGGGTTGGGAGGTGGGTGGAAGGACTAAAGTACTTAACAGCAGTACTCAATGTCAGGCAGCAGCTGAAACAGCAAACAAGATTTTAGGGTGTATAAAAAGAGAAAGAAAATCCAGTGATCCTAACATATTGTTACATCTTTATAAATCACTCGTGAGGACACCTCTAGAATATGGGATCCAGTTTTGGACCCCACATTTTAAAAATGATATGCGAAAGTCAGTTCAAAGGCCGGCGATTCGATGATTACAAGGGATGGAAGGACTCTCCTATGTTTAACAGTTGGAAAAGACGGGGTGTTTAGCTTAGAAAAAAAAGACGTCTCAGAGGAGATCTCATTTACATGTATAAATGTGTGGCCAGTAGAAAACACTGGCAGACTTATTCCTTCCAAGGACCATACTGAGGACTAGGGGGCGCTCATTAAGGGTGGAAGAAAGGCGATTCCAGCAGCTAAATAGGAAAGGGTTCTTTACAGTTAGAGCAGTCAGAATATGGAATGCCGACCACAAGAGGTAGTAATGATATACACTAACAGCTTTTAAAAAAGGTCTGGATGATTTTCTCACAAATGTCATTGTGAGTTATAAACCATCTAGAAATAGGGAAAGGCTGAACTTGATGGACCTGTGTGTATTTTTCAACCTATTGTGAGATAGCGCTTACTGTATGTGTTGGGGGACACTCGCTTAGCAACGGGATTCAGTCACACAGGCACGTTTTTCTCACAAAACAGTCTATGCGGTTTATTATGGCATCATAAACCGGGTCATGCACAGTCCATTACACTTCATGGAACACAATAGGCACCAACAGATGACATTAAGTTGCAGCTTTAACTTAGATACTTCTTATACGGCTTTAACTCACAGTTCAGACACTACACCCGCAAGCCCCCCTTGACTAGTTCCCGGGGGTGTCCGTACGCCGTATCAATGTCTCTAGTTATATAGCACACACGACATTGGTTCGTAGTCTCTAAACACGCTGGACCTCACTTCGTCCAGTTGCCGTGGGTGACCGTACGCCGAACAGTTCAACAATGTCCATGGAACACAACAAGCACCAACAGTCTGTTCCACTGGCAGATACTTCTCTGCCATTATGATAGCCCCCTTCCCGGGTGTTACCTTTCTGGAGCTACTGCTCCACACGCTGACCTCCTGTCAGTCCTCTCTCCTCCAGGGAAACTGCCGAAAAGGGATCACCAACTTGCCTGGCAGGCACACATCAGTCAGTCCAGATCCTCAGACGGGCTGTAGCTCCCCCAATGCAGTGCCGTTGCAGACTCTGCATACACTCCTTCCCATGTGCTCTTCAGGAATCCTACTCCCAGGACTTCCAACACAGGTTGTGCTATTCAGGAAGTCCTACTCCCAGGACTTCCAACACAGGCCACTGCGTGTGCTGTTCAGGATGTCCGTCCCCACCTGGGACGGTCCAACACACAAGTCTATCAGTGCGCTTAACAGGGATCTGATCCTACTCCCAGGATCTCCCAACACATAGGTCTTCAGATCCACGGCCTCACAGTGCTCTATTCAGGGATCCAGCCCACACTCAGGACCTCCCAACACACAAGCCGTCCAGGATCTACACAGTCTCCTTTACAGAGACCACTCAGGTCCATACACAGGCACCACTGTAGACTCACACCCTGGTCACATTATGTAGTTGTAACCACTCCCATAGATGGGAGGTGTGTGTGGCTAGTTTGACCCACCCAGCTCTCAAACTAGCCCAGTAAGCCTCCCTTTACAACTATACAAACACTTGGAGACTACAGGTCCCAGAACAACAACATTACTTCAGGCTTACAGCGCAGACTCCCTCTGCCACACATATCAGCCATTTACAATCCTGCCGGTCACTGTTTCATTATCACCATTATAACCACAGATACGCCTCCATACATATCCTGAGGAGCACACACAGTGCCCCCTAGCTGCAACAGGGGTCACTGCATCACACTATGTAACCCTGTAAGTTTTCCACCAGAAGCTTATATGTACGCCTCCGTCAGAAGGAATATGGAGGGTTACGTGTTTGCCTGTGTATGACACTTATTGGGGCACTGTAGTGGGAACTTTTATGGAAGAATTGGTATCCTCACATTACTGTAGTGTCAGAACACACACATACATCCTTTGTTTATATGGCCATTTTTCATTTCTGTATCCCCTCTATACATAGTTCCTAGCAGAATACAGCAAAAACATATGTTCTGTATGTTTGTTAGGGGCCATAATGGCTATTTCACATGCTTTAATGTATTGTCCCGCCCGAGGTATAAGTAAAGGGTCATTTTTCGAGTCAAAAGTTGAACAGACACTATTCTAAACAGTGGATGCCTCAATTAAATTCACAGCCTTAGAATATTTAGAATATTTGGACTTATCCCTCTATTGAGCTTGATTGCATAATATGGTATACTATATTGATGCAGAGGAACAGCAATTTGTTGCACCCCACTATTCCCCCACATCTGCCAGTAAAAAGGAACAACTACTATAGGAGCAATGGCTCTGTTGCTAAGGACAGAATCTAACCTATTGCTCAAAATTCCATTCTCCCTGCTTTCCATTCCATATATTAATCATTTAGGCCCCAGTATGTGATGTTGGGCTACATTGCATTGAAACATGACTATACTGCACGAGGTCAGTCAGTATTGCATCAAAGTGATCTTCTGTTCTACTCACATGACACCATTTTTACTGGATAATAGATATATTAAAGCTGTAGTCCACTTTTTTATAAAAATAAATGTTAATTTTTGTAATATCAAACAACCCTTTTACTACAGTGACTATCAACTTTGACTGTAACCTTACCAACCTGCCTTTCCCTTTGTAGCAATTATTTCTTTGTTTTTTTACCTAGTTTTTTCTTTCCAAGCAATCATTTGTTGTGCTTTTTCAGTCCTGTCATCCTGGCCACAATTGTTTATACTTTTTTCAGAAAAATTCTTGCAATCACCACTAGGTGGCACTTAAGAGTTCGCTTATTATATGTGTATGTAGTATGCTTCTAGCTCCCTCTAGTGGTAGCCATAGGCAGCTTCTATTTTATCATTCAGCTGTGGGAACTCGAGTTCTGGACCAAAAAAAAAATCTTCACTTGCTATAAAGACATCAAGAAATTTCTCAGTAAATAATTTTGGAAATGCTTGGATTGAAAAAAAAAAGGTAGGAATTTACAACCAAACATTGAGGATTTACAAATCGCCAATTCATTCCACTGGATTTGGTTGTAACTACATGGTGTCAATTTTTAAATACAGGATATTTTTTTTTCTATGCAGAATGGACGATCTTAAAAAAATATTGTACTATTCTTTTGTGTGGATGAAATGGGCTGTAAATACATTAGCGTGTTTCTGTGGTTTATCAGATTAGCAATGCAACCAAATAAAGAATTGCAAAGATCTGTATACGTTATAATTGCCATCCTATAAGATATTTTTGCTCATCCATCATATATCCTTTGGGGTGTAAAGTAATTATGAGCTAGCCATTAATATATAGCATGAAATATATAGCAATTATGCTTCACCCCACAGACTTCATATAAGCCGATTGCAGTAGAATCTCCGGTAAACAAGGGCAACGATCACGCAGGTAGATGGAACCTGGGTCCCTTGTGTACTATATGTAAAGCTGACATGTCTGAGCAACACGGACATGTATGCACTGGCAATTTAATGGCACCTACGTAGAGGAGGCAATGCAGTTGACAGATTGATGGGATTTACAGCTATTCCAGATATAAAGGAAGGTCTAGACCTTAAATATGAGAACATCCATTCATAACATTACCTTCTCAGGGGCAGAGAACTGCAGATGATTTACATCCAAGGGTGTGATCAGAGGCACTGTCTGAAATCCATCTTCACCAGAGGGATCCTTACTGGTTTTGTCACTCAGATTACTCCCCAGCTTCACCATTCTTTATTCCTCTGCTTTCAGACCTGGTGAATGAGGAGATGAATAGAAAACAACATACCTGTGAAATAAATGGAGCCAGGCAGAGCAGATCACAGACCTAAAAGGATACTAAGACCATGTTATGCATCGTGCCTTACGGGAATAGTCAGAGCCTATATGTTGTACCAGAAATCAGCAGATGGATGTACATGTATGTGTATCTGCCTATGTGTATGTGCAGGCATTCTATCACTGTGCAGCCAGGGAGTGTCTCTGGGTACAAAGCTGGCTAACAATGACATGCTGGTTAATAGTAGGTACCAATACTCACAGTTAAACGCCTTTCTTCTATAGCTAAGGCCAGGCTTGACGAGGAAGGAGCAGTGAGCCCTGTCTGTGGTGCTGATGCAGACAATGCTCCTAGAACGGTGGCTTCTATAAGCTTCTAGAGGGGAATAAGGCGCCTATTGCACTACATGCTTCCTGCGGCACTCAGACTGGAGCTGCTGCACTATTCACTTATAGACTGGCACCATCTGCTGTTTCAAAATAAGAACTGCAAGAGTTTATTTAAACCACTACATACACAAAACCGCTGAACCAGCAACGCCCCCTAGAGGGAAAACAAGAGCATTAATTATTTGTATTTCTTTTGTTTTTTTTCTAGTAAGTGTTATTGAGGGATAACAAGTATAAATAACGACTAAGGAACACAGAATAAAGTTTTTGGACCTGTATATTGAGTAAAGGGTAAGAAATATGCGTAATGATTCCTTGGAGATGTAATTAATATCTGTACAGAGGCATTGCGGACTTCAGAGAAGAAAGGCAACATAGACCAACCATATCACCTATCCTAGTTGCAGTCGCAATCTCGTATGCACTTTTCATACATCCTAGTATTGTATTGCCATATTACCGTATGTAATTATACTAATTTAACCCCTTCACCCCCAAGGGTGGTTTGCACGTTAATGACCGGGCCAATTTTTACAATTCTGACCACTGTCCCTTTATGAGGTTATAACTCTGGAACGCTTCAACGGATCTTGGCGATTCTGACATTGTTTTCTCGTGACATATTGTACTTCATGATAGTGGTAAAATTTCTTCGATATAACTTGCGTTTATTTGTGAAAAAAACGAATATTTGGCGAAAATTTAGAAAATTTCGCAATTTTCCAACTTTGAATTTTTATGCCCTTAAATCACAGACATATGTCACGCAAAATACTTAAGAAGTAACATTTCCCACATGTCTACTTTACATCAGCACAATTTTGGAACCAAAATTTTTTTTTGTGACGGAGTTATAAGGGTTAAAAGTTGAACAGCAATTTCTCATTTTTACAACACCATTTTTTTTAGGGACCACATCTCATTTGAAGTCATTTTGAGGGGTCTATATGATAGAAAATACCCAAGTGTGACACCATTCTAAAAACTGCACCCCTCAAGGTACTCAAAACCACTTTCAAGAAGTTTATTAACCCTTTAGGTGTTTCACAGGAATTTTTGGAATGTTTAAATAAAAATGAACATTTAACTTTTTTCACACAAAATTTATTTCAGCTCCAATTTGTTTTATTTTACCAAGGGTAACAGGAGAAAATAGACCCCAAAATTTGTTGTACAATTTGTCCTGAGTACGCTGATACCCCATATGTGGGGGTAAACCAATGTTTGGGGCATGGCAGAGCTCGGAAGGAAAGGAGCGCCATTTGACTTTTCAATGCAAAATTGACTGGAATTGAGATGGGACGCCATGTTGCATTTGGAGAGCCCCTGATGTGCCTAAACATTGAAATCCCCCACAAGTGACACCATTTTGGAAAGTAGACCCCCTAAGGATCTTATCTAGATGTGTGGTGAGCACTTTGACCCAACAAGTGCTTCACAGAAGTTTATAATGCAGAGCCGTAAAAATAAAAAAATCATATTTTTTCACAAAAATGATCTTTTCGCCCCCAATTTTTTATTTTCCCAAGGGTAAGAGAAGAAATTGGACCCCAAAAATTGTTGTGCAATTTGTCCTGAGTACGCTGATACCCCATATGTGGGTGTAAACCATTGTTTGGGTGCAGGGCAGAGCTCGGAAGGGAAGGAGCGCCATTTGACTTTTCAATGCAAAATTGACTGGAATTGAGATGGGACGCCATGTTGCATTTGGAGAGCCCCTGATGTGCCTAAACATTGAAACCCCCCACAAGTGACACCATTTTGGAAAGTAGACCCCTTAAGGAACTTATCTAGATGTGTGTTGAGCACTTTGACCCAACAAGTGCTTCACAGAAGTTTATAATGCAGAGCCGTAAAAGTAAAAAATCATATTTTTTCACAAAAATGATCTTTTCGCCCCCAATTTTTTATTTTCCCAAGGGTAAGAGAAGAAATTGGACCCCAAAAATTGTTGTGCAATTTGTCCTGAGTACGCTGATACCCCATATGTGGGTGTAAACCATTGTTTGGGCGCAGGGCAGAGCTCAGAAGGGAAGGAGCGCCATTTCACTTTTCAATGCAAAATTGACTGGAATTGAGATGGGACGCCATGTTGCGTTTGGAGAGCCCCTGATGTGCCTAAACATTGAAACCCCCCACAAGTGACACCATTTTGGAAAGTAGACCCCTTAAGGAACTTATCTAGATGTGTGTTGAGCACTTTGACCCAACAAGTGCTTCACAGAAGTTTATAATGCAGAGCCGTAAAAATAAAAAATCATATTTTTTCACAAAAATGATCTTTTCGCCCCCATTTTTTTATTTCCCCAAGGGTAAGAGAAGAAATTAGACCACAAAAGTTGTTGTGCAATTTGTCCTGAGTACGACGATACCCCATATGTGGGGGTAAACCACTGTTTGGGCGCATAGCAGAGCTCTGAAGGGAAGGAGCGCTATTTTACTTTTCAATGCAAAATTGACTGGAATTAAGATGGGATGCCATGTTGCGTTTGGAGAGCCCCTGATGTGCCTAAACATTAAAAACCCCCACAAGTGACACCATTTTGGAAAGTAGACCCCCTAAGGAACTTATCTAGATGTGTTTTGAGAGCTTTGAACCCCCAAGTGTTTCACTACAGTTTATAACGCAGAGTCGTGAAAATAAAAATTCTTTTTTTTTTTCACAAAAATGATTTTTTAGCCCCCAGTTTTGTATTTTCAGAAGGGTATCAGGATAAATTGGACCCCAAAAGTTGTTGTCCAATTTGTCCTGAGTACGCTGATACTCCATATGTGGGGGGGAACCACTGTTTGGGCGCATGACAGAGCTCGGAAGGGAAGGAGCGCCATTTGGAATGCAGACTTAAATGGATTGGTCTGCAGGCGTCACATTGCATTTGCAGAGCCCCTGATGTACCCAAACAGTACAAACCCCCACAAGTGACCCCATATCGGAAACTAGACCCCCCAAGGAACTTATCTAGATGTGTTGTGAGAACTTTGAACCCCCAAGTGTTTCACTACAGTTTATAACGCAGAGCCGTGAAAATAAAAAATCTTTTTTTTCCCACAAAACTTATTTTTTGGCCCCCAGTTTTGTATTTTCCCAAGGGTAGCAGGAGAAATTGGACCCCAAAAGATGATGTCCAATTTGTCCTGAGTACGCTGATACCCCATATGTTGGGGTAAACCCCTGTTTGGGCACACGGGAGAGCTCTGAAGGGAAGGAGCACTGTTTTCCTTTTTCAACGCAGAATTGGCTGGAATTCAGATCGGATGCCATGTCCCGTTTGGAGAGCCCCTGATGTGCCTAAGCAGTGGAAACCCCCCAATTATAACTGAAACCCTAATCCAAACACACCCCTTACCCTAATCCCAACAGTAACCCTAACCACTCCTCTAACCCAGACACACCCAACCCTATTCCCAACCGTAAATGTAATCCAAACCCTAACCCTATCTTTAGCCCCAACCCTAACTGTAGCCCCAACCCTAGCCCCAACCCTAACCCTAGCAATAACCCTAGCCCTATCACTAGCCCTAACACTAGCCGTAACACTAGCCCTAACACTAGCCGTAACACTAGCCCTAACCCTAGCCCTAACCCTAGCCCCAACTCTAGCCCTAACCCTAACCCTAGCCCCAACCCTAGCCCTAACCCTAGCCCCAACTCTAGCCCTAGCCCTAACCCTAGCCCCAACCCTAGCCCCAACCCTAGCCCTAACCCTAACCCTAGTCCTAACCCTTGCCCTAACCCTAGCCCTAACTCTAGTCCTAACTCTAGCCCTAACCCTAACCCTAATGGGAAAATGGAAATACATACATTTTTTAATTTTTTTATTTTTCCCAAACTAAGGGGGTGATGAAGGGGGGTTTGATTTACTTTTATAGCGTTTTTTTTGCGGATTTTTATGATTGGCAGCCGTCACACACTGAAAGACGCTTTTCATTGCAAAAAATATTTTTTGCGTTACCACATTTTGAGAGCTGTAATTTTTCCATATTTGAGTCCACAGAGTCATGTGAGATCTTGTTTTTTGCGGGACGAGTTGACGTTTTTATTGGTAACATTTTTGGACACGTGGCATTTTTTGATCGCTTTTTATTCCGATTTTTGTGAGGCAGAGTGATCAAAAACCAGCTATTCATTAATTTCTTTTGGGGGAGGCGTTTATACCGTTCCGCGTTTGGTAAAATTGATAAAGCAGTTTTATTCGTCAAGTCAGTACGATTACAGCGATATCTCATTTATATCATTTTTTTTATGTTTTGGCGCTTTTATACGATAAAAACTATTTTATAGAAAAAATAATTATTTTGGTATCGCTTTATTCTCAGGACTATAACTTTTTTATTTTTTTGCTGATGATGCTGTATTGTGGCTCGTTTTTTGCGGGACAAGATGACGTTTTCAGCGGTACCATGGTTATTTATATGTGTCTTTTTGATCGCGTGTTATTCCACTTTTTGTTCGGCGGTATGATAATAAAGCGTTGTTTTTTGCCTCGTTTTTTTTTTTTTTCTTACGGTGTTTACTGAAGGGGTTAACTAGTGGGGCAGTATTATAGGTTGGGTCGTTACGGACGCGGCGATACTAAATATGTGTACTTTTATTGTTTTTTTTATTTTATTTAGCTAAAGAAATGTATTTATGGGAATAATATTTTTATTTTTTTTCTTTATTTAGGATATTTTTTTTATTTTTTTTTTACACACATGTGGGGATTTTTTTTTTTACTTTTTTACTTTGTCCCAAGGGGGGACATTACAGATCATTGATCTGACAGTGTGCACAGCACTCTGTCAGATCGACGATCTGCTGTGCAGGGCTGCAGGCTTACCAGCGCCTGCTCTGAGCAGGCACTCGGTAAGCCACCTCCCTCCCTGCAGGACCCGGATGCCGCGGCCATCTTGGATCCGGGACCTGCGGCGAGGAGGGAGGTAGGAGACCCTCGGAGCAACGCGATCACATCGCGTTGCTCCGGGGGTCTCAGGGAAGCCCGCAGGGAGCCCCCTCCCTGCGCGATGCTTCCCTATACCGCCGGTACACCGCGATCATGTTTGATCGCGGTGTGCCGGGGGTTAATGTGCCGGGGGCGGTCCGTAACCGCTCCTGGCACATAGTGCCGGATGTCAGCTGCGATATGCTATCGTACTATCCCGTCGGTGGTCATACGGGCCCACCCCACCTTGACGGGATAGTACGTCTGATGTCAGGAAGGGGTTAATATATTTGCACTTCATGCCTTATCCTAGAAACTGTAGCATTTCTTACTGGCAATGGGATGTGTGAGTTTTCTCCCTGGGTTACATAGGGGTTTTCACTTTAAAGGAATTTGTCACATTTGGCGTATCTAAACTATTAACCCCTTTATGACCTATGACGTATAGGTACGTCATAGGGTGCCCCCCACCCCCCTTTGATGTGGGCTCTGGCAACTGAGCCCGCATCTTTCTGGCACGTCAGCTGATTTGATCAGCTGTCATATACCCTTAACAGCTGTGGGTGGAATAACGATCCACCCGCCGCTGTTAACATGTTAAATACCGCTGTCAATTTCTGACAGCGGCATTTAACATGGACGCGCTGGAATCGAGTCACTAACCCCGCCCATGGGTGGGCATGGCAATCGTGGGTATGCAGGAGACCCCCGTCCTTGACATTGAGGCTCTCCACGCACATCTACTGGGGCACTCCTGTGCTACCCTATACACCATGTCACCAGGTACTGCTGCCATTTATTAGTATGGCATGCTTTGGGCTTCATATATCTTTTTATATTGATCGACATGAGGATTTCAGCTCTGTCGATTGTATGAGCACCTGTCTTACATTCTGTGCTCCTTCATTTTCCTTCAACCACTGCCATGATTGATATGTGCAATAGATGTACCATATAAAATCCTTTTTGCACTTGATATAAACACTGCCCATCTTCTGACCTACAGATTGGTTGTTACTTAGGCAAACTGCATTATTGCTATAGAATTATTGATATTGGTGTTTTATGTAAATGGCCAGTCATTTATATTTATTGTACTTTTTCATCAGCACCCCAGGATCTCATATTGTGGCTATACTGTGGTCACGCTGGACATTTCCTTAAGGACTGCGCAACATGCTCGTAAGCAAGCAAGTCTATGGGAAACACATAAGTCTGAGTGATTGTCGAAGAGGTCACCCCGACAGCCAGGTACCCTTTTACACCTCAGACAAAATAGTGTTAAACATAGAAATACTTTTTAAGAACCAATGGTTATCTGCATTAGCTTTCATTGACTATGGATAAAGCGCAGAGAATGAGAAAAGCAGCACTCACCGAATCCTTAGTTTTAAAGGTCCTTTATTATTATTATTATTATTTATTGTTATAGCGCCATTTATTCCATGGCGCTTTACAAGTGAGGAGGGGTATACATAATAAAAACAAGTACAATAATCTTGAACAATACAAGTCATAACTGGTACAGGAGGAGTGAGGACCCTGCCCGCGAGGGCTCACAATCTACAAGGGATGGGTGAGAATACAGTAGGTGAGGATAGAGCTATTCCATTATTATTCCATTATATGTGGATGGTTGTCTCCAGGTTCTCAATTGTTGGAACAGATTTAAAGATGTTTTGTTGCAGCTCAGCAGGAGGACTGATCTTCATATTTACCTCTTGCCGAGTTCGTCTTTAGCAGTCGGATCAATCAGTCCACTGAAACTTGCCTTTTTTGCAATTATGGTTTTCATCCTCATTTTGGTGAATTTTCTAGGATGAGTTCTGGGTGTCCTGGAGCAGAGGTAGCCATAGAGAAACTTGGGGATGTCTGGAGGGAGGTTCAAAAGAATATTGGGGTGGCTCAACTTCGTCTAAAATGAGAGTCCAACAGGAAACGATTAGCAGGTCCCATCTTCAAGTCTTTCCGTGTCCACAGAACTTGACCCTTCTGTGTTGTCCGTCTCCCCCCCCCCCCCCCCCCCCGTCTCCTACAGTTCCGGTCAATGGAGATTTAGAACACGAGGTGCAGAGGATCGTGGATTCTCGGAAGGTCTGAAATATCCTCCAGTACCTTGTTCATTGGAGAGGATAAGAAACCAAGGAGAAATCCTGGGTTCCGACTCTTTCTGTGAGGCCAATCATTTGGTCAGGACCTTTCATATCAGGCTTCCTTTGAAGCCTGGGTGTACGGTAGCCCCCCCTTGAAGAGGGGGTAATTTCACGATTCCTCCCCTCAGCGTGTTATGGGCACAGTGAGTGATAGCTCAGTCATCCAATCGGGTGAAGGAGCTGTCAATGTCTTGATAGACAGCTCAGTCATCCAATCGGGTGAGGGAGCTGTCAGTGTCTTGATAGACAGCTCAGTCGTCCAATTTGATGCAGGGATGTGCTGAGCTGTTGGTACTTTGATTGAATCAGAGACTGGGAGATGTTGGGCTTCTTGGAGATACTCCCCATTTCTAATTATAGTGCTTTGGCACAAAGCACTATATTGTTATTCCATCGTGGTAAACTTCTTCTTATTATTATTCAGTCCGCAGTTAATGGGGCCCGAACCGCTTCACTCACAGACTCCAGTGAGGTGTCATTTCGAAGCCAGCGTCCCCAAGAGGTGTGCTAAGTATTTTTCGTGTTGATCGGATTTGTAGTTTTGGCGCAATTTGCGTTTGAAAAAAGTGTTTCAATGCATTTCAATAGGGAAATTTCCCCATACGTTTATAATGGGCCTGATTTCTGAGGCAATTTCTAAAAATAACTTCCAACTGCCACCTGGCTGATTAGCTCATTGATATGCGCAGTCAGACACAGTTACTATGCCAACGCCTACGAACTGTACCAAGACACAGTTTTGTCAGATAATATCAGCTCTTAAAGTGACAGCACAATTCCAAAGCACTCTCTGTAGTCTTATTATTATTACTAGATGGTGGCCCGATTCTAACTCATCAGGTATTCTAGAATATGCATGTCCACGTAGTATATTGCACAGCCGCACAGCATACAGCGCAGAGCCGCGCAGCATACAGCGCGGAGCCGCGCAGCATACAGCGCGGAGCCGCGCAGCATACAGCGCAGAGCCGCGCTACAGCGCAGAGCCGCGCAGCATACAGCGCAGAGCCGCGCAGCATACAGCGCAGAGCCGCGTAGCATACAGCGCAGAGCCGCGCAGCATACAGCGCAGAGCCACGCAGTATACAGCGCAGAGCCACGCAGTATACAGCGCAGAGCCACGTAGTTATACTGCCCAGTCACGTAGTATATTGTCCAGTCACATAGTATACTGCATATCCCTGTTAAAAAAAAAAGAATTAAAATAAAAAATAGTTACATACTCACCTCCTGGAGCGGCCGGTACCTGATGCTTGTTGCACCTCCTAGAGCGGCCGGTACACGATGCTTGTTGCACCTCCTGGAGCGGCCGGTACCCGATGTTTGTTGCTCGCTCTGGTCCCAAGAGTGCATTGCGGTCTCACGAGATGATGATGTAGCGGTGTCGTGAGACCACACGTCATCATCTCGCGAGACCGCAATGCATGCAGCGTTGACCGGGGCGTCGCGAGGAGCGGGAAAAGCCGGTTCCTGATCCGGAGGGTCCACCGGAGGATGAGTATGTAACTATTTTTTATTTTTTTTATTATTTTTAACATTAGATATTTTTACTATTCATGCTGCATAAGCAGCATCAATAGTAAAAAGGTGGTCACACAGGGTTAATAGCAGCGTTAACTGAGTGCGTTACACCGCGGTCAACGCTGCCATTAACCCTGTGTGAGCGCTGACCGGGGGGGGAGTATGCGGGCGCCGGGCAGTGAGTGCGGGGAGTAAGGAGCGGCCATTTTCTTCCGTACTGTGCGCGTCGCTGATTGGTCGCGGCAGCTATGACAGGCAGCTGCCGAGACCAATCAGCGAACGAATAACGGTGACAGAAAGACGGAAGTGCCCTTAGGCAATTATATAGTAGATTACCCCGCTCACCAATTCGAACCCCAAGTGGCCCCACCCACCAAATCGGACCCCGAGTGGCCCCACCCACAAAATCGGACCCTGAGGTGCCCAGCCCACCAAATCGGTCCCTGAGGTGCCCCGCCCACCGAATCGGACCCAGAGTGACCCCGCCCACCGAATCGGACCCAGAGTGACCGCGCCCACAAAATCAGACCCAGATTGACCCAACCCACCAAATCAGACCGCCTGAGGGGCACCCAAGTGTGATAGTCTTGCAGGGGCAGCCCGTGCACCATTCCAAAGCACTATCTGTAGTTCCTTCAGGAAATACCCATCTAGTTAATTCCTTGCTATTTGCTATTTAGCTGAGCTCTTAGCCAAGATCTCTGCCAATAGTAGCATTCGCTCAGTGGTGCTGTTTGCCTAGTATTCTGTGCTCTGTTAATTGATCTATTGCTGCCTGACTTTGGACCTAGTTCTGACCATCTGCTTGCCCAACCCCTTTGCTGATCCATTGCTCTCCTGGCATTCTGACTTTGCCTATGTATTTTCCCTTTTGCATAAGTGCTCTCTTGGTATCTGACCCCAAAATATTTGACTATCCTGTCACACTGTTTGTCCGTGAACAGTGACTAGCGTTCCATATGGCTGATCTGCAATACCAATACAAGAGTAAAAAACAAACTTCTGAACATCCACACCTGCTATCAGTTATGACATGTTACTAAGAAATGTATCTATAGCCAAGAGGTTAATTTGCACATTGACCATCCTAGGATGGTACAGAAATTGAAAACATAGAAACAGAGAAAACTAAATTGAATTAAAGTTTAATGAAAATCCATTAAAACCAACAATATCTAGTTTTACTGCTTTATATAAATTAGAATAACGAACAACATGGTGATCATAACCATAATAAAGATGTCTAATATGTATGTTAAACACAAAGATGATATAACTGATATTTAGTGTGTCACTGAGGGTTGATCTTTTATTTTCACAGTTGACCTAGAGTCCAAATTGCCAATATTCATAAGAAGCACATCTCGCACTGCTTTATCTTCCACTGCTAACCATCAGCGGCTTCTTGCTGCAATAGAAATGAAAATATTTTTTTTTGTATACTTCCATACATCCTACAAACCACCATAAAACTACATGAAGAGTAAAGCAATGCAGGTTTGACATATCTTGTCACAACAGGTGTTACGTGTTTATGAATTGCTATAGCTCGAATTCATCTTAGGTTGGAAAACAAAGAAAAAAAACATAAATTAAGTGAAGGAAATATTGTACAGAAGCAGATAATAACACAAATCTGACGGCATTCTTTTACTGTTCAATATGTTGTAGACGTTTCACATTAATTAATAAAGCTAGACTAACATACAATAATTGTCTAAGGCCAGGTTCATATTGCATTGGTGAAGTCCGTTCAACGCATGCGTTAAAAGGACTGCGCAAAGCTAGTGCCTTTTCCAAGATCGCGTTATGCGATCGCGATAGCGCAGATGCTCCATCTGCGCTAGCGGTGACGGACCGGAAAACGCTGCAGACCGCGTCCGAGGGTCCGTCACAGAATGACGGCACTTCGCTATCGCATGCCGATTATGACATGCGTTAGAGATGAGCTACATAATGGCAGTCAATGGGTTCGCTGAAGCATCCGTTACATTGAGTTAGTGCCGCTGTGTAAAGGATGCCGTCAGTGCATTGCCATTAACGCAATATGAACCTGGTCTAATCATCCAGCAGCATTGGGACTGTTGAAATATAGTTCATCAGAAGTGGCCCGCAATGCTATTCATACGTCCCCCAATCATTTAAACATAGAAATACTTGTCTGTTTATGGCTGCTCACATGTCAAAGAGAAGAGCAGCACAGAAAGAAGGAAAGGAGATAGACGTGGGCGTTTATGTATGTGGTTCCAACCATTGCAGTTTGAGAGTGGTGAAATGTTAAGCTAAGGGGTGCTGAATAGGGAAAAAAGAGAACCCCCATACTATGCCATAAATGTTTCAGATGGTGATATCCCTATAGCTTTTAATACAGCCTGTGTTTCTATACCAGAAGTATGCACTACACTCCCTGACAGAAGTTATGTCGCTTATCCATGCTATGTAAATAAAAGCTTATAACCTGACGTTAAATTCATCCATTGGTTGTATGAATTATTCTTTTGAAAGCTGAAACCCTCCGAAATGTGGTTTAGGTTAAGAAAATATATTGGCATCAATGCAGAAATATCGATCAGTTAATGGACACAGAATGGTCAGATTTTGGCAAGACAAAAGTTTTGTCGCCTGGTCATATAATGCACCCGATCCTAGTTTACACCCTCACCTGTGCTCAGTAAATGATCGGTTAAATAGTGTGTGTGTATAAAAAGAAACCCAGCACCCCAGACCTTCACTTGAACTGCAACTTGAGCTCTGACGACATGCCAAAAATCCACCCTGCGACCAAAGCCTGGATTATCAAGAGGCTGAAGACCAAATCCACTGCAGAGGTGGCTGACACCTTTAATGTGTCTCAGTGTCAAGTTCAAAGAATTAAAAAAAGATTTGAAGAGACTGGAGATGTGTTTGACAAGCCCAGGTCCGGCAGACCCCGCAAGACAACTGCTCAGGAGGAACGTTTGTTGGTTAGAAAATCCAAGCCCCTCTTCCACTGCAGCAGAGCTCCAACAGGCCTGGTCACCTCAAGTCCCTGTGTCAACTAGAACAGTTTGCAGGATTCTGTCTCAAAATGGCCTCCATGGTCGAATCAGTGCCTAGAAGCCATCACTAAACAAAAGGCAAATAAAAAAGCATGTGGCATTTGCAAAGTCCCACAGCCTGCAAAATACATGGACGCCAGAAAAGTGGCAGAAGGTGGATTTCTCTTATGAATCTTCAGTAGAATTACACCACAGCCACCGCAAATACTGCAGGAGACCTACTGGAGCCCATATGGATCCAAAATACACCCAGAAGACAGTTAAATTTGGTGGTGGAAAGATCATGGTCAGGGGTTACATTCAGATGGGTGTGTGCAAAACATTTTCAAGGTGGAAGGTAATATCAATAGCCTAAAATATCAAGAAGTATTAGCTACCTCTTGCAATCCAAATCATAAAAGAGGTCAAATTCTGCAGCAGGATGGTGCTCCATTTCATACATCCATCTCTACAATAAAGTTCCTCCAAGCAAAAAAGATCAAGGTGCTCAAGGACTGGCCAGCCCAGTCACCAGACATGAACATCATTGAGCATGTTTGGGGTAGGATGAAAGAGGAAGCTTGGAAGACAAAACCGAAGAATTTAGGCCGGAGTCACATTAGACCGTAATACGGCCGAGTGCAATGCGATAAAAAAATCGCATAGCACTCGGATCAATGTTAATCTATGGGGCAGCTCCTATTATCTGTTGTTTTCTGGGCCGTATTCAGGATTCGAGTGAAATCGCAGCATGCTGCGATTGTCAGCATATCTCGGCCGAGAATCGCAAATGAAAGTCTATGGGGGTGAGAAAAAAAATCAGATTACACACGGACCATCAGTGTGACTTGCGATAAATGTTCTATAGAAAAGCCGGTAATTCAGCGCAGTGTACAGTAAAATCACACTGACAGGTTAGAATTGAACAAATAAAATTAATGTCTACACGTACTATAGGTATTGTAGGGATTTCACTCACTCAGGTGCGATGGCTGACACTTCAGGAGGCACGTTCCTTTAAAAGTTCATAGGTTTATTACATCATAAACCAAGTGGCAAAATAACAGCAAACAAATAGCCTTTAGTTCAGGAAAAGGAAAAACAAAGTGTCCAGTCTTTCAGGCTCAGACCTAGAACCTTAACACACTCTGGAGGCTAGCAGCTCCACACATATCTATCTCTGTTAAGCATTTGCCTGTCTTATATAGAGCTAACCACACCCAGTAACCCATCACATGATTAGCCATGTGGTCTGACATCACCACAGGTCCTGGAACACACATATATACAACAAAGAAATACTCCGGGCTACATTACAGCAACAAGGCACTTATGTGGCACATACCTCCCGTCGACTACACACCCTTTAGCCATGCTACATACCTCCCCCCTCTGCCTAAAGCCGTGGGGCTTGGCACTTTTCCCCACTAAACAAGGGATTCTTGATAGGGCATCCGCATTACCGTGCAGCTTTCCGGCCCTATGTTCCACATGGAAACTGAAGTCCTGCAGGGCTAAGAACCAACGGGTGACTCTAGCATTTCTACCCTTTGTTTCCCTCATCCATCTTAGTGGGGCATGGTCAGATATCAATCTGAATTTACGACCCAGCAGATAGTACCGTAACGTGTCCACCGCCCACTTTATGGCCAAACACTCTTTCCACGACTGAGTAGTTCTTCTCAGATGAGGACAGCTTTCTACTCAGATAGAGAACAGGATGCTCCTCCCCATGTAGCTCTTGGGAAAGGACTGCTCCTACCCCAACATCTGAGGCATCTGTCTGGAGAATTCTTTATTAAAGTCTGGGGCCATCAGCACGGGCTGCTTACATAGAGCCCCTTTCAACTCTTGGAAGGCTGACTCTGTCTCTTCGGACCATTTAACCATTACCGATTTTGTCCCCTTTAGCAGATCAGTCAGAGGCGCAGCCACTGTGGCGAAGTTCGGGATGAACCTCCTGTAATATCCCACGATTCCCAGAAAGGCTTTAACTTGCTTTTTGGAGAGTGGTTTCGGCCATGTTTGGATTGCCTCCACTTTCCTGATTTGGGGCTTTATTTCTCCATGACCCACTATATAGCCTAGGTATTTAGCTTCTTCCTTACCCAAGGCACACTTCTTCGGGTTTATTGTAAACCCCACCTCTCTTAGAGCATCAAACACCGCTTGGACTTTCTCCAGATGACTCTCCCAGTCCGGGCTAAAGATGACGATATTATCTAGGTACGCAGCAGCGTAGGCCTTATGGGGTGCAAGGACTCTATCCATAGCCCTCTGGAAGGTCGCCGGAGCTCCCTGTAGGCCAAACGGCATCCGGACATACTGGAAGCATCCATCAGGTGTCGAAAAGGCCGTCTTCTCCTTGGCTTCCTGTGCCATGTGGCTCTGTTAGGACCTCGTGCTCTATGACCTTCGTATGTCCTGGCAACTCTGAAAACAGGTCCCTGTTTTTCTGGAGTAACTCCCGGCACTGATGTTTCTGGGTCTTCGATAGCGTCTCCGCTATAGTAACAGCTCCAACCTCACCTTCTGGGTTGCTTAACAACGATGGAGTTACTGTCGGCTCTCTATCTTGCCACGGCTTGATGAGGTTGACATGGTATACTTGGAATGGTTTCCGTCTTCCTGGTTGGTGAATTTTATAATTTACTTCACCAAGTTTCTCGACAACCTCATATGGCCCTTGCCATTTGGCCAAGAACTTGCTCTCCACCGTCGGAACTAACACAAGAACTCGGTCTCCCGGATTGAACTGCCTCACTCTTGCAGACCGGTTGTAGACTCTGGCCTGAGCTTCTTGTGCCTGGAGGAGGTGTTCTTTCACAATAGGCATCACCTTTGCAATCCTCTGCTGCATCAGGGCCACATGCTCAATGACGCTTCTGTGGGGCGTGACTTCGGCTTCCCATGTTTCCTTGGCTGTATCCAGGAGTCCTCGTGGATGTCGGCCATATAGAAGCTCAAACGGTGAGAATCCTGTGGAGGCCTGTGGAACTTCACGAATGGAAAACATCAGGTAGGGTAAGAGACAATCCCAGTCTCTACCATCTTTCTCTATAGCTTTTCTCAGCATGCTCTTCAGTGTCTTGTTAAATCTCTCAACAAGGCCATCTGACTGGGGATGGTACACAGAGGTCCTCAACTGGGAACATAATTTTACCTCTATACAAGTCACTAGTGCGACCACACTTAGAATACTGTGCACAGTTCTGGTCTCCGGTGTATAAGAAAGACATAGCTGAACTGGAGCGGGTGCAGAGAAGAGCGACCAAGGTTATTAGAGGACTGGGGGGTCTGCAATACCAAGATAGGTTATTACACTTGGGGCTATTTAGTTTGGAAAAACGAAGACTAAGGGGTGATCTTATGTTAATGTATAAATATATGAGGGGACAGTACAAAGACCTTTCTGCTGATCTTTTTAATCATAGACCGGTGACAGGGACAAGGGGGCATCCTCTACGTTTGTAGGAAAAAAGGTTTAAGCATAATAACAGACGCGGATTCTTTACTGTAAGAGCAGTGAGACTATGGAACTCTCTGCCGTATGATGTTGTAATGAGTGACTCATTGCTTCAATTTAAGAGGGGACTGGATACCTTTCTGGAAAAGTATAATATTACAGGGTATATAAATTAGATTCCTTGATAAGGCGTTGATCCAGGGAACTAGTCTGATTGCCGTATGTGGGTCGGGAAGGAATTTTTTTCCCCATGATGGAGCTTACTCTTACCACATGGGGTTTTTTTGCCTTCCCCTGGATCAACATGTTAGGGCATGCTAGGCTATGGGTTGAACTAGATGGACTTAAAGTCTTCCTTCAACCTTAATAACTATGTAACTATGTAACTCGCGGGCTATACTCTTTGAGGAAGAATTTCTCAGAGGAATTGCCTCAGGATAGCATGTGGCATAGTCCAGGATGACTAATATATACTGATGGCCCCTGGCTGATTTAACTAAGGGACCGACCAAGTCCATGGCAATTCTCTCGAACGGCACCTCAATAATGGGCAGGGGCACAAGGGGGTTCCGGAAATGAGTGGGAGCAGTTAGCTGACATGTAGGGCAGGACCTGCAGTAGTTCACTATTTCCCGGTGACACCCAGGCCAATAGAACCTCTGCACAACCCGTTCCTGCGTTTTTTCCACCCCTAGGTGTCCACCCAAGATGTGTGAATGGGCCATGTCCAACACCTTCCGTCTATATGGACCCGGCACTACCAACTGCTCTACCAACTCCTCCCTTATTTTCGTGACCCGGTACAACAACTCCCCACTCATCAGAAAATGGGGAAATCTTGTGTCTGCCCCCGGCTCCTGTACCACCCCGTCAATAACTGTGACATTATTAAAGGCTTCCCTCAGAGTGGGGTCCCTATTTTGGGCAGTCCCAAAATTTTCACCGGTTACCTCTAACTCCAGAATGTCAGATGCAGGGGACGACACTTTCTCCTCATCCCCAACCAGAACACAAAAAGGAAACCTGTCTGACTCCGGGTGTGGCGACACCCAGGGTTCATTGGTTCCCTACTCTTGCTAGGGAGCTCAGAACCTTTTCCCCACAAATCCCAAAACAAACAGAAATCCCGGCCAATAATTATAGGGTGCAACAAGTCCTGCACGACGCCGACTATGTGGGACTCAGTGCCACATGCCGTTTCAATGTCCACCCTGGCCAAAGGGTAGTCCTTTGCATCACCATGTATGCACCACACTCCAACCTTCTTTCCCGGGAGCAGGTGGAGAGGAAAAGTGGCCCTCACCAGGGTCACTAGGCTCCCCGAGTCTAACAGTGCTGTTACTGCTCGACCGTTCACCTTTACGGGGCACGCTTGAGGTCCCTCGTTGGGCGGAGAGTTCACACTGCAGGCTGGATATGCATAGTATGAACAACGGCGTCCCATGCTGCAGTCCATTTGCTCAGTGGTCTGGGAACAACGGGCAGCTATATGTCCTGGCCCGTGGCACCTCCAGCAAATAATATCACCCGTAGGGACCTTGGGCACCACCTCCCCCGCCCTTTGTGACCTTGGACGCACCACCCCTTTTTGGGACTCAGCTCCCTTCTGGGACCCCCAGTACGGCATGGGTTGCCTCCCGGAGGAGCCTTCCAACCCTTGGTATCTCTCAACCAGTCCGATCAGCTCGTCAGCATTCTGGGGAACACCCTGGGCAACCCAAGTCTGTATGGACCTCGGGAGGGAATGCACAAACCGATCCATCATCACCCGTTCCACCATCTGTGCAGGTGTACACGACTCTGGCTGCAGCCATTTCTGGACCAGGTGCAACAGATCAAACATTTGAGAGCGAGGCGGTTTGTCCCGGTGATAGGCCCAGCTGTGAACTCGCTGTGCCCTGACAGTCAGTGTCACCCCCAAAAGTGCGAGAATCTCGACTTTCAATTTGTGATACTCTTTGGCATCCTGCAAGGTCAAATCATAGTACAGCATCTGGGGTTCTCCCGTCAGGTATGGCGCCAGTACCTCTGCCCACTGCTCTGGCGGGAGTTTTTCCCTCTCAGCGACCCTCTCAAACACCGTCAGGAAGGCCTCAACATCATCCCCGGGGGTCATTTTCTGCAATGCGCGTCTTACCGTCTTCCGGACGTGGGTGTCATCAGCCAAACCTGGGGTTGGGGCACTCGTCTTGCCCTGGATGGCGGTTGCCAGAAGCTGCATCTGCTGCCGTTGCTCCTGCTGGTTCTGTTGCATCTGCTGCATCAACAGCCTGTTGGTCTCTTGCTGCCGTTGCTCCTGCTGTGACTGCAACTGGACCAAGTGTTTCAGCAGGTCCTCCATTTTCCCCGGCAATGCTTGCTGGCTTACAACAGACTTGACCCAGGACATCCAATAACAGACTCTTCGTCTCCGCTGGGAACGCTGCCCGCACGTCTACCACCAATTGTAGGGATTTCACTCACTCAGGTACGATGGCTGACACTTCAGGAGGCACGTTCCTTTAAAAGTTCATAGGTTTATTACATCATAAACCAAGTGGCAAAATAACAGCAAACAAATAGCCTTTAGTTCAGGAAAAGGAAAAACAAAGTGTCCAGTCTTTCAGGCTCAGACCTAGAACCTTAACACACTCTGGAGGCTAGCAGCTCCACACATATCTATCTCTGTTAAGCATTTGCCTGTCTTATATAGAGCTAACCACACCCAGTAACCCATCACATGATTAGCCATGTGGTCTGACATCACCACAGGTCCTGGAACACACATATATACATGGTTATATACAACAAAGAAATACTCCGGGCTACATTACAGCAACAAGGCACTTATGTGGCACATACCTCCCGTCGACTGCACACCCTTTAGCCATGCTACAGTATATATATATATATATATATATATATATATATATATATATATATATATATATATATATATATATATTGTAGCGTTTCACCCACTACGTGTCTAGGGGACACTCGCTTGGCAGCAGAATAATCATAGACAGGCACGGTTTTTCACATTAACAATCCATGTGGTTTATTTAAACTCCGCATAAACCACATAGGGTACAGTCCGTTTCAATACAGCCACGAAACATTATAGGACATCAGTCAGTTCACGTAGCAGATAGGCTTCTCTGCCGTATATTATAATCCCCTTGTCTGGGGTTACCTTTCAGGAGTTCCACTCCTCATGCTGACTTCACGTCAGTCCCAGGTCCTCAACACAGACCGTCCAGGTCTACGGTCTCTAGGTGCTTCCAGGACGTACAGCACACAGGCCACTCAGTGCCAAAGCCCAACCATGTGCTATTCAGGAATTCCCAAGACTTCCAACACAGGCTTCCAGGGCCTTGCCCTTGGACCATTCAGATCCAAACACAGGAACCATGTGACCAACACCCTGGTCACATTATATACCCTTAACCACTCCCTTGGATGGGAGTGTAGATGTGTGGCTAGTTTGTCCTGCCCATCTCACACAACTAGCCTAGTAAGTCTCCCTTGACTATTATACAACACTACACAAACTCTTGAGGGACTACAGGTCCCAGAACAACCATGTTACATCAGACTTACCACGCAGACTCCCTCTGCGACACATATCGGCCATTCACAACACTGCCAGTCACTGTTTCATCACAACTATGCCTCCAAGTGCATCTTGAAGTGCACACACATTGGTCACTGCACCACAATATATATATAGATATCTATATAGATATCTACATATATATATGTATATATATATATATATATATATATATATATATATATATATATATATATATATATATATATACACTGTGTTCCAAATTATTATGCAAATAATATTTCCTCATATTTTCTCTAAATTACCTATCTGAATTGCAGTCATTGTTATTTTCCAGTCATCTACTATTCTAGTATAATTGCAATGTTTTGGAACAAACTGCCTATGAAAACAGTATCTTTTTAAAAAAATAAACACTCAAAATGCATGTTCCAAATTATTATGCACAGCAGAGTTTTCAACCTTTTTTATTTTATTTTGAACAAGTGAAAACTTTATTCTAGGTGATGTTACATTTGCACATAGGACCCCTTGTTCGGAAGAAGCTTCTGAACTCTCTCGTCCATTGAATTTGTCAGTTTTTGGATGGTTTCTGCTTCAATTGTTTTGCATGTGGACAGAATACCCTCCCAGAGCTGTTGCTTAGATGTGAACTGCCTCCCGTCATCATAGACACTCCTTTTGATGATGCTCCAGAGGTTCTCAATGGGGTTGAGGTCAGGGGAAGATGACACTTCTAACATTAGTAGTGAGGAATATGTAAAAAAAAAAATAAGGGATATGAAATGGTTTACTGTCTGTAAACCATGTCTCATATCCTGTCGGGTTTGGGAAGGAGATAGCAAAAGGCGGCAATTGAATTACCGGCTTTTCTGCTATCTAGCGCTATATGAAATATAAATATAGGTATATATATGTGCCTCACTGATATATATATATATATATATATATATATATATATATATATATATATATATATATATATATATATATTTAGACTGTATATATGTTTTTACTAATATTTGAGGCCATGGATCCATTCTATGTCCGTTTTGCAAGCCGGCGAGAAAATTTTGCAGTACGGATGCCATACGGATGACACACGGATAATTTGATGCAAGGAAATCGCATCCTCGCACTGCACACTGATCACTGTTTTGTAAACATTTGTGTGATTCTCGTCCGTGTAAAACAGACCGTATTTTTATACGTTGTGTGTGTCCCTGGTCTTAGATGAACTCTGGGAGGCATGTAAGACTGCATGAATCATTGTTGAACCGCATGGATGCAGTCCTTCAAGCTCATGGAAGTCACACATAATATTAATATGACTCTAATAGCAGCACAACTTCATTCATCAATGTTATGCAATATATATTTGTATTTTAAGTTAATTATTTGTTTGAATATCACATTACTTTCTGTGGGTGACAAAACTTTTGTCTTGCCAAAATCTGACCATTCTGTGTCCATTAACTGATCAATATTTCTGCATTGATGCCAATTTAGTGTCTTAACCTAAACCACATTTCGGAGGGTTTCAGCTTTCAAAAGAATAATTTATACAACCAATGGATGAATTTAACGTCAGGTTATAAGCTTTTATTTACATAACATGGATAACTTGTGTCAGGGAGTGTATTCTCTACATCAGGAGTCTCAAACACAAGGCCAGCGGGCCACATGTGGTGCCTGAGACTGCTTCATGTGGCCCTCGGGCACTGTAGACACCTTGGTATCGCTACCCGGTTCAGGGGATCCGCCGACGGCAGCGTTTTATTTCAACTGAATGTGCGTCCTTAGACGCACATTCAGTTGAAATAATGTACAGTGGGGAAAATAGTATTTAGTTAGCCACCAACTGTGCAAGTTCTCCCACTTAAAAAGATGAGAGGCCTGCATTTGACATCATAGGTAGACCACAACCATGATAGTCAAAATGAGAAAACAAATCCAGAAAATCACCTTGTCTGATTTGGCAAGATTTATTTTACAAATTATGGTGGAAAATAAGTATTTGGTCACCTAAAAACATGCAAGATTTCTGGCTCTCACAGACCTGTAACTTCTTCTTTAAGAGACTCCTCTGTCCTCCAGTCATTACCTATAGTAATGACTCCTGTTTGAACATGTTATCAGTATTAGGGTATGTGCACACGTTCAGGATTTCTTGCAGAAATTTCCTGACAAAAACGGGACATTTCTGCCAGAAATCCGCATGCGTTTTTTGCGCGTTTTTTCCCAATGCATTAAATAACGGGAAAAACGCGAAAAATCCGCAAAATTAATGAACATGCTGCTTTTTTTTACCGCGATGCGTTTTTTTCGCGGAAAAAAAAACGCATCATGTGCACAAAAATTGCGGAATGCATTCTAAATGATAGGATGCATATGTGTTTTTTATGCGTTTTTATCGCAAATAATCCTGAACGTGAGCACATACCCTAAGACTTCTTTTACACTCGCCGTGTTTTTTGCAGCCCATTATTGCGGGTCTTTTTTGCAGGCCAATACTATAGCAAAAGTATTGGGGAAAAAAAAAAACAGTGGTCCGCAAAACTGGAAGTGACGGCGCACCACAAAAATAACCTTCCGTTGTTTTTGCTCCCATTGATTTACAATGAGGGCCGTGTCCGTAAGCCGTGAAAAAGATCAAGCAAGCTTGATCTGTTTCACGTAAATACGGCCCTCACGGCGCACCATGGAATTATTGCGGCCTGTTTTTGCAGCCCCATAGAAATTGATTGGGGCCGCTGTTGTGAACTCCGTTTTCAGGCTCCCTCTTGTGGTCACAGATGCTATTGTGTGACTTTGTTTTTTTGGCTCCCCCTGGTGGTTTGGTTTATTATCCTGCGGGTCTGGCTGGATCAGCTGCCTCGTTATTCACCAGGGAGGTTCCTATTTAGCTCTGCTTCACTTCCACTTGTTGCCGGCCGTCAATGTATTCAGTGCTATTCTGATTACTACTGATTATCTTGTTTTCTGCCTCTTCAGGATAAGCTAAGTTCTGTTTGAATATTTTTTGCTCATCTGCCTGCAATATGATTTCTGTGTAAGATGAGTCTAGTCCAGCTTGCTAATATGTGATTTCTTGTTGCTGGTAAGCTCTGGGGTACGGAGTTGCTTCCCCCGCACCGTTAGTTGGTGCGGGGGCTCGAGCAATCTCTGCGTGGATATTTTGAATAGGGTTTTTAATTGACCGCACAGTTTCCTTCCTATTTTCTGCTATCTAGTATTAGCGGGCCTCATTTGCTAAATCTGATTTCATCTCTGTGTTTGTGCTTTCCCCTTAACTCACCGTTAATATTTGTGGGGGGCTATTCTATATTTTTGGGGTCATTCCACTGAGGCAAGAGAGGACTTTCTTTCCCTCCAGGAATAGTCAGTTTCTCAGGCCGTGAAGAGACGTCTAGGATTTTCAGGTAACGTTCCACGGCTACTTATAGTTGTTTGCGGATAGGATCAGGTTGCGGTCAATCTAGTTACCACCTCCCCAGAGCTAGTCGTCTGTTCAGTTACTTAGCTAGTCCGTCCTGCGATCCTTGCCACTAGGATCATAACAGGCCGCAAAATCACGGCAAGTGTAAAAGAAGCCTAAAAGACACCTGTCCACAACCTCAAACAGTCACACTCCAAACTCCACTATGGTGAAGACCAAAGAGCTGTTGAAGGACACCAGAAACAAAATTGTAGCCCTGCACCAGGCTGGGAAGACTGAATCTGCAATAGGAAAGCAGCTTGGTGTGATGAAATCAACTGTGGGAGCAATAATAAGAAAATGGAAGAGATACAAGACCACTGATAATCTCCCGCTATCTGGGGCTCCATGCAAAATCTCACCTCGTGAGGTCAAAATAATCACAAGAATGCTGAGCAAAGATCCAGAACCACATGGGGGGACCTAGTGAATGACCTGCATAGAGCTGGGACCACTGTAACAAAGGCTACCATCAATAACACACTATGCCGCCAGGGACTCAGATCCTGCAGTGCCAGATGTGTCTCCCTGCTTAAGCCAGTAAATGTCCGGGCCCGTCTGAAGTTTTCTAGAACGCATTTGGATTATCCAGAAGAGTATTGGGAGAATGTCACATGGTCTGATGAAACCAAAGTAGAACTGTTTGTTAGAAACAATACTTGTCATGTTTGAAGGAGACAGAAAACTGGGTTGCATCCAAAGAACACCATACCTACTGTGAAGCATGAGTGTGGCAACATCATGATTTGGGGCTGTTTCTCTGTAAAGGGACTAGGACGACTGATCCGAGTACATGAAAAAATGAATGGGGCCAAGCATTGTTAGATTTTGAGTGCAAACCTCCTTCCATCAGTAAGGGCATTGAAGAAGAAACATGGATGGGTCTTTCAGCATGATAAAGATCCCAAGCGCACCGCCAGGTCAACGAAGGACTGGCTTCGTAAGAAGCATATGAAGGTCCTGGAGTGGCCTAGCCAGAACCTCATAGAAAACCTTTGGAGGGAGTTGAAAGTCTGTGTTGCCCAGCAACAGGCCCAAAACATCACAGATCTAGAGGAGATCTGCACAGGGGAATGGGCCAACATACCACCAACAGTGTGTGCCAACCTTGTGAAGACTTAGGCCTCTTTCACACTTACGTCGGCAGTGTCCCATCGTAATACGTTGCCGAGACGTAGCGACGAACATTGAGAAAAGAGTGTTAAAACGTACGCAACGTTTCCAGTATTTCAGCGGATGCGCCGCCTAAATTTTTTATAGTGTAGAAGGAAGATTCCGGGGACGAGAGAGAGAGAGAATCCGTCACTGGATTCCTGCGTTTCACAGTGACCGCAGGATCCTGCGTCCATAGGCTCCCATTCTGTGGAACGACGTATGACGCGGGAGGCGTCCGGGCACGTTTTTCCACTGCAGGCAAAAAACGTTTCTTTGAACGTTTTTTCCAAATGACGGGCTGTCAAATTCCGCAGGATCCAGTGAACAAAGGACGAAACGTGTGGCCATACGTCGCGATACGTCGCTAATACAAGTCTATGATAAATTTTTTTTGCAGGATCCTGTTTTATCAAAAAACGACGTAAGTGTGAAAGAGGCCTTACAGAAAAAGTTTGACCTCTGTCATTGCCGGAAGACGGAAGTGTGAAAGAGGCCTTACAGAAAAAGTTTGACCTCTGTCATTGCCAGCAAAGGATATATAACAAAATATTAAGATGAACTTTTGTTAATGACCAAATACTTATTTTCCACCATAATTTGCTAAATAAATCTTGCCAAATCAGACAAGGTGATTTTCTGGATTTGTTTTCTCATTTTGACTCTCATAGTTGTGGTCTACCTATGATGTCAATTACAGGCCTCTCTCTTTTTTTTAAATGGGAGAACTTGCACAATTGGTGGCTGCAAACCAGGATAGCGATGAGGAGGCCATGCATACCAGGATAGGGATGAGGATGCCAAGCATACCACGATAGAGGTGAAAGGGCCATGCATGCCAGGATAGAGATGAGGGGTCATGCATACCAGGATACAGATGAGGCCATGCATACCAGGATGGGGATGGGGGCCATGCATACCAGGATAGGGATGAGGGGAGATTAGGAGACTATGTTTACCAGGATGGGTATGAGGGGGGTCATGCATACCAGGATGGGGATGGGGGGCATGCATATCAGGATGGGAATGGGGGCCATAAATACCAGGATAGTGATGAGGGGGGCATGCATACCAGGATAGGGATGAGGGGGCCATGCATTCCAGTGCAAGACATATGAAAGCCCACATAGAGTTTGCTAAACAAAATACATAAAGGACTCCCAGACTATGAGAAATAAGATTCTCTGGTCTGATGAAATGAAGATAGACCTTTTTGGTGATAATTCTAAGCGGTATGTGTGGAGAAAACCAGGCACTGTTAATCACCTGCCCAATACAATCCCAACAGTGAAGCATGATGGTGGCAGTATCATGCTATGGGAGTGTTTTTGAGCTGCAGGGACAGGACGACTGGTTGCCATTGAAGGAAACATGAATGCGGCCAAGTACAGAGATATCCTGGATGAAAAACCTCCAGAGTGCTCTGGACCTCAGACTTGGCCGAAGGTTCACCTTCCAACAAGACAATGATTTAAGCACACAGCTAAACTAAAAATGGAGTGGCTTCAGAACAACTCTGTGAACATTCTTGACTGGCCCAGCCAGATCCCTGACCTAAACCCAATTGAGAATCTCTGGAGAGACCTGAAAATGACTGTCCATTAACGTTCACCATCCAACCTGAAGGAACTGGAGAGGATCTGTAAGGAAGAATGGCAGAGGATCCCCAAATCCAGGTGTGAAAAACTTGTTGCATCATTCCCAAGAAGACTCATGGCTGTACTAGCTCAAAAGGGTGCTTCTACTCAATACTGAGCAAAGGGTCTGAATACTTATGACCATGGGATATTTCAGTTTTTCTTTTTAAATAAATTTGCAAAAATTTCTACATTTCTGTTTTTTTTCAGTCAAGATGGGGTGCAGAGTGTACATTAACCCCTTTCTGTCATTGGACGTACTATTCCATCCATGTGGGGTGGGCCCTACTTCCCAAGGACGGAATAGTACGTCCAGCGCGATCAGCCGCGCTCACGGGTGGAGCGCGACGGGTGTCAGCTGACTATCGCAGCTGACATCCGGCACTATGTACCAGGAGCTGTCACGGACCGCCCCCGACACATTAACCCCCAGCACACTGTGATCAAACATGATCGCAGTGTTCCGGCGGTATAGGGAAGCATCGCGCAGGGAGGGGGCTCACTGCGTGATTCCCTGAGACGATCGGTACAAGGCAATGTGCTCACCTTGTACCGAGCGCCTCCTCCCTGCAAGACCCGGATCCAAAATGGACACGGGGCTGCATCCGGGTCCTGCAGGGAGGTGGCTTCACTGCGCCTGCTCAGAGCAGGCACCGGGAAGCCTGGAGCTGTGCACGTCGATCATCGGCGATCTGTCACTTTACTGTGATGCCCCCCCCTGGGGCAAAGTAAAATTGTAAAAAAAAGAAAAATTACATGTGTAAAAAAAAAAAAAAAAAAAAAAAAATCCTAAATAAATAATAATAAAAAAATATATATTGTTCCAATAAATATATTCCTTTAGCTAAATAATAAAAAAAACAATAAAAGTACACATATTTAGTATCGCCGCATCCGTAACGACCCGACCTATGAAACTGTCCCACTAGTTAACCCCTTCAGTGAACACCGTTAAAAAAAACCGAGGCAAAAAACAACGCTTTATTATCATACCGCCGAACAAAAAGTGAAATAACATGCGATCAAAAAGACGGAAATAAATAAGCATGGTACCGCTGAAAGCGTCATCTTGTCCCGCAAAAAACGAGCCGCCACACAGCATGATCAGCGAAAAAATAAAAAAGTTATAGTCCTCAGAATAAAGCGATGCAAAAATGATTATTTTTTCTATAAAATAGTTTTTATTGTATAAAAGCGCCAAAACATTAAAAAATGATATAAATGAGGTATCGCTGTAATCGTACTGACCCCGAAGAATAAAACTGCTTTATCCATTTTACCAAACGCAGAACGGCATAAACGCCCCCCCAAAAAGAAATTCATGAATAGCTTGTTTTTTGTCATTCTGCCTCACAAAAATCGGAATAAAAAGCGATCAAAAAATGTCACGTGCCCGAAAATGTTACCAATAAAAACGTCAACTCGTCCCGCAAAAAACAAGACCTCACATGACTCTGTGGGCCAAAATATGGAAAAATTATAGCACTCAAAATGTGGTAAAGCAAAAAACATTTTTTGCAATAAAAAGAGTCTTTTAGTGTGACGGCTGACAAACAAAAATCCGCTAGAAAACGCGCTATAAATAGTAAATCAAGCCCCCCTTCATCACCCCCTTAGTTACGAAAAATTAAAAAATTTAAAAAATATATTTATTTCCATTTTCCCATTAGGGTTAGGGCTAGGGTTAGGGTTGGGGCTATGGTTAGGGCTAAAGTTAGGGTTGGGGCTAAAGTTAGGGTTGGGGTTTGGATTACATTTACGGTTGGGAATAGGGTTGGGATAAGGGTTAGGTGTGTGTCAGGGTTAGGGGTGTGGTTAGGGTTACAGTTTAGATTAGGGTTAGGGGCGTGTTTGGATTAGGGTTTCAGTTATAATTGGGGGTTTCCACTGTTTAGGCACATCAGGGGCTCTCCAAACGCGACATTGCGTCCGATCTCAATTCCAGCCAATTCTGCGTTGAAAAAGTAAAACAGTGCTCCTTCCCTTCCGAGCTCTCCCGTGCGCACAAACAGGGGTTTACCCCAACATATGGGGTATCAGCGTACTCAGGACACATTGGACAACAACTTTTGGGGTCCAATTTCTCCTGTTACCCTTGGGAAAATACAAAACTGGGGGCTAAAAAATAATTTTTGTGGTGAAAAAAAAGTTTTTATTTTCACGGCTCTGCGTTATAAACTGTAGTGAAACACTTGGGGGTTCAAAGCTCTCACAACACATCTAGATGAGTTCTTTAGGGGGTCTACTTTCCAAAATGGTGTCACTTGTGGGGGGTTTCAATGTTTAGGCACATCAGTGGCTCTCCAAACACAACATGGCGTCCCATCTCAATTCCAGTCAATTTTGCATTGAAAAGTCAAATGGCGCTCCTTCCCTTCCGAGCTCTGCCATGCGTCCAAACAGTGGTTTACCCCCACTGGTTTATATTTTTTATAAATAAACACAAAACATATTGACCTAAATTTACCATTATCATAAAGTATAATGTGTCTCGAAAAAACAATCTCAAAATCACTGGGATTTGTTGAAGCGTTCCAGAGTTATTACCATATATAGTGACACTGGTCAGATTTCAAAAATTTGGCTCCGTCACTAAGGGGTTAAAACAAAGAAGTGGAATATTCTTGAATGGCCAAGTCAGTCACCTGATCTCAACCCAATTGAGCATGCTTTTCACTTGTTAAAGACTAAACTTCAGACAGAAAGGCCCACAAACAAACAGCAACTAAAAACCACCCCAGTGAAGGCCTGGCAGAGCATCAAAGAGGAGGAAACACAGCATCTGGTGATGTCCATGAGTTCAAGACTTCAGGCTGTCATGGCCAACAAAGGGTTTTCAACCAAGTACTAAAAATGAACATTTTATTTAACATTATTGAATCTGTCCAGTTACTTTGGGTCCCTTTATAAACAGGGTGGCACATGTTAAGGAGCTGAAACTCCTAAACCCTTCATCCAATTTTAATGTGGATACCCTCAAATGAAAGCTGAAAGTCTGAACTTCAACTGCATCTGAATTGTTTTGTTTAAAATTTATTGTGGTAATGTCTATAACCAAAATTAGAAAAATGTTGTCTCTGTCCCAATATATATGGACCTAACTGTGTGTATATATATATATATATATATATATATATATATATATATATATATATATATATATATATATATACGCTCACAGTATATACCAGGCATGTCAAACTCAGGGTACCCCGAGGGCCACATGAGTAACAAGAGGTTGTTGCGAGGGCTGCACACAGCAGCTAATGTCACACACGTATTTTAACAGCAGTCATGAAAACAAGATATGAAATAGTAATATGTAACAGCAACATATATTTGCAGTGCGCAACAGCAACTAATATATTTAACAAAAATACAGCAATTAAAAACTAAACATTTATTTGCTATCATTTTTTTCAATCATTAGTGTTTTGTCCTGAGGCTTGACACCTCTTTGTGCTAACAATTGTTGCTATATCAGGCTGAAATGACAATGCAGTGCCTACTTTGATCAAAGATGATAAGTGGTGATCAGTCAGCCTTGTTCTCTGAGAAGATTTTGTTAGTTTCATAAAAGAAAATAACTGTTCGCAAACATAGGTTGAACCAAACATTGCCATAATCTTTGTGGCAAACTTTTTAAAGTTGTTAAACTTTTCAGGAAGGTATGAAAAGAAACCAGGTATTCCCACTTCAAGATACTTTGCTCTGAGTGTAGAATCAGATTGTATTTCTAAAAGTTCCATCTGCAGGCTTTCTTCTGCCTTTGCAACATCAAAGGTGAATGGTGCTGAGAATAATGCAAACTGATGTTCAAAAGATGAGAAATCACAAAATCTTTCCTGGAATTCCTTTGACAATAGCTTCAGATGACTGTCATACTTACCAACTCTTTGCACGTAGGAAAATGAACTAAATTTTCATTTGACAACTGCGACTTCCATAAGCTTAGTTTTGCAAGGAAGCACTTGATATCATCATACAGATTAGTGATGAGTTTGTTTTTACCTTGTAATTTCAGATTAAGATCAGTTAAATGTGCAGTTATATCCACAGCAAACGCCAGGTCTTGTAGTAAACCAGACGGAAAACTGCTGCGAATCCGCAGCGGCCAATCCGCACCGTGTGCACACAGCCTGACAGTGAGAGAGAGGCCAGAACGAGGCTCCCATAGACTCACATTGATTAGTGACCTCTGCGCTGCTCCATGAAACACTGGAGCCTCGGACAGGCCACAAACTGCAGGAGACGGAGCCGAGCGGAGACTAAAACAGATGAAAACGCCAGAAGGTGAGTATCAGACAGGGGGCAGGGGACGCGGATTTTCAGCACCGCTCCAGCAATGAAATAAAAAATAATGCTGGAGTAGTGCTGTAAATGTGATGCAGCTCTTGGTTACTGTATGGGGGCTCCTTAAACTAATACTCATAAAAGGCCCAGGTGGTATGTATCAAAAGCCCCCGACCCCCCCATCTCCAGCCTCCCCAGACAGCAAATATTATGTGATGGAGTACATATAATATCATAGCTAAACATTATAATATTCAGCCCCCAGTGACCTGTCCCCCTCCCCCACTTCAGTCCCAATACCCCCATCATCTCACATCCACCCACTCAGTGCCCTGTCCCACCTCACCCACCTTCTGCCCTCACAACCACCAAATGGTCTCACATTCACCCCTCAGTACCGTCCCCCCTCACTCACTTTCAGCCCCCACAATACCCCAACGGTCTCAGTGACATACCTGAATTTAATAAACCTAAAATGTTCCATCCCCAGCACTTACTGATAACGTTTGCACTGCAGGCAGGACCAGGAAGTGTGAGTGAAATGCAAGGTGGGCACTAGGACCCAGCGTGCCTGAGCCAATCCCAGCGTGCACAGAGTGAAGAAAACTGCAGCTGGGGAAAGCTTCATGATCAGGTCAGAGGGGCGAAACCATTCACTGCAGGGGGAGACTCTGCAGCCGGCCACTGTGCTAGCAGCGTGCAGAGTCTCCGTCAGACGGGAGCAGACATTATACTGCTCTGCTCCTATGCGGTGTTCTGCCTCCTCACAGAAGTGGCCCTGGCTCCCAGTGGGCCCCTTCATGTGACAGGGCCCGGGGCGATGGCCCCCTCTGCCCCCCCAGTAGCTACGCTAACAGCACCAATGGCAGGTTACATACAGATGGTGTTCCACCAGTTCATAGAGTAACAGCTCTCCATTTGCATCACAATTATTTATAATCTGAGTGCTCACACCTCTCTTTAGTTTTTAATGGTTACATACAGGAGGGCCACTCACTTGCTTGGACTTTGCCTGTGCGGCAGTGGGACCCTTCTTCCTTAGCACGGTCACAGTATCCCAGTCACTCTCAGCCACGACTCTTCCTCCGCTCACAACAAAACTGACTTAGGTGATCAGCAGCCACGTGAGCGGCAGATGTACAAAACTCACGATCAGCACTTCCGGGTCGTCATTCATTGGCCCATATCCCTGCATATGACCTGCTTACGTGATCAGCAGCCGACCAAAGTACACGCGTCATGGATTGACAAGGAGCTAGTTGGTCGGCTGCTGATCACGTAAGCAGGTCATATGCAGGGATATGGGCCAATGAATAAAGAGCCGGAAGTGCTGATCGTGAAGTTTTGAGCATCTGCGGCCCGCACAAAAGTCTCAAACTTTGTGTTTAGAGACAAAGTTTGAGACTTTTGTGAGGGCCGCAGATATGCCTGTGAAGGGCCGCATGCGGCCCTGGGGACGCATGTTTGACATGCCTGGTATATACTGTATATATAGGAGAAATGGTCGCAATTAAAAAAAAAAACAGTGCAAAGAAAACAAGTTCGTAATCATTTAGAAACAACAAAACTAATGTTTTAGAACAGGAAGTGTTCATAAATCAATATTTTGTGGAATAACCATGATTTTTAGTCACAGCCTTCATGCGTCTTGGCATGCTTTCCACTAGTCTTTTACACTGCTCCTGGCGCAAAAATTTAAGCAGTTCTTCTTTGTTTAATGGCTTGTGACTATCCATCATCCATTGATTACAATCCAGAGGTTTTCAATGGGGTTAAGGTCTGGAGAATAGACTGGCCATGACAGGGTTTTGATATGTGGTCACTTAATTTTTGCCAGAGCTGTATGCTATATGCACATAAATTGGAAAAGTGGCATGCACTGGTAATGTGCAGAAGGGAGAGATATGTTTCACTGAGGATGTTCGCTTCAGTGATATGAATCTGGAAGCTTGCTTCAGCATGTTATATGCTATTCGTCCATGACAGGGCCAGATTTATTGTGAACAGCTGAAGATTTGGGCAGGATGGCTGTTCACCATATCTCCACCCCAGGATGTGGTCCAGGATGTAAAAGTGAAAGCTTTGGACTTATTGATTGTTCTATTGATGTGTCTATTTCTTTTGTTTCGACTGGTTTATGAAGCTTGTTTTAATAAACCAGTTGAAAATTTAAACGGGAAGCATTACTGTGACTACCTTGTTAAGCAGCCGAGTGAGCTGATCTACCACAATATATATACAGTGACAAGCAAAAGGGGTAAAAATGTATTGAAATTTTTACTTTCAGGCTCCATATATCACCATCCACAACTGCTTCGAACATGACACTACCATTATTTTATATACAATTATCTATGCTGTATCATACATAAATTTTACTTGCAACTCTTTAGCATATGATTAGTTTGAAGATTCTTGTCGTGACACTGCATTGTTACTGTTTAGCTCCTAGTGGTGGAAAAATATTTTTCTTTCTGTATACTACCTAATACAACCTGTTCTTACATTCCCTAATAGCTCAATGTCTTATTAAGTTGATTCTCAAGCGAAAAGTTACTGGTTCGAATTGAGAAACAGCCATGAAAATTTCCAAAGAAAAGAGACAGAAATATCCAGCTCATCGATAGAAGTCTCTCGACCAATAAATTTACCAAACTGCGTCATGGGAGTGCCATGACTGTTGGAAGAATACAAAATTAAATCCATCCATTCCAAAGTCAAGAGGTGGACATCCAGGCAAAATATCCAAGTCAACAAGTCAGCTCACAAGATTTACCAGTTCTGGAGTGACAAACATGGCAGTGGAGGGGGCTCATATGCTTTGCAATAGTGATAACACAGGCGTCCATGAAAGCACTGTGGCACACACGGTCAATAGACTAGGCTATGATGGGTGCAAATGGGTCTGGAAGAAACAAGGGAAAAAGGGCTAACAGATCGAGAAATTGAAGGAACTGTCAAATTCGGTGGAGGAAGCCTAATGATATGGGGTTGTTTCACAGCCAAAGTGTTGGATATTTGACAGGATCGATGGTTGTCTCAATGCTGTGCTATATGTGAGTATCCTCCAAGACGAGTTACTTAGTACGCTTTTATGTATTTTGTGTATGGGTATGAAGTGGATGACATAGTGCTCTAGCAGGACAACAGCCAGAAAAATACGTACAGTTTGGCGAAGAAATGGTTCAATGACAATGTAGTATAACTGCTTTATTGGCCCTCACAGTTCCTAGACCTCAACCCAATCAAACAGTTGGGAGTAGAGTTAAAGAAAAAACTGTGTACATAGCCAAGTGAGTCGACCAGTTTGCACCAACCTTGAGAACGTGTAAAAGAGTCATGGGATCAAATTTCGGTTGAGACATGTTTTAATTTGATCAAGAGCATGCCCAGAATGATTCAGGAAGTTTTAAAGCCAAAGGTGGATTTACAAATATTAACAAAATAATAAAAATTACAATTTAGATTTTTAAGATCAAAACAGTAACAAAGCAGTGACATGACAATAATCTACACAACTAAACATATTTTAAGTACCTGCAAGTCAAATTTATGTATGAGATAGCCAAGATGATTGTCTATAAAATGATAATAGTCTCACGTTCACAGTAGTACTGCACAGTGAGAAATGAAGCCTGAAAGTGAAAAGTTCAAAACATTGTTACCTTTTTGCTTTTCCCAACATATGTATGTGTGTGTGTTTGTGTTTGTACATATATATGTTTTTGTTTATTTTTTCATACTTATAAAACATTTTATTTTTACTGTATTTTTTAGTACTCTTTGGGACTTCAAAGGAGGACTATAATTACAGGCATGGGGCTCTTCAACTGACCTACAAAGCAAACCAATAGACGTAGAGCAATCGCTTCCCACTGGCTGCGCGCTGTAAATGTTGCTATCAGAGAACAAAAGGGTGAACGTTACATGACTGTAGTTTGATATACCGGGGTAAATGGCTCCTTCCCCATCTCTAAAGCTAGGGGTGCCCTAGCTTTCCCGGCTCTCAGGATTACATTTAATGGTGAAGACGCCAGGGCCGTGTAAATGGCTGAGCTCCCGAAACAGCCCTTTTCTGTCCTCTTCTCCACCCAGGGAAGAGGGGAAAAGTTATATATAAGAATACAAAAACCAGCCTAACAAGGGAAGACGTACAGGGATAAATGAAAATACCAATCATACAAATATGCATTCAAACAATAGACTTGAACACCAGGAAGTAAAAGAAGGAACGACCAAATAGGAGTGGATGAGGATATGCACTCAGACAAATCACCAAGTAACAGTCTTTAGAACAACACTCCAAATGCCTACTCAACAAACACCTCCAACTCCACACCTGGCCATATAAAACTAACGCTGGCAATTCTGATTGCCAGAGGAGAGTATATATAGCAGAGGCGATTGGCCAATACTGAACAGCTGAAAAGCAGGAAAGCTTTAGAGACTCTCAACTCAACATAATTAACACCTGCAATGCTAGCAGAAACTTGCACCATTTAATATGATGCCCCAATTGGACAGACCATCAGCAGATTTGGTTTTCAGTACCATCTTTATGCTGATGACACACAACTATACACGTCATCCCCTGACCTTACCCCCGCTGTACTACAGAACGCCACTGACTGTCTGTCTGCAGTCTCCAACATCATGTCCGCTCTCTATCTGAAACTCAACCTCTCCAAAACTGAACTTCTTCTGCTCCCGCCTTCTACTAACCTCCCTAAATCTGACATTTCCCACTCTGTGGGTGGCACCATCATAACACCCCGGCAGCAGGCACGCTGTCTGGGTGTTATGTTTGACTCCGATCTCTCCTTCACCTCCCACATACAATGTATTGCCCGCTCGTGCCGCTTACACCTAAAGAACATCTCTAGAATCCGCCCTTTTCTCACCATGGAGACAACAAAAACTCTCACTGTCGCCCTAATCCACTCCCGTCTGGACTACTGTAACGCTCTATTAATTGGCCTCCCCCTCACTCGACTTTCCCCTCTCCAGTCTATCCTTAATGCAGCAGCCAGGGTCGTCCATCTGGCTAATCGTTACTCGGACGTGTCCGCTCTTCGCCAGTCGTTACACTGGCTGCCCATTCATTACAGGATACAATTCAAAGTACTTGTTCTCACCCACAAAGCTCTCCATAGTGCGGCACCCCCTTACATCTCCTCCCTCATTTCTGTCTATCGGCCTAACCGACCTCTGCGCTCTGCAAATGACTTTCGACTAACCTCTGCACTAATCCGTACCTCCCACTCCCGACTCCAAGACTTCTCCCGTGCTGCGCCAATCCTCTGGAATGCTTTACCCCAAGACATTAGGACCATCCACAACTTGCATAGTTTTAGGCGCTCGCTCAAAACACATTTGTTCAGAGCGGCCTATCACGTTCCCTAATCAAACTCATTTTATGTTTTTGTGCGTGTGTAACCCATTCACTACTTCCATCTACCCCCCACTCCCTGAAGATGGCTGGACCATCATTGTAAATACACCATTGTAAATACACACCTGTGCTTTGTATCTCCCCACCTCATTGTAGATTGTAAGCTCTCACGAGCAGGGTCGTCTTATTTTGTCTTATTTTTGCTTTATTACTGTATTGTTAACGGTGTTACCTATGACTGTTGTGTTTGAAACTGTTAAACTGTAAAGCGCTGCGGAATATGTTGGCGCTATATAAATAAAGATTATTATTATTATTATTAAGTGGTTTTAATTAGTGCAGGAGCATGTGCAGTCAGACATCACAGTCTTCTGGCCCCTCCCTATTGCACTAAACCTGTAACAGTACCCCCCTTCTAGGACTGGATCAGCCTGACCGCATGGACATCAGATGCTGGTAACCACATTCCTTCTTCAGGATCGTAATTCTTCCAGTGAACCAGATACTGAAGAGACTGACAAACCAAGCAAGAATCAAAGATCTTAGCTATCTGAAACCCCTAATTCCCATCAATAATGACCGGGGATGGAGGGTGTGGTGATGGTTCAGAAGACGCAACATATATTTTGAGTAGAGACCGGTAAAACAAATTATGAATCCTAAAAGTGTGTGACAAAGCTAGGTGGAATGCTTCAGGATTGACGACGGCCACAATCTTATGAGGAACGTTGAACCTGGGTCCCAGTTTCCAAGAAGGAACCTTCATCTTAATGGACCTCGAGGACAATTACAACAAATCACCAACACACAGGAACGAACCCACCAAATGTTTCAGATCAGCCATACTCGTATATTTGGACCTTATCTTCTTCAAATTATTAAGACCCCATTGCCTCACAGATATAATAAAAGATGAAAACCGTTCCTCTTCAGGTATTATTGAAGAACGATTCCTATTAAACAAGCTGAACTTAAGATGAAACCTGTATGCCCCAAGGAACGGGATCTTACCAGCAGACTCATGACAATGGTTATTCACAGCAAATTCAGCTAGAGGTAAGTTAGTAACCCAATCCTCCTGATTCTCACACACAAAACACCTAAGATAAGTCTCAATATTCTGGTTAACACGTTCAGTTTGTCCATTAGACTGTGGATGAAAGGCTAAATAAAATGACAGATGGATCCCCAAAACAAGCACAAAAATCTATCCAAAATGTAAAAATAAATTGCACCCCCAAGTCAGAAACAATATTGGTAGAAATCCAATGTACACTGCTCAAAAAAATAAAGGGAACACTTAAACAACAAAATATAACTCCAAGTAAATCAAACTTCTGTGAAATCAAACTGCCCACTTGGGAAGCAACACTGTTTGACAATCAATTTTGCATGCTGTTGTGCAAATGGAATAGACCAGAGGTGTCAAACTGCATTCCTCGAGGGCCGCCAACAGGTCATGTTTTCAGGATTTCCTTAGCATTCCACAAGGTGCTGGAATCATTCTGTGCAGGTGATTAAATTATCACCTGTGCAATACAAGGAAATCCTGAAAACATGACCTGTTGGCGGCCCTCGAGGATTGCAGTTTGACATCTCTGGAATAGACAACAGATGGAAATTATTGCCAATTATCAAGACACACTCAATAAAGGAGTGGTTCTGCAGGTGGGGACCACAGACCACAACTCAGTACCAATTTTGGTCACTTTTGAATGTTGGTTGTGCTTTCACACTCGTGGTAGCATGAGACAGACTCTACAACCCACACAAGTGGCTCAGGTAGTGCAGTTCATCCAGGATGACATATCAATGCGAGCTGTGGCAAGAAGGTTTGCTGTGTCTGTCAGCGTAGTGTCCAGCGGCTGGAGGCGCTACCAGGAAACAGGCCAGTACACCAGGAAAAGTGGAGGGGGCCGTAGGAGGGCAACAACCCAGCAGCAGGACTGCTAACTCAGCCTTTGTGCAAGGAGGAACAGGAGGAGCACACCTAGAGCCCTGCAAAACGACCTCCAGCAGGCCACAAATGTGCATGTGTCTGCACAAACAGTTAGAAATTGACTCCATGAGGATGGTTTGAGTGCCCGACGTCCACAGATGGCAAAGTAGCCACTGGCGCCCTGTGCTCTTCACAGATGAAAGCAGGTTCACACTGAGCACATGTGACAGATGTGACAAAGTCTGGAGACGCAGTGGAGAGCAATCTGCTGCCTGCAGCATCCTTCAGCATGACCGGTTTGGCAGTGGGTCAGTAATGGTGTGGGGAGGCATTTCTTTGGAGGGCCTCACAGCCCTCCATGTGCTCGCCAGAGGTAGCCTGACTGCCATTAGATACCGCGATGAGATCCTCAGACCCTTGTGAGACCATATGTTGGTGCGGTTGCCCTGGGTTCCTCCTAATACAGGACAATGTCAGACCTCATGTGGATGGAGTGTGTCAGCAGTTCTTGCAAGATGAAGGCATTGAAGTTATGGACTGGCCCACCCATTCCCCAGACCCCAATCCGATTGAACACATCTGGGACATCATGTCTCGCACCATCCACCAACGTCACGTTGCACCACAGACTGTCCAGGAGTCGGCGGATGCTTTAGTCCTGGTCTGGGAGGAGATCTCTCAGGGGACCATCTGTCGCCTCATCAGGAGCATGCCCAGGCATTGTAGGGAAGTCATTCAGGCCACACACACTACTGAGCATCATTTCCTTGTCTTGAGGCCTTTCCACTGGTTAGATCAGTCTGTAACTTCATTTTCCACTTTTATTTTGAGCATCATTCCAACTCCAGACCTCCGTGGGATATTAGTTGTGATTTACGTTGATAATTTTTAGGTTTTATTGTTCTCAACACATTCCTCTATGTAAAGAATAAAGATTTTCAACTGGAATATTTCATTCAGTGATGTCTAGGATGTGGGATTTTAGTGTTCCCTTTATTTTTTTTGAGCAGTGTAGTTTCACAATTTTTTTAATGAAAATTTGCACCAAGGTCTTAGCATTGGGTGAAGCAGATAGCGTAATAAAATGAGACACCTTGCTGAATCTGTCCATCACCACTAAAATAACAGTATTATCTGCAGATACGGGTAGATCCGTTTGAATTCTACCAATAAATGAGTCCAAGGATTACAAGGCAATCGCTAATGATTGGAGAGACCCAGACAGAAGAGTATGAGGGGTCTTAGAAAGCACACGAACACTATAGGAAGCTACATAATCCCAAACATCTTGGTATACCCCAGACTACCAAAAATGCAGCGTAAGGAGATCTGTGGTGGCTTTACTACCAGGATGTCAGAGCTAGACCGAATCATGATGTTCACTTAGAACCCTAAGACGGAGATTTACAGGTACGAACAGTTTACCTAATGGACAGGCAGCAGGGGCATCCACCTGAGCCTGCACAACCTCCCTCTTAAGATTAGAACCTATAGAAGCAATAACAACCCCTTTCTGTAGTATAGGAACCGGTTCACAATTATATCCACCCCCAGGAAAACGAGATAAGGCATCTGCCTTAACATTCTTATTCCACGGCCTATACATCACAAAAAAAGTTGAATCTGGTGAAGAACAACGACCATCTTGCCTGTCTAGGCATCAGATGCTAGCAGATTCTAACTTTAAAATATTTATATGATCAGTAATTACAGTAACTGAATGAACTGCCCCTTCCAGAAAATGTCACCTCTCCTCAAAAGCCCATTTAATTGCCAAGAGTTCCCTATTACAAATGTCATAGTTCTCAGCGGATGGGTTTCTTAGAAAAATATGCACATGTACGTCATTTACTAGGTGATGCACCCTGATACAATACAGCTCTCATTTCCACTTCAGACGCGTCAACTTCTACAATAAATGGCTGAGTGACGTCAGGCTGTATAAGAATCAGCAAGGATGCAAAATATTTCTTTAAAGGTATCAAAAGCTCTCTTTCCTGGTCATATCCGTAACAAGTTTGGCCACATCAAAAGTTTTTGATGAAATTATGGCAGTAGTTGGCGAAACCCAAAAAGCTTTCTAACACCTTTAGAGGGAACCTGTCAGCAGGCTTGTGCACAGTAACCTATAGACTGTCAGGTCGGCACCATTACACTGATTAAAATGATACCTTGGTTGGTAAAATCCATCTTGTGGTTTTTGTTTAATCTTTCATTTCAGTTTTGAGTTAATGATATACTCATGCTTCGGGGCGGCCTGTGGGGGGTCTTCATGTGGTGCTCTGATTAGCTATTCATAATAAAGATTGCTGACAGGTCACTGATCTCACAGTGACCTGTCCCCTAGTTAACATAATGATATTATATATACATACTAAAAAAAACAACATTCTGCAGGGAGGCGCCAGCCGTGGCACTTCCGCTGCATCATAATGGCATGTGTAATGTGCATGTAATTATTATGTTTGAGGTGATCTTGATATTTAAAAAAAATCCATTTGAAAATGGAGCACGTGGCGCAGTTGCAGCTAGCTATCGCTGATAGCTGCTACTGCGCATGCGCCTGCGTCGCCATCTTGGAGCAGGATTTTTTTTTTCTCTAGCAGTATGGCGTAGTACTGGATATGGAGCGCGGGGTCATTCCACTTAGTAACTTTGGACCTCCTCTGAAACTCGGAGCAATACTCCTCTGCTGGCTGGTCTCCCTGCTGAATCTGACTAAGCGTAGTCTCGGCCAGGAAGACACGGTCAGGGTCGTCGTATATATGACCCAGCACCTAGAAATTCTTCAACCGTCCGAAGCGACTGAGAGTCACTGGGTGAAGATGTTGGGGCCAGGGAAGTGGGGTGTAGTTGCATATTAGAATACACAAACCAGACTAACAAGGGAAGACATACAGGGATAAATGACAAATAGGACAAATCATACAAATATGTATTCACAAACAACACAGTGAAACACCAGGAAGTAAAAGGAAGGAAAAACCAAATAGGAAAGGATGAAGATAAGCACTCAGACAAATCACCAGGCAACAGTCTTTAGAACAACACTCCATTCGCCTCCTCAACAAACACCTCCAACTCTTCACCAGGCAGTACAAAAGTAACGCTGGCAATTCTGATTTCCAGAGAAGAGTGTATATATAGCAGAGGAGAGTGGCCAACACTGAACAGCTAAGTTAATCAAAGCAGGAAAGCTTCAGAGACTGTCAATTGAACAGATTTAACCCCTGCACTGCTAGCAGAAACCTTCACCATTTAATATAATGGTGAAGTTCTTCTAATCAGTGCAGGAGTATGTGGAATTAGACACTGCAGTCTTCTAGCCCCTCTCTATCATGGTAAACGGTGATAGTGAATTTGCTGATCAGTTACATAGTATCTTCAGTGATTGGCTGACCTTAACCCAGCTACCTAAATTAAGGTGAGCAGATTAATAATCTTTTGTCCTATTGCACATAGGACACAGCAGAGCGATATACGAGACATTGAGCTATGACAAAAAAGAGATTACTTTACATTTTTCTCCAAAAAATTAGGACTTTGGTATCTTTGCTAAAACCCCAGTAGTTTGACAATTAATGAAATATCTGATTGTATAGGTTTTTGGACAACTGGATTGGTAAATGATTTTGAAGATGGAATATACCTACAAAAAGAACAATGACTGAAATTAATAATATGCACAATCCTTAGGCTATGTGCACATGTTGCAGATTTGCCTGCGGATTTTTCTGCACTAAATCCGCAGCTCTTGGCAGAAAAAACAGATGCGTTTTTGATGCGTTTTTGCACGGTTTTGATGCGTTTTTTGATGCGGTTTTGTATGCATTTTTGAAAGCTAAATAAAGATGTATTATTGAACAAAAAAAAAAGATTTGTGATGTCATGTCTTGTTCAACCTCCTCTTTTTACATTTGTCCAACCCACACTCCATTACACACATAGATAGACAGACAGACAGACAGACAGACAGACAGATAGATAGATAGATGGAATGAAATAGATAGATGTAGATAGATATATGGATAGTTAGGCTACTTTCATACATCAGGTTTTTGCCATCAGGCATAATCTGGCGAGTTTTGAAAAAAACGGATCCTTTTTTTTTCGCCGGATCCGTTTTTTTTCTCATAGAGTTGTATTAGCACCGGATTGCGTCTGATGGCCTCAGGTTTCATCTGTTTTTTGCCGGATCTGTCAAAAGAAACTGTTTCCGGCGGACGGAGAAAACATACAGAGATACATTTTTGTGTCCGGCGAAAAAACGCCCAGCGACGGATCCGGCGAAAAATGTATGAAACTGAGATGTGAAATGATGAATCCGGCCTCCAAATCCGTTTTTTCATGCATTTTTCCATTGAAATCATGCACATTTTTCATTCTCTCTCTCTCTCTAAAAAACGGATCAGTTGCATCAGTTTTTGACTATTTGCAACAGATCCGTTTTTTCAAAAATTCTCCCGATCTTGCCTGATGGATAGATGTAGATAGATATATGGATAGTTAGGTTACTTTTACACATCAGTTTGTTTCTATCAGGCAGCATCGAGCAAATTTTTGAAAAAACGGATCCGTTGCAAATAGTGAAAAACTGATGCAACTGATCCGTTTGTTTTTTTAGAGAGAGAGCGAGAGAGACGTTTTCTCCGTCCGCTGGAAACAGCTGTTCTGACGGATCCGGCAAAAAACGGTTGAAACGTGAGGCCATCAGGCGCAATCCGGCGCTAATACAATATATATACTATAGATATATAGATATATAATAGCTAGGCCCATGTTTCTTACCGAACGTTTAATTAAAAAAAAAAAATCGGCGTAGGCTCCCGCGCAATTTTCTGCACCAGAGGGGGAAAGCCGATGGCCGAGGGACAATATTTGTAGCCTGGGAAGGGGATAATACCCATGGCCCCTCCCAGGCTATGAAAATCAGCCCGCAGCTGTCTGTATAGCCTTTACTGGCTATTAAAATAGGGGAACCCCCCCAAAAAAAATGACGTGGGGTCCCCCTATAGATTATAGCCAGAAAGGCTACACAGACAGCTGCGGCTGATATTCATAGCCTAGAGAGGGGCCATGGTTATTGGCTCCCCCCGGCTACAAATACCAGCCCCCAGCCGCCCCAGAATGGCGCATCTGTAAGATGCGCCAATTCCGGCACTTAGCCCCTCTCTTCCCACTCCCGAGTAGCGGTGGGATATGGGGTAATAAGGGGTTAATGTCACCTTGCTATTGTAAGGTGACATTAAGAAGGGTTAATAATGGAGAGGTGTCAATAAGATAAGACGCCTATCCATTATTAATCCAATAGTAGTGAAAGAGTTAAAAAAAATAAAGACACAGCCAGAAAAAAGTATTTTAATATTCTTAATTTAACCTTACTTACCATACCCGAGCGCCTGCAAAAAATTAAAAATAATAAACTGTATACTCCCTGTTCGACGCAGTCCAATTAATAACGAGTGTCCCACGACGATCTCCCCTATAGAACAGTGACATCGGGTGATGTCACTGCTCTATAGGACCCTCAGTGACACACTGACAGGAGACAATGGCTACTGCACTGTATCAGAGGTTACCTTAGTTCAGGGTCTCACTTTATGGCATTGCTGCATGGGAACTTTCTCACACAGCAGTACCACAAGTGAGACTAGGGACTATTTTTTACAGTGGCAGAGTAATACAGTGCGGAAGGATACCTTCCGTCATTGTATTCCTGGAGCCCCTGGAGAACGGTCGCATCAGCTGATGCTGCTGCTCTCCACGGGAGATCGTCGTGGGACACTCGTTTTAATTGGATTTCTGCGGATCAGGGAGTATAGTGTTTGTTTATTATTTTAATATTTTTTACAGGTGACACTGGCTTCGGGGATCAAAGTGACAAGTGATGGTGAGTATGTACTCTATGTTATATGTACTGTATGTCTGTATGTATGTATTGTATGTAATGTATGAATGTACTGTATGTATGTATTGTATGTTGTATGTTATATGTTGCATGTATGTAGTATGTTGCATGTATGTAGTATGTTGCATGTTGTATGTATGTTGCATGTATGTAGCATGTTACATGTATGTAGTATGTTGCATGTATGTAGTATGTTGTATGTAGTATGTATGTTGCATGTATGTAGTATGTTGCATGTATGTAGTATGTTGTATGTAGTATGTATGTTGCATGTATGTAGTATGTTGCATGTATGTAATATGTTGCATGTATGTAGTATGTTGCATGTATGTTGCATGTACAGTATGTAGTATGTTGCATGTTGCATGAATGTAGTATGTTGCATGTATGTAGTATGCTGCATGTATGTAGCATGTATGTAGTATGTTGCATGTATGTAGTATATTGCATGTATGTAGTATGTTAAATGTATGTAGCATGTTGCATGTATGTTGCATGAATGTAGTATGTTGCATGTATATATGTTGCATGTATGTAGTCTGTAGTATGTTGCATGTATGTAGTATGTTGCATGTATGTAGTATGTATGTTGTATGTAATATGTTGTATGTATGTTGTATGTTTGTGGGGGGGGTTTTACATTCAACACATTAGCCGGATGATGGGACTACTACTGTCCCATCATTGGCTAATGTGTGACTCACAGTCACTGTAGCAGGAATAGCCCGATGGGACTTGTAGTCCCATTGGACGATGCCTGCACACACACATGCACACACACATGCACACACAAATACACAGTGTCACACACACCCGGACAGGCCGCAGACCACCCGGACAGGCCGCAGACCACCCGGACAGGCCGCAGACCTCCCGGACAGGCCGCAGACCACCCGGACAGCCCGCAGACCACCTGGACAGGCCGCAGACCACCCAGACAGCCTGCAGACCACCCGGACAGCCCGCAGACCTGGCACGGAGTGCCCGCAGACCCCCGGACAGCCCGCAGACCAACCAGACAGCCCGCAGACTCTGCACAGAGAGACGGCAGACCCCCGGACAGCCCGCAGACCACCCAGACAGCCCGCAGACCCCGCCCGCACACACACACGCACGCACACAGTCACCGCCCACACTCCGCTCACACTCTTCCCCCCTCCCGAACTGCAGCGTTTCCTCCTCAGCTAAACAGCAGATCTTTTTTACATCTGCGGTTTTGCTGCGGAAGTGCCCGACTCAATGCAAGTCAATGGGTGCAGAAATGCTGCAGATTCGCCCAAAGAATTGACATGCTGCGGAAAAAACAACGCTGGAGTTTTCTATTAATTATAGCTAAATATTTAGAATTGGGGGCAATTACATTTAGGAAATTAAAATGAATTTGAATTATACTAAGCATTTCTTGTCAATTTATAGTTCATCTATAATATATATACAGTAATTAATTTACTATTGGAAATAAATTGAATTTTAACAAGTGTGCGATTTTTCCTGTTCTAGATAATAAATATTTTTGATTTGCCTTTATCCACTAGTGTGCAGCATACAGAATATAGCGGCATTAGTAAAGCATCCAATCATTTAAAGGGAACCTGTCACCCCCAAAATCGATGAGGTACGCCTACCGTCATCAGGGGCTTATCTACAGCATTCTGTAATGCTGTAGATAAGCCCCTGATGTTACCTGAAAGAGGAGAAAAAGAGGTTATATTATACTCACCCAGGGGCGTTCCTGGTGCGGTCCGGTCCGATGGGCGTCGCGGTCCGCTCCGGCGCCTCCTATCTTCATTCCATGACGTCCTCTTCTGGTCTTCATGCCGCGGCTCCGGCGCAGGCGTACTTTGTCTGCCCTGTTGAGGGCAGAGCAAAGTACTGCAGTGCGCAGGCGCCGGGCCTCTCTGACCTTTCCGGCGCCTGCACACTGCAGTACTTTGCTCTGCCCTCAACAGGGCAGACAAAGTACGCCTGCGCCGGAGCCGCGGCATGAAGACCAGAAGAGGACGTCATGGAATGAAGATGGGAGGCCCGGACCTGCGACGCTCATAGGAGCGGGACCGCCCCTGGGTGAGTATAATCTAATGTTTTTTTCTCCTCTTTCAGGTAACATTGGGGGCTTATCTACAGCATTACAGAATGCTGTAGATAAGCCCCTGATGTCGGTGAGCTTACCTCACCATCGATTTTGGGGGTGACAGGTTCCCTTTAATGTTGCATAATTGATCTCGAGAGTCACTTACCTTCCTTACTTTTCTTATTCAATTGCAGCAATCTAATCCTTAGTTGTTCATTTTCTTTAACTATATTCTTAATTTGTTCCATCACCACATGATGATTTCTCTCCTGAAGACAAAAATAATATACAAGCATAATGTTAAAGTGTATCTGTCACCAGTTTATTGCTACCTAATCTGCGAGACAGGCACTGATTACAGAGATTTGTCACCTACTGATTTGCTTAGTGTAGTTTGGATAAAATCACTGTTTTGTTAGTAGATTATCACTAGCGGACTAGTCCTCCATATGCATGAACTGTGTATAACCCCACCTCCACCACTAGTTGGCACCTTTCTGCCTATTCACAGTGTACACAGAAAGCTGCCCATCAGTGGAGTTGGTAGGTTATACAGAGCTCAGCATTCAGAGAACTACAGAAGATAAAAGTATTTAATCAAAACTTTAACAACCAGCAAACTAAGTGACATATAACTGGAATCAGGGTCTCTGTCTCTACATCATGCTACTCTCAGATGGGGTAGCAAAAACCTGGTGACATATTTGTTTTAAAATATTATTCTGGCTATAAAGTTTATATAAAAAGTTTATAGCATATGTGTCATGATCCAGTTCGGAGTATATTTGCTGCTGTTCCCTCTCTGGACTGGTCATGCGGGAGTTAATACCCGCGGCCTCGATTTGGAGCTGGCTGGGCTTTTTATGTCCTCTGTAGTCTGCTGGCCGGCGTCAGTGATAGTTCATGCTTCCTGGCTGGAGCAGCTGACCTGTATTCCCTGGTGTTCCTTCTGCCTCTGACTTTCTTTTTTTGTATTAGACCCATTCCCTACAGTGTATGACTCGGCCTGATCTCTGACCCCGTCTCTTGTTTTCCGTCTCTGTACCACGTTCCCTGACCAGCTTTTGACTCCCTGGCTTGTAACCCGACTTCGTCTTACGTCTCATGTTTTGGATACCGTGCTCCTGTTTGGCTCTGACTTCAGTCTTGTCTGACTACGTGTTCTACTGTAACTTCTGGTACCTCGTCTCCTGCTTGTTGCGGACCGGCCTGTCTGACCACTCTGACGCCTCCTAGTGACGCTCCGCACCTTGCACTGTGGTGTTACACAGTGAGTGCTACCTTGTCAACGTTGTCAATGCCTTGCAGTTGCATCACAATATCCACAGCATACAGCATACGTGTTTGAGGGGTGGGGGCCTTACCTACTGTAGAATGAGACTAAGTGGAGAGTCTGATTTGCATGTATTGAATTGTAATTTTTGTACCTTATATAAATAACAAATATAACTGAGCAAAGTAGCATTTGCTTGGCCAGGTCTCTAATATGAATAGAAACAATTTCAATAGTTAAGCCAGCCTCCGCCTCAGTTTATGCATCAGAGAAGTGAACTGCAGCTATTGAAAATAGAAGTTAGCAGGCTGGCTTCACCCACTGATCCAGTCATGCTAACACAGGATGCAGCCAAAGTTGAGCAGAGGACCAGAAGTAAGGTGTCTGGGACCCAGAATGCATGGGCAAATTAATACGGGGACATCTGGGATAACAGATTATCTAACTTATTATGTACAGTTAATTTGGCTGCATTTTTAAAATCCTAAAATCACTATCGCTAGTACAAATCTGAAAACTTTCACCAAAACTGAACTTTTCACTCTTAATTCTTTACCCTTTCTCGACAAAGAAAGTACAAGTATCGCTGGGATTTCACTCACACGTAGGATAAGGCCGAGAAAAAAACGGTAGATTAACATTGGTCCGAGTGCTATGCGATGTTTTCTCGCATGGCAGTCGTCTGTATTATACGCTAGTGTGACGCTGAGCTATGTGCTATATCAGGAGCGAACGTATGGAACGAATTCAGTAGCTAAACTCATTCTATACAGGGCAAGTGCCGGCTGTGTTAAACTGTCTGCACCTGCATTTAACAGCAGCAATTGGACATACCTGGAGGAATCACGTTTTTTTTATCATTTTCCACCCTCTGGAATGATTTTGCTTTTCAGTACGTTATATTTTAAAATGAATGAATGGTGTTATGGAATGCTACAACTCGTTCCACAAAAAAACAAGCTTTTGTAAGACTACGTTAACAGAAAAATAAAAAAGTTATTGGAAGGGGGAGAGAAAAAACTAAACGCCGCAAAAATTAAAATACACCCTGTCATGAAGGGGTTGAAGGTCAGCTCGGAGCTTGTTTTCTCAAAAAGTGACATTTCCAGTCAGCAATAAATACCTTAAATTAGAATGAGGTAAAATGCTGTACAAATGTTCAGTACCTTTCTTAACTTCCTCTTCTTTCTACATAATTTAGAAGACACAGGATCAGTGTTGTCATTATTACGATTACCTGCAAAGGAAAAAAAAGTTAATCAGTAAAAATGTAGACCCCTTGTACATCACTATATTATGGCTTGTATATACGTACAGTACAGACCAAAAGTTTGGACACACCTTCTCATTTAAAGATTTTTCTGTATTTTCATGACTATGGAAATTGTACATTCACACTGAAGGCATCAAGACTATGAATTAACACATGTGGAATTAAATACTTAAAGGGAACCTATCACCCCGTTTTTTTAAAATTAGATAAAAATAGTGTGAAATAGGGGCAGAGCTGGGCTTTACATTAGTGCCTTTTCGGTGCCTTTACACCCCCGTTAGGCTGCCGAAATACCTTTGTGAAGTGGCCGTATTGTCCTGTCACTCAAGTTGGTCAGGTCGGATGGGCGTGGTCACAGCGCTGTTTCTCCCCCAGATCAGGCTCATCATTACGTTGGTGGCGTAGTGGTGTGCGCATGTCCAAAGAGAAGATCCACTGCCCAGGAGATTCAAAACAGCGCGGTCTACGCTATTCGCCGTTTACCGGTGGGCGCGGCCATCTTTCCTGTGGCCGCGCGTGCGCAGATGGAGCGCTCTGCTGCCCGGGGCTTCAGGAAAATGGCCGCGGGATTCCGCGCGTGCGCAGATGGAGATCGCGGCGGCCATTTTCCTGAAGCCCCGGGCAGCAGAGCGCTCCATCTGCGCACGCGCGGCCACAGGAAAGATGGCCGCGCCCACCGGTAAACGGCGAATAGCGTAGACCGCGCTGTTTTGAATCTCCTGGGCAGTGGATCTTGTCATGGTTCCCAATGGCAAGGGAACGTAAGAAACATATAAGTAACGAACGAGCTCTCGGGTGATGGAAACTCGAGTTGACCGTGAGCTAAATCTACCACACAACTAACAGTAGCCAGGGAGCATACCTACGGCTTCCTATATGCCACGCGCCAGCCGGAGGACTAACTACGCCTGGTAGAGGAAGAAACAGACCTGGCTTACCTCTAGGGAAATACCCCAAAAGATGATAGCAGCCCCCCACATGTAATAACGGTGAATTAAGAGGAAAAGACATACACAGTATGAAAGTAGATTTAGCAAAGAGAGGTCCACTTACTAGATAGCAGAAGGATACAAAAGAGGACTTCACGGTCAACTGAAAACCCTTTCAAAAACCATCCTGAAATTACTTTAAGACTCCTGTGTCAACTCATGACACAGGAGTGGCAATTTCAGCCCGCAAGAGCTTCCAGCTACAGAGAATTACAAAAACTGCAAAGTGGACAAAAGGTACAAAACAAAAGGACAAAGTCCACTTAGCTGATCAGCAGACTAGTAGCAGGAACATGCAACCGAAGGCTCTGGTTACAATGATGACCGGCAAGGAAATGACTGGAGAGCAAGGCTAAATAGGAAACTCCCAAACACTGGTGGAAGCAGGTGAACAGAAGCAGCAAAGTGCAAACAAGTCACCAGTACCACCAGCAACCACCAGGGGAGCCCAAAAAGCGGATACACAACAGTACCCTCCCCTTAAGGAGGGGGCACCGAACCCTCACAAGAACCGCCAGGGCGATCTGGATGAGCCCTATGAAAGGCACGAACCAAATCCGAGGCATGAACATCAGAGGCAGTTACCCAAGAATTATCTTCCTGACCATAGCCTTTCCATTTAACCAGATATTGAAGTCTCCGTCTGGAAATACGGGAGTCCAAGATCTTCTCTACGACGTACTCCAATTCACCCTCCACCAGCACAGGAGCAGGAGGTTCAGTAGAAGGAACCACCGGTACCTCATATCTCCGCAACAACGACCGATGGAACACATTATGGATAGCGAAAGATGCCGGGAGGTCCAAACGAAAGGAAACAGGGTTAAGAATCTCCAAAATCCTATAAGGACCGATGAACCGAGGCTTAAATTTGGGAGAAGAAACCCTCAAAGGGACAAAACGGGAAGACAACCACACCAAGTCCTCAACGCGAAGGTGGGGACCAACACGACGATGACGGTTAGCAAACTGCTGAGTCCTCTCCTGGGACAATTCCAAATTATCCACCACATGTCCCCAAATCCGATGCAACCGATCCACCACCGCATCCACTCCAGGACAATCCGAAGATTCAACCTGACCAGATAAAAAACGCGGATGAAACCCTGAATTGCAAAAGAAAGGAGAAACCAAAGTGGCAGAACTAGCCCGATTATTAAGAGCAAACTCCGCCAACGGCAGAAAGGCAACCCAATCATCCTGATCCGCAGACACAAAACACCTCAAATAAGTCTCCAAAGTTTGATTAGTTCGCTCCGTCTGGCCATTGGTCTGAGGATGGAATGCAGACGAAAAGGACAAATCAATGCCCAACCTGGCACAGACTGCCCGCCAAAATCTAGACACGAACTGGGTACCCCTGTCAGAAACGATGTTTTCCGGAATACCATGCAAGCGAACCACATTTTGAAAAAACAGAGGGACCAACTCAGATGAGGAAGGCAATTTAGGCAATGGCACCAAATGAACCATTTTAGAAAAACGGTCACACACCACCCAGATGACAGACATCTTCTGAGAAACAGGGAGATCCGAGATAAAGTCCATAGAGATGTGCGTCCAAGGCCTCTTCGGAATAGGCAAGGGCAACAACAACCCACTAGCCCTAGAACAACAAGGCTTGGCCCGAGCACACACATCGCAAGACTGCACAAAAACACGCACATCTCGAGACAGGGAAGGCCACCAGAAGGATCTAGCCACCAAATCTCTGGTGCCAAAAATTCCCGGATGACCTGCCAGAGTAGAAGAATGAACTTCCGAGATGACTCTAGTGGTCCACTCGTCAGGAACAAACAGTCTACCAGACGGACAACGATCAGGTCTATCCGCCTGAAATTCTTGCAAAGCACGTCGCAAATCTGGAGAGACAGCAGACAAAACCACTCCATCCTTAAGGACACCAGCAGGTTCAGAATTCCCAGGAGAGTCAGGCTCAAAACTCCTAGAAAGAGCATCTGCTTTCACATTCCTAGAACCCGGTAAGTACGAGACCACAAAATTAAACCGGGAAAAGAACAACGACCAACGTGCCTGTCTAGGATTCAGGCGCCTGGCAGACTCCAAATAAATTAAATTCTTGTGATCAGTCAAAACTACCACCTGATGTCTGGCACCCTCAAGCCAATGACGCCACTCCTCAAATGCCCACTTCATGGCCAAAAGCTCCCGATTACCAACATCATAGTTTCGCTCGGCGGCCGAAAATTTTCGCGAAAAGAACGCACAAGGTCTCATCACTGAGCAGTTGGAACTTTTCTGCGACAAAACCGCCCCCGCTCCGATCTCCGAAGCATCTACCTCAACCTGAAAGGGAAGAGAAACATCAGGCTGGCGCAACACAGGGGCAGACAAAAAGCGGCGCTTAAGCTCCCGAAAGGCCTCCACGGCAGCAGGGGACCAATTGGCAACATCAGCACCCTTTTTAGTCAAATCCGTCAGAGGTTTAGCAACACCAGAAAAACCAGCTATAAATCGACGATAAAAATTAGCAAAGCCCAAGAATTTCTGGAGACTCTTCAGAGAAGTAGGCTGCGTCCAGTCGTAAATAGCCCGAACCTTGACAGGGTCCATCTCAATAGAAGAAGGGGAAAAAATATACCCCAAAAATGAAATTTTTTGAACCCCAAAAACACACTTTGAACCCTTTACACACAAAGAATTCTCCCGCAAAACCTGAAAAACCCTCCTGACCTGCTGAACATGAGACTCCCAGTCATCAGAAAAAATCAAAATATCATCCAAGTACACAATCATAAATTTATCCAAATATTCACGGAAAATATCATGCATTAAGGACTGAAAGACAGAAGGTGCATTAGAAAGGCCGAAAGGCATTACCAAATACTCAAAATGGCCCTCAGGCGTATTAAATGCGGTCTTCCACTCATCCCCCTGCTTAATTCGCACCAAATTATACGCCCCACGAAGATCAATCTTAGAGAACCACTTAGCCCCCCTTATGCGAGCAAACAAATCAGTCAGCAAAGGCAACGGATACTGATATTTGACTGTAATTTTATTCAGGAGACGATAATCAATACAAGGCCTCAGAGAGCCATCCTTTTTAGAGACAAAGAAAAAACCGGCTCCTAAAGGTGATGAAGAAGGACGAATATGTCCCTTTTCCAGGGACTCCTTAATATACTCGCGCATAGCAGCATGTTCAGGTACAGACAGGTTAAACAAACGACCCTTTGGAAATTTACTGCCAGGAATCAGATCTATGGCGCAATCACAATCCCTGTGAGGAGGGAGTGAACCAATCTTAGGCTCTTCAAAAATATCACGATAATCAGACAAAAATGCTGGAATCTCAGATGGAATAGATGACGAAATGGACACCATAGGAGTGTCCCCATGAGCCCCCCGACATCCCCAGCTTAACACAGACATAGCCTTCCAGTCAAGGACTGGGTTATGAGACTGTAACCATGGTAATCCAAGCACCAAAACATCATGTAAATTGTACAACACAAGGAAGCGAATCACCTCCTGATGGTCTGGAGTCATACGCATAGTCACTTGCGTCCAGAACTGTGGTTTATTACAAGCCAAAGGTGTAGAATCAATACCCTTCAGAGGTATAGGGACTTCCAGAGGCTCTAAATCAAACCCACAGCGCCTGGCAAAGGACCAGTCCATAAGACTCAGAGCGGCGCCAGAGTCCACATAGGCATCCACGGTAATAACTGATAATGAACAAATCAAGGTTGCAGACAAAATAAATTTGGACTGTAAAGTGCCAATTGAAATGGACTTGTCAACCTTCCTAGTACGCTTAGAGCATGCCGATATAACATGAGCAGAATCACCACAATAGAAGCATAACCCATTTTTACGCCTATAATTCTGCCGCTCGCTTCTGGACATAACTCTGTCACATTGCATTTTCTCTGGCGTCTCTTCAGAAGATACCGCCAAATGGTGCACGGGTTTGCGCTCCCGCAAACGCCGATCAATCTGAATTGCCATTGTCATGGACTCATTCAGACCTGTAGGCGCAGGGAACCCAACCATAACATCTTTAACGGCATCAGAAAGGCCCTCTCTGAAATTTGCCGCTAAGGCGCACTCATTCCACTGAGTAAGCACAGACCACCTACGAAATTTTTGGCAGTATATCTCCGCTTCATCTTGCCCTTGAGATAGGGCTATCAAAGCTTTTTCAGCTTGAATCTCCAAATTAGGTTCCTCATAAAGCAACCCTAAAGCCAGGAAAAACGCATCCACATTGAGCAACGCAGGATCCCCTGGTGCCAATGAAAATGCCCAATTTTGAGGGTCACCTCGCAGCAAAGAGATTACAATCTTAACCTGCTGGACAGGATCTCCTGAGGAGTGAGGTCTGAGAGAAAGGAATAATTTACAATTATATTTGAAATTCAAAAACCGAGATCTATCTCCGGAAAACACCTCTGGTGTAGGGATTTTAGGTTCAGAAATAGGAGCATGTATAACAAAATCTTGTAAATTTTGAACCTTCGTAGCAAGATTATTTAAACCTGCAGCCAAACTCTGAGGATCCATCTTTAAACAGGTGAGCTCAGAGCCACTCAAGGATTATAAGGAGAGAAAGGCAAAGGCTGTAATTAAAGCTGAAATACAACTGATCCAACTATGGAGCAAGCATAGGGGAAAAAGGGAAAAAAAAAAAAATTTACAGACTTCTTTTTTCTCTCCTTTCTTCTGCCAATAAGTTTAACACAGGCCGGTCATACAGTCATGGTTCCCAATGGCAAGGGAACGTAAGAAACATATAAGTAACGAACGAGCTCTCGGGTGATGGAAACTCGAGTTGACCGTGAGCTAAATCTACCACACAACTAACAGTAGCCAGGGAGCATACCTACGGCTTCCTATATGCCACGCGCCAGCTGGAGGACTAACTACGCCTGGTAGAGGAAGAAACAGACCTGGCTTACCTCTAGGGAAATACCCCAAAAGATGATAGCAGCCCCCCACATGTAATAACGGTGAATTAAGAGGAAAAGACATACACAGTATGAAAGTAGATTTAGCAAAGAGAGGTCCACTTACTAGATAGCAGAAGGATACAAAAGAGGACTTCACGGTCAACTGAAAACCCTTTCAAAAACCATCCTGAAATTACTTTAAGACTCCTGTGTCAACTCATGACACAGGAGTGGCAATTTCAGCCCGCAAGAGCTTCCAGCTACAGAGAATTACAAAAACTGCAAACTGGACAAAAGGTACAAAACAAAAGGACAAAGTCCACTTAGCTGATCAGCAGACTAGTAGCAGGAACATGCAACCGAAGGCTCTGGTTACAATGATGACCGGCAAGGAAATGGCTGGAGAGCAAGGCTAAATAGGAAACTCCCAAACACTGATGGAAGCAGGTGAACAGAAGCAGCAAAGTGCAAACAAGTCACCAGTACCACCAGCAACCACCAGGGGAGCCCAAAAAGCGGATACACAACAGGATCTTCTCTTTGGACATGCGCACACCACTACGCCACAAACGTAATGATGAGCCTGATCTGGGGGAGAAACAGCGCTGTGACCACGCCCATCCGACCTGACCAACTTGAGTGACAGGACAAAACGGCCACTTCACAAAGGTATTTCGGCAGCCTAACGGGGGTGTAAAGGCACCAAAAAGGCACTAATGTAAAGCCCAGCTCTGCCCCTATTTCACACTATTTTTATCTAATCTTTAAAAAATGGGGTGATAGGTTCCCTTTAACAAAAAAGTGTGAAACAACTGAAATTATGTCTTATATTCTAATGTTCTATTCTTATGTTCTTCAAAGTAGCCACCTTTTGCTTTGATGACTGCTTTGCACACTCTTGGCATTCTCTTGATGAGCTTCAAGAGGTAGACTATCAGCTGTGTATCCACCAGACTTCTGCACAACACAACTGATGGTCCCAACCCCATTTATAAGGCAAGAAATCCCACTTACTAAACCTGACAGGGCACACCTGTGAAATGAAAACCATTCCCGATGACTACCTCTTGAAGCTCATCAAAAGAATGCCAAGAGTGTGCAAAGCAGTCATCAAAGCAAAAGGTGGCTACTTTGAAGAACCTAGAATATAAGACATATTTTCAGTTGTCTCACACTTTTTTGTTAAGTATATAATTCCACATGTGTTAATTCATAGTATTGATGCCTTCAGTGTGAATGTACAATTTTCATAGTCATGAAAATACAGAAGAATCTTTAACCCCTTTACCCCCAAGGATGGTGGTTTGCACGTTAATGACCGGGCCAATTTTTACAATTCTAACCACTGTCCCTTTATGAGGTTATAACTCTGGAACGCTTCAACGGATCCCGGTGATACTGACAATGTTATATTGTGACATATAGTACTTCATGATAGTGGTAAAATTTCTTTAATATAACCTGCGTTTATTTGTGAAAAAACGGAAATTCGTCGAAAATTTCGCAATTTTCCAACTTTGAATTTTTATGAAATTAAATCACAGAGATATGTCACACAAAATACTTAATAAATAACATTTCCCACATGTCTACTTTACATCAGCACAATTTTGGAATCAAAATTTTTTTTTGTTAGGGAGTTATAAGGGTTAAAAGTTGACCAGCAAGTTCTCATTTTTACAACACCATTTTTTTTAGGGACCACATCTCATTTGAAGTCATTTTTAGGGGTCTATATGATAGAAAATAACCAAGTGTGACACCATTCTAAAAACTGCACCCCTCAAGGTGCTCAAAACCACATTCAAGAAGTTTATTAACCCTTCAGGTGTTTCACAGGAATTTTTGGAATGTTTAAATAAAAATGAACATTTAACTTTTTTTCACAAAAAATTTACTTCAGCTCCAATTTATTTTATTTTCCAGTGGAAAGAGAAGAAATTGGACCCCAAAAGTTGTTGTACAATTTGTCCTGAGTACGCCGATACCCCATATGTGGGGGTAAACCACTGTTTGGGCGCAAGGGAGAGCTCAGAAGGGAAGGAGCGCTGTTTGACTTTTCAATGCAAAATTGACAGGAATTGAGATGGGACGCCATGTTGCGTTTGGAGAGCCACTGATGTGCCTAAACATTGAAACCACCCACAAGTGACAACATTTTAGAAAGTAGACCCCCTAAGGAACTTATCTAGATGTGTCGTGAGCACTTTGACCCATTAAGTGATTCACAGAAGTTTATAATGCAGAGCCGTAAAAATAATCATATTTTTTCACAAAAATGATCTTTTCGCCCCTAATTTTTTATTTTCCCAAGGGTAAGAGAAGAAATTGGACCACAAAAGTTGTTGTACAATTTGTCCTGAGTACGCTGATACCCCATATGTGGGAGTAAACCACTGTTTGGGCGCAAGGGAGAGCTTGGAAGGGAAGGAGCGCCGTTTGACTTTTGACCCACCAAGTGCTTCACAGAAGTTTATAATGTAGAGCGGTCAAAATAATAATAAAAAATTTTCCCACACAAATTATTTTTTAGCCCCCAGTTTTGTATTTTCCCAAGGGTAAGAGAAGAAATTGGACCACAAAAGTTGTCCAATTTGTCCTGAGTACGCTGATACCCCATATGTGGAGGGAACCACCGTTTGGGCGCATGGGAGAGCTCGGAAGGCAAGGAGCGTCATTTGGAATGCAGACTTAGATGGAATGGTCTGCAGGCATCACATTGCGTTTGCAGAGCCCCTAATGTACCTAAACAGTAGAAACCCCCCACAAGTGACCCCATATTGGAAACTAGACCCCAAGGAACTTATCTAGATGTGTTGTGAGAACTTTGAACCCCCAAGTGTTTCACTACAGTTTATAACGCAGAGCCATGAAAATAAAATAAAAAAATTTCCACAAAAATTATTTTTTAGCCCCCAGTTTTGTATTTTTCCAAGGGTAACAGTTGAAATTGAACCCCAAAAGTTGTTGTCCAATTTGTCCTGAGTACGCTGATACCCAATATGTGGGGGGGAACCACCATTTGGGCGCATGGCAGAGCTCGGAAGGGAAGGAGCGCCATTTGGAATGCAGACTTAGATGGATTGGTCTGCAGGCATCACGTTACATTTGCAGAGCCCCTGATGTAGCTAAACAGTAGAAACCCCCCACAAGTGACCCCATATTGGAATCTAGACCCTCCAAGGAACTTATCTAAATGTGTTGTGAGAACTTTGAACCCCCAAGTGTTTCACTACATTTTATAACGCAGAGCCGTGAAAATAAAAAATCCTTTTTTTTTCCACAAAAATTATCTTTTAGCCCCCAGTTTTGTATTTTCCCAAGGGTAACAGGAGAAATTGGACCCCAAAACTTGTTGTCCAATGTGTCCTGAGTACGCTGATACCCCATATGTTGGGGTGTTTTAAACCCCTGTTTGGGCACACGGGAGAGCTCGGAAGGGAAGGAGCACTGTTTTACTTTTTCAACACAGAATTGGCTGGAATTGAGATCGGACGCCATGTCGCGTTTGGAGAGCCCCTGATGTGCCTAAACAGTGGAAACCCCCCAATTGTAACTGAAACCCTAACCCTGACACACCCTTAACCCTAATCCCAACCCTATTCCCAACCGTAAATGTAATCCAAACCCTAACCCTAACTTTAGCCCCAACCCTAACCCTGGCCCCAAACCTAACCCTAACTTTAGCCCCGTCCCTAACTGTAGCCCTAACCCTAGCCCCAACCCTAGCCCCAACCCTAACCCCAGCCCTAACACTAACCCTAGCCCTAACCCTAACGGGAAAATGGAAATAAATACATTTTTTTAATTTTTCCCTAAGGGGGTGATGAAGGGGGGTTTGATTTACTTTTATAGCGGGTTTTTTAGCGAATTTTTATGATTGGCAGCCGTCACACACTAAAAGACGCTTTTTATTGCAAAAAATATTTTTTGCGTTACCACATTTTGAGGGCTATAATTTTTCCATATTTTGGTCCACAGAATCATGTGAGGTCTTGTTTTTTGCGGGATGAGTTGATGTTTTTATTAGTAACATTTTCGGGTACATGACATTTTTTGATCGCTTTTTATTCCGATTTTTGTGAGGCAGAATGACCAAAAACCAGCTATTCATGAATTTCTTTTGGGGGGGGGGCGCTTATACCGTTCCGCATTTGGTAAAATGGATAAAGTAGTTTTATTCTTCGGGTCAGTACGATTACAGCGATACCTCATTTATATCATTTTTTTATGTTTTGGCGCTCTTATACGATAAAAACTATTTTATAGAAAAAATAATTATTTTTGCATCGCTTTATTCTGAGGACTATAACTTTGTTATTTTTTCGCTGATGATGCTGTATCGCGGCTCTTTTTTTGCAGGACAAGATGACGTTTTCAGCGGTACCATGGTTATTTATATCTGTCTTTTTGATTGCTTATTATTCTACTTTTCGTTCGGCGGTATAATAAAGCGTTGTTCTTTGCCTTGTTTTTTTTTGTTTTTTTTAACGGTGTTCACTGAAGGTGTTAACTAGTGGGACAGTTTTATAGGTTGGGTCGTTACGGACGCGGCAATACTAAATATGTGTACTTTTATTGTTTTTTTTTATTATTATTATTATTATTATTTATTTAGGATTTTTTTTTTTCACACATGTAATTTTTTTTTTTTTACTTTGCCTCAGGGGGGACATCACAATAAATTGACAGATCGCTGATCTGACACTTTGCTGTGCACTGTATCAGATCAGCGATCTGACATGCACAGCAGGGAGGCTTCCCGGCGCCTGCTCTGAGCAGGCGCTGTAAAGCCACCTCCCTGCAGGACCCGGATGCAGCCCCGCAGCCATTTTGGATCTGGGCCTGCAGGGAGGAGGAGATAAGAGACCCTCGCAGCAATGCGATCACATCGCGTTGCTCCGAGGGTCTCAGGGAAGCACGCAGGGAGCCCCCTCCCTGCGCAATGCTTCCCTATACCGCCGGAACACTGCGATCATGTTTGATCACAGTGTGCCGGGGGTTAATGTGCCGGGGGCGGTCAGTGACCGCTCCTGGCACATAGTGACGGATGTCAGCTGCGATAGTCAGCTGACATCCGGCCGCACTCCCCCCGTGAGCGCGGCCGATCGCTCTGGACATACTATTCCATCCTTGGTAAGTAGGGCCCACCCCACATGGACGGAATAGTACGTCCAATGGTAGAAAGGTGAGAAGGTGTGTCCAAAGTTTTTGTCTGTACTGTATATACTCTTAAGAGTTTACGATACCACAATGTACCTTCACATTGTCCAATGCCACTTACAACCATCATATACTTTATTAGAGATATACAGGATATACTTAAGACTTTCACGCCACGGCCAGTTTCCGTTTTTCCCTCCTCTTATTCCAAGAGCCATAAGTTTTTATTTTTTAGTCCACATAACCATACGAGGCCTTGTTTTTTTAAGGGATGAGTTGTACTCTTGATTGAATGTCACCATGAAATTTGAAATTTATCACATGCTGCGAAATTGCAAATAAAAGAGCAATTCCACAACAATTTTTTTTGTTGTTTACAATGTTGATTATATGGTAAAACTGATCTGGGAAAATGATTATCCAGGTCAGTACGATTTTGCAGATACCCAATGTATGTATAGAGTTTTTTTCATTTCAGTGGTGAAAACATAATCAGAAATTTGTAAAAAAAATGGTTTTATTTTTAATGAGGCAAAAGGAGGGTAATTTGAACTTTTGTATGTTTTTTTGCTTTTATATTTTTAAAACCATTTCTTTTTCACTTTTAACTGTATTTGTTAGTATCTGTGGAGGACTTTAAGCTGCGACTGTCTGATCACTAGTTCTATACATCGCAGTGCTATGTATGCCAAAAATCACTATCTCTTATGAACACCAACTAGACACTGGCATTCTTAGGAGAATCATCATCAAAGCACACAGGTCTTCAGAAAACCCTTGGCTACCTTGGCAACCCATTAGCGCCCCACGATCACATCGCGGGAATGTGGAATGACGAACCCCAATGTGTCATAAATGCCGCTGTCAGAGGCAGATGACAGCTGATTAAATCAGCCATCAGACGGAAAAGATACGGGTTCAGCGAGCGACACCGCATCAATGTCAGGGACACAACATACGGTATGACGTAAATGTACCATAGATCATATTTCGTGAAGGAGTTAAAGATTTTTTCCAGCTAACAAAGCACATTTTAATCAAAGATCTTGAAATAATAATTAGTTCAACAATTGGATGTGTTAAAAAATGTTTTTGTGCTGAGATAATGTTATAAATGTGCCCCTGCTGTGTGCTGTGTAATGGCTGTGTCTGACCATGAGGTTGCTAGAGCATAGTCTGAACATTAACCTATACATTAGTACATTAAATGACAAAAAAGAGAAAAAAAAATGAAATGCTAGAATTGTCATTTCTTGGTTCATGAACTTCCTAAAACAAAAAAACAATAAGAAGTCACTATCTATAGTGAGTGATGAGCGAACGTGCTGGGATAACGTGTTATCCAGGCATTCTCGGGTTTTGAGTGACTTTGGCGTGGTAAAAAAAATATGCTCAAGCCCTCGCGGCTGCATGTCTTGCAGCTGTTTGACATCAAATGTCATATGTACCCCAAACTTACATCAATAAAAATGTGAGCATCATATGTACCCCAAACTTACATCAATAAAAATGTGAGCACACCAAAAACAAGCCGTCATACAAGTTGCCCATCAATGGAAAAATAAAAAAGTTATGGGTCTCAGAAAATGATTACACAAATATTTTTTTTTTTTTTTAAAAGTAAACATGTAGGTATAATGATTCAGACAATGGTTGTGTTAGGCTGGTATCACATTTGTGGTTGTATCCACAGCGTTTCTGACGAATACATCCGCATGCGTCTTGATTTCCTATCTTTTACATTGTAGACGCAGGTACATGCATTTGCATGCGTTCACCTGCGTTTGCTTACGCATGCGTATTTTCGTGGTGTACAGCTGGGCGCAACTGACGCACCATGATGCACCATGCGGACACTGGTGGAAGGAGTGCTTCAAAACAACGCATTACAGTCTATGGGAATGCATAGGAACGCAAGGACATGCGTTCGCTTGCATTTGCACAAGGGTCTATATACAGAAATCCCATGAACCACGCCCATTGGGCGTTGCTTGCGTCAGGGGAATTCTCCTTGAGAAATGTTTTCATAACAAACGTATGCGCATAAAGGCAAACACATGCAAACGTTGCATTTTTTATCCGTCATGCGTAAGTTGATTCGGATAAAAAATGCAGCGTTATTATGCGTTTTGCCATGTGTGTGCGGTTGCGTACAAAACGCTGCAGACTCAAGCGCAAATGTGAACCTAGCCTTAGTGCAACTAGTCCGTGGCTGGTTCCGGGTGACTTCTCACCTCACCTTCAAGACAAACAGGTCTATCCATATACCATACATTCTTAAGGAGAGACCTATGGGTTGTAAGGAGAGACCTGCCAGTCAGGGAGAAGCCGCAGTGACGTGCCGGTCAGGGAGAAGCCGCAGTTACCTGCTAGTCAGTTACCTGCTGGTAAGGGAGAAGCCGCAGTGACCTGCCGGTCAGGGAGAAGCCACAGTTACCTGCTAGTAAGGCTGGGTTCACATTGCGTTCTGTGCGTCCGTTAAACGGACTATGTTACACTGCGGCATAACGCGATGCTCCGTCATTGAGTGACGGACCCTGAGACGCGGGCTGCAGCGTTTCCGGGTCCGTCACCGCTAGCGCAGATAGAGCTAGCAGATGCTCTATCTGCGCTAGCGGACAGCCATACCGGCACTTGCGTTAACAGCAGCCCGTTAACGTATGTGTTGAACGGGCTGCTGTTAACGCAATGTGAACCCAGCCTAAGGGAGAAGCCGCAGTGACCTGCCAGTCAGGGAGAAGCCGCAGTGACCTGCCCGTCAGGGAGAAGCCGCAGTGACCTGCCAGTAAGTGAGAAGCCGCAGTGACCTGCCGGTCAGGGAGAAGCCGCAGTGACCTGCCGGTCAGGGAGAAGCCGCAGTGACCTGTCGGTCAGGGAGAAGCCGCAGTGACCTGCCAGTCAGGGAGAAGCCGCAGTGACCTGCCAGTCAGGGAGGAGCAGCAGTGATCTGCCAGTCAGGGAGAAGCAGCAGTGATCTGCCAGTCAGGGAGTAGCTGCAGTGACCTGCCAGTAAGAAAGAAGCCGCAGTGACCTGCCAGTCAGGGAGGAGCAGCAGTGATCTGCCAGAGTGCCAGTCAGGGAGAAGCAGCAGTGATCTGCCAGTCAGGGAGAAGCAGCAGTGATCTGCCAGTCAGGGAGTAGGTGCAGTGACCTGCCGGTCAGGGAGAAGCCGCAGTGACCTGCCGGTCAGGGAGAAGCCGCAATGACCTGCCATGGACTAGTAATCCAAGACACATATCCCCGGCTGGCTTCTCAAAGTGCAATTTCTCTGCAGTGTTTGTGAGTAAAACATACATGTGTGATTAATGCTGCCTGGACCACATCAGTTTCCCTTAGGCTGCTGTCACATTGTGTTCTCCGCCATGTCCAGTGGTCCTGTTGGGTCTTACGTCCGAACCTCCCGCAAAATGGGTTTCAGGCATATGCGCCAACCGGGCCATTGACTATAAAGGTGCCGACCGACTCAACGTGCTTTGTGTGGTGCATCATTTTCTGGGCTACACGGCTACTGGATGCCGACACTCAGATGCACTCTACTACATTGGGGTGCCCCTTTCCAGTAGGCGTATAGGCCAAAAAGAATGCCCCGCAGAATCACATTGGTCCTAGTGATGTCCACTTTTGGTCATTACTGCAACTGAAAAGATGGTGGCGTAAACCTTTTGTGAGGAAAGTTTACAGGTTGTACAATTTCTCCACAGAACACAAGGCGGCGTCCATCTCTGTGGTTCTGAGTAATGAGGTTACAGTTGGCCGTGACCTGCTCTGCTGTACACTAACTATAGTGCTGGGTGCATGGGTCCATGATGTATAGGCGTTACACACCGGGTAGCTGCTCCCCTTCTTTTAGTCCTGACTTCTCTGTGTGGGCAGCTATGGGCGCATTCACAAATGGGATCTCTGGGGAACGGTTTCTCCTCATCCTCACAGCTGTGGGGGCCATGTTAGCGCTGTCCTCGGAGCCTGTTCCTCTGTGCCGCTTCCTCCCGTTCCTCTCCTCCCACTCGGAGACGGTGACAAGCTGCAGAGCTATCCCGGCCCCGCGCTCTCCGCGGCAGCCGTAGTGAGCGACTGTTCTAGCCATGACTACTGGTCGTCCCTCAGCCGCACTGGCAGGAGTCAGAAGGAGGCGAGTTTCCCGCCCAAGGCGCTGGAGCTGTCCGACTCCTGAGTGACTGGGGCTGAGGGAGGAAAGCCAGTGATGAGGGAAGTCATGAGCGACGTGCTACACGTTACTATAGATTCGGTATATACACATGTATTCATAGAAATAGACGGCAGATTTATCACACACTCATATATATATTATATATATATATATATATATATATATATATATATATATATATATATATATATATATATATATATATATATATATATATATATATATAGCAGAAACAAAGACAAAAGTGAACGGCACTGCCCAAAACGTATTAATTGAATGAAAGCCGGTATTTTTAAGTCATTTTTGTCAAAAAACAGCCACATTATAAGATTCCGGGTGCAACTCCATAGAAGACCAGATTTGTTCCATAGTATGAAGAGAAGAAAAAGTGGAATGCACTCACCTATCTCAAAAGACAGCTTTATTAAATCTTCATGAAATTGAAAGGTAATTTTGATTACAACTCGGTGACGCACCCTAATAGTGGAGGAGAACCTCAGCAGATGACCGCGTTGTTACTGAAGATAATCTCTATATAAAGACCAATATGGATATTACCGCCATATGGTCAGTGGTAGATACCAGCCCTACAGAACATAGATCACAGTACCGTTACAGATAATGTCTTATTGCTGACGTTCTTTCTGATGGAATCGTTCATTTTTCCTGTCTTTTCCATCTGGCCCAGACCAACATGACAATTTCTTCCAGCAACGACTCACCTGCAGAGAATACAACAAAGACACATTTCACTTCTCATATTCCAGCCCCATCACCATCTATCCCCAACCTGCACAAACTCCTCATCCTGCTGATATCCCAAATACTGAACCGCTGCTGCCGTATGTGACCCTATTACTGCACCTGATACCCCAATACTGAGCCGCTGCTGCCATATGTGACCCTATTACTGCACCTGATACCCCAATACTGAGCCGCTGCTGCCATATGTGACCCTATTACTGCACCTGATACCCCAATACTGAGCCGCTGCTGCCATATGTGACCCTATTACTGCACCTGATATCCCAATACTGAGCCGCTGCTGCCATATGTGACCCTATTACTGCACCTGATATCCCAATACTGAGCCGCTGCTGCCATATGTGACCCTATTACTGCACCTGATACCCCAATACTGAGCCGCTGCTGCCATATGTGACCCTATTACTGCACCTGATATCCCAATACTGAGCCGCTGCTGCCATATGTGACCCTATTACTGCACCTGATATCCCAATACTGAGCCGCTGCTGCCATATGTGACCCTATTACTGCACCTGATATCCCAATACTGAGCCGCTGCTGCCGTATGTGTCCCTATTACTGCACCTGATACCCCAATACTGAGCCGCTGCTGCCATATGTGACCCTATTACTGCACCTGATATCCCAATACTGAGCCGCTGCTGCCATATGTGTCTCTATTACTGCACCTGATATCCCAATACTGAGCCACTGCTGCCGTATGTGTCCCTATTACTGCACCTGATACCCCAATACTGAGCCGCTGCTGCCATATGTGACCCTATTACTGCACCTGATATCCCAATACTGAGCCGCTGCTGCCGTATGTGTCTCTATTACTGCACCTGATATCCCAATACTGAGCCACTGCTGCCGTATGTGTCCCTATTACTGCACCTGATACCCCAATACTGAGCCGCTGCTGCCGTATGTGTCCCTATTACTGCACCTGATACCCCAATACTGAGCCGCTGCTGCCGTATGTGTCCCTATTACTGCACCTGATACCCCAATACTGAGCCGCTGCTGCCGTATGTGTCACTATTACTGCTCCTGATACCCCAATACTGAGCCGCTGCTGCCGTATGTGTCCCTATTACTGCCCCTGATACCCCCAATACTGAGCCGCTGCTGCTGTATGTGACCCTATTACTGCACCTGTTACCCCAATACTGAGCCGCTGCTGCCGTATGTGACCCTATTACTGCACCTGATACCCCAATACTGAGCCGCTGCTGCCGTATGTGACCCTATTACTGCACCTGCTGTGTGGTTTTCTGTGCCCTCTAAATTCTAAAGCACCCCTCTATAATATAGTAATGCCAGGTGCAAGTGCCCTAGAAAACAGTGCCCATATTTTGCCCCATAGAAAGTAGTATTGCCCTGTGTGCCCCTTTGATAGCCACATAAACCTGAGTTCCCCTATAAGAATAAGTGCCCACTTTACATTTAATAATGTCCCGAGTCTCCCCCTGTACAGCTTCCCTATACACAGTATGATGCTCTCTTATACACAGTATAATGCCCCCTCACTGTATAGTACCACCCACACAGTATACTGACCCCTTAGTAGCCCCCAAACTGTTTGATGGCTCCAACACTGGATAATGACCCCCACACTGTAATCTCCATATTGTATGATGGCCCCCTAGATTGCCTCCATATACAGTAGCATAATGCACCAAATAGTCCACAATATAGTATAATGCACTCCCCATAGGCAGACTATAGCATAAGGCAGTCTCCATAGGCAGACACTGTAATAAGGCAGCACCCCCATATAGGCAGACCCTGTAATAAGGCAGCACCCCCATAGGCAGACCCTGTAATAAGGCAGCACCCCCATAGTCAGACCCTATAATAAGGCAGCACCCCTATAGTCAGACCCTGTAATAAGGCAGCACCCCTATAGGCAGATCCTGTAATAAGGCAGCCCCTGATAGGCAGACCCTGTAATAAGGCAGCCCCATAGTCAGACCTGTAATAAGGAAGCACCCCTATAGGCAGACCCTGTAATAAGGCAGCCCCCATAGTCAGACCCTGTAATAAGGCAGCACCCCTATAGGCAGAACCTGTAATAAGGCAGCACCCCCATAGTCAGACCCTGTAATAAGGCAGCCCCCTATAGGCAGACCCTATAATAAGGGAGCCCCCTATAGGCAGACCCTGTAATAAGGCAGCCTCCATAATCAGACCCTGTAATAAGGCAGCACACCTATAGGCAGACCCTGTAATAAGGCAGCACCCCTATAGGCAGACCCTGTAATAAGGCAGCACCCCCATTGTCAGACCTTGTAATAAGGCAGCACCCCTATAGGCAGACCCTGTAATAAGGCAGCCCCCTATAGGCAGACCCTGTAATAAGGCAGCCCCCTATAGTCAGACCCTGTAATAAGGCAGCACCCCTATAGGCAGATCCTGTAATAAGGCAGCACCCCCATAGTCATACCCTGTAATAAGGCAGCACCCCCATAGTCAGACCCTGTAACAAGGCAGCACCCCTATAGGCAGACCCTGTAATAGGGCAGCCCCCTATAGGCAGACCCTGTGATAAGGCAGCCCCATAGTCAGACCCTGTAATAAGGTAGCACCCCCTATAGGCAGACCCTGTAATAAGGCAGCACCCCTATAAGCAGACCCTGTAATAAGGCAGCACACATAGGCAGACCCTGTAATGAGGCAGCACCCCAATAGGCAGACCCTGTAATAAGGCAGCACCCCTATAGGCAGACCCTGTAAAAAGGCAGCACCCCTATAAGCAGACCCTGTAATAAGGCAGCCCCCATAGTCAGACCCTGTAATAAGGCAGCCCCCCATAGGCAGACCCTGTAATAAGGCAGCCCCCCATAGGCAGACCCTGTAATAAGGCAGCCCCCCATAGTCAGACCCTGTAATAAGGCAGTACCCCCATAGGCAGACCCTGTAATAAGGGGTCAGATCCCCATAGGCAGACACTGTAATAAGGCGGCATCACCTATAAAAAATAAATAAATACCTCTCTTCTTCCTGGTTCCTGCGCTGCTCCCGCTGATCTCCTGACAGCGGGCGCCAGGCAGTGACGTCATCGCACCCGCTGTCAGTGTCGGCGACGTCAGGGTACACCTACAGCTTTAGAGTATACGAAGGACACCAGGATTGAACCCCTTGAGTGTCCCCCTGTCATGGGAGTGAGTGGGAAAATTGTGGGGATTCGGTGCACCCACTGCTGGATAAAGGTTATCACTAGTGTTGAGCGATACCGTCCGATACTTGAAAGTATCGGTATCGGAAAGTATCGGCCGATACCGGCAAAGTATCGGATCTAATCCGATACCGATACCCGATACCAATACAAGTCAATGGGACTCATGTATCGGACGGTATTCCTGATGGTTCCCAGGGTCTGAAGGAGAGGAAACTCTCCTTCAGGCCCTGGGAACCATATTAATGTGTAAAATAAATTTTAAAATGCGCGCGTGTCCAGCCTCCCGTGACGTCACAGCTTGTGATTGGTCGCGTCGCCCATGTGGCCGCGACGCGACCAATCACAAAGCCGGAACGTAATTTTAAAATCCTGAAGGACCTGAAATTACGTCACGGCTTGCTGTGATTGGTCGCGTCGCGGCCACATGGGCGGCGCGCGACCAATCACAAGCCGGGACTTCACGTAAGGAGGTTAAAGCGCGAATTTTAAGCAAACAATGCTGCCGGTTCCCTCGGTGAGGTGCAGGCTGCGTCGGAGAGGTGAGTATAGCAATATTTTTTATTTTAATTCTTTATTTTACACATTAATGTTGTTTCGATACCGATACCCGATACCACAAAAGTATCGGATCTCAGTATCGGAATTCCGATACAGCAAATATCGGCCGATACCCGATACTTGCGGTATCGGAATGCTCAACACTAGTTATCACCTCTACACCGATAACTTTTATTCCAGCATCCCACTCTTCGAATCCCTCTCTGAGTGAGGTACCGTATCCTGCGGTATTGCCCGCAAAAATCAGAGAGGCCTCCTGAAAACGCTACTTGGGCAGATACTCAGAAGGCGTGACAGCAGAGCCCAATCTAGCGACCACCTACTGGTGGTCAAGTACAAGGACAAGAGGGATGTCCTTCTCTTGACCACCATACATGGTGATGGCAGCGCCCTCAGCACTGTGCGAGGTACCTCTACACAGGTCAGCAAACCAGACTGTGTACTGGGGTACAACAAAAACTTGGGGGCGTTGATCTCTCCAATAAACTCCTTCAACCGTACAGTGCTTTGAGAAAGGCCAAGGTGTGGTGCAAAAAGCTGTCCGTGCACATAGTACAAATGCCAATGCTCAACGCTTTCCTGCTGTCATGATGTGCACGCCACACCGATACGTCATACCTTCAGTTCCAGGAGGTAGTGGTTAAGGCCCTGATATTAGGCACTTGAGAAGGAGCGGGCCCCAGTACTTCTGGAACTAAAGGTGCTCGTATCTTCCCAGGTCAGCATTTCACGGGGGTGGTCCCGCCAACTGGAAGAAAAGGTAAGCCACAAAAAAAGGTGCCGAGTGTGTTACAAAAGGGAATACACAAGGATACCTTTTATCAATACGACACCTGCCCCGACAAACCAGGCCTGTGTATGAAGGAATGCTTCAAATTGTACCACACCTCCATGCACTACTAATTTACTTAGATTTTACAGGAAACAGTAGATTAGTTTCAAAGAGGGGGCACATCTAGATAAGTTCCTTGGGGGGTCTAGTTTCCAAAATGATGTCACTTGTGGGGTTTTTTACTGTTTATGCACATCAGAGGCTCTGCAAACGGAACATGACGCCCGCAGACCATTCTATCAAAGTCTGCATTTCAAAACGTCACTACTTCCTTTTCGAGCCTTGACGTGTGCCCAGTTTTTTCCCACATATGGGATACCAGTGTACTTTTGGGGTCCAATTTCTCCTGTTACCCATGGGAAAATAAAAAATTGGGGACTAAAAGATAATTTCTGTGGGCAAAAAATAGGATTTTCTATTTTCATGCCCTGGCATTATAAACTTTAGTGAAACATTTGGGGGTTCAAAGTTCTCACCACACATCTAGCTAAGTTCCTTAGTGGGTCTAGTTTCCAAATTGGGGTCACTTGTGGGGAGTTTCTACTGTTTAGGCACATAAGGGGCTCTGAAAACAGAACATGATGCCCACAGACCATTCCATCAAAGTCTGCATTTCAAAACGTCACTACTTCCCTTCCGAGCCCCGAAGTGTTCCCAAACAGTAGTTTTTTTTCCCATATATGGGGTACCAGTATACTCAGGCAAATTGGACAACAACTTTTGAGGTCCAATTTCTCCTGTTATCCTTGGGAAAATAAAAAATTGGGGATTTTTTATTTTCATGCCCGGGCATTGTAAACTTTAGTGAAACACTTGAGGGTTCAAAGTTCTCACCACACATCTAGATAAGTTCCTTAGGGGGTCTAGTTTCCAAAATGGGGTCACTTGTTGGGGGCTTCCACCGATTAGGCACATCAGGGACTCGCAAAAAGTGACATGAACTCAATTCCAGCCAATTTTGGTTTGAGAAAGTCAAATGGCGCTCCCTCCCTTCCAAGCCCTGCCATGCTCCCAAACAGTGGTTCCCCCCTACATATGGGGTATCAGCATACTCAGGACAAATTGGACAACAACTTTTGGGGTCCAATTTCCCCTGTTACCCTAGGGAAAATAAAAAATTGGGGACTAAAGGATCATTTTTGTGAAAAAAAAAAAATCAGGCCCAGGCATCATAAGCTTTAGTGAAACAATTGGGGGTTTAAAGTGCTCACCACACATCTAGATAAGTTCCATAGGGAGCCTAGTTTCCAAAATGGGGTCCCTTGTTGGGGTTTCCATTGTTTAGACACATCAGGAGCTCGCCAAACGCGACATGTCGTCCAATCTCAATTCCAGCCAATTTTGGTTTGAAAAAGTCAAACGGCGCTCCTTCCCTTCCGAGCCCTGCCGTGTACCCAAACAGTGGTTCCCCCACATATTGGGTATCAGCATACTCAGGACTAGTGTTGAGCGATACCGTCCGATACTTGAAAGTATCGGTATCGGAAAGTATCGGCCGATACCGGCAAAGTATCGGATCCAATCCGATACCGATACCCGATACCAATACAAGTCAATGGGACTCAAGTATCGGACGGTATTCCTGATGGTTCCCAGGGTCTGAAGGAGAGGAAACTCTCCTTCAGACCCTGGGATCCATATAAATGTGTAAAATAAAGAATTAAAATAAAAAATATTGCTATACTCACCTGTCCGACGCAGCCTGGACCTCAGCGAGGGAACCGGCAGCGTTGTTTGTTTAAAATTCGCGCTTTTACTTGGTTACGTGAAGTCCCGGCTTGTGATTGGTCAGGGCGGCCATGTTGCCGGGACGCGGACCAATCACAGCAAGCCGTGACGAAATTACGTCACGGCTTGCTGTGATTGGTCCGCGTCCCGGCAACATGGCCACCATTAACCAATCACAAGCCGGGACTTCACGTAACCAAGTAAAAGCGCGAATTTTAAACAAACAACGCTGCCGGTTCCCTCGCTGAGGTCATGGGAGGCTGGACACGCGCGCATTTTAAAATGGGCGCGTGTCCAGCCTCCCGTGACGTCCCGGCTTGTGATTGGTTGCGGCGCGGTCAACCAATCACAAGCCGGGAGGCTGGACACGCGCGCATTTTAAAATGCGTTTTAAAATGCGCGCGTGTCCAAATTGTACACTTATTTATATGTATACAGAAGTATGATGTTTTCAACCCTGTAGTTTGGCTTAGCTTGGCACTTTTTGATGTATTGCGAGGCTCAGGTCTTGATTGTGAGCTTGGTACACACTTGTGATTGGTTGACCGCGCCGCAACCAATCACAAGCCGGGACGTCACGGGAGGCTGGACACGCGCCCATTTTAAAATGCGCGCGTGTCCAGCCTCCCGGCTTGTGATTGGTTGACCGCGCCGCAACCAATCACAAGCCGGGATGTCACGGGAGGCTGGACACGCGCCCATTTTAAAATGCGCGCGTGTCCAGCCTCCCGTGACGTCCCGGCTTGTGATTGGTTGCATCGCGGTCAACCAATCACAAGCCGGGAGGCTGGACGCGCGCATTTTAAAATGTGCGCGTGTCCAGCCTCCCGTGACGTCACGGCTTGTGATTGGTCGCGGCGGCCATGTTGCCGGGACGCGGACCAATCACAGCAAGCCGTGACGTAATTTCAGGTCCTGCAGGATTTTAAAATTACGTTCCGGCGTTGTGATTGGTCCGCGTCCCGGCAACATGGCCGCCGCGACCAATCACAAGCCGGGACGTCACGGGAGGCTGGACACGCGCGCATTTTAAAATGTGCGCGTGTCCAGCCTCCCGTGACGTCCCGGCTTGTGATTGGTTACGTCGCCCATGTGACCACGACGCGCCCAATCACAACGCCGGAACGTAATTTTAAAATCCTGCAAGGACCTGAAATTACGTCACGGCTTGCTGTGATTGGTCCGCGTCCCGGCAACATGGCCGCCGCGACCAATCACAAGCCGGGACTTCACGTAACCAAGTAAACGCGCGAATTTTAAACAAACAACGCTGCCGGTTCCCTCGCTGAGGTCCGGGCTGCGTCGGAGAGGTGAGTATAGCAATATTTTTTATTTTAATTCTCTCTTTTACACATTATTACATTAATGTTGTTTCGATACCCGATACCCGATACCACAAAAGTATCGGATCTCGGTATCGGAATTCCGATACAGCAAGTATCGGCCGATACCCGATACTTGCAGTATCGGAATGCTCAACACTACTCAGGACAAATTGAACAACAACTTTTGGGGTCCAATTTCTCCTGTTACCCTGGGGAAAATAAAAAATTGGGGACTAAACGATCATGTTTGTTGAAAAAATATGATTTTTTATTTTCACGCCCGGGCGTTATAAACTTTAGTGAAACATTTGGGGGCTGAAAGTGCTCACCACACATATAGCTAGCTATATGTGTGGTGAGCACTTTCAGCCCCCAAATGTCCTGCATAGGCGTGAAGAAAACTATATGTTTCATACTTCTGCATCTCTACAGTGGAACTGGTGGAACATATATGTTTTTGTAATCCCTCATTGTATGCCATACTCATTTTTGAATGTTCCAATTGTATAAATTGTTATGGTATGCGCATTTTTGATAATTTTTTTACAGCATAACCATACCTACACCAGTACAGTGTGTCCAATGCAAGTTCACACAGACTTAAATTTTACTTTTTAAGATTATTTTTTATTTAATTCAGAGTCCTGAAAGGGGCCTTTTGAGTGCATCTTTAGCTTCTAATACTTTATTGGCCAGCCTTTGCTCTTGAGCACCAGCTTGCATCTCTGTGGCATTGAGTGAACAAGCTTCTGCAGATGTTCACGAGTGATGATGTGGTCCCAGGCCTGTATCAGAGCCTCAATCAACTCACTCTTGGTCCTTGGCTGTTTTCTAGATATCGCTAATGATACTGCAGCACCCCAGAGTCCTGGTTGTTGCAGTACTGTTGCTCCGCCACTAAGGGGGGCTATGGTACGTCTGATGGCACTGAAGGAGTTCATCTGACCAGGTATCACAGACACCAATACATTTCACAGTCTGGCCTCCAGGGGGAGCTAAGGGCACTATGCATTAGGCCACTCCTCACAGTCTGGTAAAACTGGGGGTTGGATAGGAAGTTAGATCAGAAAGCTGACTGGGTTGGAACCAGGCAACACCTTGTGGCAGAGGGTGTTGTAGGGGAAGATTCAGAGGGGTCCCTGTCAGGGGTGGGATCCTGACAGAGGCCTAGCAACCAGAGAGAACGTTACGGGACCGCGCCTGCACGATATAGCGGCGGTACCCCAAGAAAGGACAAGAAGCGAGGTTTATTGTGCTGAGTGAGAAACGAGATCAACGCAACAAGGAGAATACCAGTAGGAGTCGTGCTGTAAGACGAGGCAACATCCTACTGAGGCGCGTAACCGGTGGCCGGAACGCCGAGGAAGTATAGAGCTCCAGGCCAAACTTCAAACCTACGGCAGGACAGTCAGTTATAGGCGGGCTGTCTCACCCAATTGACCTAGGAAGACACAGGGGGGTAACAACAGGAGTGGGTGCAGCGCCCCAGAGTCCTGGTCGTTGCAGTAACATCGCTCTGCCGCTAAGGGGAGTGATGTTACGTCTGATTGCACTAAAGGAGTTCACCTGACCAGGTAACACTCACACTACACTTCACACTCCTAGGCCACTCCTCACACTCTGGTAAAACTGGGGGTTGGACAGGAAGACAGGGAGAAGTAACTGGGAAGAGCTAGAGAGAGGACCTGTCAGGGATGGGATCCTGACAGATGCCTAAGAAAGGACAAGAAGCTAGGCTTATTGTGCTGAGTGAGAAAAGCAGAAATACAGCAAAGAGGCAATAGGACCAGAAGGAGTTGTGCTGTAAGACCGAGGCAACATCCTTCTGAGGCGCAAACAGTCGGTGGCCGGAACGCCGAGAAAGTAAGAGACTTTAAGTATTACTTCAAACCACGGCAGGGCAGCCAATTATAGGTTGGCTGCCTCACTTAAACACCTAAGCAGACAACAGAGGCAGCTGTGGGAGAGGGGCGACTCTAGAGTCCCGGAAGAACTCCAGGCCTACCCCGTCATACGGGTGCATCCTAGCCATATCATCTGGGGGACGGAGAGAATGAAGATCAGAGACAGACAGAATAAGTTGTGAAGACGATCCCGGGGTGCTCAGCAGGGAAGGACTACAACACACAGGCGCTAGAAGGTAGACGCTGATTCCCACCTGTTAAAGGGGACTCCTGATGTGCCTTCGGACCGGCCGGTCTCAGACGGCCCGGTTAACAGTGCCCTGGATTGGACACCTCGAGACCTTCAGTAAAGAGGTAAAGAGACTGCAACCTGGTGTCCTCGTTATTTACTGTGACCGGCACTTCACCACACCATAACGACACCACCATCCACACCCTATCATTGTACGCCCCTCAGCAGGGTCACGGACCGGGTCTAGCCACCGTGACAACCCCAGAACAGAGACTCAGAGGCCCGGTACCGGGTACCCCTCGGCCCTGCGGCAGTGGGGGCGCTACATGGGGCGACGCTAGAGTCCCGGAAGAGCTCCGAGCCTCCCCGTCATACGGGTGCGTCCTAACCATAAGATCTGGGGGACGTGGAAGAACATCAGAATCGAGTTGTGAGGGAACACGAGAAACAGACACAACAGTTGTGGGGACTATCCCGTAAGCACAGCAGGGGAGGACCACAACACACAAGCGCTAGAAGGTAGGCACAGATTTCCACCTGCAAAGGGAGCTCTGGATGTGCCATCGGACCGGCCAGGCTTGCGCGGCCCGGTTAACCGTATTCCGGATTGAGGATCCTGAAGCCTTCAGTAAAGAGGTAAAGAGACTGCAACCTGGTGTCCTCGTTATTTACCGCGACCGGCACTTCACCGCACCATAACGACATCCCATACCTCCACCTTCATTGTACGCCCCTCAGCAGGGTCACGGACTGGGTCTAGCCACCGTGACAACCCCAGAGCAGAGACTCAGAGGCCCGGTACCGGGTACCCCTCGGCCCTGCGACAGTGGGGGCGCTGCAAACTTGGCGTCACGAACAGGATCTACTTAAGCCTGAAGAATCAGGTCATGTGTGCCTTGGAACTGTGATTTATTATACTTGGACTGTGACTTATTGCAAAGACTGTGGATTGCCATTTACCGCCAAAACCAGCCGCCATTACAGCGCTAGGGAGAGCGCCGGAGAAGAAGAAGGGCGTGGAGTAGGCGTGGACCAGCTGAAGAGCGCGAAAGACAATGGCCGCCCAGTCTAAATATTTCTGCACTGTGAGGACGTGTCCGTCAGCAGCCGAGATCCGCCTCCTGATTCTCAATGGTGGGCAGAGACAGAGAAAACGAAACCGCCCACGAAGGGGAGAGCGGGAAAAAGACCAGGAAGCGACCCATGCGGAGGACGCCATGACGAGTCGCTCAGACCAGGAATGCGGGGTTGAAGCTGAAGACTTCCCCAGCCACCCGGACGAGCACAGTGGCCAGCTCTCCGTGATCGGGACCGGTCTCCTGCAAATGGAGATGGAGGGCCTGATCGAACAACTCCTCCAGCTACGGACGGAGACGCCAGCAGAGGACCTTCTAACGCCGGACCCTACGTTGCTGCCGGAACCCCAGCCGACGCTCCCATTGACCATACCACCAGCGGAGCCAACCGAGGAGGAAGGGCACACACCGACTGGTGAGTCCGCCGACCCTGTCCCGCTGGCTGAGGGTCTGTTGATAGGCCCCGTTGCGGCACCCCCTCTCCCTGGGACCCATAGACTCCAGCGCTTGTTGCCGTGGGAGGAGGCAACGGGTATGGAACACCTCTTGAAAGCCCCGATTCCACCAATTACCCCGCTGAGTGAGGTCCATGCGGAGCGTACAGTATGCCGCTTGGTGAACCTAGGACCCAACCTCATGGGGTTCCCCGGGGTGAAGACACAGGAAGGGGAGATGGTACAGGCCCTGAGCTGGGAGGAATACCAGGTCCAGCTGGAACAGCAGTGGGAGGAGAGAGAAAGGGCGTACCAGGTTGGGCTAGAGGCCTACCACCAAAAGGACTTGGCGGTCAAGGACCGGGCCCGCAAGGACCCCCTCGCTCACCAGGCCCCGCGCAGGCAGGGCACCGTTGTCGCCTTCAAGCTCCGCGAAGGCTGGGGCTTTATCAAAGAGCCGGGCCTGTACGCCAAAGTCTTTGTTAACCAACGGGATGTGGAGTCTCATCTCAGAGAGGGCCACCCAGACCGGGATCTCTACCCGGGGGACGAAGTTATTTACACCAGGCACTTTGGGGAAAAGGGGTGGTTCGCCCTGAATGTCCACAAGAAGCAGAGCCCCGTGACACCCCCGACTAAGGTGCCAGTGAAGCTGACCCCCGTAGCAAAGGTGCCCCCTCGTGGTCAGCCCATGATCGTCACCAAGACCACCGAGGTCACTCCGACGTACACAGTCATTAAAACCACGACCTGCAACATTGTCACCTCAACCACTGTCGTGGCCAAGGGGGCGTCCTCCCAGGTGGTCGGTGCTCCAGCTGCCCCAGAACGGAAGACAGTGGGTACGCAGACCCCCAGATGGGACAGTACTCCCCCTTACGCAGTACCAGGCGGCGGGCAATATCCAAAGGGGTTGCCTCCGCCGGTGCTGCCCCCTGATTGGTTCAAATAAATGTCCTGATCTTCTGAACATGTATATAGTTAACTGTTTGTCCTTCTGATGTTTTTGCTGCTACAACCCGATCAGGGTTAACTCTTAAAGGGATCCCTTTGTTTACCCGGGATCCCTTCTTCTGCTTTTTGTTTTTGTTTCCTGTTTATTCATCATTGAAAGAACTGCTGAATCATGAACAATGCATGATTACAAACTTTTTGTACATAGTTTTCACCTTCTTAAAGGTGCTCTCTACTGGTTTTACACAAGGAAAGGACTCTTTGCGAAGACACTGGTCTTGGAACCAGCACCGGAGTCCTTACTGCGAACAGACTTGCAGCTTGAGAAGTTGCACTACCTCATAGAGACTTGGTCCCCTCTTAAAGGGGATGTTCACATATTGCACTTATGAACAGTGTTGCCTTAAGATGGTTAAATGGCAATAATGTCTTGAAAGAAGAAGTTAAATGTAGCTAACTAGTTGATTGTGAGAAATGTTTAATGATGTTGATAGAAGAATGATGACAGAAAGTGAACCCGTACAGGGTTAGTCAGTGAGTCCTCCTAGGAGCCATACCGAGATGGCTCAGTAATCCTGAACTGAAAGATGGATGATAAGTTCTATACCGTGTATAGTAGTAGAAAGGCAGTAGGCCCGGGCGGAAAGGGGCGGTCCTGTAACAGAAAGGAGAGGCAGTAGGCCTGGAGCGGATAGGACAGGCAGTCCTGCAGATGTAAAGAAGGAGAATGCAGAAAAGTTGATTAGCCTTATAATGTTTTATAAGAAGGTCTTTAGTGGATTCAGCGAGTACGTCCTTAAAGGCAAAGTTAAATTATTGTTCAAAAATTTGCACTTAGTAGAATACCCGATTGGGTAAAAGAAGTTATTTATAGTATGTTACTTAAATATTTAACTATGTTTGTAACGTTCAAGTGTCCTCACCTCCCATAAAGGGAAGCTCTGTTAAAGTTTACTTGTTATTGCATTTCCAAAATTGTATGTCTTTTTGCTGACATGTATTGTTGTTTTCTTCCCAGTCCAGGAGTACTGGATTTAACCGGGGGGGAGTGCAGCGCCCCAGAGTCCTGGTCGTTGCAGTACTGTTGTTCCGCCACTAAGGGGGGCTATGGTACGTCTGATGGCACTGAAGGAGTTCATCTGACCAGGTATCACAGACACCAATACATTTCACAGTCTGGCCTCCAGGGGGAGCTAAGGGCACTATGCATTAGGCCACTCCTCACAGTCTGGTAAAACTGGGGGTTGGATAGGAAGTTAGATCAGAAAGCTGACTGGGTTGGAACCAGGCAACACCTTGTGGCAGAGGGTGTTTTAGGGGAAGATTCAGAGGGGTCCCTGTCAGGGGTGGGATCCTGACAGAGGCCTAGCAACCAGAGAGAACGTTACGGGACCGCGCCTGCACGATATAGCGGCGGTACCCCTAGAAAGGACAAGAAGCGAGGTTTATTGTGCTGAGTGAGAAACGAGATCAACGCAACAAGGAGAATACCAGTAGGAGTCGTGCTGTAAGACGAGGCAACATCCTACTGAGGTGCGTAACCGGTGGCCGGAACGCCGAGGAAGTATAGAGCTCCAGGCCAAACTTCAAACCTACGGCAGGACAGTCAGTTATAGGCGGGCTGTCTCACCCAATTGACCTAGGAAGACACAGGGGGGTAACAACAGGAGTGGGGCGACGCTAGAGTCCCGGAAGAGCTCCGAGCCTCCCCGTCATACGGGTGCGTCCTAACCATAAGATCTGGGGGATGTGGAAGAACATCAGAATCGAGTTGTGAGGGAACACGAGAAACAGACACAACAGTTGTGGGGACTATCCCGTAAGCACTGCAGGGGAGGACCACAACACACAAGCGCTAGAAGGTAGGCACAGATTTCCACCTGCAAAGGGAGCTCTGGATGTGCCATCGGACCGGTCAGGCTTGCGCCGCCCGTTTAACCGTATTCCGGATTGAGGATCCTGAAGCCTTCAGTAAAGAGGTAAAGAGACTGCAACCTGGTGTCCTCGTTATTTACCGCGACCGGCACTTCACCGCACCATAACGACATCCCATACCTCCACCTTCATTGTACGCCCCTCAGCAGGGTCACGGACCGGGTCTAGCCACCGTGACAACTCCAGAACAGAGACTCAGAGACCCGGTACCGGGTACCCCTCGGCCCTGCGACAGTGGGGGCGCTGCAATACCTTGTGCCACAAATTTTCAATTGGATTGAGGTCCAGGGACTGAGCTGGTAAGGCAATAGTAGCCACCTTGTTCTTCCAACACCATTGGCTGCCATACAGCCCCAGACCATTACTTTCATCGGATGTTTCACAGAGAAGCTCAAATACTCTGGCTTGTACTCTTCATGTGGGAACCTTCTCACATAAGACTTGCCATCATTTCCTAAAATGCAAAAAGTGCTTTCATCACTAAATAGCACTTTTTCCCACTCCTCCTTCCTCCATTTTAAATATTTCAATGCCCACAGTTTTCGCCTTTGTCTTTGTATGGCTGTCATCGATGCCTTCTTTCGGGCCTTGCACCCTCTCAATCCTGCTTCCAAACATCTCTTCCTAACAGTTGATGTTGCTACCTCAATATTGCACTTTTCTTGCCATTCTCGCTGAAGCTGAGGAGAGGTGAGCCTTCGATTGGCAAGGGATGTTCTTATCAGTACTCTATCCTCCCTTTTAGTTGACTTTTTGGGCCGACCAGATCTGGTCCTGTCCTGGGTAATTCCAAGTTGCTTATGTTTCTGCAAAATTCTTACGACTGTACTCTGATTACAGTCGACCTTCCTTGCGATCTGGGGGCCAGTATAACCCTCTTCATGTAGCACCACAACTCGCTCACGATCCTCTGCTGAAAAAAATCTGAAGGCTCCCATCATAAAACTCTACAGTATGATTCACTAGATAGACCAACAGATAAAACAAACAAACAAAGCGGCAGATGTGATGCAATGTAATGCAATGTGATTGGCTGCCATATCCAGGTTATGATTGGTCACAAGAACCTCATCTGTGATTGGCTAATTTTGGATGTGAAGCTGTACAATATTTAGTTGTGCTTTCAATTCCCATATTGTTGCAATAATATCAGGCAAAACTGCTTCAAAAGCTAAAAATATTACAGGGAGAGAATGCAAAATTGTATTCTGAACAAAACCATATATAATATGTCATATTAGCATCGAAGATATTCGACAGAAAACGTTTAAAACTTGAAAAATCAATTTATCCTATGCCTATGCAGGACTTTTGAACACCACTGTATGTTACATAGGGGGTCTAGTTTCCAAAATGGGGTCACTTGTGGGGAGTTTCCATCGTTTAGACACATCAGGGGCTCACCAAACGCGACATGGCGTCCGATCTCAATTCCAGCCAATTTTGGTTTGAAACAGTCAAACAGCACTCCTTCCCTTCCGAGCCCTGCTGTGTGCCCAGAGGTTTTCCCCCACATATGGGGTATCGGTGTACTTAGGATATATTGCTCAACAACTTTATCTGTTCATTTTCTCCTTTTACCCTTGTGAAAATAAAAAAATAGTTGCTAAAAGATCATTTTTGTGACTAAAAAGTTAAATGTTCATTTTTTCCTTCCACTTTTCTTCTGCTCATGTGAAACACCCGAAGGGTTAATAAACTTTTTAAGGCCAGTCTCACACGTCCAGATAATTCCGGTACCGGAGAAAACGGTACCGGAGTTATCCGTGTCCGTGTGCTCACGTAGGCTATCCGTGTGATGTCCGTGAGTACGTTTTTAAGGTCTGTGTGCTGTCCGCGTGCTATCCGTGTGAGGTACGTGTGTCCGTGTCCATGTATTGCAACAATTTTTACAATTTTAACCCTATGACAGGAAAAACACACACGGACAGCACACGGATGGCACACGGACGGCATCCGTGTGCGGTACGTGTTTACACGGACCCATTGACTTTAATGGCTCCGTGTGATCCATGCGCTCCCACGAACACTGACATGTCTCTGTGTTTTTCAAACGGACACACGGTCCGTGAAAACACGCTGACACGTGCAGAGACACATTTATTTTAATGTGTCTACGTGAGTCAGTGTCTCAGGTGCGTGAGGAAACTGTCACCACACGTATCGGAGCCACTGACGTGTGAAACAGGCCTAAGTGTGGTTTAATCCGCTTGAGGGGTGCAGTTTTTAGAATGGTGTCACTTTTTGGGATTTTCTGCCACATAGACCCCCTCAAAGTGACTTCAAATGTGAGGTGGTCCCAAAAAAATGGTTTGTAAAAATGAGAAATCGCTGGTTAACTTTTAATCCTTATAAAGCTTTTAACTTCCTAATGAAAAAAAAAATGTTGGTTCCAAAATTGTGCTGATGTAAAGTAGACATGTGGGAAATGATATTTAATAACTATTTTGTGTGACATGTTTCTGTTTTAAGGGTGCGCTCATAGCAAGTGAGTAATTCTGCTACATAAAGGCGACCTGATCAACTCCTGTATGTAGCAGAGCAGATCGGGTTAAGGCAGCTTCTAGTCTCCCATGGAGACTATTGAAGCATGCCAAAAGAAAAAAAAAGTTTTAAAAAATATAAAAGTTCAAATCACCCCCCTTTCGCCCCATTCAAAATAAAACAATTAAAAAAAATGAAACATACACATATTTGGTTTTGCCGTGTTCAGAATCGCATAGTCTATCAATAAAAAAAAAGGATTAACCTGATCACTAAACGGCGTAGCGAGAGAAAAAAGTCAAAACGGCAGAAATAAGTTTTTTGGTCGCCGCAACATTACATTAAAATGCAATAACAAAAGATCGTGTTTGCACCAAAATGGTATAATTAAAAATGTCAGCTCGGCGCTCAAAAATAAGCCCTCAGCCCACCCAAGATAAAAAAAAAAAATGGAGACACTACGGGTATCGGAAAATGGCGCAATTTTTTTTTTCACAAAGTTTGGAATTTTTTTTCACCACTTAGATAAAAAAGAGCATATACATGTTTGGTGTCTATGAACTCATAATGACCTGGACAATCATAATGGCAGGTCAGTTTTAGCATTTAAGCTGAGTTCACATGAGCATCTCTGTGCACAGCGTATCATCTGCATGCACAAACGCATGCCAAAATGCATTCAAATGCATGGTTACCCTGCATTTTTTATCTGCATCAGCTTATGCATGATGCCAAAAAAACGCTGTGTGTGCATGCATTTGTATGCATTTTTGCATGCGTTTGTGTTTTTTCAGCGTATGCATTCGAATTTTCTAAGAATTTTGTTATGCGGCAAATGGTGTTCTCGGAGAATTTCCTGGACAAAAGTCACACCCAATGGGCGTGTCTCACGGGGATTCTATACATATAGACCCTGTATCCAGCTGCAAGTTGGATCTTGGCATGGAGAGCTTCTATCGTAATCTGGATTTGGAATTGAAATTGGTTTTTGCCTTTGCTGTGGCCTGTGAAGAAGAAAGAAGAAGAGCAAGACGGAAAAGACGTCGTCATCGCTACTGGCAAAACCCCATCGTTAAAGTCCGAGAGAGCTGTGGAGCCTACCACTTGTTGTACACCGAGCTACGTGAAAACCCAGAGAAGTTTTGCGAATACACGAGGATGTCTGAACAGAGCTTCGATGAATTGCTGCAACGTGTGCGAGGATCCATCACCAGGCAGGACACGCAACTACGTCAATCAATTCCTACTGAGAAACGTCTGTTGGTGACCCTGAGGTACGTCATTTTGAAAAATAAACACGTCGTTAGTATTGCTAGAAAAGCCATGTATTGATTTTTTTCCCCTTTTTCTGTTCATCAGATTCCTGGCTACCAGAAAGACCTTAAGATCCCTACATTTCCAATTCCGGATTGGAGTGTCCACCCTTTCTGGGATTGTTGGAGACACCAGCCATGCTTTATGTGACATTCTGCGTGGAGAATTACTCCTCCATTCCACAACTGAACTCTGACTGAAAAATGCCGCAAAATTCAATGAAATTTGTAATTTTCCCAACTGTGTGGGGGCTGTGGACGGCAAACATATTCAGATTCTGAATCCTACTGGAAGTGGATACGAGTATTTCAATTACAAAAAATACTTTTTGATTGTTCTCAGGGCGATTGCATATACTGAGTGTCAATTTGTCACCATTGACGTTGGCTCATTTGGACGAGGAAATGACTCACAGACTTTCAAAAACTCTGACATGGGACAACGTTTGTATGGTAATAATTTTAATTTTCCACCACCACAACCTCTTCCGAACACTGAAGGACTGCCAGTGTCATTTGTTGTGGTTGGGCATGAGGTATTTCAAATGTGTGGCAACCTCATAAAACCATACACGATTCCGGACTTGAATCACACCAAAAGGGTTTTCAACTGCGACTGATTAGGGCACAAAGAACTGTGGAGTGTGCCTTTGGTTTGGTGGCATCAAAATGGCATGTTTTGGGACCACCAATCAATCTAAAAACTGAGACAATTGATCATGTGGTGAAAGCATGTGTTGTTATGCACAATTACATTTTGGCAAAAGAGCGACTACAATTAGAACTTGACGAACCTGTTGATACCACTTTGCAGGATTACCGTGATAACCCTCTGAGGACTACAGTGGAAGTTGCCCACATGAGGGATACGTTTGCTGCTTACTTTGTATCAGATATTCGACGTCTTGCATGGCAAGACAATATGGTTTATTATACTTTAAGTAAATGTTATATGTTTGCTGACTTTGCTACATATGTTTGCTGATTTTGCTACTAATAAAACACCTCCAGTTAAACACCCGTTACAACTTGACTCAACAATACACACATGTGTGTTTTCGCATAAAGAGACAAAGAAAACAGGGAGTGTGCAAACAAAATAAAAATTTTATTTAACAACAAACAAACAATGGGTTTTATGTTTGGGGTCTGTATGACTGTGATATATTGTGGACCTTGGGGGTGTTGAGCTATGATGATTGAGTAACATTTGATGATGAAGGGGTTACAGGGGAAGGGACAATTAATTGAAGGATTGGCTCCTGTATGGGACTGGACACATTAGGAGTAGACGACACATTAGGAGATGAACTTTGGGAAGGGATAGATAAACTGGAAGGGAGACAACCAAGGGAAGGTAGTGACATACTGTATTAGACAACAGAGACATATTGGGAGGTGAGGATGGAGGTGGTAGGATCATTTTTGGCTAACATTTCTAGCTCCTGGTCTTATGGTGTGGCACTAGTGGGAGTCTTTTGTTTATTTGTTGTATGAGTTGGAGTTTGTAGCAGCGCGTGGTGCTAAACTGTGCAGTGTGGTGGATGCTGCTTGCTGCAGGGGTGCTGCACTCTGGAGTGAAATGGATGCTGCTTGCTGCAGGGGTGCTGCACTCTGGAGTGAGATGGATGCTGATTGCTGCAGGGGTGCTGCACTCTGGATCGTGGTGGATGCTGCTTGCTGCAGGGCTGCTGCACTCTGCAGCGTGGTGTAGCTGTGAAGTGGAGGAACAGGCCAGTGATGCTGTGCTTGTTGATGCTGGTAAAATCCGGCCTGAGTCTGATAGCTTCAGGACGGCTGCTGCTGTAATGCCTGGCTGTAAGCAGCCTGGCAGGCCTGCATGACGTTTAGCTGGAGTTTAGGCGTAAGGTTTTCCGACACGCCCTGCTCTATTGCTGAAAAAAAGTCTCGCCAGTCTCTGAAGGTCCCCTTCCAGGTGGTCAAGGCGTCTGTGGACATCCTGGAAAAGTGTGTTCACCTGAGTGAACCGGGGCCGGACTGGGACTAAAATTCAGCCCTGGCATTTAAAGGTACACAGGCCCACTTGTCACATGGTGACTGTATAATATCTTTGAACACTTGTAGGTTACAAGAAGTGAGGGGAGTGTAACACGACTATATAACATTTAATCACAGCTATATCCAGCATTACAGCTCAGTCCTATTTATGGCTTTTAGTTGCAGTACCAAGAAAAGCCGCTACTTTACCTACATAACTGGATCTCGTAGATAATGAAGTGATGAGACGACCAAAGGCTATGGAACTTCATTCTGATGCTCCATAAACGTTGCCTACAGCCACTTTTGGTTCCGCTGTGCAGCACGAGACCCGGTGACTCTAAAGAGCGGTGACATCAGTAACGTCACTGCTCTTCAGATATTCCGGGTCTTGCGCTGAGCTCAGTGACTGTGAAGAGCGGTATTGTTACTACCGTCACCGCTCTTCAGAGTCGCTGGGTCTCGCCAGGTCTGAGCTATTAGTGGGGGTGTCTGATAGACACCCCCATTACTTACACCAGGGATTGATAGCAGCTGACATTACACAGCTGACATCAACCCTAAAAATCATTATACAAACCAGAATTAAATGCTCTGGCGACTGGGAAAAGCAGTAGAGTTAGCGCTATTCCCAGGCGCCGGGTGCTACCTACAACTGTCATCATCCTTGCCTGGTCTCTCTGCGAAGCATTTCTGCTGTATTTACATGCGCTGATCTCAGGCCACTAAACGAGTGTGATCGACAATAGTGACGTTGTTCGCTTGTTTCCCGTCCTCTTTACACCAACTGAGAAAGAATGAAGGGAGCAGAACAATCACAATTAGATCAATCCGTCCCCATAGAGTATCATGTTATCAGCAGCACAACTACAGTTTACACCAGCGATGTGCTGCTGAGAACAAGGATTTCTGTTTCCACATAAACAATCCAATCACTCGAAGAATAGGCAGTGCAGTGCCCTAGAGTCCTGGTCGTTGCAGTAATGTTGTTCTTCCACCAGGGGGAGTGATATTATGTCTCATGGCAATAAAGGAGATCTTCCTACCAGGTATCACAAACCATACACCACACTTCACACTCCAGTCCACCAGGGGGAGCCTTGCTCCTATCTACTAGGGCACTCCTCACAGAAGAGTAAAACTGGTGGGCTGGATAGAAAGTTAGAGAGAAGCTGACTGGGCTTTGCCCAGGCAACACCTGTCAGGTAGACAGGGGGAAAGGAGGAACATCGGAGCTGCAGACAGAGGGCCCCTGACAGGGGTGGGATCCTGTCAGAGGCCTAGCGAGACAGAAAGACACGGAGCTGCACCTGCCCCACCTGCGGCAGCATCATAAGAAAGGACACAAAGAGAATTGTATTGTAGAGGGTGAGAAAAGAAGTCATAGCACAAGGAGATAACACCAGAAGGAGTTCTGCCCTGTAATAGGCTGCCTCCTTCTGAGGCGCGAAGCCGGTGGCTGGAACACCGAGGGAGCAACCGTCTCCAAGCCTTGCTCCAGAGACCGGCAGGACAGTCAATTCCAAGTTGGCTGCCCGACCTTAATACCTAGGAGACATCGTGGCAACTTGTGGGGGTCGGGGCGTCTCTAGGGTCCCTGTAAAAAAGCCTCAGGCCATCAGTCATACGGGATTGTCCTATCCATACCATCTGGGGGACAGAGAGGAAGAAATAACATCTAGAACATCTACAACAGTTGTGAGGACCTTACCAAGAAGCTCAGCAGGGAGGTACTACAACACACAGGCGCTAGAGGAAGGCTACTGATTTCCACCTGGATAAGGGGACTCTGGATTTGCCTTCAGACCGGCCAGACTCTGACTACCCTGTGGTCTGTACCCTGGATTGTGGATGCTGAAGTCTTCAGTAAAGGTAAAGAGACTGCAACTCTGTGTCCTCGTTCTTCACTGCACCTTACATCATCCACCATCACCACCTACACTTCCGGGAAGCCCTGGGGATACACTTCACCTGTGGGAAGGTATACCATCTTGCTGCCATAACATCACCCCAGCGGATCCCTAAGCAGCGTCGGTCACCCTGACCGAATACCACAGGTGGCGTCATGAACTACCCCTTTAAAGACCTTTCCCAAAACCATAAAAACTCTTTCCTTTATTGGACGTCCCTCAAAAGGCCACGGACCGGGTCGGGCCACTGTGACATCCCCTGAACTGAAGGACCCAGTGCCGAGTACCCCATTGCAGTTATGGAGCGCCCCCAAACGCAGGGCCGCGGGGTACTCGATACCGGGCCTCTCTATCTCGGTTCTGGGGTTGTCACGGTGGCTAGACCCGGTCCGTGACCCTGCTAAGGGGCGTCCAATGAAAGATGTGATGATGGTGCGTGGTGCAGGTCACGATGAATAACGAGGGCACAGGGTTGCAGTCTCTTTACCTCTTTACTGAAGGCTTCATGATCCTCAATCCAGAGTACTGCTAACAGGGCTGGCTGAGACCGGCCGGTCCGAAGGCACATCCAGAGTTTCCTTTGCAGGTAGAAATCAGTGCCTACCTTCTAGCGCCTGTGTGTTGTAGTACCTCCCTGCTGAGCACCACGGGATAGTCCTCACAACTGTTGTGTCTGTTTCTGATGTTCTCTCTCACAACTCGTATTCTGATGTTCTTTCTCCATCCCCCAGATATGGATAGGACGCACCCGTATGACGGGTAGGCCTGGAGTTCTTCTGGGACCCTAGTGTCGCCCCTCTCCCACAATTGCCCCCTATGTCTGCTTAGGTGATTTAGGTGAGACAGCCAACCTAAAATTAACTGTCCTGCCGCTGTTTGAAGTATTGCTTGGAGCCTAATACTTCCTCGGCGTTCCGGCCACCGGCTACGCGCCTCAGTAGGATGTTGCCTCGATCTTACGGCACGACTCCTACTCGCTTTATCTCCTTTTTGCTGCGATCTCGTTTCTCACTTCTCCACAGTAAACCTCGCTTCTTTTCCTTTCTTAGGATGCCACCACATCAAGTGCAGGCACGGCTCCGTAACGTTCTGTTCTGTTCGCTAGGCCACTGTCAGGATCCCACCCCTGACAGAGACCCCCCTGAATCTTCCCCTGCAACACCCTCTGCCACAGAATGTTGCCTGGATCCAACCCAGTCAGCTTCTGACTAACTTCCTATCCAGCCCCCAGTTTTACCAGATTGTGAGGAGTGGCCTAATACATAGAACCCTTTGCTCCCCCTGGTGGCCAGAATGTGAAGTGTAAAGTGTGACTGTGATACCTGGTCAGGTGAACTCCTTAAGTGCCATCAGACGTACCATCACTCCCCTTAGCAGCGGAGCGTCAATACTGCAACGACCAGGACTCTGGGGCGCTGCACTTACGTGGGGGCGATCCAGCAGCATTTTGCTTGTTTAGTATAATACACCCCATAGTCCTCCATATATTATAATGTGCACCTCAGTCCTTCATATAGTATAATACACTCCTCAGTCCTCCATATAGTATAATACACTCCTCAGTCCTCCATATAGTATAATACACTCCTCAGTCCTCCATATAGTATTATACACTCCACATAGTCCTCCATATAGTATAATTCACTCCTCATAGACCTCCATATACTGCAATTCCTCCATATAGTATAATACACTCCTCAGTTCTCCAAATAGTATAATACATTCCTCAGGCCTCCAAATAGTATAATACATTCCTCATAGTGCTCCATATAGTATAATGCCCCGCCATTGTCATCCATGTAGTACAATTCACTTCCCATAGTATAATGCACCCCATAGTTCTTCATATAGTATAATGTATTCCCCATAGTGCTCGATACAGCATAATGCAACCCACATATAGTATAATGATGCCACCCCAGAATATAATGCAGCCACCCCACAGAATATATTGTAGCCCCCTGAGTATAATGTAACCCCCAGAGAATATAATGCAGCCCCCTCATATAGTATAATGCAGCCCCTGCATATATAATATATGGTAGCCCCCTCATAGAGCATAATGCACAGCCCCCATAGAATGTAATACAGCCAGCCCCCATAGAATGTAACACAGCACAGCCCCCTTAGAATGTAATACAGCCAGCCCCCATAGAATGTAATGCAGCCAGCCCCCATAGAATGTAATGCAGCCCCCCAATAGCCCCACAATCCAGTTATCACTTAGTGATATATTTAAAAAAAAACAAAAAAAACACTCACCTCTCCTCGTGCCCAGCGCTGCTCCTGGCTCCGGTCTCAGCAGCTGCAGTCTGGCCGGTCACACAGCAGGTGCGCGATGATATGACCTCATCGTGCACCCGCAGTGTCAGCGCCAGGCAGAGCGGGGAATGATGGGAGAGGGAGCGTCAGCAGACGCTCTCTCCTCCATCATTGCATTCAACTGTACCGGCGTCATAGATGCCGGTATAGTTGAATGCGGCGGCGCTGGCGGGGGGGTGAGTCGGCGGCGGGGGGGTGAGTCGGCACTGGCGAGTGGCCCACGACTGCCACCGGCCCTTCTGGCATTTGCCAGAACTGCCCGATGGCTAGTCCGGCCCTGGAGTGAACCCACTGTCCAGTCTATTTCCAATCACCTTCATCCCATCCTGGAAGTCCGAGCTTAAGTGAATAAACTCGGGCATGACTGACCTGTCCCAGGCCAGAGTCAGAGGGCTGGGAGAGGGGAAAACCTGATGGACCAGCTGCCTGTTCCCCAGCCTTTGAAGCCTGCCTGGTTGCTACATCGCTGGATGAAAGGGACTGTTCGTTGGTTGGTCGATGAGGGGCTGCTTCAACAGAGGAAGATCCAGGTTCTATAGTGCTGCTACAGGTTCTGTGTGTAAAATAAAAGAAAAACATTACTAAAAATGTATACGATTGTATTTGTACTTCGAAAGCATCACTTTTAACCCGCATCTCCTGTCTGATATCCTTATTGAAGCGATAATTCATCGAACGCCAACGAACTTTTACTCTCTTCATTGTGAAGGGGGATGAAAAAAAAAATTGTAAAAAAAGACAACATTTACAGCAAAACAGAGACCACATTGCAATACTTATGAAAATCCTTTCTGACTTTTGGCCTTGCATGGTCCCAATCATCCAACAGTGATCTGGCCACTTCTTCCCAGAGTCATTGAATCAATACTGAGTCGGAATAATTATGATTACGGGGTCCCACAATGCTACACGCTCTTGAACCAGTGGAATGAGTAGGTCATTTTCAATGATATGTTGACCTTCCTCAGGTTGTCGAACCTATAGATCAAATAAAATAAGAATAAAACGTCATACAGTTTTAAAGATACAAACCTGAAAAAAAATCCAATTACAAGTCTGATAATGAAAAGAATACTTACACCCCGTCTTTCCTCCTCAGGAATTTGAACCCAACGACCCTGGAAAGATTCATTTCCACTTGACTGCTCCTGTTCTTCCGCACTGGAAGGTTCCTGTAAAGAAAATACATGATTTACCAAATATGTAGTATTGCCAGTCAATACATACCAATCAGTATATCAACCGTGATTACATAATCAGTGTCATGTCCACCCTGGGAAGCAGTCAGGTCTTCACTGAGGGACATGTTTGAAGAGCAGGAAGCAGTCAAGTGAAACACCACAGAAAAGAACAGATAACAAAATTTTAACTTCTTAAAAGAACCAAAGCAAAAAAAAAAATTTGAAGGCCAATAATTACATTACAGGCAGCAGTCCAACAGCACAGCAGGCAGCACAGCATCGGAAAAGCAGCACAACACGGGGACAGCAGCACCACATCGGAAAAGCAGCACAAAACGGGGACAGCAGCACCGCCCAGTCTACAAGGAACAAAAAAAAAGGAAAACATAAGACACAAAGTGACGAAGGGTGTGAGACTGGGCAGAGTGTGAGACTGGGCAGAGCAACATAGTACACACACTCATACTTACACAGGGCCACAGGAGCAATCCACAACAGGTAATCACGGAAAGGAAGGAGCAAGCCAGGCAAGGAGTCCAGGACAGGAGAAAAACACAGTTTGGAAAAAACAGAAAACAAAACATAAGTACAGAGTACAGAATGCAGTGAGAGACGGACATATATTTTCAAAGCTTCTATACTTACATCCAGTTTTGTCCAGAGTCTTGTGCTTGCATCCAGAGTTTTGAGAGTAATGCACTACCTGTCTCCAGACCCCCTTTTATACATCTGGGATTTTGCAGGTGATGACATCATTTCCTGGACATGATTAGTGTGAAGTACGCATGCGTATCAAACGCATGCGTACTTATGTCCTTGAGTACCAATGGGTTCCCATAGACAGTAATATGTTGTTTTGATGCACTCATCCGCATGCGTAGGTCTGTGCTAAATTGACGCCTCAAAAAATGCAACATGTTGCGTTTGCCGCACACTGCGAAATGAAGCATGCGTATGCATCCACATGCGAACGCATGCTAACGCATGTCCCTGCGTACACAATGTTAAATATACAGGTCCTTCTGAAAAAATTAGCATATAGTGTTAAATTTCATTATTTACCATAATGTAATGATTACAATTAAACTTTCATATATTATAGATTCATTATCCACCAACTGAAATTTGTCAGGTCTTTTATTGTTTTAATACTGATGATTTTGGCCTACAACTCCTGATAACCCAAAAAACCTGTCTCAATAAATTAGCATATTTCACCCGTCCAATCAAATAAAAGTGTTTTTTAATAACAAACAAAAAAAACATCAAATAATAATGTTCAGTTATGCACTCAATACTTTGTCGGGAATCCTTTGGCAGAAATGACTGCTTCAATGCGGCGTGGCATGGAGGCAATCAGCCTGTGACACTGCTGAGATGTTATGGAGGCCCAGGATGCTTCAATAGCGGCCTTAAGCTCATCCAGAGTGTTGGGTCTTGCGTCTCTCAACTTTCTCTTCACAATATCCCACAGATTCTCTATGGGGTTCAGGTCAGGAGAGTTGGCTGGCCAATTGAGCACAATAATACCATGGTCAGTAAACCATTTACCAGTGGTTTTGGCACTGTGAGCAGGTGCCAGGTCGTGCTGAAAAATGAAATCTTCATCTCCATAAAGCATTTCAGCCGATGGAAGCATGAAGTGCTCCAAAATCTCCTGATAGCTAGCTGCATTGACCCTGCCGTTGATGAAACACAGTGGACCAACACCAGCAGCTGACATGGCACCCCACACCATCACTGACTGTGGGTACTTGACACTGGACTTCAGGCATTTTGGCATTTCCTTCTCCCCAGTCTTCCTCCAGACTCTGGCACCTTGATTTCCGAATGACATGCAAAATTTGCTTTCATCAGAAAAAAGTACTTGGGACCACTTAGCAACAGTCCAGTGCTGCTTCTCTGTAGCCCAGGTCAGGCGCTTCTGCCGCTGTTTATGGTTCAAAAGTGGCTTTACCTGGGGAATGCGGCACCTGCAGCCCATTTCCTGCACACGCCTTTCCACACCAGACTCAGTCCACTGCTTCCTCAGGTTCCCCAAGGTCTGGAATCGGTCCTTCTCCACAATCTTCCTCAGGGTCCGGTGTCATGATTCTCAATGGCGAGAGAACATAGCCCAGCATATATAAGAACTAGCTCTTGGAAGATGGAATCTAAACTGACCATGAACTAAACCTGCCGCACAATTAACAGTGGCCGGGTAGCGTGCCTACGTTTTATCCCTAGACGCCCAGCGCCAGCCGGAGGACTAACTAATCCTAGCAGAGGAAAATACAGTCCTGGCTCACCTCTAGAGAAATTTCCCCAAAAGGCAGACAGAGGCCCCCACATATATTGGCGGTGATTTTAGATGAAATGACAAACGTAGTATGAAAATAGGTTTAGCAAAATCGAGGTCCGCTTACTAGATAGCAGGAAGACAGAAAGGGTACTTTCATGGTCAGCTGAAAACCCTATCAAAACACCATCCAGAAATTACTTTAAGACTCTAGTATTAACTCATAACACCAGAGTGGCAATTTCAGATCACAAGAGCTTTCCAGACACAGTAACGAAACAGCAGCTGTGAACTGGAACAAAATGCAAAAACAAACAAGGACGAAAGTCCAACTTAGCTGGGAGTTGTCTAGTAGCAGGAACATGCAAAGAAAGGCTTCTGATTACATTGTTGACCGGCATGAAACTGACAGAGGAGCAAGGTTATATAGAGACTCCCACATCCTGATGGGAACAGGTGAACAGAGAGGATGATGCACACAAGTTCAATTCCACCAGTGGCCACCGGGGGAGCCCAGAATCCAATTTCACAACAGTACCCCCCCCTCAAGGAGGGGGCACCGAACCCTCACCAGAACCACCAGGGCGATCAGGATGAGCCCTATGAAAGGCACGGACAAGATCGGAGGCATGAACATCAGAGGCAGTCACCCAAGAATTATCCTCCTGACCGTATCCCTTCCATTTGACCAGATACTGGAGTTTCCGTCTGGAAACACGGGAGTCTAAGATCTTTTCCACAACGTACTCCAACTCACCCTCAACCAACACCGGAGCAGGAGGCTCAACGGAAGGCACAACCGGTACCTCATACCTGCGCAATAATGACCGATGAAAAACATTATGAATAGAAAAAGATGCAGGGAGGTCCAAATGGAAGGACACAGGGTTAAGAATCTCCAATATCTTGTACGGGCCGATGAACCGAGGCTTAAACTTAGGAGAAGAAACCCTCATAGGGACAAAACGAGAAGACAACCACACCAAGTCCCCAACACAAAGCCGAGGACCAACACGACGACGGCGGTTGGCAAAAAGCTGAGTCTTCTCCTGGGACAACTTCAAATTGTCCACTACCTGCCCCCAAATCTGATGCAACCTCTCCACCACAGCATCCACTCCAGGACAATCCGAAGATTCCACCTGACCGGAGGAAAATCGAGGATGAAACCCCGAATTACAGAAAAACGGGGACATCAAGGTGGCAGAGCTGGCCCGATTATTGAGGGCGAACTCCGCCAATGGCAAAAAAGCAACCCAATCATCCTGATCCGCAGACACAAAACACCTCAAATATGTCTCCAAGGTCTGATTAGTCCGCTCGGTCTGGCCATTAGTCTGAGGATGGAAAGCAGACGAAAAAGACAAATCTATGCCCATCCTAGCACAGAATGCCCGCCAAAATCTAGACACGAATTGGGTCCCTCTGTCAGAAACGATATTCTCCGGAATACCATGCAAACGAACAACATTTTGAAAAAACAGAGGAACCAACTCGGAAGAAGAAGGCAACTTAGGCAAGGGAACCAAATGGACCATCTTAGAGAAACGGTCACACACCACCCAGATGACAGACATCTTCTGAGAAACAGGCAGATCCGAAATAAAATCCATCGAGATGTGCGTCCAAGGCCTCTTCGGAATAGGCAAGGGCAACAACAATCCACTAGCCCGAGAACAACAAGGCTTGGCCCGAGCACAAACGTCACAAGACTGCACAAAGCCTCGCACATCTCGTGACAGGGAAGGCCACCAGAAGGACCTTGCCACCAAATCCCTGGTACCAAAGATTCCAGGATGACCTGCCAACGCAGAAGAATGAACCTCAGAGATGACTCTACTGGTCCAATCATCAGGAACAAACAGTCTACCAGGTGGGCAACGATCCGGTCTATCCGCCTGAAACTCCTGCAAGGCCCGCCGCAGGTCTGGAGAAACGGCAGACAATATCACTCCATCCTTAAGGATACCTGTGGGCTCAGAATTACCAGGGGAGTCAGGCTCAAAACTCCTAGAAAGGGCATCCGCCTTAACATTCTTAGAACCCGGTAGGTATGACACCACAAAATTAAACCGAGAGAAAAACAACGACCAGCGCGCCTGTCTAGGATTCAGGCGCCTGGCAGACTCAAGGTAAATTAAATTTTTGTGGTCAGTCAATACCACAACCTGATGTCTGGCCCCCTCAAGCCAGTGACGCCACTCCTCAAAAGCCCACTTCATGGCCAAAAGCTCCCGATTCCCAATATCATAATTCCGCTCGGCGGGCGAAAATTTACGGGAAAAAAAAGCACAAGGTCTCATCACGGGGCAGTCGGAACTTCTCTGCGACAACACCGCCCCAGCTCCGATTTCAGAAGCGTCGACCTCAACCTGAAAAGGAAGAGCAACATCAGGCTGACGCAACACAGGGGCGGAAGAAAAGCGGCGCTTAAGCTCCCGAAAGGCCTCCACAGCATCAGGGGACCAATCAGCAACATCAGCACCCTTCTTAGTCAAATCACTCAATGGTTTAACAACATCAGAAAAACCAGCAATAAATCGACGATAAAAGTTAGCAAAGCCCAAAAATTTCTGAAGACTCTTAAGAGAAGAGGGTTGCGTCCAATCACAAATAGCCTGAACCTTGACAGGATCCATCTCGATGGAAGAGGGGGAAAAAATGTATCCCAAGAAGGAAATCTTTTGAACCCCAAAAACGCACTTAGAACCCTTCACACACAAGGAATTAGACCGCAAAACCTGAAAAACCCTCCTGACCTGCTGGACATGAGAGTCCCAGTCATCCGAAAAAATCAGAATATCATCCAGATACACAATCATAAATTTATCCAAATAATCGCGGAAAATGTCATGCATAAAGGACTGGAAGACTGAAGGGGCATTTGAAAGACCAAAAGGCATCACCAAATACTCAAAGTGGCCCTCGGGCGTATTAAATGCGGTTTTCCACTCATCCCCCTGCTTGATTCGCACCAAATTATACGCCCCACGGAGATCAATCTTAGAGAACCACTTGGCCCCCTTTATACGAGCAAACAAATCAGTCAGCAGTGGTAATAACGGATATTGATATTTAACCGTGATTTTATTCAAAAGTCGATAATCAATACACGGCCTCAAAGAGCCATCTTTCTTAGACACAAAGAAAAAACCGGCTCCTAAGGGAGATGACGAAGGACGAATATGTCCCTTTTCCAAGGACTCCTTTATATATTCTCGCATAGCAGCGTGTTCAGGCACAGACAGATTAAATAAACGACCCTTAGGGTATTTACTACCCGGGATCAAATCTATGGCACAATCGCACTCCCGGTGCGGAGGTAGTGAACCAAGCTTGGGTTCTTCAAAAACGTCACGATAGTCAGACAAGAATTCAGGAATCTCAGAGGGAATAGATGATGAAATGGAAACCAAAGGTACGTCCCCATGAGTCCCTTTACATCCCCAGCTTAACACAGACATAGCTTTCCAGTCGAGGACTGGGTTATGAGATTGCAGCCATGGCAATCCTAGCACCAAAACATCATGTAGATTATACAGCACCAGAAAGCGAATAATCTCCTGGTGATCCGGATTAATACGCATAGTTACTTGTGTCCAGTATTGTGGTTTATTACTAGCCAATGGGGTGGAGTCAATCCCCTTCAGAGGTATAGGAGCTTCCAAAGGCTCCAAATCATACCCACAGCGTTTGGCAAAGGACCAATCCATAAGACTCAAAGCGGCGCCAGAGTCGACATAGGCGTCCGCGGTAATAGATGATAAAGAACAAATCAGGGTCACAGATAGAATAAACTTAGACTGTAAAGTGCTAATTGAAACAGACTTGTCAAGCTTCTTAGTACGCTTAGAGCATGCTGATATAACATGAGTTGAATCACCACAATAGAAGCACAACCCATTTTTTCATCTAAAATTCTGCCGCTCGCTTCTGGACAGAATTCTATCACATTGCATATTTTCTGGCGTCTTCTCAGTAGACACTGCCAAATGGTGCACAGGTTTGCGCTCCCGCAGACGCCTATCGATCTGAATAGCCATTGTCATGGACTCATTCAGACCCGCAGGCACAGGGAACCCCACCATAACATCCTTAATGGCATCAGAGAGACCTTCTCTGAAAATCGCCGCCAGGGCGCACTCATTCCACTGAGTAAGCACAGACCATTTACGGAATTTTTGGCAGTATATTTCAGCTTCATCTTGCCCCTGAGATAGGGACATCAAAGCTTTTTCCGCCTGAAGCTCTAAATGAGGTTCCTCATAAAGCAACCCCAAGGCCAGAAAAAACGCATCCACATTGAGCAACGCAGGATCCCCTGGTGTCAATGCAAAAGCCCAATCTTGAGGGTCGCCCCGGAGCAAGGAAATTACAATCCTGACCTGCTGTGCAGGATCTCCGGCAGAGCGAGATTTCAGGGACAAAAACAATTTGCAATTATTTTTAAAATTTTGAAAGCAAGATCTATTCCCTGAAAAAAATTCAGGCAAAGGAATTCTAGGTTCAGACATAGGTGCATGAACAACAAAATCTTGCAAATTTTGTACCTTCGTGGCGAGATTATTCAAACCTGTAGCTACACTCTGAAGATCCATTTCAAACAGGTGAACACAGAGCCATTCAAGGATTAGAAGGAGAGAAAGAGAGGAAGGCTGCAGTATAGGCAGACTAGCAAGTGATTCAATTATGAGCACACTCAGAACTAGAGAAAAAAAAAAAAAAAAAAATTTCAGCAGACTTCTTTTTTCTCTCCTTTCTCAGCCAATAATTTAACCCTTCATGGCCGGTCAAACTGTCATGATTCTCAATGGCGAGAGAACATAGCCCAGCATATATAAGAACTAGCTCTTGGAAGATGGAATCTAAACTGACCATGAACTAAACCTGCCGCACAATTAACAGTGGCCGGGTAGCGTGCCTACGTTTTATCCCTAGACGCCCAGCGCCAGCCGGAGGACTAACTAATCCTAGCAGAGGAAAATACAGTCCTGGCTCACCTCTAGAGAAATTTCCCCAAAAGGCAGACAGAGGCCCCCACATATATTGGCGGTGATTTTAGATGAAATGACAAACGTAGTATGAAAATAGGTTTAGCAAAATCGAGGTCCGCTTACTAGATAGCAGGAAGACAGAAAGGGTACTTTCATGGTCAGCTGAAAACCCTATCAAAACACCATCCAGAAATTACTTTAAGACTCTAGTATTAACTCATAACACCAGAGTGGCAATTTCAGATCACAAGAGCTTTCCAGACACAGTAACGAAACAGCAGCTGTGAACTGGAACAAAATGCAAAAACAAACAAGGACGAAAGTCCAACTTAGCTGGGAGTTGTCTAGTAGCAGGAACATGCAAAGAAAGGCTTCTGATTACATTGTTGACCGGCATGAAACTGACAGAGGAGCAAGGTTATATAGAGACTCCCACATCCTGATGGGAACAGGTGAACAGAGAGGATGATGCACACAAGTTCAATTCCACCAGTGGCCACCGGGGGAGCCCAGAATCCAATTTCACAACAGTCCGGTCACCTCTTCTCATTGTACAGCGTTTTCTGCCACATTGTTTCCTTCCAACAGACTTACCATTGAGGTGCCTTGATACAGCACTCTGGGAACAGCCTATTTGTTGAGAAATTTCTTTCTGGGTCTTACGCTCTTGCTTGAGGGTGTCAATGATGGCCTTCTTGACATCTGTCAGGTCGCTAGTCTTACCCATGATGGGGGTTTTGAGTAATGAACCAGGCAGGGAGTTTTTAAAAGCCTCAGGTATCTTTTGCATGTGTTTAGAGTTAATTAGTTGATTCAGAAGATTAGGGTAATAGGTCAGTTAGAGAACCTTTTCTTGATATGCTAATTTATTGAGACAGGTTTTTTGGGTTATCAGGAGTTGTAGGCCAAAATCATCAGTATTAAAACAATAAAAGACCTGACAAATTTCAGTTGGTGGATAATGAATCTATAATATATGAAAGTTTAATTGTAATCATTACATTATGGTAAATAATGAAATTTAACACTATATGCTAATTTTTTCAGAAGGACCTGTATGTACGCAAGATACATGCGGATCGATACGCAGGTAATACACCTTTAAATATGGCAGGCAGTGGAGCTGCAGGAAGCCATCCCTGGCTTGCTCCCTGCCTCACGCTTGTGCAGCTATAGATTATAATGAGTTCCCCAAAATCCATGGGCCCATGGTAGTAGTAAGGATTATAACCCTTAGGTTGTCTTTTCAAAGATTGACCAGTGTACATAATATATTGTAAAACTGAAAATTTGTCACAGTAAATCTGAGTCTAGGTAAAGGAGTGGTTCCCTGAAAGAGCTGGAAATAAATCTGACATCTAGAAAATTGACCTTAGCAACAGGACCTTGCTCCAGCCCAGGGGTCTCAAATACGCGGGCCGCATGCAGCCCCTCAGGCTGCTTCATGTGGCCCTCGGGCACTGTAGACCCTTGGCATCCTTGCCGGGTTCAGGGGATCAGCCAACGACAGTGTTTTATTTCAGCTGAATGTGCGTCCTTAGATGTAATGAAATTATGTACCTGCTGAGGTAGAGAAGTGGGGGAGCAGCAGTGGTGGAGCTGGGGGTCACAAGAGGCAGTAGCCGGCTGCCGCGGCTAACCCCGTGTCTGCTGCTAAAAAGAAATGAATATTCACAAATCTCTATGCCCATGGAAGTGGAGAGCAGTGAATATTAATTCCTTTTTAATTGCGGACATGGTAAGAAAAGCCGCCGGCTTCCTATAGCTGCCGGGTGATTATGTGTGCCCGCTACTAAAGAGAATTAACATTCACTGCTCTCCACGCCTATGGGAGTGGCGATCAGTGAATATTCATTCCCTTAAGAAGCGGGCACACGAGATCGCCCAGCCGCACGAAGCCGGCTACTGTGCCCGCTATTAAAGATCAATGAATATTCACTGCTCTCCACTCCTATAGTCTCGGTGTGGAAAGCAGTGAGTATGCTGGCAGATGTCCTCTGCTTGTAAGCAGGGAATGATGTCACTGCCATGCACTGCTTACAAGCATAAATCAGCTGCTGTTATCAGAACAGGACGCTGTGAGGGAGCGCAGGGAGGGTAAGTAGAATGGTTTATTTTTTGAATGTTTTTCTGATGGGTGCCATGTATACCAGGATAGTGATGAGGGGGCCATGAGGCGACCATGCATACCAGGTTGGTGCTCATAGATTATGTTTGTGTCCCCGCAGCTGCATGATTTGCGACTGTTAGACAACCTGAACACATGCAGGGATTGACTGTTTGTTAGGGAATCCTGGCATGTATTCAGGCTGTCTAGCAGCCGCAAATCAGGCAGCTGCAGGGACTCAAACATAATCTACGAGCACGCCCAAGATACTTGGAGACCACCCGAGCATGCTCGGAAAATTCGAGTAACGAGCACACTCACTCATCACTACTAATTTTCTCCTTGGGCCACACTTTTAGAGCCAAATATCAATTTTGATGTGTTTTTTTTTTACAATTTTTTTTTACTTTGACACAAAATTGCATAAAGGTGTCCTAGTATATAAAGTGCTGAGTGGCATTTTGACAATGTATCAGACGTTACTTGCAGAAAATATACAGCTATTGAGAGTGAAGGTAAATTTATTATTTAACCCCTTAGTGACCACCAATACATCTTTTACTGATCTGCGATATAAGAGAATATCATCCCCATACAGGGGACAATCCTGCAACTCTCAGCTGTACACTATAGCTGACAACTTGCTGCATCAGCCACGATCAATGTTGGCACCAATTATGGTCTTTTAACCCCTTAAATGCGGCTGTCAATAGTGGCTACAGCATCTAGATGGTTAGCAGAGTGTGGGGGCTTCCTCTTTAACCCCATCAGCACCCTGAGATATTGACCGTTTGGTCCTGATATTTGCCATGGCAATTCATGACCAAATAACGGCCTTAAAGTCTTCCAGCTACAGCAGCTTGTTCAGAAGTAATCAACATTTAGGTGGTAAAAATAAACTTTTTCATTCTTGTCATGTCACTTTGCATTAATTCCTGAAATGCACCTGAAAGGTTAATGATGTACCCGAAACCAATTTTGAATATGTTGAGGGGTGTGGGTTTTAAAATAGTATCACTTTTATGGGTTTTTCCAATATATAGGACTCCCAAAGTCACTTCAAAACTGAACAGGTCCCTAAAAAAATAGGGTTTGTAAATTTCCTTGAAAAAATAAAAAAATACTGTTATATTTTTAAACCTTCTAAAATGCTAAGAAAATAAAATTAAATTTTACAAATGGTGCTGATGTAAAGCAGACATGAGGGAGATGTTATTTATTAATGTTTTTTGTGTGGTATGGCTATCTGGATTAAAGGGATAATAATCATTCAAAGTTCACACAATGGAAAAGAACCAATTTTGAAATATTGATGCTTCAGTATTCACTAGATGGCACTCTTTTCCACATCCTGTACCACTCTAAGACTTAACATGAGGGCGCTGAAATGGTTGAAGTCAGTGTAAGGTTCCTATGGAAACAAACGAATGATCCTCTTAGGAATAAAATGCGAAACAATTGTGCAGCAGAAACATTGATTTGGCTGAAGGATATTAATATTTGTTAACCCCTTGACAACCTGTGACGTACATTTTCGTCACAAGTTGCAAGGACCCGTTTGGCCATTGGGCAAATCTAACAATTGACATTGGCCTGTCAACGTTTAACATGATTGGCATCCTTAGGCCGGGGACACACACAACGTATAAAAAAAGGTCCGTTTTTCACGGACGAGAATCGCACAAATGTTTCCAAAACAGTGATCCGTGTGCAGTGCGAGGATGCGATTTCCTCGCATCAAATGATCCCTTTGACATCCGTGTGACATCCCTATGGCATCCGTATGCCGAGATCTTCTCGCAGGCTTGCAAAACTGACATCTAATGGATTTATGTGCTCAAATGTTCGTTAAAACATATATACAGTATACATATATATATATATATGTCATTGAGACACATATATATATATTCTGTATTTATATTTAATTCAGCACGAGATATGTTAAAAGCCGGTAATTCAATTGCCGGCTTTTCATTACTCCTGCCTAAACCCGACATGATATGAGACATGGTTTACATACAGTAAACCATCTCATATCCCCCTTTTTTTTGCATGTTCCACACTACTAATGTTAGTAGTGTGTATGTGCAAAATGTGGGCGCTGTAGCGTGTAAAATAAAGGGTTAAATCGCGGAAAAAATTGACGTGGGCTCCCGCGCAATTTTCTCCGCCAGAGTGGTAAAGCCAGTGACTGAGGGCAGATATTAATAGCCTAGAGAGGGACCATGGTTATTGGCCCCCCCTGGCTACAAACATCTGCCCCCAGCCACCCCAGAAAAGGCACATCTGGAAGATGCGCCTATTCTGGCACTTGGCCACTCTCTTCCCACTCCCGTGTAGCGGTGGGATATGGGGTAATGAAGGGTTAATGCCACCTTGCTATTGTAAGGTGACATTAAGCCAGATTAATAATGGAGAGGCGTCAATTATGACACCTATCCATTATTAATCCAATTGTCTGAATGGGTTAAAAAACACACACACATTATTAAAAAGTATTTTAATGAAATAAACAAACAGGTTGTTTTAGTATTTTATTGTTCTCTCAATCCATCCGGAACACCCTCGCTTGGCAAAATAATAAACCCACAATATACATACCTTCTGATGAACTGTCAGGTCCCACGAGGTAATCCATCCGAAGGGGTTAATTATTTTACAGGCAGGAGCTGCGCTAAAGCACTCGCTCGTGTCTGTAATCCCCGGGTGATGAAAGGAAAGCTGAGTGATCTGTACTTACATTGAGTTGCGGTGAGGCGCCCTCTGGTGGATGAACTCATATGAACTCGAGCGTGGGAACTTTTCCAAGGCTCCAGTTCATGAGAACATCCACCAGAGGGCGCCTCACCGCAACTCAATGTGAGTACAGATCACCCAGCTTTCCTTCATTCCCCGGGGTTACAGGCACGAGCGAGTGCTTTAGCGCAGCTCCTGCCTGTAAAATAATTAACCCCTTCAGATGGATTACCTCGTGGGACCTGACAGTTCATCAGAGAGGGTATGTATATTGTTGGTTTATTATTTTTCCAAGCGAGGGTGTTCCGGATGGATTGAGAGAGCAATAAAATACTAAAACAACCTGTTTGTTTCTTTCATTAAAATACTTTTTAATAATGTGTGTGTGTTTTATTAACCATTTCGTACTATTGTATTAATAATGGATAGGTGACATAACTGACGCCTCTCCATTATTAATCTGGCTTAATGTCACCTTACAATAGCAAGGTGGCATTAACACTTCAGGGGGGGGCAATAACCATGGACCCTCTCTAGGCTATTAATATCTGCCCTCAGTCACTGGCTTTACCACTCTGGCGGAGAAAATTGCGCGGGAGCCCACGCCAATTTTTTCCGCCATTTAACCCTTCATTTTACAAGCTACAGCGCCCACATTTTGCACATACACACTACTAACATTATATACTAGCGAAAAAGAAAGGAGCATGGATACTCAAGTTTATAGGAAAATATTAAATTTTATTTAGAGATACTCAAAATATCATACAAATAAAATCAAATAGCATGACAGAATAAATAACACAATTCCAGCATGCGGACAGGAGGAAGAACAACCAGTACACTAGGAGATAGGACACACTACCAAATACGACCTGGGCAAGTCTCAAATGGTATAAAGCTGCATGCTTACTGTGAGAAAAAGTCACAGAGGGAAACAACGCCCTCTACACATAATACCTATTCATGTCCCAGTATGGCTAGTATCGTGTGACCAGTAAGAACTTACCCATAGTGGATCGCGGTCTGTGTGTTGCCTTCCCACTACCCCTGACGTGCGTTTCGCACGATGGCTTTTTCAAAGTAGTGTGGAATATGCAAAAAAAAAAAGGGATATGAGATGGTTTACTGTATGTAAACCATGTCTCATATCCTGTCGGGTTTCGGAAGGAGAAATGAAAAGCCGGCAATTGAATTACCGGCTTTTCTCTAACACCGGTGCGTATTTCTCGCAAGTCACACTGCTGGTCCGTGTGGAATCCGATTTTTTCTCGCCCCCATAGACTTGCATTGGCGAGTCTCGGCCGAGATACGCTGACAATCGCAGCCTGCTGCGATTTCACTCGGATCCTGAATACGGCGGAGAAAATATCGGATGATGGGAGCTGCACCATAAATTAACATTGGGCCGAGTGCTATGCGATTTTTTATCGCATAGCACTCGTCCGTATTACGGTCTAGTGTGACCCCGGCCTTAGCTGTAGTGATGCAGAGAAACAACTGCTTCACAACGTACTCTGGCATGCAGCATGCTGCAGGCTATTACTGGCTTGTATAAGGCCGGCATCATGCAAGGCACAACGTAACAGCATCATGCCTGCCAACTGCTGCAAGACAAGCTGAAAAAGAAGACAGAGGCTATGGCGGTTGAATGAGTTTTTTCTTTTTTTTACTTTTTAATATTGTGGAGCATGATATAGAGAGAAATACTGTTGAGGCCATACTTCACACAGGAGGCTGTGGGGAATCATACTGTGTATAGGAAATGAAATAGGATTGTTAAAAACATAATCATGCAGAGATACCTATACGAATCATTGACTATTGTACACATCACTAAGGTGCCTCAATGCATGTATATCCGGACTATAGTCAGGAAAAAACTGCCAACCTTATAGTAAATATCCCTCACAAACTTGCAGTCAAAAAATCCCATAAAAATATAACTTTATTGATGCACAAATAAAACAAATAACACTCAGAAAAGGTAAATGGACAACAGAGAGTACCAGGCTATGCAATGAATGGTGGTACATATGCCCACAGGCTCAAGGCCACATAGCTGCAATAACATCCATGCTGTATATTGGGGGCCTATGGCCAGAGGTATGCAAAAATCAATATCCCCAAATACTGCATAATAATAACACAATAGTATGAACAGGTATATAGAGTATAACTACCTGATATCACCGCAGCTTAGGAGCCAGGAGCACACCCGACGCGTGTTTCGGAGCACACAATGATCTTTATTCGTCTTACCCCGGTGTGGGATGATGAGAGAATAGATTTCCTTGATGTTACCATCCGTAAAGATGGATTTGGTCTATTACAGACTGATATTTTCAGGAAACAAACGTCTGCCAACACTCTGCTGCATGCTGCTTCCTGCCATCCGCGCCACATGATGCGAGCTGTTCCTGTAGGTCAGTTTCTCCGCCTTCGTCGGATCTGCTCTACCGATGCGGATTTTGAGGCGAGGGCAGAGGAATTGAAATCACGCTTTCTCTCTAGGGGCTATAGCCATCGTAGTGTTAAGCACGCATATCATCGTGCTAAACACTCTAACCGCAACAATCTTCTATATAATCGCACATTCAAACAATCTAAAAGTAGTGGTATGGTGAGGTTTGTGACATCCTACAATCCCCAACATGAGAAGGTGCCAATGGCACTAATTAAGGCATGGCCCATCTTAAAAGTTGATCCCATAATTGGGAAATTCCTTCCGGATTGCCCCTCAATTTCATTTCGACGGGCAAAAAATCTTCGTGATTGTTTGACACAAAGTCACTATGTCGGCAGATCGGTTCCTACATTTCTGGATTTGATGCGGCCAGGGGGTGGGTGTGTGCCGTGCGGGAGGTGTGTCGCCTGTCCTAATGTTGAAAGATGCACCTCTTTTGCGGATTCCAGGGGTACTATGGTATATGATATTAAACAGAATATATCGTGTGTCTCTAGGTACGTAATTTACTATGCTACGTGCCCATGTGGGCTTATTTACATTGGGCTGACGACACGTCAGCTTAAAGTACGTATCAGAGAACACGTCCTCGGGATACAGGCGGCTGCCACCTGCACGGACTCATCCACCCTTAAGACATTGCCACGGCATTTTAGGGAATTTCATCATTGTGATGCCTCCGGACTTAAGGTCCGGGGGATTTGTAGCGCCCCCCACTGCCGCAGGGCCGAGGGGTACCCGGTACCGGGCCTCTGAGTCTCTGCTCTGGGGTTGTCACGGTGGCTAGGCCCCGGTCCGTGACCCTGCCGAGGGGCGCACAGTTAAATAATGGATGACGGTGGTGGTGATGCTGTGATGGTGCGGTGCAGTTGTGGGGTGCAGGTCGCGGTAAATAACGAGGACACCAAGTTTGCAGTCTCTTTACCTCTTTACTGAAGATCTCTGGGTCCTCAGTCCGGATTCCGGATAACCAGGCTGCGCAAGTCCGGCCGGTCCAATGGCACCTCCAGAGTTCTCTTAGCAGGTGGAAATCTGTGCCTTCCTTCTAGCGCTATGTGTTGTGGTCCTTCCCTGCTGTGCTTACGGAAAGTCCCCACAACTGTTGTGTCCGTTTCTTAAGTTCCCTCACAACTCGATTAGATGATGTTCTGCTAATCCTCCGTCCCTCCCTGATGTTGCGGTTGGGACGGCACCCGTTTGACGGGTAGGCTCGGAGCTCTTCCGGGACCCTAGAGTCGCCCCTCTCCACAAGTTGCCCCCCAAGACTGCATAGGTGATTTAAGTGAGACAGCCCGCCTTAGACTGACTGTCCTGCCGCTGTTTAGAGTATTGCTTGAAGCTGAATATTGTAATACTCCCTCGGCGTTCCGGCCGCCGGTTGTGCGCCTCAGTGGGATGTTGCCTCGGTCTTACAGCACGACCCCTACTGGTATTCTCCTTATTGCTTTGATCTCGTTTCTCACTCAGCACAATCTATCTCGCTTCTGATCCTTCCTTGGGCACCGCCGCTATGCTGAGCAGGCACGGTCTCGTTACGTTCGCTCAGGTTGCCAGGCCTCTGTCAGGATCCCACCCCTGACAGGGACCCCACTGAATCTTCCCCCACAACACCCTCTGCCACAAGGTGTTGCCTGGTTCCAACCCAGTCAGCTTTCTGATCTAACTTCCTGCCTGACCCCCAGTTTACCCACAATGGTGGGGAGTGGCCTAGTGAATAGAACCCTTAGCTCCCCCTGGAGGCCCGACTGTGAAATGTATTGGTGTCTGTGATACCTGATCAGATGAACTCCTTCAGTGCCATCAGACGTACCATAGCTCCCCTTAGTGGCGGAGCCACAGTACTGCAACGACCAGGACTCTGGGGCGCTGCAGATTGATCTCCTAAACATCAATATTAGGGGGGGTAATCTTAGTAAACAGTTGGCCCAAGCAGAGACTAGATGGATCTGGACTCTTCAGACCATTAGTCCCAATGGGCTCAACGAAAATATCTCTTTTGTTCCTTTTCTGTGATTAGTTTCCCTGTGCACCCCCCGGGTACGCACTTTTTGGTAGGTTTTGATTTTATTTATTTTTAACTTTCATATCTTTGTATTAATATGCATATATTTTGTTGCTTTGAAGATGTGTTCGTAGGATGGAGCCTCGTTTTGGGTTATACTTCTGATGGATCTACATGTCTCGTCTATCAACATTGAGCCCATACAAGAAACTCTTCCCGTTATTTGTTATTTATGGACTATTTATGGACTCATATATATGAGTGTTCTGTAGTTTTTGTATTGTTATTAGTCTGTTTGTTCTGTCATAATTGTTACACATTTTACATATGTATTCTTGTATAGTGTTATTCCCATTACCTGTCTTCATCTTCCTGTGTATTATATGTGTTTCTTTCTTCTAATTGCTCCTTTTCTATTGCGCGGCCGTAGGTGGGCTGTTTTGCCCTCTTTGATTCCCATTTCCAATATGGCCGCGGCTGCTTCGCGCATGCGTGTTGGCCGGGGATGTGCTGCGGCCCGGCGTTCTCATGGCTATGCGGTGAGTGATCACGTGGGGCCCCAATATACAGCATGGATGTTATTGCAGCTATGTGGCCTTGAGCCTGTGGGCATATGTACCACCATTCAGTGCGTAGCCTGGTACTCTCTGTTGTCCATTTACCTTTTCTGAGTGTTATTTGTTTTATTTGTGCATCAATAAAGTTATATTTTTATGGGATTTTTTGACTGCAAGTTTGTGAGGGTTGTGTATAGGAAATGCCATGACGAGGCATCATAATGTATATAGGGTACCATGGGCTATTATACTGGGTATAGAAGGCTATGGCACATTGTGATATAGATAGGCAGTTGTAGGGGTCTGCATGCTGTGTATAGTGGAGCTATGGGGTGTCATACTGTATATAGCAGTTGTGGGGGTCTATTATACTGTGTATAGGGAGGTGTGAGGCAGTGAAGAGGATTATATGCAAGGGACGCTATGTATCCCCCAGGTTGCACATTGAAGCATATTAAGGCTGCTGGAGTGCACTGAAGTCACAGTTATAACTGTGGTTGCAATGCAGAATAAAAGTAATTGTAATCTTGTACAAGCTATTTGCTGAAGGCAGCTTTTGGAAAACCCGGCATGGGCTTTTATTTTTGGAGCGAACTACAGGATGGTAGTGGTGTGGTTCGCTCCCTCCAGCCAGGTTTTACAAGTGGCTCATGGCCACAGATTCCATTTAAAAACCCTGCAGTATGGGGTTTGGGTGTATCAATGTTTGTTTGCATGTGGCAGAGCAGGTGGCTCTGCAACAGCAGGTTATGGTGAGGTAACCCAGAGCCAAGAGCAGCGAACGCCTGGCACCTCTTAGCGTGACACGTTGGTTCAGTCGCCCTCGCCATCCAGTCTCGGATACAAACTGTTGTAACGGCCCGGCTGCTATCCGGATATCTGGAGGATACCATGGGCTGTTCATTTTGTGAGTTTTGGACAGTAAATACGTTTGCTTTGAACTTTCCTGGGTCACTACCTCATTACTGCACGGTGTGAACACTGCTGAACTACAGAGAACATGGGGTATCATACTGTGTAGAGGGGTGCTTTACAAGGCCCATATTTGCCTCTAGGCACCAGAGGTCCTTTGCCTTGGACAGTGGGCTGCAGACAGTAGCACCAGTATCAAGAGTTTAAAAAATGTATTTATTTTATTTATTTATTTTAATCTCCCCTCTTCACGCCTGTAGATCTAATAGTAAAACTGGCATCTTTGTGGAGAAGAGAGGTGCATTCATTTGTAATCGCATATTTATGACATCAATACAAATGAACCTCCCGGGTTAGAGAGACTCCAATCAGCTTGTTGTCCCAACGTCCCACAGTGTGCTTACGCTGCAGATGTCACTACAGCACAATGACATCACCTCATCAGAGGAGTACAATGGAGGAGAAAACATCAAAGCCAAGAGTTGGGCTCAAGCACTCAGAAAGCCGAAGATATAGAGGGACATTTACTGTAGATTCATAGTTACAGGATGCCTTAATTGTAGACTGAGGTTTAGGTGACTTTTACTGTAGAATTGGGTTTAGAGTGGCTTATAACGTGTGGTATACTGTAAGGGATAATATGGAGGAGGGGCAGTGTGAGAGGCACATTGTGGAGATTGTTCAGTTTGGAGAAGACCAACATGGGGGCTCAGTATGGAGAGAGGGCAGCATGGAGAACTTCATATGTAGAAGGGGCAAGCTGGGTGTTATTATGGAGAAGAGGCAGCATGGCAAGGTCAATATGAAGAAGGGGCATCGTTGGGGTATCTGTGGACAGAGGGCAGCATGGTGGGCTTAGTATACAGAAAAGACAGCATAGTTAGCCCAGTATGGAGAAAGGGCAGCACAGGGGGTTAGTATGGACAGTGTGTGTGGCTCAATATGGATAAAGGGCAGTGTGTAATTCCAACACAGAGAACAGAAAGCTTGGAGGCTCAGTATGGAGAAGGGGCAGCATGGGATGCCCTGTAAGGATGGAGGCAGCATGGAACAGGGACAGTTCAGGGGCACGGGATAGAGCATTTTTAGGACACAGCATGGATGATTATATATATTCAGGCGGCATTATAATAACACTATTATTTTTAAGGGCACCATGTAGGGGTGTTCTGAAGTAGACCAGTGAAGAGGCAAGTTTGAGGAGATAAACTGTGCTTTATAAAGTTATCATGGCACCCGGACCTATAAAGTATCTAAGTATCTGGATATAAGGGTGCATTTACATTAGCCAATCGCAGCTCTTAAAGGGATTGTCATCTCCCGCCTTGACTACTGCAACCTCCTACTTTGTGGCCTCCCTTCTAACACTCTCGCACCCCTCCAATCTATTCTAAACTCTGCCGTCCAACTAATCCACCTATCCCCCCACTATTCCCTGACCTTTCCCCTCTGTCAATCCCTTCATTGGCTCCCCATTACCCAGAGACTCCAGTTGAAAACCCTAACCATGGCATACAAAGCTATTTTTTCTCGCATAGCACTCGTCCGTATTCTTCTCTAGTATGACTCCGGCCTTAGTGCGGCAAACATTCTTTAAATTCCTGGTTGGTTTGTTCATTGGATTTCGCACACAAAATCCCAAATTTGTCTGCTGCATTGTATCCTTAATTCCAACAATTCTTGTTGAGGGCGCTAGTGTCATTTTTTATTTGTATTTTTATATCTATAGAGTCATTTCATTCAAACAAGCACAGGCCTATAGAGTGTCTTTTTGTCTTCTTTCCAGCCAGTATATATCAGTATACCTTTACTGTAATATTTAATGGTGTAGTGGACTATTCAATACAAAGGTATACAGAGAAAATGTAAGGCTAGGTTCACATTGCGTTATTGGGTGATCGCTAACGGACAGTATTGCACGCCGTGCAATGGGTCCGTTAGCGCACCCATTGACAGCAATGTAAATTTCGCCTGCAGCGCATCGCTAGCGCATGCCTTTTTCGGCTCGCGCTAGCGATGTGTCGTTCTTTTGTGGCGCACCTCGGACGCTGCTTGCAGCGTCCACGGCGCACCCGAGGTCCGTTCCCTGCTCTTGCAACCCCTAAACGTGGCCCCTACAAATACATTGCATTAGCGCAATCCGCTAGCGCTAGCGCTAAATGGATTGCCCTAACGCAATGTGAACCTAGCCTAATAGTATGCAGGTACTGAGTATGTCACCATGGAACAGACAGACCAACAGTTGAGGGGTTTAATAACAGGAATAAGGTTCTCCTCGCAGGGAGGAAGCAGGGGAATATAACAAGCAATAAAACAGTGCAAAAATATGGGAATCAAACAATGTAACAGAAGTAAGCAAGATTTCTTGAGAGAGGAACACTTATCAGTCTGATGAGGACTTGCTTGTAGGGTCGTCTTCTCCAACGTAGGCGCCGAGAAACAGCGGCACTTGTCGTCCCTCTGTTGTCCGTGGGCTGAGTAGTCTCTAGGAGCCTGCTGCCTGGGGTTTCGGGAGTTAATGTGGTATGCACAGGCTCTGAGTCTTTAGCTTTTACAGCACACAGGAATCAGGGGCTCTGCACTGTTAAGTCTCTGTACCAGGAATCAGGGGCTCTGCACTGTTAAGTCTCTGTACCAGGAATCAGGGGCTCTGTACTGATACCGCGGGGACCAGGGGGTCGAAGTCTCTGCACAGGCCAATGTCTCTACACAGGTCTCAAAGCGCCCCTCTCCAGTCACAGCAGAGTCCGCTTTCATGTACTCACAAGATGCAGTTTTTCTGGGCAGTCTCCCTCTATTTGTCCTCAGACCAGGAGCTCTCTCTCTCCCGCAGCGCAGCTGCACCCTGCTCTGACCGCTGCTCATGCTGCTCTGTCCCCTGCACGTGTGCCTTTCCCGCTCTCTGCCCGCTTCCTTCCTGTCCCAGTCTCTAAGTCTGCCCCTAGGGGAACCTGCAGCACAGCTCAATGGTTCTAGGCACAGAGCCGAGAAGGTAACTGCCCCCAGACTCTTCTTGTGTTTTACCTCCTTACAAAAACACATACCATGCAGCTTATGTTTTTTCCATTGGAAAACTATGTTTAAAGAATTTCACTGTATCACTGTCCAGGGAATAACATCACAGGTCATCCACTGAAGGCATACATTGGGAGCTGTTCCTGGAATATACAACATGCAGGAACTGCAAACATTTAGTAAAAAGCGCTTGGTACTCTATAGCCACATCCTTTAAATGATTTATGTGAAAAATCTTTATATTGGAAAAAAGGATTTATCACTATAGCAGGTAGAAGCCAAGCGCCAAATCTGAACAAAGAAGCACAAAGGAGGAAAATGTAAAAAAAAAGATGCAGGAGAGTTGAGAAATCTATAAACATTCTTACCTGTTTTTTAAGATTCATGCGTTAAGTGATAACATCTCTACCAAGAAAATGCCCTTTAGGATTTGTTCTCTCAACACTGATCAATGGCATTTGTACATACACTCATCCAACAGGATGAAGCTGCATAATGGAGCAACCTCCTTCCTCCGTAACCTAAGATAGAAGGTGGAGAGGTTACTGTCAACCCAGATGTAGTGTTACCATTTGAAACAATACAATTACAGTCAACTAATTGGTACTTCCTCTGGTGTTAGATCCTACTATAGCGGTGTTGTGCTATATGATGTTGTGGCGTAGTTAGGAGATGTAGAGATTCAGTCTCATTGGTAGTCAATAATATAAAAAAGACAAAAACCATAATGAGCCTGACCCGGGAAACAAAACAACACAAGTGTGATAATGAATAATAACCCGGGCGCTTAATTCATTGCTCCAGCAACATTATATGAAAAGGAGAAACAAGGAGCCGAAAGTACAAATGTACAAAGATAGTTTATTAATTAAAAATAGGACAAAAAGCAAAGTAATGGGGAATACCACAACAATACATAAGGGGGACAAGAAAGGGAACACCTCAGTCGGTCAGCCCCCCCACACACAATGTAATGACCGTACATAAGTACAGATAAAAGATGGAAAGATAATACATGCCAATATAATACGCAGTGCTGGAGAAGTGGGAAGCACAAAGCACCTAATATGAGCACAGTGCTGTGCGGTCATAGAAAAGAGATAGTAGTAAAGTAAGGGCCAGTGCCCTATATATTTATACAAAATCTCGCCACACAGCAATAAAAATGGAAAGGTGCCATGCTTACCACAATGAGGGGAGGTAGACAAAAGAGGGTCCCACCGGTGAGAGTGCCCCAACGCACGTTTCGCAGCGCTCCAACGCTGCTTTCTCAAGGGGAAGTGGTGTAAAAGGGAAAAGGACCTGCTTTTACCCTCCCTGACCCCGATCACATGGTCAGTGACCACCAATCATGTCGGCGCTGTCGGCGCATGCGCACTGCGGCAGAGCGGCGCCGCACAAGGACCCGGCGTCAGGCCCGATGCGCAGACCGGGAGACAGATCTCCAGGTCCGCGCAGCAAGCCATGGAGACACCCGTCCCAGCACGGCAGCCACCCGCCCACAGCGCGATGCGCACGGGCGCATGGGGGCTCACACAGTGGGGACAGTGAAGAGAACCCAGTGCGATCCACAAAGGATGCACCATACATACACAGTGGATCATGCAGGAGCCCAAAAAGCGCGACAGTGCGAACATAGATGGAGACCAGAAAAGAAGCATACACAAACAAAATTTATGCGGATATTGCTGTAAATAAATAACACAGAAAAGATCCGTTTTCATAGGTGTCTTGTCGCTGGTGTCTGAAAAATCATCCAAATGTTCACTGGTGTGGTAAGATCGATAGTAATACCAGGATCAAATAGTATGTAGCAGGGAGGGAAGAACCGCAGGACAAGAAGAGAGATACTATAAATAAGGGAAAAGACAATAAAACAAGTTAAAAATAATTAAAAACACCAACACAAAAAACACCGGGGAAGATGGAAAAGGTCACTGATCCAGAGAGAGCACAGCAAGGAACACACAAATCAGAGGTAGGGAGCGAAACTAAGGGATTCATTCAGGCCCCTAGGGGTCATGGTATCAAGCAAAGTAATCCACTTAGTTTCGATCTGTGCTAATCGTTTTTTGTTATCCCCACCCCTGATCCCCAGATGGAGCACATCAATGCCCCTCACTCTGAGCAGGCCGCCATCACAATGATGGTACGCCCTAAAGTGACGGGGAATTGTTTTGATCTCCACCCCCGGGGACACCGTCTTGGCCGCGCCAATGTCCCGCACATGCTCCCTAACCCGGACTCTAAGTTCTCGGGTAGTAAGACCAACGTATATCTTGGGGCACGGACAGGTGGCATAGTATATAACATTCGTAGTGCCACAAGATATACGTTCTTTGATCTGAAAGGTTTTAGTACCATCACTGGTAGAGAAATCAGAGCAGCGCAGGACATTGGCGCAGGCAAGACAGTGCCCACAGGGGGTACAGCCCGCTCGGGGGCCACTTGTACCAAAGAAATTCCTTGCGGGAGCTGGGATATAATGGCTCCTCACGAGCAGATTACTAAGGTTAGTGCCCCTTCTGGGGGTCATGAGGGGAGTAGTGCCCAGGGTGGCACACAGGGAAGGTTCGGCCTGAAGAACCGGCCAATGTTTTTTCAAAATGACCCGCATATTTTCCCATTCATGGTTGTAGGTGGAGATGAATCTGATGCGTCCATCTCCACCCACAGTACGGCGTCGGGCCCTCGAATGCAATAGATCACTGCGTTGTGTAGACCGTGCCCGGTCATAACCGGCCTTGATAGATCTATGACTGTACCCACGGACAGCGAATCTGTTCTTTAAGTCCAAGGCCTGTGATTCGAATTTGGCCTCAGTGGAACAAATCCGCCGCACCCTGAGGAATTGTCCGACCGGGACGGCCCTGATGGTGGCTTTTTGTCCTATTTTTAATTAATAAACTATCTTTGTACATTTGTACTTTCGGCTTCTCATTGGTAGTCAGTAGCATTCACACAGGCATGCAGTTTCTCAGTGCAAAACAGGCAGATTTATTAAAGTTCATAAATCTTCAGCATATGCGAGAATCAAAACAGCCTTTTCTTTTGACATAAAGGAAAACCAAAATAAACAAAATAGTCCATACAGCAGTATAGCAACACAGAATGCGTTCAACTGTTCAAAGCAGGTCCAAACAGCCTGCCTATAGCAAAGACTGAACAGCACACACTGGGTGTATCAACATGCACACACTGACCATAGTGAGGCAGCACCAGCTGCTTTAAATAGCCCGTTCCAAGTCCTGGAAGTGGAGATAACAGCTCTAACAGCTGTTCTGAAAACCCAGACCCAAAATCCAGGCCCATTAAAAACACTTCTCAGCACTATATGTGCTGGAGGCTGCTTACATCACTGAGGCTTGGTGCCTCAGTGACACATACCTTCAGTCCATATTCAGTTGCCACCTTGTAGGAGACAGATATATTTATCAATATATATCAATATCAAAAGTGTGTAAGATGAAGAAATCAACCTTCGCAATGAGCTGTGATCACATGATATTATGACAAAGTTATGGTGTGAGTCTGTCAAAAAGTGCGGAGGAGGAGAATCTAGCAAGAGCACCCAAGCAGCTGCAATCAAGTAAAACAAACACATCTAGTGGTAAGGCAGTAGCACCAGGGAAGAGGATTGATAATGCACAAGGGAATGATGCAAAAGAATAAAAAGGACCAAAGGGACAGTCACCTAACCTGATAATGTCTTGGCACAAAAGGGATGGAGAATGTGTGTCATGCTAACAAGAAGAGAAAACTAAGGCCAAAAAGTTAAGGCACGTTTGGAAACTTTTACATTAGATCTTTCCAGTTGTAATTAATTCTTTCAAAAGTCATCAAACTCTTTAAATTGCTCTGATTATGGACCGTTTTTATCAAACATCATGTGATTTTGAAGTGGTTAAAGTAAATGGACGTTGGGCTGCTGATTCAGTTGCGCACTGTTGATTAAGTTCAGAAATGCCATTCTGATTTTGCAATATGAAATACTTCTGGGAATTATTTTCCTCTATATATCAGTTTAAACATATTGCATGCTCAAGGTAATAGATCACATACATTTGTGAAAAGTAATAAAATGCTTAAAACTGCAGTCATTTAATCATTCATCATGCAATGAAGCAAATTTATCAAGCTAAATGCTCTTTAATTTTACCTTAATTTATGCCAAAAGTCTTCTGTTTTAACTGCACAAGCACATGCACGTGGGTAGGGTAAAAACAAGGGGAACAAATACCTGACCCTGACAGATCCCTGTTCAGATTGGTAAAAGCCCTACTCTGACCCTGGTCTGTCCATACCTTACAGTGGAGGTTGGCACCCTAAGTGTCATGATCTGCTTAGTTTGTGTGATTAGGTAGTTCAGAGGTTAATCTGGACGGCCTCACTCTGGGATTGTAATAATTATAGGGGATAACTCAGGAGACTCTTTGCATGGAACAAGACAACTACAGGACACAGCTTTATAAGTGGTAAAGTCTATATTATCACACGGTGATTCAAACAGGTGCACAGAGAAACTCAAGTCCACAACACTTGGTGTAAATATTAAACGCAGCTTAACAGTCTATAGGAAACTTCAGAGGAAAATGCAATCACGCAGAAAGTCTATGAAGCACAATTATTCTTGAGGATGCTTGACACAAATAAGTCCTTGTTTTAGTCCAAACACAGATAGCTATGCTTATAAGGCAGTTCAAATAATATCTTAGCACAACCAGGGAGGCCTGGGTAATAGTCTCAGGTTTTTGCAGAGCAGCAACAGCTTACATGTCCAGCAAATGCAGATGGAAGTAAACATGAGCAGCAGATGAAGGAGGATTACTGGAGACTGGTGTATGCAGTAGGAACTCAGAGCAGAGTAGCAGGATCACCACACAGGTTCACAGGAGCAGGTATATAGCCAGGGAGTCACCAGGGTCAGGAGCTGGATGCAATGCAGTATACTCTAGCACAGACTGAAGGCTGGGGTGGAGTTTTATAGCAGGAAGACACAGTGCACATGAGACCAAAGACACCATCTTGGAAAAGGGCAGTAATGCACAAAAGGTAATAAAAAATGTTCAGAGTCCTGACAGGGATTCTCGGAGGCTTCTTATAGCCTCATTGTGGGGTCATTCTTTGTCGCTTATACTTTGACCCTTGGCCACGTATGTGTGACCCTGTTGTGCCTGTGCTTTGTGCCTGTGCTACTTTATGCTTGTCTGGTTCTGTCCCCGTTAAGAGTTCTGCCTGTCCCTCTCGTACTGCGCTGCTATCTCTGTGTATGACTCTTTGCCTATGTTCTGACTATTCTCTGCTCGTCCCTCCTGTACCGCACCACCCTCTTCATGTATGACCCCCCGTTTGTACGACCTGAGTTCCCTTCTCTTATACTTCAGGGTCCCTGTAGCATCCTGCACTCATCTCCAGCAGCAGGACACTAAGATCCTCCCCGTGTGGTCACATGATCGCAGGTCCTTCTGCTTTCTGCTATCCTCAGTGTCTACTCTCATCACGCTGCTAAGGTCCCATCTGCCTGAGCTTTCCCCGCAACATCTGACCCCAGGCTCTCACACAGTGTGGGTGTCACCCTGCTCAGATCGCCGGAGCTGACAGGATCTTGATACTAAGATAACGCACTGCATCTTCACTCGACAGCGGCTCACCCTGAATGCTCCTAACAGATCCTAGTATAGCTATTCCTGTGTAGCAGCTCACTCAGAAAAATAGGTTATGGACTAAACACTCTACTTGTATGATGCTCCATACTGTATAATGACCGCACATGATGCTCCATACTGTATAATGACTGCACATGATGCTCCATACTGTATACTGGCTGCACATGATGCTCCATACTGTATAATGACTGCACATGATGCTCCATACTGTATACTGGCTGCACATGATGCTCCATACTGTATAATGGCTACAGTTCTCCATACTGTATAATGACATACAGGCACGCAGCTCACACCCACGCTCACACACACACGCACACAGCTCACACACACGGCTCACACACGCAGCACACACAGGCACGCAGCTCACACCCACGCAGACAGCTCACACGCACAGCTCACAGCTCACACACGCACGCAGCTCACACACATGCAGCAGCACACACACACGCAGTATCACACTTACACATGCAGCATCACAAACACAGCTCACAAACACATGCAGCTTTGACACACATGCAGCCATCACACACACATGCAGCCATCACACACACACACAGCCATCACACACACACGCAGCCATCACACACACACGCAGCCATCACACACACACGCAGTATCACACATACACATGCAGCATCACAAACGCAGCTCACAAACACATGCAGCTTTGACATAAATGCATCACACACGCAGCCATCACACACATGCAGCCATCACACACACACGCAGCCATCACACACACGCAGCCATCACACACACACGCAGCCATCACACACACACGCAGCCATCACACACACACGCAGCCATCACAGACACACACGCAGCCATCACAGACACACATGCAGCCATCACAGACACACACGCAGCCATCACAGACACACACACAGCCATCACAGACACACACGCAGCCATCACAGACACACACGCAGCCATCACAGACACACGCAGCCATCACAGACACACGCAGCCATCACAGACACACGCAGCCATCACACACACACACGCAGTCATCACACACACACGCAGCCATCACATACACACCAGATACCTCATACACACACACACACACATACACACATGCAGCATCACACAGCTCACACACACACACATCACACAATCTCCTCTGTAGTGCAGGGGCGGCTGATGTCCATGTGCAGCTCTTCAGTTTTTCCTGCTCACAGCTCTGCACTGTCCCTGCACCTCCCCCGTCTCTCCTTCTCTGCTGGGATAGCAGGTTAAGAGCAGGAGAAGCCGGAGCTCCGTGCACACACAGGAGGTAGTGAGTCGCTGACCTTTCATCTTGTTTGCTGCTGGCTCTCTCCGTCAGTGTGGCAGCGCCGCACAGGGGGGGGGGCGGGGTCGGTCGGGAGGTGAGACCCAGCTTTTATAAAAAAAACCACCCTGCTCAGCCCCACTCTCATTCCGCATGATTATTATTAGCCAGGCATTATAATTAGCAGCTCCAGCAGTCCACTCACACTTTGGTCTGCTGCTTACATTGCCGCTGGCACCCAGGCTGTGTTCGGCTGTGTTACTAATTACGTACCTCAAACTGAAACTAGACGTGAGTCACTCCCCTCTCTCCCTCTCTGAACAGTGACGCTGGGAGACTCAGGAACATACAGGGGAAGGGGCATGGCCTAACAAAAGGGGGCGTGACAGGAGGTCTCCTGCTGTCTCCCGGGATCACAGCGTCCTGCGCTGGACAGCAGGACAAAGAATGAAATCCGGGACAATCCCGCACAATGAGGGACGGTTGGGAGCTATGCTAGTATGCATCTATTCACACTAAATTGGATGTGCCAGTCAGGCTTTTGTTATTTCTGTATGGCTAAACAGTACTGTACAGCCACATATGGAATATTTCTACAGAATTTGTGGGAACAATTTTCGTGCCATTTTTACCCATTTCTCCTTATGTAAAATCTGGGGCTAAAACAATTTTTTTTGTGGTAAAAATGTAATTATTTTTTCCTCACAGCCCAATGGTATAAAATTCTGTGACACACCTATGGCGTCAATATGATCACTGCAACCCTGGATTAATTCACCAAGAGGTGTATTTTTGTAAAATGGGGTCACATATGAGGAGTTTTGCTGTTCTGGCACCTCAGGGGCTCTCCCAGTGGATCATGGCACCCGCAAACCATAACACTAAAATCTTCACTATAATATGGCACTCTTTTCTTTCTGAGCTTTGCACCGTGCCACAAAAGTATTTCCCATTTACATGTAGGGTACTGGCGCACTTAGGAGAAATTTTTACTACAAAATAAGGTCAATTTTTTCTGTTAGCCCTTAGAAAAATTTAAAACTTTGGGCTAAAACAACATTTTAGTGGTACAAATTTAATTATTTTTTCTTCACCGCCCAATAATATAAAAATCTGTGAGGCAGATGTGGTGTCAATATGATCACTGCACCCCTAGATAAATTCATTGGGGAGTGTAGTTTGTAAAATTAGGTCAAATATTGGGTGTTTCTGCTGTTCCCATTTTTGTGGGATTTTTTTTATTTTTTACGGTTCCGTGTTAAACTTCTGTGAAGCACTTGGTTAAAATTGCTCACCACACATCTGGGTATCGAGGTAAGTTCCCTGAGAAGTCTAGTTTCCAAAATGGTGTCACTTGTGAGGGGTTTTCCACTGTTTAGTCATATTAGGGGCTCTCTAAATGCAAAATTGTATCTGCTAATTATTCCAGCAAATTTTGGATTCAAGAAGTCAAATTGTGCTCCTTCCCTTCCATGCCCTGCCCTGCACCTAAACAGTACTTTTTCCCCACATATGGGATATCAGAATACTCAGGAGAAATTGCACATCAAACCTGGGGCTTTATTTTTTCCTGTTACCCTTGTAAAAAATAAAATATTGGGTCTAGACTGAAATTTTTGTGAAAAAAAATTAAGTGTTAATTTTTTCTTTCCACATTCCAGCAATTCTTGTAAAACACCCAAAGGCACATCAGGGGGTCTCCAAATGGGACATGGTGCCCACCATCGATTCCAGGCAATTTTGCATTCAAAAAGTCAAATGGTGCTCCCTCCCTTCTGAGCCCTGCCATGCGCCCAAACAGTGGATTTCTTCCACATTTGGGGTAATGGTATGCTGAGGAGAAATTGCACAACAAATTTTGGAGTCCATTTTTTTTCCTGTTACCCTTGTGAAAATAAAAAAGTTTGTGTCTAAAGTAATTTTTTGTGAAACAAGCTAAATGTTAATTTTTTCCTTCCACATTCCTTTAGTTTTCATGAAGCACCTGAAGGGTTAATACATTTCTTTACGTGATTTTGAGCACCTAGAGGGGTGAAGTTTTTAGAATCATGTCAAATTTGTGTATTTTCTGTCATACAGACCACTCAAAATAACTTCAAACGTAATTTGGTCCCTAAAATGCTTTTGTACATTTTGTTGAAAAAATTAGAAACCACTGATCAACTTTTAACCCATAACTTCCTAACAAAAAAATTATGTTTCAAAAATTGTGCTGATGTAAAGTAGACATGTGGGAAATGTATTTTTAACTATTTTGTGTGAGATAACTCTAATTTAAGGGTATACAAATTAAAATTTTAAAATTGCTAAATATTCTCAATTTCCTTTTTTTCCCCACACATAAACGCATGTCATGAAAAAACAATCTCAGAATCACTGGGATCCATTGAAGCATTCTAGAGTTATTACCTCATAAAATGACATTGGTCAGAATTGTAAAATTTGGCCTGATCATGAAAGTGCAAACAGGCTTGGGGGTAAACAGGCTAATGTTGCAGGAGGACAGGCATTATAAGAGCTGATAGACCTGCACTCTAAGCACATTGGCTCACATATAAGATACCTTAGCAACCAGAATTAAAACAATGGGAGAGCATGGGTGGATTTTGTTTTAAAACATCCATCATGTTCCCCATAAGGCTGCAGACATTCACCTTTGGATACACTTACTGCAGGCTGAGAGACCATTCTTCCATGCAATTTCTGGTCACAAAAAGGTTTCTCTGTTCCTAGAGCACCCTGATTCATGAAAAGGATGTAGACATTTATTGAAAACTATGATAGTATGCAAAGATCCAGCATAGTTACTTCTTGCTGAACCTGTAGCTGAACCTATTCATTTTGGAGACTGAAGTCTGTATTTCATAGTTAAAATGCGGTACTATATGCAGATAAGCAGGGCCGGCGTTTGGCACAGGCAGACGCCTGGGGTCCCACCTAGAAAGGGGGCCCCCTAAGTCTGCAGCCCCTGTATGAAGTGCCCAGAGGGTGTACAGCAGTGGCGTCTCTCCCAAACCCCCCTGGAGACCCTCTAAGTGCTGTTATTTATTCATGTGGTCCAGGAGCTCTGTGCTGTTTGCTGTAGGATCAGGTTTCACAGTCACATACAGCAGGGATCAGCATGGGCTCTGACCACAGTCACAGCTTGTAATCTGACAGGGCGACCTCCTGTCACTACTGTCTGGATGACACAAGACAGGAATATTGTCTGCTTAATCAGGGTATTTATTATATTGAAACAATTGAATTCCCACGTGAAACAATAAGGGTAAACCATACACATATAGTAAAGGTGTGCATAGGAATCAGCGTTTTTGGTGCATTTTTTTTTTTTGCAGCCAAAGCCTGCTCTCTTGGTAGTAAAAACACTGCTTTCAAAGCCCCATTTTTTAGAGTATGTGCAGAGGATCTGGAAATAGCAGCCCTTTGGACGCAGCGGAAGTGCTGCCATGTTTTGAACACAGGTGATTCCGCGTGTGTTCACTGATCTGTGCAGAATCCCTGCGTCCTATACATTGCACGGGTGAGATTTCTCTTGCGGAGACTCGCGTCTACGCCAGATAAATTGGCATGCTGCAGCCTGGACAGACGCGCCCCATGTCCGTCTCCGCAGGTGGGGTGCAGGTGATAGTGCACGCATAGTACAGATGGGGTTTCTTGAAATCCCATCCACTATACTGTAACATCTGGCCGCTGCGGGTTGGATGCTGCACAAGTACACAGCAGCCGACCCGCAGCATTTTCTGATTGTGGGCACACACCCTTAGAGCTTTTGCTGTTTGTTTTTTACAGTATGCATTTTATCTACAGTACATGTTTAATAAAGTTAGTGTTATTCACAAAAAACGCAGAGAAAAACAACGTTGCAACATTTGCAGCATTTTTTAAACTTTTTCATTGCTTTCTACGGGTGAAAAAAATTGCTGAAAGAAGTGAAACGCTGTAGATTTAAAAAACGCTGCAGTTGTGAAATTCAGTCAGGGGAAAATAAAAGGGTGTGCAGGAGATTTCTGAAAATCTCAGTTTTTGCTTGTGCTGTAAAATGCTGTAAGCTTCTTATTTGCAGAAGAAAGAGCTGCAAAAATTCTGCATATGAACATGGCGAAAAGCTGCTTTTCAAAGTGCCAGCAAAACATAGGAGATTTCCGAAATCGCCTGCAGATGCTTGTTTGTTTTCTGACGGGATTTCAGAACTGTAGCGCTTTTTAAATCCCCTCAGTTTTATCTGCAGATTTACCGCAGATTTATCGTGGAATTACTGCGGTTTTTGTGCAGTTTTCAACAGCGTTTTTACACCTGTGGATTCCTATTATGGAGCAGGTGTAAAACGCTGCAGAATCCGCACAAAGAATTGACATGCTGCAGAAAATACAATGCAGCGTTTCCGCGTGGTATTTTCCGCAGAATGTGTACTGCAGATTTTGTTTTCCATACGTTTACATGGTGCTGTACAACTCATGGAAAACTGCTGCAGACCCACAGCAAAATCCGCAACATGTTCACATAGCCTGAGAAACCCGTCACCACTAGTGTTGAGCGATACCTTCCGATATTTGAAAGTATCGGTATCGGATTGGATCGGCCGATATTCAAAAAATATCGGATATCGCCGATACCGATACACGATACCAATACAAGTCAATGGGACACAAATATCGGAAGTGATCCTGGATGGTTCCCAGGGTCTGAAGGAGAGGAAACTCTCCTTCAGGCCCTGGGATCCATATTCATGTAAACAATAAAGAATAAAAATAAAAAATATGGATATACTCACCCTTGGACGAGCCCTGGCTGTCACCGCTGCAAGCGTCTGTCTCCGTTCCTAAGAATGCAGAGTGAAGGACCTTCGATGACGTCGCGGCTTGTGATTGGTCGCGTGACCGCTCATGTGACCGCTCACCCGACCAATCACAAGCCGCGACGTCATCGCAGGTCCTACACTCACTGCATTCTTAGGAACGGAGGCTGCCGGTTGCACCGCTGAGATCCAGGGTCTGTCAGAGAGGTGAGTATATCCATATTTTTTATTTTTATTCTTTATTTTTTACATGAATATGGATCCCAGGGCCTGAAGGAGAGTCTCCTCTCCTCCAGACCCTGGGAACCATACGCACCGCACACGCCTGGGAACTTATAGGAACTTCCGATTCCGATTTCCGATATCACAAAAATATCGGAACTCGGTATCGGAATTCCGATACAGCGAATATCGGCCGATACCTGATATTTGCAGTATCGGAATGCTCAACACTAGTCACCACTTCTGTATTTCTCACCCTCCTGCTTTTGGCTTACATATGCTGATTTGAAATACTGACCAAACATCCTCACTCCAAAAAAAAAAGCTGAAAAAAGTGTGAAGAACACCACAAGACAAGCTGAAAACAGGTGTTTTGAACGCAACATTTTTACTGCTAATAGAAAAGGTTTTGGCTACTGAAAAAAAATGCTGCATGTGAACATAGTCTTACTCTGAAACGCTATGTCTATCTGTAGAGTTACATAGGACTGCAGGTGACATCTACTACATTATCTGTTCTCAGAGAGTTAGCACTGTTTTATCTGAAGAGTTAAAAAAAAATTAAGAGGGGGTTGGGGGCAACTCTTTGTCTTGGGCCCCCAATCTTTTCTGACCCTGGCAATGCCCCTGCGTACAGCTAATAGTGGCAGACCCGTTGGCCGATGTAAGGCCCCTAAATATGGGGGCCACAGTGCAATGTTATCATTTGGGGCCCCCACTTTAAATTTTTGCCTAGGGCCCCACTTTGTCTAAAACCGGCCCTGCAGATAAGTGAAGGGAAGTCCAATTACAGTTGATTAGGAGCTAGTTCAAACACATTAGGAGCCAGATAAATTTTCATTAACCAAGAAAAAATTTAATTACATACATGTTAATAAAAAAACAACTAAAAAATTCCCTTGCTGCCAGCCTGAGCTGTATAATAAATAACAAGGCAGCTTTACGGCATTCTACTTCGGAATTACTGTATCGGAGTTGACTAATAAATTTGTAGGCTATTAAACAATGAGCACATGTTAGTTAGTTTAGTGGTTTTATAATGTCACATGGACAGCTTTTTAGTATTATCCATTGCATTCTGTATTGAAATATGAGTCAATTTCAATTTGTCTAGTGGACAAATTCATTACAACCGTAGCAAGCTCATAAATGATAAAAGGTCTCACTGCTAAAATTATGCCCTGTTTATACTGTTTAAATACCCAGTTGTGCATTAATGCAAGCGACTGGCAATTTATTAATCAGTTATGTAGTACAGTCTCAACAGTAAACCGCTAACATGCCAGAGCTACCAGCCGCTGCTGAAAATTGGCAGAATGTTTGTCCAGGAAAGATTTATGCCAGTGAAGTATATACTTTGTCATACATTTTCATGTGAAGCAACATATATACACTCACCGGCCACTTTATTAGGTACACCTGTCCAACTTCTTGTTAACACTTAATTTCTAATCAGCCAATCACATGGCGGCAACTCAGTGCATTTAGGCATGTAGACATGGTCAAGACAATCTCCTGCAGTTCAAACCGAGCATCAGTATGGGGAAGAAAGGTGATGTGAGTGCCTTTGAACGTGGCATGGTTGTTGGTGCCAGAAGGGCTGGTCTGAGTATTTCAGAAACTGCTGATCTACTGGGATTTTCACGCACAACCATCTCTAGGGTTTACAGAGAATGGTCTGAAAAAGAAAAAAAATCCAGTGAGCGGCAGTTCTGTGGGCGGAAATGCCTTGTTGATGCCAGAGGTCAGAGGAGAATGGGCAGACTGGTTCGAGCTGATAGAAAGGCAACAGTGACTCAAATCGCCACCCGTTACAACCAAGGTAGGCCTAAGAGCATCTCTGAACGCACAGTGCGTCGAACTTTGAGGCAGATGGGCTACAGCAGCAGAAGACCACACCGGGTACCACTCCTTTCAGCTAAGAACAGGAAACTGAGGCTACAATTTGTACAAGCTCATCGAAATTGGACAGTAGAAGATTGGAAAAACGTTGCTTGGTCTGATGAGTCTCGATTTCTGCTGCGACATTCGGATGGTAGGGTCAGAATTTGGCGTAAACAACATGAAAGCATGGATCCATCCTGGCTCGTATGGAGCATCTTTGGGATGTGCAGCCGACAAATCTGCGGCAACTGTGTGATGCCATCATGTCAATATGGACCAAAATCTCTGAGGAATGCTTCCAGCACCTTGTTGAATCTATGCCACGAAGAATTGAGGCAGTTCTGAAGGCAAAAGGGGGTCCAACTCGTTACTAGCATGGTGTACCTAATAAAGTGGCCGGTGAGTGTATATATATATATATATATATATACATATATATATATACATATATATATATAGTTAGGCAGTGACCGGTGTCATAGGTAGGGGTCGCTGTTTGTTCTCCCCATGATGCGCATGGAGGCGTATTGAGGCCATGAGGGGGCATTGCAGTGGCAGGTGTAGCTGTGATTGCAATGGTGAAGCAGTGGCCAATGTGACAGGTAGGGGTCACTGTGTGTTCTCCCCAGGATGCACATGGAGATGTATGAAGGCCATAGGCATGCAGGGCAGTCACGGGCGTAGCGGTGGCTGCAATGCAGACTAGAATTAATAAAAAATAAGTGTAGTCTTGGACATGCTAGTGTCCAAGGCAGATGTTAGGGAAACCTGCTCTGGGATGTTGTGCTGTGAAACAGACTGCAGGATCATATCCATGCAGTTCAAATCAGTCCAGGCCTGGGTTTTCCATGTGGCTGAAGGCCACAGGGTTCTTTGTTAAAAGCCCTGCTGTAAAGGGGTTTGGGTGTGTCAGTGTCAGGGCCAGAGTCAGTTGGTGTTTGATAGTGTGCAGAGCAGTCGGCGTTGCAGAACTCTACCTGTGTGAGGCAACACAGGCCTGCGGAGCCAAAATGGCCAAGGCGGCTGAAAAGCTTGGCACCCACAGCATACACAGTGGTGCTGACATCCACAGTAACCGGTCAAAGGAGCACTGGCATGTGTAATGATTGCAAACATTAAGATATGGTTCCCGGCTGCGATCCAGAGGATATCATGGACTGTGTTATGCTGTGAGTAAGAGACATTAATACGGTGGTGTAGTTGCTCACGGTAACTGGTCAGAGGAAGACTGGCGTGTTTAGTGACTGCAATCTAAAGGATATCGTGTTTGTAGTGCTGTGAAATGGACACTAATATTATATGCACTTGTGTGTAAAATGAACATTGAATGCCGCGAAGTAACGCATTAAAGGAGTTTTTGAACTTTGTGGGTCATTGCCTCAGCACTGTGCAAGTGTTCTACCGCTGCACTACAATATATATTTTTTTCAATCGTTCCCAAATTCTCCCTATTTTGATACAGATATCGCAGATGATTGAGGCTCCTAATCACGAAACTTTAAAATAAAATTTTAACTTAGGGTAATTCTGACTTCAGTTTTTCACTGATAGAATCCATACCCATTATAGTCGTTCACGTATCCATGTACAATACTGTAGATTTGCAGACAATGCATCTCAATGGTTCTGTAAAAAAATAGGTTGTCATCTGTATACAGTCCAATTTTCATATTTGTTTAATTAAAGAAGCTTGAGAAAACTTTGTTGGCAAAAAAATTATGAAAATTGGTGAAAACTGACACACTGACCAAACACTACTAAAAATCCCTCCTTGTCATGTGTACAAAACAAATCACTGATGTCTGAATGAGCCATTATTGTTCTTAGGATATAGCCATTATGTAGGAAGATGGATCAGAATAGTGGTCTCTCTTGCGTGTCCGGGCCGGAACTGTTGGAACTGTCACCAGTTTTACAGGGGGAAGTACTTTCTGACCAGAGTAGACCTATGCACCTGACTACTGGGGGGTGGGTGTGAGATAAAAGGGACTGTGCATGGGAACGGGGCTTTTGGTGGGTTCCCAGTGTGTGCTACATGAAAAGGTTGACACCCTCTCCGTAGACCAATGCCAACTGACAGGCCCACTTTTCAGAATTCCATCCCCCGCGCATACAGACTGTGCATCTCCAGAGACTAACTCCCCTTTAATCCCCGACCGTAACAGCACTAACCGGTCGGTGCATTGGACATCTGCTGACTCTCTTTGCAACGCTGATCTGGCGTCGCACGCCGGGACTTTGTACTTCTTTGGCTGTGCAGCAGACTTTTCCCCGTTCTGCACCTCATTCCAGGATCACAAAACCACATGTAAGAAGTCCAGGATACTTCGCCGCCGTACAGAGACAGTGCTTCACTTTTCTCCTGGACCGGCTAAGAGATATCACACGCCACCTATGGCACCATCGTGGGATTTTCCAGCCACCATCATCCAGGAACCAGAGACGGATAAGTTAACCCTTTATTTCACCCATTGCAGTTACTTTATTACTATATACACATTGTGGGCCTGTATGTTTACACCCCCTTTCTCCCTGCGTGGAGTATTTACTGTTGAGACATTTATATATATAAAACCCGTTAACTCTTGCTTCCCGCGTTCCTGCTAGTACCTTACACTTACAACTTACTAGTCGTGAACCTGGGTCTTAGTGAAATCTCTTTAGTGAAATCTGTCTTCTACAGTTGGGCCAGAACAATTTCAACAGGGTCTTTTGACTATTGTCATATTGTCACATAAAGTGTGTAAATAAGCAATAATGACTTCATCTAAGTATATAAGTTCTTTTCCTTAACATGTTCTTGGAAGACATATGTGTCTATAAAAATGACTGCTGGTCCATCTTAGTTGAAAAGGTAGACATCTATTTATGGTTATTGAATACACACAGAAATGGTTGTCATGCGTCTGAGTTCGGACCCTTGAGCCTGTGCTTTTTGGCTGGCTTCTCTTTCCGCTGAGCCATAGCATATACCGTACACCTTTTCTCTGGGTGTTTTGATTTTGTTATCCTTGATTCAGTCTTTTGAGGGTAACAGGTGTTTTGATTTTCTCATTTGTCTGCCTTATCACATTTTGAACAAACACCCAACAAATCAAAAGTTCCTTTAGAACGGCAAAAAAAATCTTTATTGAAATACATTATAAATTTATTATGTTCAAAAGGATCATAAAAACACATAAAACAGGATAATACGATAAAAAAGGTGGGTAATCCTGGATAAGGATGTGTACACGCCAAATAATGGTAGTATATGCTGGCACATGCAAATGGTATAATGAAAGCTAGAATATAACAATAAATAATAAAGCAGCCTGTTAATGAATAAAATAAAAGTATGATAAGCTATATAGAATATTAATTAAATATCCTAATGGAGCGCCCCGTCAGGGCAGCGGGGTACTCAGTACCGGGTTCTTCGGTTCTCGGGTGGATGTCACGGTGGCTGACCCGGTCCGTGGCCCTAGGACGTCCGTGTAAAAAGGGAAAGGTCTTTAAAGGGGAAGTGTTCGTGACGCCACCTGTGGTATTCGGTCAGGGTGACCGGCGCTGCTTTAAGGGGTCCGCTGGGGTGATGTTATTGCAGCTAGATGGTATACCTTCCCACAGATGAAGTGTATCCCCAGGGCTTCCCAGTGTGTAGACGGTGGATGGTGAGAGGCGCAGTGAAGAACGAGGACACAAGGTTGCATTCTCTTTACCTTTACTGAAGACTTCAGCATCCACAGTCCAGAGCACCAGACCACAGGGTAGGCAGAGTCCGTCCCCTTGTCTAGGTGGAAATCAGTAGCCTTCCTCTAGCGCCATGGTGTTGTAGTCCCTTACTGCTAAGCTTCTCATAAGGTCCTCACAGATGTTGTAGATGTTATGTCTCTCTATCTCTCTGTCCCCCGGATAGGACAAACCCGTATGACCGGTGGCTTGAGGCAGTTTATAGGGACTCTATCATGCCCCAGCCTCTAAAGGGTGCCACCTTGCCTCTTGGGTGTAGGGCGGACAGGTAACATGAAATTAGCTGTCCTGCCGGTCTCTGGAGCAAGGCATAAAGGGTCGTTGCTTCCTTGGTGTTCTGGCTACCGGGATCCTGAGCCTCTGAAGGAGGCAGCCTGTGTGTAGGGCTGATCCCCTTCTGGTATCCACTCCTTTGCTACCACTTCTTTTCACCTTCTCTGCAATACAGTTCTCCTTCTGTGTCTCTCTCTAGGAGCTGCAGCTCTCAGGGATTGCACAGCTCCGTGTCCTTCCTCGATCTCTGACAGGATCCCACCCCTGCCAAGGACCAACTACCTGAGCAGAGCTCAGCCAGCAACTGACTAACTTTCCCTACAGGCAACCAGTTTTACCAATGTGGGGAGGGACCTAATAAATAGGAGCAGAGCTCCCCCTGGTGGCCTGGAGTGTGAAATGTGTTGCATGTTTGTGATACCTGGAAGCAGTTGTCCTTCTTTGCCTCCAAACGTAACATCACTTTCCCCTAGAGCAAAATGACATTACTGCAATAACCAGGACCCTGAGGCGCTGCACTAATAACAGGCAATATTATGCAAAATGTTGTACAGTGGGTACAGAAAGTATTCAGACCCCTTTAAGTTTTTCACGCTTTGTTTCATTGCAGCCATTTGGTAAATTCAAAAAATTTCATTTATTTCTCATTAATGTACACTCTGCACCCCACCTTGACCAGAAAAAAAAACAGAAATGTAGAAATTTTTTGCAAATTTAATACTGAAAATATCACATGGTCATAAGTATTCAGACCCTTTGCACAGTATTGAGTAGAAGCACCCTTTTGCGCTAGTACAGCCATGAGTCTTCTTGAGAATGATGCAACAAGATTTTCACACCTGGATTTGGAGTTCCGCTGCCATTCTTCCTTGCAGATCCTCTCCAGTTTCGTCAGGTTGGATGGTGAACATTGGTGGACAGCCAATTTCAGGTCTCTCCAGAGATTCTCAATTGGGTTTAGGCCAGGGCTCTGGCTGGGCCAGTAAAGAAATGTCATAGAGTTGTTCTGAACCCACTCCTTTGTTATTTTGTCTGTGTGCTTAGGGTCATTGTCTTGTTCGAAGGTGAATCCTAGGGCCAACTCTGAGGTCCAAAGCACTCTGGAAGAGGTTTTCATCTAGGATATCTCTGTATTTGGCAGCATTCATGTTTCCTTCAATGGCAACCAGTCGTCCTGTACCTGCAGCTGAAAAACACCCCCATAGCATGATGCTGCCACCACCATGTTTCATTGTTTGGATTGTATTGCGCAGGTGATGAGCAGTGCCTGGTTTTCTCCACACATACCACTTAGAATTATCAGCAAAAAGGTCTATCTTCATCTCATCAGCCAAGAGAATCTTATTTCTCATAGTCTGGGAGTCCTTCTTGTGTTTTTTGCAAACTCTATGCGGGTTTTCATATGTCTTTCACTGAAGAGAGGCTTCCGTCGGGCCACTCTGCCATAAAGGCCCGACTGGTGGAGGGCTGCAGTAATACTTGACTTTTTGGAACTTTCTCCCATCTCCCTACTTCATCTCTGGAGCTCAGCCACAGTGATCTTGGGGTTCTTCTTTATCTCTCTCACCAAGGCTCTTCTCCCACGATTGCTCAGTTTGACTGGACGGCCAGGTCTAGGATGACTTCTGGTGGTCCCAAACTTCTTCCATTTAAGGATTATGGAGGCGACTGTGCTCTTTTGAACCTTGAGTACTGTAGAAATTCTTTTGTAACCTTGGCCAGATCTGTGCCTTACCACAAGGGGTTCGAATAATTTCCATACCCACTGTATGCCCTGAGACCCACCTGTGATGTATGTACCCCAGCTCTTCCTGTGATGTATATTTCTCTGTGTCTCATGTGATGTGCATGCCCCAGTGTCTCAAGTGATGTATTTGCCCCAGCATCTCAAGTGATGTATATGCCCCAGTGACTCATGTCATATATATGCTCCAGCTTCTCATGTAATGTATATGCTCCCAGACCCTCCTGTGATGTATACGACCTGACTTCTCCTGTGAGGTATGTGCCCCAGGATTTGCTGTGATGCATGTGTTCCAAAATCTCATGTGATGTATATACCTCTGAGTCTCCTGTTATGTACATGCCCCGGAGTCTACTGTTATGTATATGCCCAATCATCTCCTGTGATGTATATGCCAATGCTAACTGCGCATTGGTGGTGATATTTTCCCTATGCTGAACCCATCACCTGTGACTGCTTGTGAGACCCCCTTTGGTGACGGCTCCACTGGGTCTACTATCCCCATCCACATAATGGGACTAATGACTGGGAGAACAATGGCTTGAGGCCCCTGAGACACTAATGAGAGTAATGGAATGATTGCTTTCCATGATTACCAATCTTAAGGTACCTTCACACTAAACGATATCGCTAGCGATCCGTGACGTTGCAGCGTCCTGGCTAGCGATATCGTTTAGTTTGACACGCAGCAGCGATCAGGATCCTGCTGTGATATCGCTGGTCGTTGAATAAAGTTCAGAACTTTATTTGGTCGTCAGATCGGCGTTTATCGTCAGGTTTGACACCAAAAGCAACGATACCAGCGCTTAGTAACCCGATGTTTAACCTGGTTACCAGCGTAAAAGTAAAAAAAACAAACAGTACATACTCACCTGCGCGTCCCCTGCCGTCCGCTTCCTGCTCTGACTGAGCGCCGGCCCTAAAGTGAAAGTAAAAGCACAGCGGTGACGTCACCACTCTGCTGTTAGGGCCGGCGCTCACACAGTGCAGTGAAGCGGACGCCGGGGGACACGCAGGTGAGTATGTACTGTTTGTTTTTTTTACTTTTACGCTGGTAACCAGGGTAAACATCGGCTTACTAAGCGGCCCTGCGCTTAGCAACCCGATGTTTACCCTGGTTACCCGGGGACCTCGGCATCGTTGGTCGCTGGAGAGCGGTCTGTGTGACAGCTCTCCAGCGAATAAACAGCGATGCTGCAGCGATCGGCATCGTTGTTGCTATCGCTGCAGCGTCGCTTAATGTGAAGGTACCTTTAGTTCTGGCCTTATGTATGCATAAAGGTACCGTCACACTCAGCGACGCTGCAGCGATATAGACAATATCAATGACAATGGTAACCAGGGTAAATATCAGGTTACTAAGCGTGGCCCTGCGCTTAGTAACCCGATGTTTACCCTGGTTACAAGTGAACACATCGCTGGATCGGTGTCACACACACCGATCCAGCGATGACAGCGGGTGATCAGCGACGAAATAAAGTTCTGGACTTCTAGCTCCGACCAGCGATATCACAGCGGGATCCAGATCGCTGCTGCGTGTCAAACACAACGAGATCGCTATCCAGGACGCTGCAACGTCACGGATCGTTGTCGTTCTCGCTGCAAAATCGCTTAGTGTGAAGGTACATTAAGATCCAGCCTGCACATCTTCCTCTGCTTACTATCTCTGAATGGAAACATTGATTCCTGAGGCTGAACTGATGAGCAAACAAATCTCTAATAAAATGCAGCAAGCAAATCTTTAATAGAACACAGCAATAAGATTGATGTAATCGGTGCTTGGTGCAGGAAAGAGCCTGTATCCCTTATAGCCACGGATTCCGCTCTACGCCCATTGGTCCAATAGCCTTTAGAACAAGGCCAGCTCCTCACATTCTTCCCCCACTTTTTCAGCATTGACATGAATGTAACAGATTTTACCTTCATGAGAACAAAATTTCTATCATCCAGTTTCCTCAAAGAATATTCCATGCAATTCTTGCGAATAAACCCAACTGTCCCCATTCCACCCTGGTGCACATCAACATAGGTTACATGTCCAGCTTCACTCAAATGATCTTTCAGAACCTCCCAACTCCCAGATGGGGAAGCCTTGAGACGAGGACTCTGTATTCAGTTCTCTGGGACAGGGTTCTGGTCCTCCCGGGAGGTCCTCCATATCCTGATCCCTGGTTTGACCTGGGAAACTCCACCTGTAGCCAACGAGAACCAAACTTGTATCCATTGAATCAAAACCCAGAGTGCTGATCTCCACCTAGGGGGATGGTCACTTGGCTGCTTTCCCACGAACGGGAAAAGGGGTTTTCCCACGAACAAAAGTTAATTTTAGTCAATAAATCTTGGAATAATAATAACTTTCACAATTGGATGTGTGTAAATAAAATGTTTCTGTGTGAGAAAATCTTATAAATGTGCCCCTGCTATGTACTGTGTAATGACTGTGTCTGACTGTACAGGAACATGGTCTAATCATACAACCTCTCTTGGACAGTAGAGGAAGAAAAAGAGAACAGACATTGCAGTATTGGATCACATCTTTTTGTGAGGTAAAACATTTCTCTGCCTGTTTTTAAACAATGTTTTACGTCAAATAAATAATAATTTGTTATCCGTGATGTAATGTCTGTATACACTGTGTGCAGAATTATTAGGCAAGTTATATTTTGATCACATGATACTTTTTATACATGTTGTCCTACTCCAAGCTGTTCAGGCTTGAGAGCCAACTACCAATTAAGTAAATCAGGTGATGTGCATCTCTGTAATGAGGAGGGGTGTTGTCTAATGACATCAAAACCCTGTATAAGGTGTGCTTAATTATTAGGCAACTTCCTTTCCTTTGGAAAAATGGGTCAGAAGAGATATTTGATGGGCTCTGAAAAGTCTAAAATTGTGAGATGTCTTGCAGAGGGATGCAGCAGTCTTGAAATTGTCAAACTTTTGAAGCATGATCACCGAACAATCAAGCGTTTCATGGCAAATAGCCAACAGGGTTGCAAGAAGCGTGTTGGGCAAAAAATGTGCAAAATAACTGCCCATGAATTGAGCAAAATAAAGAGTGAAGCTGCCAAGATGCCATTTGCCACCAGTTTTGCTTTTGCCATATTTCAGAGCTGCAATGTTACTGGAGTAACAAAAAGCACAGGGTGTGCGATACTCAGAGACATGGCCAAGGTAAGGAAGGCTGAAAAACGACCACCTTTGAACAAGAAACATAAGATAAAATGTCAAGACTGGGCCAAGAAACATCTTAAGACTGACTTTTCAAAGGTTTTATGGACTGATGAAATGAGAGTGACTCTTGATGTGCCAGATGGATGGGCCAGAGGCTGGATCAGTAAAGGGCAGAGAGCTCCACTCTGATTCAGATGCCAGCAAGGTGGAGGTGGGGTACTGGTATGGGGTGGAATCATCAAAGATGAACTTGTGGGACCTTTTCGGGTTGAGGATGGAGTGAAGCTCAACTCCCAGACCTACTGCCAGTTTCTGGAAGACAACTTCTTCAAGCAGTGGTACAGGAAGAAGTCGGTATCATTCAAGAAAAACATGATTTTCATGCAGGACAATGCTCCATCACATGCCTCCAACTACTCCACAGCGTGGCTGGCCAGTAAAGGTCTCAAAGAAGAAAAAATAATGACATGGCCCCCTTGTTCACCTGATCTGATCCCCATAGAGAACCTGTGGTCCCTCTTAAAATGTGAGATCTACAGGGATGGAAAACAGTACACCTCTCGGAACAGTGTCTGGGAGGCTGTGGTGGCTGCTCCATGCAATGTTGATCAAAAACAGATCAAGCAACTGACAGAATCTATGGATGGAAGGCTGTTGATTGTCATCATAAAGAAAGGTGGCTATATTGGTCACTAATTTTGAGGGGATTTGTTTTTGCATGTCAGAAATGTTTATTTCTAAATTTTTTGCTGTTATATTGGTTTACCTGGTAAAAATAAACAAGTGAGATGGGAATATATTTGTTTTTTTTTAAGTTGCCTAATAATTCTGCACACTAATAGTTACCTGCACAAACACATATCCTCCTAAGGGTATGTGTCCAGGTGCCGTATTACATCCGGAATAGCTGCGGATTGAACGCTGCGTGGAGCCGCAGCGTTCAATCTGCAGCGTCCAGATGTTACAGCATAGTGGAGGGGATTTTATGAAATCCCATCTACACTATGCGTGGTAACACGCATCCGGCGGCCCTGCGATTCCGGACATGCGGCGAGTCTTTTTAGATCGCAGCATGTCCGTTTACCTTGCGGCGACGCTGCACCGCCGCAAGGTAAAAACACAGGGCCCTATCATCGGGTCTACAGAAGGGGTGGAGCTTTGGACGGAGCGAGTTTTCCACTCCGTCCAAAGCGCCGGCCATCCTGAACGTGGACACGCACCCTAAGATAGCCAAATCTAAAAAAAAAAACAACTCCAACTTCTAAAAATATAAATATTAAGCTTTGATATTTATGAGTCTTTTGGGTTGATTGAGAACATAGTTGTTGATCAATAATAAAAATAATACTCTAAAATACAACTTGCCTAATAATTCTGCACACAGTGTACTTGTTTTTCTCCCCCTTCCCAGTTGCTGTGGTATGATCAGACCACGTTCCTGCATGGTCAGACACGGCCATTACACAGTACACAGCAGGGGCACATTTATAAGATTATCTCAGCCCAGAATCATTTTATTTAAACACATCTAATTGTGGAACTTATTATTTTTTTAATATATATTTATTAAAATGAACTTTTGTTTGTGGGAAAACCCCTTTAACACCTTTCTGACGTAATAATTCGTCCATGTGCCCTGGGTCTATATGACCAGGAACGGATTGTTTCTGACAGCTGAAACGGACTTCTTCCGGCACTTTAACCCCCTAAATGCTGCGATACAACTTGACGGCAGCATTCAGGGAGCCAGCAGAGGGCTGACAGCCCTCTGCCTTTGGATCACTGCAGAGCTGACAGTTTCTACAGCATGTGGATGCTGCTGCATCCCCATGCTGCACAAGCGAACAGCCTGCAAAAACTGATAGGCACGAAGTTAAAATGTAAAAAAAAAAAGTAAACATTTTTTTAAAAATTGTAAAAATACTTTTTTTTTTTAAATGAAAAATAACAAATAAATCAAAAGATATTGTATCTATAAATAAATATTTGTTTGAAAAAATATAAACAATAAAAGTACACATATTTGGTATCGCTGTGTTCACAATGACCCGTCCTATAAACTGTCCAACTAGTTAACACCTTTAGTGAACACCATAAAAAATAAAAAAAAAGGCAAAAAACAATGCTTTATCATCATACCGCCAAACAAAAAGTGTAATAAAATGTGATCAAAAAGATGGATAGAAATAAATATGGTATCTCAAAAAATAAAGCTGCCATACATATCCAACAGCGGAATTTTTTTTTAGAGTTCTCAGAATAAAGTGATGCAAAATAATTACTTTTTCTATAAAAAAAACGTCTTCCTCTCTGGTGCTGTTGGATGACGTCTGGTGTTACTTCTCTGAGTCTGCTCAAAATAAGTGTTCACCTTGTTTGTCTACCCTCTCTGTCTTTATATGCAGTGGGCACTGACTAGTGCTTACCCTGTCCTCTTCCTAACCAGGGCCTATCGTTAAGGGTCAGACAGGGATTAGGTTCCTGCTCGGCGATAGGTGCAGAACCTATATAGGGACATTTAGGGCAGACAGGGTGATGTTAGAACTGCCTAGGGGTCTCCACTCCCCACTTCCCTAGTATTTGGCCTCCCTCCTCTTCCCCTCATGTTGCACTTAGTCTTACCACACTGTGTGTGACTTGTTCCCAATTAAAGCTTCAACTCAATCCACAAAAAAAGCAAGTCCCCGCTCAGGTCCATCATTTGTTAACAGAAACATAGGTGGCTTCCACTTTACTGGTAGCACAAAGGCTCTGGAAAAACTAAATGGCTCCTTACTTTCCAAAAGAAATTCAGCAAATTCTCTGCTCCCAAATCCAAATGTCCCCCTCCCTTCTGAGCCCCACAGTGTACCTAAACCGCATATTGCGTCCACATTTGGCATTTCTGAAGCGATGAGAGCCCACCTAACTTACAAGTGCATGCCTCAATGGTGACTGGTGACCGCAACATACTGATCACTACAGCATACTGATCACTATAACTGCAGTTTGCAATTTTTACTCAGCAACATTCATTGCTGCTTGTTTCTGGAAAATATCCATGGAGTCAAAATCATCACTACACCTGTAAATAAATTCCCCAAGGGGTATAGTTTCCAAAACGGGGTCATTTGATGGGGAATCTGCTCTTCTAGCAATTACGGGCTCTCTATATGGAGTCCGCAAGCTGTTCTAGGAAAATCTGCACTCCAGGAGGCAAATAGCTCCACGTTCCTCACAAGTCTCTCCACATGGCTAAGTAGTACTGTACAGCCACATATGGGATATTGCCAAGTTCAGTAGAAATTTTGGGGACAAATTTTGGTGCATTTTACTCTCTTCTTGTGTGAAAATGTAAAATCTGGGGCTAAAACAACATTTTGGTGGTAAAAATATAGTTATTTTTTCTTCACTGCCCGATGGTATAAAATTCTGTGACACACCCATGATGTCAATATGACCACTGCACCCCTAGATGAATTTATTGAGAGGTATAGTTTGTAACATGGGGTCACCTATGGGGGGTTCTGCTGTTCTGGCACATCATGGGCTCTCCCAGTGGGTCATGGCACCTGCAAACCATAAGGCTATGTGCACACGTTGCAGAATTGCCGCGGAAATTTCCGCGGCAATTCTGCAACTCCCTGCCGCGGGAAATACGCATGCAGAATTGGCATGCATATTCCAGCTAAACACTAGAGTAAGGGTAATTAGCTTGCAGAATGCTAGCGTTTTCCAAGCGATCTGTAGCATCGCTTGGAAAACTAATTGACAGGTTGGTCACACTTGTCAAACATAGTGTTTGAGAAGTGTGAACGTTTTACTATTGATGCTACCTACGCAGCATCAATAGTAAAAAGATGTAATGTTAAAAATAATTAAAAATCGTGATATTCTTACCTTCCGACGGCTCCCGCAGCCTTCCTGCTCCTCGCGATGCTCCCGGCAGCTCCCGTTCCCAGTAATGCCTTGCGGCAATGACCCCAGATGACATAGTAGAAGGCATTACTGGGAACGGGAGCATCGCGAGGAGCGGGAAGGATGCAGGGGCTGCCGGAAGGTGAGAATATCACGATTGTTTATTTTAATTCTTTTTTTTTAACAGGTATATGGTTCCCAGGGCCTGGAGGAGAGTCTCCTCTCCTCCACCCTGGATACCAACCGCACATGATCCGCTTACTTCCCGCATGGTGGGCATAGCCCCATGCGGGAAGTAAGTGGATCAATGCATTCCTATGTGTTTCTGAATCCTCGCGATTCCGCACAAAGAATGAACATGCTGGTTTTTTTCTGGAATGCAATTCCACTGCGGGAAAAAACACAGCATGTGCACAAAAAAAGTGGAATGCATTAAAAATGATGGGATGCTTATGTAAGCGTTTTTTTTGCATTTTTTCGGCTGAAAAAATGCTAAAAAAACGCTAAAAATCCTGAACGTGTGCACATAGCCTAACAGTAAAATCTGGCGCTCCTTGCCTTCTGAGCTTTCACTGTGCCTGGAAAATATTTCCCGATTTTATGTAGCATACTGGTACATTCATGGAAAAATGAACCTCAATTTGTTGTAAAAAAATTTCCTATTAGCCCTTAGAAAAATGAAAAACTTGGGGCTAAAACAACATTTTAGTGGTAAAATTTTTTTCTTTCTTCACCGCTGAGTGGTATACATTTCTGAGAGGCATATGTGGTGTCAATATGATCAATACACCCCTATATGAATTCATTGGGAAGTGTAGTTTGTAAAATGAGTTCACATATAGGGGGTTTCTGTTGTTCTGGCACCTCAGGGGCTCTGCCAATGTGACATGGCACCCTGTGACAGAGTTTGATTCGAGTTAAATTAGCATAATCGGCCCGATTGTCTTGCATTTTCTGAAGGAACTTTTTCTGACTGTAGCTGATAGGCAAATAAAAAGGTATAGCATCAATTTTGTGTATTTTTCTTTTACATAACGCTCAGAATGGGTTTAAAAAATAAAATAAGCAATACTCACTGTTCCTCCCAATTCCTCGCCAGTCTCTACTTTCTACTGAAGCATTGAGATTTCTACATATGGACAGGCAACCTCTGCAGATCACGTGCAAAGCATAAAACTTTTACATTGATTTACATTTTTCTTAAAAAATAGAATATTGATTGTTTGAAATATAAGATGCAGTGTTACCATATAACGTACAATTGATGTGTAGAAATCTGACAACATCCTCTTGCTCAGTATGTGATAACAGTCACCTGCTGAGCCAGAGACACAATTGTGTGTTGTTTGCTTTAATAAAAGTGAAGCATATCTAGAGAACGTGCCTTGTAGCAATTCATACCCCTTAGCTTGCTTCCTCATAGATGAGCTAAAGAGCAATGAATAGCTACAAATGGGTTAAATGAGGCTTGATGCCATCCAAATGAGTGAGCTCAGCTGTGTCTATTTATTTGATGCAGTGGAAGACATGATGTCACCCAGTTCTTTCATCTGGGCCATCAAGGGCTTTTATTCTACTTTCATTTCCTGTGGGCAGCAAAAAGCCTGTTGGACAGTGGTCTGAGAAGTGAATATAGTGGGTAAAATTCCCTGGAAGTTCCAATAAAGCTATAAACAAATGTTAGTGTAGCGTCTGACCCCTTTCTATGGAGCTTTTCTGCTATGATATTTCTGTATGATGTTGCTATGATCAAGCAATATATAAAGGGAATTTTTCACCTAAAAAAAAAAACTATTTACCTGCAAATATAGGGTTAATCGGGGCCCGGGCCATCTTACTGAAAGTGCAGCTGCTTGGAGAAATTGCACCTTTTTCTTGCCTTGAAGTTACATAGTTACATAGTTACATAGTTATTAAGGTTGAAGGAAGACTTTAAGTCCATCTAGTTCAACCCATAGCCTAACACCTAACATGCCCTAACATGTTGATCCAGAGGAAGGCAAAAAAAAACCATATGGCAAACAGTAAGCTCCACATTGGGGAAAAAAATTCCTTCCCGACCCCACATACGGCAATCAGACTAGTTCCCTTGGATCAACGCCCTATCAAGGAATCTAGTGTATATACCCTGTAACATTATACTTTTCCAGAAAGGCATCCAGTCCCCTCTTAAATATAAGTAATGAATCACTCATTACAGCATCATACGGCAGAGAGTTCCATAGTCTCACTGCTCTTACAGTAAAGAATCCGCGTCTGTTATTATGCTTAAACCTTCTTTCCTCCAGACGTAGAGGATGCCCCCTTGTCCCTGTCTCAGGTCTATAATTGAAAAGATCATCAGAAAGGTCTTTGTACTGTCCCCTCATGTATTTATACATTAACATAAGATCACCCCTTAGCCTTCGTTTTTCCAAACTAAACAGCCCCAAGTGTAATAACCTATCTTGGTATTGCAGACCCCCCAGTCCTCTAATAACCTTGGTCGCTCTTCTCTGCACCCGCTCTAGTTCAGCTATGTCTTTCTTATACACCGGAGACCAGAACTGTGAACAGTATTCTAAGTGTGGTCGCACTAGTGACTTGTATAGAGGTAAAATTATGTTCTCCTCATGAGCATCTATGCCTCTTTTAATACATCCCATTATTTTATTTGCCTTTGTAGCAGCTGCCTGACACTGGCCACTGAATATGAGTTTGTCATCCACCCATACACCCAGGTCTTTTTCATTGACGGTTTTGCCCAGAGTTTTAGAATTAAGCACATAGTTATACATCTTATTACTTCTACCCAAGTACATGACCTTTCATTTCTCCCCATTAAAGCTCATTTGCCATTTATCAGCCCAAGCTTCTAGTTTACATAAATCATCCTGTAATATAAAATTGTCCTCCCATGTATTGATTACCCTGCAGAGTTTAGTGTCATCTGCAAATATTGAAATTCTACTCTGAATGCCCCCTACAAGGTCATTAATAAATATGTTAAAAAGAAGAGGGCCCAATACTGACCCCTGTGGAACCCCACCCCGCGACCCAGTCTGAGTGTGCTCCATTAATCTCTGGCTTTCAGTCATGGGGGGGTGCATGGAGCCGCTACAGTCACTGCTCACAGCACCAATCACTATACTGTGAGCAGCAGCTGTAAACTCGCCCTGTTACTTTGATTGACAGTTCGCTATGTACAGAAGAGCTGCAAAGTTGTCTGATGGGGAGTGATTCCAGCCGCCGCTTGTGTTATGAGCAGTGATTGTAGCCACTCAGTACACAGCCCCAAGACTGAAAGCCGGTGACTCCCAAGAGGAAAGAAGTTCAGATTCTCCCAGTAGCCACACTTTTAGAAAGGCAGACAGACTGCATTATGGCACTATTTACCTAAAGATAAACCCTATATCTGCAGGTAAGTAACATTTTATGAAGTGACAGGTTCCCTTTAAGTATACACACATGCACAAATTGTTTGTACCCTTCTGCTAAAGTAAGAAAAACCCACAATCGTCACTGAAAAAAAAAGTCAAAATTGACAAAAATCATTTTTAAATTTAAATGTCCTGTATAAAGGAAATCAGACCTTGCTTTTCAATTCTGGTTCAACAAAATAAAATAATATAAATGGTCTTAACAAAAATGATGGCACCCCCTAGAAAAGACTGAAAATAATTGGAACATAGGGACATGTTCAACTGAGGTGTGTCCTGTACTTAGGATCATGGGTGTCTACAAACTTATAATTAGTCAGTTTGCCTATATAAATTAAATCTGTCAGCAGGTTTTGCTATGTAATCTGACAAAAGCATGAGGTAGTGACAGAGACCCTAATCACTTATTGTACTGGGTGCAGCAAACTGGAGTAGCGAGCACTTGCGCTCAACACTAATGATGACATAGTCAATATGACAACCTAATGTTATCAAATTCTGTGATGTACCCGTGGGTTCAAAATGCTCACTATACCCCTGGATTAAATCCTTGAGACGTGTGGTTTCCAAAATTATACCCTTGTGAAAATTAAAAAGTTTGGATTTAAAGTAAATTTTGTGTGAAAAAAGTTAAATGTAATTTTTTTCCTTCCATGCTACTTTAGTTCTCGTTAAGCACCTGAAGGGTTAATAAACTTCTTGAATGTGGTTTTGAGCACCTTGAGCGGTGCAGTTTTTAGAATGGTGTCACATTTGGGTATTTTCTGTCATACTGACCCCTCAAAGTCACTTGAAATGTGAGGTGGTCCCTAAAAAAAATGGTTTTGTAAATTTTGTAAGAAAAATGAGAACTCGCTGGTCAACATTTAACCCTTATAATGTCCTAACAAAAAAAATTATCTTTCCAAACTTGTGCTGATGTAACGTAGACATGAGGCAAATGTTATTTATTAACTATTTTGTGTGACAAAACTCTCTGATTTAAGGGCACAAATATTAATAGTTTGAAAACTGCAAAACTTTCAACATTTTTGCCAAATTTAATTTTTTTTCATAAATAAACACAAGTTATATTGAATATATTTTACCACTATCATGATGTACAATATGTCAAGAAAAACAGTCTCAGAATCAGTGGGGGATCCATTGAAGCGTTCCAGAGCTATAACCTCATAAAGTGACACTGGTCAGAATTGTAAAAATTGGCCTGATCATTAAAGTCAAAATTGGCTGTGTCACTAAGGGGTTAATCTTCTCTAGGCATTCCATCATTTTTGTCCAGGCCATTTTCATTATTTTTTTTAATAATTTTCTGGTGATTCACAATTCAAAATGAATGTCTGAATTTGTCAGTTTCAAGTTATTTCAGTGGCCATTGTGGGTTTCACTTACTTTAACAGAATTTAGTCCATGTTAGTATGTTATACAGGCACACATAGATTATCAAAACATGTTCTATTCATTTTCTGCCTAATATTTATTATTATTATTATTATTATTATTATTATTAGCATGTGTAAGAGCAGAGCTAAGCAGAGCACACAATAACTGAGAGAAAGATACATATTGGTAGGGTACTTTCACAAGGTCTGGATTACTGACCACAACCTTGATGTGCACAATAGCAAACAATGTGTAGGCTATAGAAACCATCAAATAATATTTTTATTTTATGATTTGCATAGCCTGCTCATTGTTCTCTGTAGGTGTTTATATTGGTCTTATGTATAAGGCTATTATGCATCAGTCAGGTTTACTGGATACAGTATTATAGGCACCACATTGTGCTCCATACAGAATAATGATCCTCATATATTGCTCCATACGGTATTATGGGCCCCATATAATGCTCCATACAGAATAATGAGCCCCATACATTGCTCCATACAGTATTATGGGCCTCGCATAGTGCTCCATACAGAATAATGAGCCCCATATATTGCTCCATACAGTATTATAGGCACCACATAGTGCTCCATACAGAATAATGAGTCCCATACATTGCTCCATACAGTATTATGGGCCTCACATAGTGCTCCATACAGAATAATGAGCCCCATATATTGCTCCATACAGTATTATAGGCACCACATAGTGCTCCATACAGAATAATGAGTCCCATATATTGCTCCATACAGTATTATGGGCACCACATAGTGCTCCATACAGAATACCGAGCCCCATATATTGCTCTATACAGAATAATGAGCCCCATATATTGTTCCTTACAGAATTATGAGCCCATATTTTGCTCTATACAGAATAATGAGCCCTATATATTGTTCCAAACAGTATTATGAGCCCCATATAATGTTCCAAACAGTGTAATGAGCCCATATAATACTCCATACAGAATATGATGGCCCCCATATAATGCTCCAGTATATGATTGGCCCCATGTATTGCTCCATATATAATAGGCCCCATGTAATGCTCCGTACAGAATAGGTCCCATATAATGCTACATACAGTATATGATGGGCCTCATATAATGCTCAAGTATAAGATGAGACCCATATACTGCTCCATACAGTAATATGGGGACCACATACAGAATAATGAGCCCCATATATTGCTCCATACAGAATAAAGGACCCCATATATTTATTGTTCCATACAGAATAGTAAGCCACATATATTGCTCCTTACAGAATAATGATTCCCATATATTGCTCCAAAAATAAGAATGGACCCCATATATTGCTCCATACTGTATAACAAGCCATATATATTGCACCATACAGTATAATGCGCCCCATATAATGCTCCAAAAAGAATAATGAGCCCCATATATTGCTCCATACAGTATAATGATCCCTATATAATGCTCCAAACAGTATAATGAGCCCTATATAATGCTCCAAAGAGTGTAATGAGCCCCATATAATGCTCCATTCAGAATATGATGGGCCCCCTATAATGCTCCAGTATATGATTGGCCCCATATAATGCTCCATATATAATGGGTCCAATATATTGCTCCATACAGAAGAATGGACCCCATATATGCTCTATACAGAATAATGCGCCCCATATATTGTTCCTTACAGAATGATGTGCCCCATATAATGCTCCATAAAGAATAATGAACCCATACATTGCTCCGTATAGTATAATGATCCTCATATAATGTTCCAAACAGTATTATGTGTCCCATATAATGCTCCAGTGTAATAAGCCCCATATAATACTCCATACAGAATATGATGGGCCCCATATAATGCTCCAGTATATGATTGGCCCCATATATTGCTCCATATATAATAGGCCCCATATAATGGTCCACACAGAATAGGTCCCATATAATGCTCCATACAGTATATGATGGGCCCCATAAAATGCTCCAGTATATGATGAGCACCATATATTGCTCTATACAGTATTATGGGCATCACATAGTGCTTCATGCACAATAATGAGCACCATATATTGCACCATAGAGAATAATGGACCCCATATGTTGCTCCATACAGAATAATGGACTCTATATATTGCTCCATACAGAATAATGAGCCCCATATTTTGCTCCATACAGAATAATGAGCTCCATATATTGCTCCATACAACATAATGAGCCCCATATATTGCTCCATATAGTATAATGGTCCCCATATAATGCCCCAAACAGTATAATGAGCCCTACAGAATATGATAGGCCCCATATATTGTTCCAGTTTATGATTGGCTCCATATATTGCTCCATATATAAGGGCCCTTTATAATGCTCCATACAGTATACGATGGGCCCCATATAAAGCTCCAGTATATGATGGGCCCCATATATTGCTCCATATGAACTGCTCAAAAAAATAAAGGAAACACTAAAATCCCACATCCTAGATATCACTGAATGAAATATCCCAGTTGTAAATCTTTATCCATTACATAGTGGAATGTGTTGAGAACAATAAAACCTAAAAATTATCATCGTAAATCACACCTAAAAAACCACGGAGGTCTGGAGTTGGAATGATGCTCAAAATCAGAGTGGAAAATGAAGTTACAGGCTGATCCAACTTCAGTTGAAATGCCTCAAGACAAGGAAATGATGCTCAGTACTGTGTGTGGCCTCCACGTGCCTGTATGACCTCCCTACAACGCCTGGGCATGCTCCTGATGAGGCGGTAGATGATCTCCTGAGGGATCTCCTCCCAGACTGGACTAAAGCATCCGCCAACTCCTGGACAGTCTGTGGTGCAACGTGACGTTGGTGGATGGTGCGAGACATAAGGTCCCAGATGTGTTCAATCGGATTCAGGTCTGGGGAATGGGTGGGCCAGTCCATAGCTTTAATGTCTGCATCTTGCAGGAACTGCTGACACACTCCAGCCACATGAGGTCTGGCATTATCCTGCATTAGGAGGAACCGAGGGCCAAACACACCAGCATATGGTCTCACAAGGGGTCTGAGGATCTCATCTCGGTATCTAACGGCAGTCAGGCTACCTCTGGCGAGCACATGGAGGGCTGTGTGACCCTCCAAAGAAATGTTACCCCACACCATTACTGACCCACTGCCAAACCAGTCATGCTGAAGGGTGTTGCAGGCAGCAGATCGCTCTCACGGTGTCTACAGACTCTGTCATGTCTGTCACATGTGCTCAGTGTGAACCTGCTTTCATCTGTGAAGAGCAAAGGGCGCCAGTGGCGAATTTGCCCATCCTGGTGTTCTGTGGCAAATGCCAAGCATCCTGCACGGTGTTGGGCTGTGAGCACAACCCCCATCTGTCGACGTCGGGCACTCAGACCATCCTCGTGGAGTCGGTTTCTAACCTTTTGTGCAGACGCATGTACATTTCTGGCCTGCTGGAGGTCATTTTGCAGGGCTCTAGCAGTGCTCCTCCTGTTCCTCCTTGCACAAAGGCTGAGGTAGCGGTCCTGCTGCTGGGCTGTTGCCTTCCTGCAGCCCCCCTCCACGTCTCCTGGTGTACTGGCCTGTCTCCTGGTAGTGCCTCCAGCCTCTGGACACTACGCTGACAGACACAACAAACCTTCTTGCCACAGCTTGCATTGATGTGCCATCCTGTATGAGCTGCAGTACCTGAGCCACTTGTGTGGGTTGTAGAGTCCGTATCATGCTACCATTAGTGTGAAAGCACAACCAGCATTCAAAAGTGACCAAAACATCAGCCAGAAAGCATTGGTACTGAGATGTGGTCTGTGGTCCCCACCTGCAGAAGCACTCCTTTATTGAGTGTGTCTTGATAATTACCAATAATTTCCATCTGTTGTCTATTCCATTTGCACAACAGCATGTGAAATTGATTGTCAAACTGTGTTGCTTCCGAAGTGGACAGTTTGATTTCACAGAAATTTGATTTACTTGGAGTTATATTCTGTTATTTAAGTGTTCCCTTTATTTTTTTGAGCAGTGTATAATGGTCCCCATATAATGCTCCTTATATAGTTGTTCTGTCTCCGCCATCTAATTTGTTACCTCCAATTATCTGTTTGCATAATTTGCAGTTTCTCAGCCAGTATACAGGACTTGATATATTCATACCTTTATTTGTAGTGCTTTGGCTCCCTCTAGCGGTCAGAGTCATGTTGACAGTTGTATTTTTCTGTTATGTATTTTTTATGTCTGATTCTCCTCCTCCTTTGCAATGCATTATGGTAGCTCAGCCTACATTTCCCTCCATTATCATTTCACTTCCAGTTTGCCTTCCAGGAAAGAAGCTTACACTTCATCCCCCTTGCGATTGCATTGCCGGTATGTCTTTATGCTCTCTGTAGATATTTCTGCTCTATATTAGCCTAGCTTAACCAGTTGCACTCCTAGTTCAGTTACTAGTAGTGTTGAGCATTCCGATACCGCAAGTATCGGGTATCGGCCGATATTTGCTGTATCGGAATTCCGATACCGAGATCCGATACTTTTGTGGTATCGGGTATCGGTATCGAAACAACATTAATGTGTAAAATAAAGAATTAAAATAAAAAATATTGCTATACTCACCTCTCCGACACAGCCTGGACCTCAGCGAGGGAACCGGCAGCGTTGTTTGCTTAAAATTCGCGCGTTTATTTCCTTACTTGAAGTCCCGGCTTGTGATTGGTCGCGTGCCGCCCATGTGGCCACGACGCGACCAATCACAGCAAGCCGTGACGTAATTTTAGGTCCTTCAGGATTTTAAAATTACGTTCTGGCTTGTGATTGGTCGCGTCGCGGTCACATGGGCGACGCGACCAATCACAAGCCGTGACGTCACGGGAGGCTGGACACGCGCGCATTTTAAAATGCGCGCTTGTCCTGCCTCCCGTGACGTCCCGGCTTGTGATTGGTCGCGTCGCCCATGTGGCCGCGACGCGACCAATCACTGCAAGCCGTGACGTAATTTTAGGTCCTTCAGGATTTTAAAATTACGTTCTGGCTTGTGATTGGTCGCGACGCGATGCGACCAATCACAAGCCGTGATGTCACGGGAGGCAGGACAAGCGCGCATTTTAAAATGCGCGCGTGTCCAGCCTCCCGTGACGTCACGGCTTGTGATTGGTTGCGTCGCCCATGTGACCGCGACGCGACCAATCACAAGCCAGAACGTAATTTTTAAATCCTGAAGGACCTAAAATTACGTCACGGCTTGCTGTGATTGGTCGCGTCGCGGCCACATTGGCGGCACGCGACCAATCACAAGCCGGGACTTCACGTAAGGAAGGAAAAGCGCGAATTTTAAGCAAACAACGCTGCCGGTTCCCTCGGTGAGGTCCAGGCTGCGTCGGAGAGGTGAGTATAGCAATATTTTTTATTTTAATTCTTTATTTTACACATTAATATGGTTCCCAGGGCCTGAAGGAGAGTTTCCTCTCCTTCAGACCCTGGGAACCATCAGGATACCGTCCGATACATGAGTCCCATTGACTTGTATTGGTATCGGGTATCGGTATCGGATTAGATCCGATACTTTGCCGGTATCGGCCGATACTTTCCGATACCGATACTTTCAAGTATCGGACGGTATCGCTCAACACTAGTTACTAGCCTTCTAAATGTAATGCATAACGTTTATCATGTGTAGTATGTATTTGTTCCCTACCATGCACTGATTCTATGTATATCATTGTTCACAGTTTCACCGCATCAATATACCACTACGTTTAATAAAGCACAGACTCAACCACAGTCTCCTTATTGGACCCCGGTATAGCGGTTTAGCTGACTGGATAGCTACTTGGGCCTGTCTCATTTAGTGAGGACAGAACAGTGAAACGGCAGCCATCCAACTAGTGGGATTCAAGTCACCGGCTACTCAGAGACTAAATACAGCTACAGCAATCTCTTCACAGCCAAGCACTTTCCCAAGACACCATGTCTCACAAATCCCATAGAACAAGATCCGTTACTTCCGTTTCCTCAAAGACAACATCCATCACCAGCGCGGTCGCCATTGCCCGCGCAAATGCCGAAGCCGCCAAAATGCGAGCAAGCTTTGCTGACCAAGAGATGAAACTTAAGTTAGAGAAGGCACGTGTGGATGCTGCCTTAGAAAGCCTAGCAGCAAAAAGGGAAGCTGCCGCAGCCCTCGCTGAAGCGGAATCGCTAGAAGCCGCGCAAAGTCCCAAGCTGCATAGCCAAAGCAGTATGTCGAGTCTGGAGTTTCCACTACAAGACACACCACAACGCACATCTCAGTATGTTAATGAACTTCCTGATCCAAACTATAACCCTGAACCAGTACCAAAACAAGAATACGACGTCTCCAGCGAAGTTAGCGAGAGTCATCACGAGGCTCAGCTCCAGGACAGAAACAAACTCGAAAACGTGACACAAAACAACTCTGCTAATGACTACCTTGCCCCTCACCAGGTAACCAATGTGGATCACCCTGCTGACACACCGTACGTCAGACCGAAGCAATACGACACCGGCTGGCGCCACCCTGAGGACACTAACAGGTATGAACACACCTCACATCACTATCAGGGCGACCCATCACCAGCTTACTCTGCTGACAACCGGTTCACGACAGAATTTGCCAGATTCTTCACACGACGTGAACTGGTTGCCAAGGGGCTCATGAAATTCACTGACCAAGCTGAAGGATACAGAGCTTGGAAAGCTTCCTTCCAAAATGTCATTAGAGACTTGGGGCTACAACACAGGGAAGAGATAGACCTGTTAATCAAATACCTGGGAGAAGAGTCAGTCAAACACGCAGTAAGAATCAGAGACATTAATATAAATCGCCCTGAGACTGGCCTCAGAGAGATCTGGAAGAGGCTGGATGAGTGTTACGGTTCGGCAGAGGTAATAGAAAGAGCCTTGTTCAAAAGAATCGATGACTTTCCTAAAATTTCTAACAAAGGTCTCCAGAAACTTAGAGAGCTAAGCGACCTACTAAAGGAAGTCCAAGTTGCCAAATACGAGGACGACCTACAGGGACTTGCATTTCTTGACACAGCCAGAGGTGTTAACCCTATAGTCCAGAAGTTGCCCTACAATCTACAGGAGAGGTGGCTCACACATGGTTCCACGTACAAATACAAACACAGTGTTCCATTTCCCCCCTTCTCCGTTTTTGTAGACTTTATACACCAACAAGCGAGAATTAGAAACTATCCCAGCTTTGACTTTGCAATGCCATATGCCACACCGTCACCACCTGCAAATCCACGCAGAACATCTGTGGCAGTACACAAGACTTATGTTTCTTCTCCAAGTTCTAATTACAGGTCTGCTGGCTGCTCCCAATCAGAGACAAAGGTGCAGGACCCTGACAAGCAGTGCCCACTTCATCAGAAGCCTCATCCTCTCCTGAAATGCAGAGCCTTCAGAGGAAAATCTATGCCAGACCGCAGAAGCTTCCTGAAAGAGAACGGTATCTGCTACAAGTGCTGCTCGTCCACAACTCATCTCGCCAAGGACTGCAAGGTCAGTGTAAAATGCACAGAATGTGGCACCACAGACCATAACACTGCTCTACACCCAGGCCCAGCTCATTGGAGTGCACAAAACACGCCAGCTGACAGTGAGCATGGCGGGGAGGAAAGGAACACTGATACAGCTACGCCAGAGATCACTTCACAATGTACCGAGGTCTGCAAAGGGACAATAGACAGTAGGTCCTGTTCAAAAATATGCCTTGTCAGAGTATACCCAAAAGGCCATAGAGACCAGGCTGTAAGACTGTATGCTATCTTGGATGATCAAAGTAATCGATCCTTGGCAAGATCAATATTCTTTGACCTATTCAACATCAAAGGGCCAAGCATTCCCTACTCATTAAAGACGTGTGCAGGTACTGTGACAACAGCAGGCAGGAAAGCTACAGACTACCAAATCGAGTCATTAGACGGACAATTCTGCCTACCACTACCTACGATCATCGAATGTAACCAGATCCCAGACAACAGATCTGAAATCCCTACGCCAGATGTAGCAATCCATCACGCTCACTTAAAGCGAATAGCACACCTTATACCGGAACTCGACCATCAGGCCCAGATAATTCTGCTGTTGGGGAGAGATATCCTGCAGGTTCATAAAGTGAGACGTCATATCAATGGACTCCACAATGCTCCCTATGCCCAAAAGCTAGACCTAGGATGGGTCATAATTGGCAACGTATGCTTGGGACGCATGCACGCCCCATCTTCTGTGACAAGCATGCTGACAAATACATTGGAGAAGGGACGACCATCTCTGTTTCAACCTTGTATCACTGAGTTCCATGTCAGGGAACTGCCACACAGCATCCAACTGCCCAGTCATTTAATAGACTTTACTCACGACAGCAGTATAGTGTCGGGAAGCTATGAGGATCAGTTAGGGTGCACAGTCTTCCAGAGAACTAAGCAGGACAACCAAGTGGCAATGTCGGTAGAGGACAAGTTGTTCTTGGAGGTAATGGACAAGGGACTCGTTAAAGATGAGACCAACAGCTGGGTCGCACCTCTTCCCTTCAAAACCCACAGACCACGTCTACCGAACAACAGAAATCAGGCATTACAACGTTTCTCCTCTCTCAAGCGTAATCTGCAAAAGAAACCAGAGATGAAAGATCACTTTTTCTCCTTCATGTCAAAGATTTTTGAAAACTGTCACGCAGAACTAGCTCCCACTCTCAAAGACTCTGAAGAATGCTGGTTCCTACCTATGTTCGGAGTATACCACCCTAAGAAACCAGGCCAGATTAGAGTCGTGTTCGATTCCAGTGCCAAATTTAATGATGTCTCCCTAAATGACGTTCTACTAACAGGACCAGACCTCAATAACAAACTGCTGGGAGTACTTATGCGCTTCCGTAAGGATTCCATTGCCTTCATCGCTGACATCCAGCAAATGTTCCATTGTTTCCTTGTGAGAGAGAGAGACAGGAACTTCCTAAGATTCTTCTGGTACAGAGACAATGATCCTACTAAAGAAGTCACAGAGTATCGCATGAGAGTGCACATCTTTGGCAACAGTCCTTCCCCTGCAGTCGCCATTTATGGACTCAAAAGGTCGGCTCAGGAAGGAGAAGCAGAATACGGAGCAGATGTCAGACAATTCATAGAAAAGGACTTTTATGTCGACGACTGTCTGAAAGCCATGCCTTCAAATGAGACTGCCATCAGTCTTCTCAGGAGAGCCCAGGACATGCTTGCCTGCTCGAACCTTAGGCTTCATAAAATAGCCTCAAACAGCCAAGAACTCATGGAAGCGTTCCCTTCTCAGGACCTATGCAATGGTCTCAGAGACCTGGACCTGGGGTCAGACCCCGCACCAATGCAACGCAGCCTTGGGCTTCTCTGGAATCTACAGTCAGACACTTTCACCTTTCAGGTCAACCAGGAAGAAAGGCCTTTCACACGTAGAGGCGTCCTGTCTACCATCAACAGTCTGTACGATCCCTTGGGTTTCGCAGCTCCTGTTACTATACAAGGCAAGGCCCTACTAAGAGACTTAACTAGGGAAACATCTGACTGGGATGCACCTCTGCCACCTGATAAGTGGATCCAGTGGGAAGAGTGGAAGAACTCGTTAGCGGCACTCTCCAACCTGAATGTGCCAAGACCATACGCCCCTGTGCCATCTACTGAAATACAAAGCCAAAGACTGTAAGTATTTGCAGATGCTTCTGTCAAAGCGATTGCCGCTGTTGCCTACCTGAGAACTGTAGACTCCAAAGGTCAGTGCCACATTGGTTTCATTATGGGGAAGGCCAAACTCGCACCACAACCAGAGCACACTATACCCAGGTTAGAGCTTTGTGCCGCAGTCCTAGCCATTCAGTTAGCAGAGTTCATCACATCCGAAATGGATATCGACCTGACACAGGCCAAGTTCTACTCAGACAGCAAAGTAGTCCTGGGATATATCCACAACAAAACCAGGCGATTCTACGTTTATGTCAATAACAGAGTGCTACGAATCAGGAGATCAGTTCATCCAAAGCAGTGGCATTACATACCCACAGACCAGAATCCTGTAGATCATGCAACTAGAACAGTTGACGCAAGTCGACTAGGAAGCACAACGTGGCTGTCAGGACCAAAACTATAGTACATTGAGGAATGTTTTCCAGACACCTTTGAACTAGTAGGAGAGGACTCAGATGCTGAAATCCGCCCTCAGGTGTCTACACTTCATACAATGACCTCTGTTATCCAGCTTGGATCTTGCAGGTTCGACAGATTCTCAAGTTGGAAGTCACTTACTCGAGCTATTACCTGCCTGACTCATATAGCTCGCTCATTCAAGACCACCAGAACTTGTGGCACAGAAAAATGTAAAGGTTGGCATCTTTGTAAAAATACCTATGTTACCTCCGACTTAGAGTTCTCTAGAAATCACATCATCCTCACTGTTCAAAGAGAAACCTACTTTGCAGAAATCCAATGTCTTATCAACAAAGCTCCAATACCAGTGAGCAGCGTATTGAGAAAACTCGACCCATTCATCGACAACAGTGGCCTACTGAGAGTAGGAGGTCGACTCAAAGAAGCTGAGATGGAGTTTGTGGAGAAATTCCCTCTTATACTTCTCGGAAAATGTCATGTTGCCTACCTAATCTTACAACATTACCACAATCTGGTCAAGCACCAAGGAAGACTATTTACGGAAGGAGCCATCAGGTCTGCCGGTGTGTGGATCGTCGGTGCAAAGAGACTCATCAGTAGTGTCATCTACAAATGTATTACCTGCCGTAAGCTTCATGGTTCGACTCAAACTCAAAAGATGGCTGACCTACCAGCAGATAGACTCAGCCCAGACCCTCCCTTTACCAGCGTTGGTCTCGATGTGTTTGGGCCTTGGTCAGTTGTTACACGTCGTACTAGAGGCGGCCAAGCCAATAGTAAACATTGGGCAGTCATGTTCACTTGCATGTCAATCAGAGCCGTCCACATAGAGGTCATTGAGTCCCTCGACACGTCAAGCTTCATCAATGCCTTAAGACGCTTTATTGCCATCCGTGGTCCTATCAAGCACATACGCTCAGACAGAGGTACCAACTTCGTCGGTGCAGCAAAGGAATTGGGAATACCTTCAAATCTAGACTATAAGACTCTTGAGAGGTTCCTCAGTGACCAAAGTTGCACATGGTCATTCAACCCACCTCATTCTTCACATATGGGAGGATCTTGGGAGCGAATGATTGGTCTAGTACGGAGAATTCTTGACTCCACTCTTCTTCAAGAAGGAGCAGCGAGGCTCACCCATGAAAGCCTCATCACCTTCATGGCAGAAGCTGCAGCTATAATTAACGCAAGACCCCTGGTTCCAGTTCCTAACGACCCTGAGGAGCCCTTGCTATTGACTCCAGCTACTCTACTTACCCAGAAAACGGGACTGTCCAGTGCCCCTCCAGGAGGATTCGACGCTAAGGACCTCTACAAGCGCCAATGGAGACAGGTACAAAGTCTTGCAAATACTTTCTGGGACAGGTGGCGCAAACAATATTTGTCTACCCTGCAGCCACGTACGAAGTGGCAATCTACTAAACCTAATCTTAACGTAGGTGACCTTGTTCTTGTGAAAGACTGTCAAATTCACCGGAACCAGTGGCCACTTGGTCTAGTTACCGCAACATTCCCGAGCAAGGACGGCAACGTCCCCAAAGTTGAACTAAGGATGACCAAAGGGAAAGACATTTTCCAGACCGGTATCTGAACTGGTCCTATTGTTGCCTTCGGAAGAAAGGAGTAGTGACATCCGTTGATGTCAGACGGGGAGTGTTCTGTCTCCGCCATCTAATTTGTTACCTCCAATTTTCTGTTTGCATAATTTGCAGTTTCTCAGCCAGTATACAGGACTTGATATATTCATACCTTTATTTGTAGTGCTTTGGCTCCCTCTAGCGGTCAGAGTCATGTTGACAGTTGTATTTTTCTGTTATGTATTTTTTATGTCTGATTCTCCTCCTCCTTTGCAATGCATTATGGTAGCTCAGCCTACATTTCCCTCCATTATCATTTCACTACCAGTTTGCCTTCCAGGAAAGAAGCTTACACTTCATCCCCCTTGCGATTGCATTGCCGGTATGTCTTTATGCTCTCTGTAGATATTTCTGCTCTATATTAGCCTAGCTTAACCAGTTGCACTCCTAGTTCAGTTACTAGCCTTGTAAATGTAATGCATAACGTTTATCATGTGTAGTATGTATTTGTTCCCTACCATGCACTGATTCTATGTATATCATTGTTCACAGTTTCACCGCATCAATATACCACTACGTTTAATAAAGCACAGACTCAACCACAGTCTCCTTATTGGACCCCGGTATAGCGGTTTAGCTGACTGGATAGCTACTTGGGCCTGTCTCATTTAGTGAGGACAGAACAATAGTGGGCCCCATATAATGCTCCATATATAATGGGCCCCGTGTGATGCTCCAGTATATGATGGTCCACATCTATTTCTCCAAACATTATTAAAAAAAAAATGAAATTCTCACCTCTCCTCGCTGGTCGCTGCTCTGCTCCGGACTCCTCAGAATCTGTGTCTTCCGGCTCTCTGCACTGTGACTGTTCAGGCAGAGGGTGCACACTAGTCATGTTATCATGCCCTCTGACCTGAAACTTCACAGTCAGAAGATGCGGAAGACGTGGAACGGAGAAAGGTAAGAATCGCAATTACTGGGGCCCTGAGCAAGCAGGGTAGGCCCACTCGCAGGTGCTGGCATTGGCACCCATAGTGCGCTGTTGTCCCGGACGGCAAGTGGACCCCGCCTGCTCAGGACCCCGGCACTACCACGGGCTAACCAGGTGCTGACACGGCCCTGAATGTATACATATGGGCTGCCATGACTGCATTGCTATAGCTTACAAACAAATACAACCACATTCTGATCATGTAAAAGTATATGTGAACATTGAATGTATGAATTTTTAACTGCATTACTGCTACTAGACGATAGACAGTTCACATACCTTAACAGTGTGGTTGTATTTGGTCATAACTTTTACAAACCATATCATCAGAACGAGCTCGCTGACAGATTCACATGTAGGCCTGTTTACACGAGCATATGTAGGTAAAATCATCCATTTTTCTCAGGAATGATTTCAGACAAACTCAGTGATTGGCTGCAGCAGTGATATGTATTCTTGTCGTGACTTCACTGCTGCAGCCTGTAGAAAATTACCAAAGCAGCAGCAGACAGACAGCACTGGACCTGGGAGGGTAACAGCTGTGTTATTATTAAACCTATACAAACTGGATAATCCTTTTCATTAATTTTACAGACAGCTATGTATAATGAAATGTAGAATCTTTAAAAGCCAAATGGATCAAAATTTTTAACGAAGCCCAATTGTAAAAGTTATTTTAGCCCCAAATACATGCATTTAAGTAAAAAAAAAAGGTAAATATCCCATTTAATGCCAAAATATTGACACTAAGTCGGAGTTGGTGGTCTATGTTGTCAATGGTGTAGAAAGGTCTAGAACAGTGATTTTCAACCAGTGTTCCGCGGCACACTAGTCGGGTGTGCCATGGGGAAAGTTCCCCAAACTATGGTGCCCCCTTTGTTTTGTTCCCCGGCAATGCGCAGCGATTAGTGACAGAGCCAATTTGGTACTTAAAGGGCCACTGTCACCCCCCTCCAGCCGTTATAAACTAAAAGAGCCACCTTGTGCAGCAGTAATGCTGCATTCTAACAAGGTGGCTCTTTTAGGCCGGCCTCACACTGGGCGTAAGACAATACGCCACGTATTATACGTCCGTACCTCGGTGAGGTCCAGGCTGCGTCGGAGAGGTGAGTATAGCAATATTTTTTATTTTAATTCTTTATTTTACACATTAATATGGTTCCCAGGGCGTGAAGGAGAGTTTCCTCTCCTTCAGACCCTGGGAACCATCAGGAATACCGTCCGATACATGAGTCCCATTGACTTGTATTGGTATCGGTATTGGATTAGATCCGATACTTTGCCGGTATCGGCCGATACTTTCCGATACCGATACTTTCAAGTATCGGACGGTATCGCTCAACACTATTCAGAACCATTTTTTTTAATTTTCACAAGTGTAAAAACAGAAATTTAAACATAAATGTTGTTCTGCAATTTCTCCTGAATACGCCGATACCCCATATGTGGGGGTAAACCACTGTTTGGGCGCACCGCAGAGCTTGGAAGAGAAGGAGCGCCGTTTGACTCTTTCAATGCAGAATTGGCTGGAATTGAGATCGGATGCCATGTCACGTTTAGAGAGCCCCTGATGTGCCTAAACAGTGGAAACCCCCCACAAGGGACACCATTTTGGAAGCTAGACCCCTTAAGGAACTTATCTAGATGTGTGGTGACTTGAGCACTTTGAGCCCCCAAGTGCTTCACAGAAGTTTATAAAGTGGAACCGTGAAAATAAAAAATCGCATTTGTTTACACAAAAATGATCTTTTCGCCCACAAATTCTTATTTTCACAAGGGTAACAGGAGAAACTAGACCACAAAAGTTGTTGTGCAATATCTCCTGAGTACGTCGATACCCCATATGTGGGGGTAAACCACTGTTTGGGCACACCGCAGAGCTTGGAAGAGAAGGAGTGCCGTTTTACTTTTTCAATGTAGAATTGGCTGGAATAGAGATTGGACGCCATGTCGCGTTTGGAGAGCCCCTGATGTGCCTAAACAGTGGAAACCCCCCACAAGTGACCCCATTTTGGAAACTAGACCCCTTAAGGAACTTAACTAGATGTGTGGTGAGCACTTTAAACCCCCAGGTGCTTCTCAGAAGTTTATAACGTAGAGCCGTGAAAATAAAAAATTGCATTTTTTCTACAAAAATGATCTTTTTGCCCCAAAATTTTTATTTTCACAAGGGTAACAGGAGAAATTAGACAACAAAAGTTGTTGTGCAATTTCTCCTGAGTACATCGATACCCCATATGTGGGGGTAAACCACTGTTTGGGCGCACTGCAGAGCTTGGAAGAGAAGGAGTGCCGTTTTACTTTTTCGATGTAGAATTGGCTGGAATTGAGATCGGACGCCATGTCGCGTTTGGAGAGCCCCTGATGTGCCTAAACAGTGGAATCCCCCCACAAGTGACACCATTTTGGAAACTAGACCCCTTAAGGAACTTATCTAGATGTGTGGTGAGCACTTTAAACCTCCAAGTGCTTCACAGAAATTTATAAAGTAGAGCCTTGAAAATACAAAATCCTTTTTTTTTTCCTCAAAAATGATTTTTTAGCCTGCAATTTTTTATTTTCTCAAGGGTAACAGGAGAAATTGGACCCCAAAATTTATTGTGCAATTTATGCTGAGTAGGCTGATACCCCATATGTTGGGGTAAACCACTGTTTGGTCGCATGGCAGAGCTCGGAAGTGAAGGAGCGCCGTTTTGGAATGCAGACTTTGATAGAATGGTCTGCGGGCGTTATGTTGCGTTTGCAGAGCCCCTGATGTACCTAAACAGTAGAAACCCCCCACAAGTGACCCCATTTTGGAAACTAGACCCCCCAAGGAACTTATCTAGATGTGTGGTGAGAACTTTGAATGCCCAACTGCTTCACAGAAGTTTATAATGCAGAGTCGTGAAAATAAAAAATATTTTTTTTTTCCACAAAAAAGATTTTTTAGCCCCCAAGTTTTTATTTTCACAAGGGTACAAGAGAAATTGGACCCCAATAGTTGTTGTCCAATTTGTCCTGAGTACACTGATACCCCATGTGTGGGGGGGGGACCACTGTTTGGGTGCGCGGCAGAGCTCGGAAGGGAGGGTGCACCATTTGACTTTTTGAGCGCAAAATTGGCTGTGGCGTTTAGAGACCCCCTGATGTACCTAAACAGTGGAAACCCCCCAAATCTTACTCCAACCCTAACCCCAACACACTCCTAAGGCTTCTTTCACACTTCAGTTGTTTGGCGTCAGTCAGCTCCGACATAGTGATGGATCGACAGATCCATCACAATTGTTGAGAAAACGGTTCGAACGGATCCGTTTTTTTGACAGATCCGTTACTTGGGGGTTGTCTGGGAAAAGTATCTACTTTTTGGAGCATGCGCAATTGAAAAAGCGGATTGGGGCTACGGATCCACCGAAATGACGGTAACGACGGATCCGTCGCCCATAGGCGGCCATTCTATGGAATGACGAACGCGACGGATCCGTCGCGAACCGCCATTTCGGCGCAGACAAAAAACGTTACAATGGCCGTCAATGTCTAGATGACGTCCGCCAAATCTCGACGGATCCGTCGCATGGCGGATGGAACGGACGACCATCCGCCACAATCCGTCGCTAATGCATGTCTATGGGAAAATAGCGGGTCCGCCAAAAAAAATGACGAAAATGGCGGTTTCAGACTGACGCCAAAAGACTGAAGTGTGAAAGAGGCCTAACCCTAATGCCAACCCGATCCATAATCCTAATCACAACCCTAAGGATAATCGCAACCCTAACCCCAAAACAACCATAACCCTAATCAGAACCCTAAATCCAACACACCCCTAATCCTAATCTCAACCCTAACCTTAAACCTAACCCTAATCCCAATACACCCCTAATCCCAACCCTAACCTTAACCCTAGTCCCAAACCTAACCCTAATCCCAAACGTAACCCTAATGCCAACCCTAATCCAAACACCAATCCCAACTCTAACCCTAACTTTAGCCGCAATCCTAGTCCTAACTTTAGCCCCAACCCTAACCCTAACTTTAGCCCCAACTCTAACTCTAGCCCTAACTTTAGCCCCAACCCTAACCCTAGCCCTAAATTTAGCCCCAGCCCCAACCCTAGCCCTAAATTTAGCCCCAACCCTAACCTTAAATTTAGCCCCAACCCTAACACTAACCCTAGCCCTAACCCTAGCCCTAACCCTAACCCTAGCCCTAACACTAACCCTAGCACTAACCCTAGCCCTAATTTTAGTCCCAACTCCTCTCTCCTGCCGGCCGGCAGATGGCAGCAGAGAGCGGGCGCATTGCACATGCGCTCGCCATTTTCTTTCCATAGGAAGAAGCCGGCGGGCAGGAGGGGACGCAGGAGGACCCAGGGACACCGGTAAGTATGATAGGGTCCCCGAATCCCCCTATTTCTCTGTCCTCTGATGTGCGATCACATCAGAGGACAGAGAATTACACATCGCTTTTTTTTTTTTTTTTGCGGTCGCCGATAAACAGTTAATTACCGGCGATCGCAAAACAGGGGTCGGTAAAAACCGACCCCGATCATGTTCTTTGGGGTCTCGGCTACCCCCAGCAGCCGAGACCCCAAAGACCTCCCAGGTGCCGGCCGGCAGGCGCACTGCGCATGCGCCCGCCATTTTTTTTGCCGGAAGAAGATGGCGGCACCCATCGGGAGCCACGAGGAGCACCTGGGGAGACAGGTGAGTATCGGGGGGCGATCGGAAACCCCATTTCTCTGTCCTCTGATGTGCGATCACATCGCAGGACAGAGAAATGAAATGGGAAATCGCGTTTTTTTGGGTTTTTTTGCGACCGCCGGTAAACGGTTAATTACCGGCGATCGCAACTCGGGGGTCGGTAAAAAACCCCCGAATCATGTTCTCTGGGGTCTCGGCTACCCCCGGTAACCGAGTCCCCAGAGAAAATCCGACTCTGGGGGGCGCTATTCACTTTTTCCACAGCGCCGTTAATTTACGGCGCTGTGGTTTAAGTACCCTTAGCGGCCGCCGTTAAAAGGCGTATCGGCGGTCGTTAAGGGGTTAAATAAATTATTTGTTACTTTTAGGTGATCCCTGTTTTTGCATATTTCTTTTCTATTTTCTGCTACAGTTACTTAATTCAGTATGCTATAGGTTGATCCCAGGATTAAAGGGTGGTGCCCGTAATCTTTTAAGGTACCTTCACACTAAGCGACTTTGCAGCGAGAACGCCGACGATCCGTGACGTTGCAGCGTCCTGGATAGCGATCTCATTGTGTTTGACACGCAGCAGCGATCTGGATCCCGCTGTGATATCGCTAGAAGTCCAGAACTTTATTTCGTTGCTGATCACCCGCTGTCACACGCCGATCCAGCGATGTGTTCACTTGTAACCAGGGTAAATATCGGGTTACTAAGCGCAGGGCCGTGCTTAGTAACCCGTTATTTACCCTGGTTACCATTGTAAAAGTAAAAAAAAAAAACAGTACATACTCACATTCTGATGTCTGTCACGTCCCCCGGCGTCCACCGGAAGCTCTCGGCAGCGGCGCGTAACCCTGTGGACGCCGGGGGACGTGACAGACATCAGAATGTGAGTATGTACTGTTTTTTTTTTTTTACTTTTACAATGGTAACCAGGGTAAATATCGGGTTACTAAGCGCGGCACTGCGCTTAGTAACCCGATATTTACCCTGGTTACCCGGGTGCTGCAGGGGGACTTCGGCATCGTTGAAGACAGTTTCAACGATGCCGAAGTCGTTCCCCTGATCGTTGGTCGCTGGAGAGAGCTGTCTGTGTGACAGCTCCCCAGCGACCACACAACGACTTACCAACAATCACGGCCAGGTCGTATCGCTGGTCATGATCGTTGGTAAGTCGTTTAGTGTAACGGTACCTTAACACCTATTGAGAAAGTAGCGCCTCACACATCCTCAGCAATCCTACTAATGCATACAGTAGCTAATGTCCAATTCAATGTTTCAATTGTATCAGCATACCTAGTCCACAGATACAGTTGAACATAGTATTGGAGCAGGAAGTCATCAGCTCCCTGCACGACCATCCAACCTGTGGTGCCTTCTGCATTAGCTGAAGTTTGATGCAGGACATGCGTTGACATCTCTAAAACAAACATAGTATAGAGTATAAAGTAGTCTTCTGCACTTATCATGAGAACAGAACTTCCATTCTGGGTAGTATAGCACTGTGGTGGAAGAATCATATTGTGTAAGGAGTATAGTGCAGGCACCAAAGTGTTTAAGGGGGCCCTATAGGAACATTATAATATGTAAAGAGACACTGGATCATCATACGGTGTTGGGTGTCAGTGTGGGGGCTACAAACTTTGAGGGGAATGTACTGTGGAAAAATACTGTGCAGGGTGTACTGTTGGGAAGAACTACTGTCGTGGGTAACATCATGGGGAAGAATAATACTTTATGAGGGTCAAGTAAGGTGTATTGTACAGGTTAAAACATTAAGCAACTTTACTAGGAGAACTATTTCTGTGTGCGTTGTAACAAAACACTCCGGGATCGCCTTTGCTGGGGTCAAAGGTCACGTGGTTTGTGCATTAAACTCTGAGGCGACAGCAGGTTTCCAAGTAGACTGACCTCAGGTCAGGTTTATTAAAGTGAAAGCAAATACAGAAAACAAAACATAAAAATAAATCCTTGCCTGTCCGGCGCTAACTATACAAATACGTTCCTATCTAACAACTGGGGGGCTTCTCCCACCCAGCTAACATTACACAGGTCACGAGCACAGCTCCCACTCACGGTTGTCTCACACAGACAGGCATTCTGTGTGCCCCAGGCTGACACCTGAAACCTCCAGCTGGTCAGCCTTTATTCCTGCACTTATTAACCCCTCGGTATCCTGAAGATACTGAGCGGCCTAATTCACATAGGACAAATACCTGGGCGAGATATACCTGCCCCCGACTACCAGACCGACATGACTCTTACATATCCTCCCCCCCTGCTCAGACCACTCAGGTCGAGCAAGAATACTCTCGAAACAGTGTACTCGGGACAGGGCATCAGCGTTCCCCATCTGCACTCCGGGGCGGTGCTCCACCGTGAACGAGTAAGCCTGCAGAGCAAGGAACCACCGGGTTACCCGACTATTACGGTCCTTGTGGAGATGCATCCACTTGAGAGGGGCATGGTCCGTGACCAGCCTAAACTTCCTACCTGCCAGGTAATATTTGAGGGAGTCGAGAGCCCATTTGATGGCTAGGCACTCTTTTTCAATCACGGCATACCTCTGCTCATGTACATTCAGTTTCCGACTGAGGTAGAGGACCGGGTGTTCGACTCCGTCCCTTACCTGGGAAAGTACAGCTCCGATACCAGTATCAGAAGCATCCGTTTGCACCACAAACTCGCTGCTGAAATCAGGAGTCACTAGTACGGGCTGAGAGCACAAAGCCCGTTTCAGACTGTGGAAGGCCTCTTCAGCCGCTGAGGTCCATTTTACCATGACGGAATCCCTCCCTTTGGTAAGATCCGTCAAGGGTGTAGCCATGGCCGCAAAGTTGGGTATGAACCGGCGATAATAGCCGGCAATGCCCAGGAAAGCTTGAACTTGTTTCTTGTTCACTGGTTGCGGCCAGCCCTGAATTGCCTGTATTTTGTCGATCTGGGGTTTAACCACTCCTCTGCCAATCACGTAGCCCAAGTATCGGGCTTCTTCAAGGCCGATGTGACATTTCTTAGGATTCGCCGTTAAGCCTGCGTCTCTCAGGTCATCAATCACCGCCTGTACCTTCCGGAGGTGAGCTTCCCAGTCCACGCTGTAAATTATGATGTCGTCTAGGTAGGCAGAGGCGTACTGCCTGTGGGGCCTCAAGACTCGATCCATCAATCTCTGGAACGTTGCTGGGGCTCCGTGAAGTCCAAACGGCATGTAGATATACTGGAACAGCCCTTCCGGTGTAGCAAATGCCGTCTTCTCTCTGGCCGCCTTGGCCAGAGGGATCTGCCAGTACCCCTTTGTTAGATCCAGGGTCGTAATATATCGGGCTTTACCCAGCCGATCGATCAACTCATCGACCCGGGGCATAGGGCAGGCATCAAATTTAGAAACCGCATTCAGTTTCCGAAAGTCATTGCAAAACCGTATAGAGCCATCCGGCTTAGGTATCAACACGATTGGACTGGACCAGGCGCTGTGCGACTCTTCAATGACTCCTAAGTCCAACATGGCCTTCACCTCCCGGGAGACGGCTTCACGGCGTGCTTCCGGAATCCGGTATTGCTTCACATGAACTGTGACACCAGGCTCTGTGACAATCTCATGTTTCACTAGCCTAGTCTGGCCAGGTTTTTCCGAGAAAAACTGTTGGTTCTGTAACAAAAACTGCTTAACCTCAGATTTTTGTCGTTCAGAGAGAGTCTCGGCAATCTGCACCTCCGGTACGGTAGGTGAGCAAACCGGACGGGGCAGATCCGCTGTTAGGGCAGCGCGGTCTTTCCAGGGTTTTATCAGATTCACATGATAAATCTGCTCTGGTTTTCTCTTACCAGGCTGGTGCACTTTATAGTTCACTTCTCCAACTCGTTCCATGACCTCAAAGGGGCCCTGCCATTTCACCAGAAATTTACTATCCACCGTAGGGATTAGGATCAACACCCTATCCCCGGGTGCAAATGTACGGACCTTGGCGCCTCTATCATAACTTTGCCTCTGGGCTCCCTGGGCCTGTAACATATGTTCCCTAACAAGGGGCATGAGAGCAGCAATCCGGTCCTGCATTTGCGTTACATGGTCTATCACCGTTTTAAAGGGAGTGACTTGACCTTCCCAGGTTTCTTTTGCGACGTCCAACAGTCCACGGGGACGACGGGCATATAATAGCTCGAAAGGCGAGAATCCTGTGGAAGACTGGGGAACTTCCCTAATGGCAAACAGCAAATAGGGTAACAAGTAATCCCAGTTCTTCCCATCTTTGTCTATCGCCTTCCGGAGCATCTGTTTTAAGGTTTTATTGAACCGCTCAACCAGGCCATCTGTTTGAGGGTGATAGACAGACGTACGCAACTGGTCTATTTGTAAGAGCCTGCAGAGCTCCTTCATCACCCTTGACATAAAGGGAGTCCCTTGGTCGGTGAGTATCTGTTTTGGAATTCCCACCCGACTAAACACTTGTACCAACTCTTTGGCGATCGTTTTGGTAGCAGTGTTACGCAAAGGGATGGCTTCGGGATAACGAGTGGCATAGTCCATGATGACGAGGATATGTTGATGCCCACGTGCGGACCGGGGAAGGGGCCCAACCAAATCCATCCCAATTCTCTCAAACGGGACCCCAATAATAGGGAGGGGTACCAAAGGGCTACAGAACCGAGGTTTAGGTGCCGAGATTTGGCACTCTGGACAGGACTCACAATAGTTACGCACATCATTGTGTATTCCGGGCCACACAAAACAATGCAATATCCTTTCTGTGGTTTTTTGTACCCCCAGATGTCCCCCCATTATATGTCCGTGGGCCAGGTCCAGTACCTTCCGCCGATAAGGTTTGGGTACCACTAACTGTTGCACAGTGTCTTCCCCTTTTTTTTCTACCTGGTAGAGTAAATCATTCTCAAGAACCATGTACGGGTACGCTAGCCTAGTGTCAGGTTCTACGGGTACGCTATCTATCACTTTTACATTTTTCCTAGCCTGAGTCAGAGTAGGATCTTTCATTTGTTCGCTGTGGAAGTCATCCAACTGAACTCCCAAATCGGGTAGGCAGGGTGCTGTATGGCTGTCTGCCTCCGCCTCTCGCTGAGTTTCCTCAGTTTCCTCAGTTTCCCCCGCCATAACTGAGAAGGGGAACTGAAGGTTAGATTCAATAACCTCCCCAGCAACATCTTCCTGTGGGGTCTCGTCTAGGAACTCGGGACCTCCAGATGGCATGGGGGAAGATTCACGGTTACAGCTACCGTGAAGGAGCAACTGATTCTCCCACAACTGCCAGAAATGAGGAAAATCCCTGCCCAGGATTATATCATGTAACAATGCGGGAACAAGTCCCACTTTGTGTTGCACAGACCCATAGGGAGTGGAGATACATATGACCGCTGTAGGATATGAGCAGGTGTCACCATGCACACACGTTACAGAAAATTTATCAGACGGACCAGATGGAAGTGCCACCAGACTGGCTTTCACCAGAGTCACCACACTTCCAGAGTCTAGCAATGCCACAACATTTTTCCCATCTACAGACAATTCACGCAGGTGTTTCGCTGTATCATTTTGACCCGCATTCACACTTACTAGCCGTGTAACTAAAGACATGCGTTTCTTAGAGTCCGTAACGTCGCACTGCATGGGTTTAGTGGTAACAGGACAGTTCGCAGAAACATGGCCCTTCTTATGGCAACGGAAACACTTAACAGGCCCCCTATTGAAACCAAAGTCCGACACCCTTGATCTCGGGGTGCGAGCAGTCCCGTGTTCCTCCCCCATAGTTTTTGGCAATTTTCCTTCCCCCGCAGTCCCTGGAACAGTCTTACCGGTTCCACGAGGAGGAGGTACAGTTCGGGTAGTAGCGGTATCATCAGGAAGTCCTTCCGCCATGGAATAACGCTCCACCAAGTCCACCAATTGATCTGCAGTCGCGGGATTTCCTTGGCTCACCCACTTTTTCAGCGCCGGTGGTAGTACTCTCAGGTACTTGTCCAGAACGATCTGCTGGATTATCTCCGGAGTTGTCAGTACCTCGGGTTGCAGCCATTTCTTAATCAAGTAGATCAGGTCGAACATCTGCGATCGCGGCGGTTTATCTGGCTGATAGGTCCACTGATGTACCCTCTGTGCACGGACAGCCGTCGTCACACCCAGCCGGGCCAGGACCTCAGCTTTCAGCCTCTCAAAGTCCTGAGCGACTTCCAGGTCCAAGTCATGGTAAGCTTTTTGGGCCTCACCGGAGAGAAACGGAGCAATTAGATCGGCCCATCGTTCCTTCGGCCACTTCTCTCTCAACGCTGTCCGCTCAAACGTTGTCAGGTACGCCTCGACGTCATCTTCTGCGGTCAGCTTTTGCCAGTACCGACTCACATGGATTCTCCTGGACTCTGCTTCCGGGTTAGCCTCAGGCATGCTCACCAAGCACTGCGCCACCTGTTGGAGAAGCTGGCGGTCTGCAGTCGTCACGTCCACCAACTCCTTCAGCTGTGCGGCCATCAAGCGGTTAGCTTCCTGCTGTACGGCAGCGAACTGTACTAGGGCTTTCACCACGTCTTCCATACTGTCGCCTGTGCCACGGAGTGCCCGCGTTCTCCACCACAATGTAACAAAACACTCCGGGATCGCCTTTGCTGGGGTCAAAGGTCACGTGGTTTGTGCATTAAACTCTGAGGCGACAGCAGGTTTCCAAGTAGACTGACCTCAGGTCAGGTTTATTAAAGTGAAAGCAAATACAGAAAACAAAACATAAAAATAAATCCTTGCCTGTCCGGCGCTAACTATACAAATACGTTCCTATCTAACAACTGGGGGGCTTCTCCCACCCAGCTAACATTACACAGGTCACGAGCACAGCTCCCACTCACGGTTGTCTCACACAGACAGGCATTCTGTGTGCCCCAGGCTGACACCTGAAACCTCCAGCTGGTCAGCCTTTATTCCTGCACTTATTAACCCCTCGGTATCCTGAAGATACTGAGCGGCCTAATTCACATAGGACAAATACCTGGGCGAGATATACCTGCCCCCGACTACCAGACCGACATGACTCTTACAGCATGTACCAAAAGGACCAGACAGGATTAGAGGCAGGGCTGGACTGGCCTTCTGGAAAATCTGGCAAATTCCAGATGAGCCAGTCTGATCGTGGGCTCCATTAATTGCAGCACAATTAAGAGTATCGGCGTATACAGACTCCATGCTTCGTCACTTACTCTGGCAGGCCGCAGTGTACCTCAAGTCTGCTGGTGGTCGGCGCCATGCAGGAGACGTCGGCCAGCACGATAACATCACTGCATTGTGCTGCTCATGAGCAAGACAGGATAGAAGAGGAGAGGGAAACTGCTGTTGGATTAGGTAAGTGGACACTGGGAGACTATCATAGGAGCTGTGGGGGAGCATACTATATGGGGGTTTTGAGGAAACATCATCCTATATGGGGGCCATGGTGGAACATCATACTGTGAGGCCTGTGGAGGACCATCATACTGTATTGGGGCTGTGAGTGAACATCATACTATATGGGGGCTGTGGGGGAATCTCAGAGTACATAAGGGCTGTTTTGGAACATCAAACTATATGGGGGCACATCATACTATATAGTGGCTGTGCAGGACCATTCTAACATATTGGGGCTGTGGAGGACATCATACTATATAAGGGCCATGAGGGAATACCATAAAATATTGGGGTTATGGGGAACATCATACTATATAGTGCCTGTGGGGCACTGTCATACTATATTGATCATCATACTGTATTGGGGCTGTGTGGGAACATCATACTACATGAGGGCTGTTGAGGACATCATATTATATGGGGGCTGTGATGAACCATCAAACTATATGGTGACTGTGTGGGGAACATTATACTATATTGGGTCTGGGAGAAGATCATACTGCTTGGGGGGACCATCATACTATATGAGTAATGTGGGGGAACATCATACTATATGTGGGCTTTGGGGAACATGATACTATATATAATGGCTTTGCAGGACTATCCCACTTTTTTGGGCTGTGGGGGACCATCCTACTATATGGTGGCTGTAGGGTAACAACATACAATATGAGGATTGTGGGGAATATCATACTGTATGAAGGCTATGAGGGACCATCACATTATATGGGGGCTGTGGGGGAACATAACACTGTGTGGGGGACCATCATACTATATTGGAGTTGTGAGGGAATATTATACTATATGGAGGCTGTGGGGGAACATCATACTATATGAAGCTGTTAGGGACCATCATACTATATGGTCCATCAAAGGTTACTCTTATCTCATAAGTTCATAAATCCTTTATAAAATCGGTCGTCAGATATCTCTTGATGTTTCAACGTATGTGTTTTATTTCACACTATATTACACTGACCATGCCTCTAACTACTGAACCACTTGTACTTCTGGGCATTCCAAGGACATTACAGCTCAGGAATATGATAGCATTTCAAGAAAATGGGATCCTGGTCTCTTCGTATTTGAATCTTCTCAAAACTTTGGCAATTAATGAGCATCTTTTCTCAACACATTCTTTCCGCACTTGTTCACTATTTGAAACAAAACTTTTGAGGATTCTGTGGTCACACCACAATATCTTCACAAGTTTAAGAGTGCTGAATCCTTTTGTCAGACATATAACAATTGTTGAGGTTTCAGAGTCCGACAAATCTCATTTTTTTACCTGAGAAAAAGAAGCCTAAATAATGCTGCATAGCATGATGAAGGATGATCATATCCTTAGGTATCCACTTATTAGAGAAATAAACATCACCTGGTGTGCTTCTTCCAATAAACATTAAACTTTATTGAGTTGCGCACCGAGTTGTAAAATACACATAAAAATTATGACATGGTCAAAATACTCACTTGTTAAACAGTTGTACACACAGTGTAAATATATATACAGCAGGTAAAATAAGTATTGAATGTCTATAACCAATTTTCTAAGTAAATATATGTCTAAAGATGCTATTGACATGAAATTCTCACCAGATGTCGGTAACAACCCATCTAATCCATACAGGCAAATAAATCAAACCACAGATATGTCCATAAATTAAGTTACATGGAATAATGAGAAATTACACAGGGGAAAAGTATTAATCTCACTTACTGAAATTTAATTAATACTTCGTACATAAGCACTTGTTGGTGATGACGGCTTCAAGACACCTCCTGTATGGAGAAACTAGTTGCATGCATTGCTCAAGTGTGATTTTAACCCATTCTTCCACACAAATACTCTTCAAACCCTGAAGGTTATGTGGGCTCCTTCTATGAGCTTTAGTTCAGTTCATAAATTTTCTTTTGGATACAAGTCAGGTGATTGTCTGGGCCATTCTAGCAGCTTTATTTTCTTTCTCTGAAACCAATTGTGTTTCCTTGACTGTGTGTTTGGGATCATTGTCTTGCTAAAATGTCCACCCTGGTTTCATCTTCAGCAACCTGGTAGATGGCAGATTTTTTTCGAGAATTTCTCGGTACATTTGTCCATTTATCCTTCGTTCAATTACATGATGTTGGTCAGTGCCGTATGCTGAAAAACAGCTCCACACTAGGGTTGAGCGAAACGGGTCGGCCATTTTCAGAAGTCGCCGACTTTTGGCAAAGTCGGGTTTCATGAAACCCGACCCGACCCCTGTGTAGGGTCGGCCATGAGGTCGGCGATCTGAATCTGGTATCGGAATTCCGATACCGAGTTCCGATATGTTTGCGATATCGGAAATCGGTATCGGAATCCACATTTAAGTGTAAAATAAAGAATTAAAATAAAAAATATTGATATACTCACCTCTCCGACGCAGCCTGGACCTTACCGCTGGTAACCGGCAGCCTTCTTTGCTTAAAATGAGCGCGTTCAGGGCCTTAGATGACGTCACGGCTTGTGATTGGTCGCGGCCGCCCATGTGACCGCCATGCGACCAATCACAAGCCGTGACGTAATTCTCAGGTCCTAAAATCCTAATTCTAGGAATTTAGGTCCTGAGAATTACGTCACGGCTTGTGATTGGTCGCGTGGCGGTCACATGGGCGGCCGCGACCAATCACAAGCCGTGACGTCATCTAAGGCCCTGAACGCGCTCATTCTTAAGAAGGAAGGCTGCCGGAAAGAAGCAGGGCGCGTCCGAGGGTGAGTATATACCTAATAGGAATATACTCACCCTCGGCTTCTTTCCGGCAGCCTTCCTTCCTAAGAATGAGCGCGTTCAGGGCCTTAGATGACGTCACGGCTTGTGATTGGTCGCGGCCGCCCATGTGACCGCCACGCGACCAATCACAAGCCGTGACGTAATTCTCAGGACCTAAATTCCTAGAATTAGGATTTTAGGACCTGAGAATTACGTCACGGCTTGTGATTGGTCGCATGGCGGTCACATGGGCGGCCGCGAGCAATCACAAGCCGTGACGTCATCTAAGGCCCTGAACGCGCTCATTTTAAGCAAAGAAGGCTGCCGGTTACCAGCGGTAAGGTCCAGGCTGCGTCGGAGAGGTGAGTATATCAATATTTTTTATTTTAATTCTTTATTTTACACATTAATATGGATCCCAGGGCCTGAAGGAGAGTTTCCTCTCCTTCAGACCCTGGGAACCATAGTATCCCATTGCACTGCATTGGGTTTCGTGTTTCGGCCGACCCCGACTTTTTTATAGGATCGGCCAATTTCACTCGACCCGACTTTTGAGAAAGTCGGGTTTCGTGAAACCCGACCCGATCCTATAAAAATAAAAGTCGCTCAACCCTACTCCACACCATAATGTTCCCTCTTTCAAACATCACTGTTGGTATGGTGTTATTAGAGTGATATGTAGTGTCTTTTGCTCTACAAGTATGATGTGTATTATGGCATACAAAGAGATTAATTTTGGTTTAATCTGAGAAGGCTATATTCTGCCAGTATTTCACAGGATTGTGTAAATGTTGTTGCACAAACTTTAAATGTACTTGAACATGCTTTATGTTCAGCAATGAAGTCTTGTGCGGTAAGCATGCATACAGGCCACGGACGGTTGACTTCATTACTTACTGCTTTCTCTGAAACAATTGTACCTGCTGATTCCAGGTCCTTCTGTAGTTCTCTAAAAGTGGTGCTTGGCTCTTGGACAACTCTTCTGATAAATCTTTTCTCTTCCCTGTCTGAAATCTTGCAGGGAGCACCTGGTTGTGGTCATTTGAAATGATTGTGAAATGATGTTCTTTCATTTATGGATTATGGCACCAACAGTGTTCAATGGAACCTTCGGTAGTTTAGAAATTCTTCTGTATCCAATCCCATCAGTATTGTTTTGCAACAATAAGGTTGCAAAGGTCTTGCCACAGCTCACTGGTTTTACTCATCATGAGATGTTTCTTGTGTGGCACCTCGGTAATGAGACACCTTTTTATAGGCCATCAGTTGACCCATAACTAGTTTAACACAAAAAGGAGTATATCTGTGTCTGAGCAAACTAAACATTGAAAAATCCCAAGGCCCAGATGGCATTCTTCCACGGATTTTAAGGGAATTGAGCTCAGTAATTTACAGACCGATATAGTTCATATTCTTAGACTCTCTTGTAACAGAGAGCAAAAGCAAGCAAGATTTTAGGGTTTATAAAAAGGAAATAAAATCCTGTGATCCCATCATATTGTTACCTCTTTATAAATGGCTGGTGAGGCCACATCTAGAATATGGGATCTAGTTTTGGTCTCCACATTTTAAAAAGGATATTCAGAAGTTAGAGTCAGTTCAAATGCGGAAAAACTAGATTATTACAAGGGATGGAAGTTCTCTCACATGATGAGAAGTTTTAAAAGTTGGGCTTGTTTAGCTTAGAAAAAAGACGCCTCAGAGGAGATTTCATTTTCATGTGTAAATATATGTGTGGTCAGTACAAAAGACTGGCACATGACTTAAGGTACCTTCACACTAAACAACTTTACAACGAGAACGAAAACGATCCGTGACGTTGCAGCGTCCTGGATAGCGATATCGTTGTGTTTGACACGCAGGAGCGATCTGGATCCCGCTGTGATATCGTTGGTCGGAGCTAGAAGTCCAGAACTTTATTTGGTCGTCAGATCGGCATGTATCGTCGTGTTTGACATCAAAAGCAACAACGACAGCAACGATCATAGGGGGCGTCTAAGCGTCTCCTTCTAGCCAGGTAGGCGTGTTACATTCCAAATGGAGACGCCCTCAGCCGCGACGGCCTGGGAGGGATCTTGCAGCAGGAACAATGGTAACTGGGCGTCTCCCTGTCTACGCTGATAGGCCACTTCAGAATCATCTGTAGTTGCGTTCCGAAATATAAACCTCGACTCTATTCCTTTGCAATCACTTGTGCGTCCTCCGCCATCTACGAGCCTCTCGTGAGCGTCCTGTTTGGAGATCCATAACTCTGCATCGTCTTCATTCTGTAGCCTCCCGTGAGCGTCTTGTTTGGAGATCCATAACTCTGCATCGTCTTTGTTCAGTAGCCTCCGGTGAGCGTCCTGTTTGGAGATCCAGAGTTCTGCATTGTCTTTGTTCTTTATATCTCTTTCTGCTCATCAACGGTAAGTAATATCTTTGTGCTGTTATTTCATCTGCCATGCAGTAATGCTAATTTATGTGTATTGTAGAGTGATGTATACTATATCTCTGCAGAGATCTGTTTGAGCTTGCAAGTTTGTAAACATATACGCTTTTGCACTGTAGTACTGGCCGTTAGTGGTCATTACTGGGTAACAAGGATTTGGTGATGTGGTGTGTTAGGATGTTAAGATGTTCACCAACAAAATGGCCACCGCCAAATTTTAATTTGCCATCCACAAAGTAGCCACCATTAGAATTAACACTTTTTCCACCCAAAAAATGGCTGCTAACAATAGGGAAAAGCTCACGGCCTGGCCCATCCCATCCTCAAAATGGCTGCTAACAATAGGGAAAAGCTCACGGCCCGGCCCATCCCATCCACAAAATGGCTGCTAACAGTAGGGAAAAGCTCACGGCCCGGCCCATCCCATCCATAAAATGGCTGCTAACAGTAGGGAAAAGCTCATGGCCCGGCCCATCCCATCCACAAAATGGCTGCTAACAGTAGGGAAAAGCTCACGGCCCAGCCCATCCCATCCACAAAATGGCTGCTAACAGTAGGGAAAAGCTCACGGCCCGGCCCATCCCATCCACAAAATGGCTGCTAACAATAGGGAAAAGCTCATGGCCCGGCCCATCCCATCCACAAAATGGCTGCTAACAGTAGGGAAAAGCTCACGGCCCGGCCCATCCCATCCACAAAATGGCTGCTAACAATAGGGAAAAGCTCACGGCCCGGCCCATCCCATCCACAAAATGGCTGCTAACAGTAGGGAAAAGCTCAGGGCCCGGCCCATCCCATCCACAAAATGGCTGCTAACAATAGGGAAAAGCTCACGGCCCGGCCCATCCCATCCACAAAATGGCTGCTAACAATAGGGAAAAGCTCACGGCCCAGCCCATCCCATCCACAAAATGGCTGCTAACAGTAGGGAAAAGCTCACGGCCTGGCCCATCCCTAAAATGGCTGCTAACAATAGGGAAAAGCTCACGGCCCGGCCCATCCCATCCACAAAATGGCTGCTAACAGTAGGGAAAAGCTCACGGCCCGGCCCATCCCATCCACAAAATGGCTGCTAACAATAGGGAAAAGCTCACGGCCCGGCCCATCCCATCCACAAAATGGCTGCTAACAATAGGGAAAAGCTCACGGCCCGGCCCACCCCATCCACAAAATGGCTGCTAACAATAGGGAAAAGCTCACGGCCCGGCCCATCCCATCCACAAAATGGCTGCTAACAGTAAGGAAAAGCTCACGGCCCGGCCCATCCCATCCACAAAATGGCTGCTAACAGTAGGGAAAAGCTCACTTTTTTGCTTGCTGTAAACTTAACTATTTCTTTCTTTTTTTCAGATGTCTGCCAATGAACAGGAGTTTATTCGGGCACTCATCGAGATGTACCGCTCCCTGCCCTGCTTATGGAAGATCAAGTCTGCGGATTACAGCAACCGCAACAAGAAAAAAGATGCGTACGAGAAGCTAGTGGCCCTCTACAAGGAGCATCATCCCACCGAGATGGTGGATGAAAACATTGTGCGGAAGAAGATCCAGGCTCTCCGCACAGTGTACAAAAAAGAACTGAATAAGGTGGAAAAGTCCAAGAAGTCTGGGTCCGGAACTGACGACATTTATGCGCCCAAGTTGTGGTACTATAACCTGATGGTGTTCACTCGTGACCAGGAAGTCCCTCGCCCGTGCCAGACCGTGACAAGCCTTTGTGCACCATCTGCCGAAGAGATCCTGCCCGAGTCTCCTGATGAGCATGTAAGTACCCCCTAGCTTCCCTGCTTGTAGCATGCCGTGTGTCTTGTATGTTTATGAGACTGCACGGTTTCCAATAATAATAATTCACGTTTTTCATGTTTAATCCCCCAGATAATAACAGTTGCCACTTCCTGTTCAGATAAGTATGTCCCAACAGTCCTTCCCTTCCTTTAAATGCTGTCTTATTTATAAAGTCTATAACATATATTTACATTTTGTATCTTCCGCACATTCGTACAGTATAGCCGGCGAAAGTAGTTCAGCCCAGCTCTGTAAGCTGTAACCCCTATGGTTTGCTACCTAGATAACTGTTCCTCATAGCTTCCCATGGACGGGCATAGAGGTGTTGAGGAGGTGGGGGCTCTCTAGGGCTGATTTATTTGTATGTTATTGACTTTTTTTTTTTTTTTCCTGTACTCGCAGGTGTCTCCGCAACAGCTGGGAACACCGGAAGGGAACGATGACCAGACCCCTCAGTCCTCCATAAGCCCGTGTGGAGCTGACACGTCCACAGTGGCCATCTCGCAAAAGAAAGGCGACTGCGGGCACACCTGTGGATCTCCTGGCACTGGCCAACAACATAATGACCCAGCATGCCACAACCCAGCTCACCACATTCCCATCCTTCGTTGCGGAACGGATAAACAAATTGGACGTTGCACAGCGAAAGCACGCGGAGAGATTAATGTTTGAGGTTTTGCACGCGGCAGACGCTGGCAAACTGAGTGACACATCAAAGCTAACCCTCAGTGACCGTCAGCACAGTGGCCAGTTTTATTGGGGACAGCAGCAGGAGCCCATGCACAGCACTCCTGTCCGCAGACCTGGCCCACATCATTTGCAGTTCCGGACACCACCTCCACCCCCTTCTTTTGGTGACTTTTCACAAGGGCCTCCTACGGCCACACACCAGTACAGCGAGATGGACACCTACTATCAAAATCTGTAGGGTTCTTGGCTTAAAAACAATAGAGACTTCTGTTTCATAAACTCCGTAACCCCCTATGCCTATGCTGCATCAATAGTATTAATTAGGGTTGAGCGAAACGGATCGTTCATTTTCATAAGTCGCCGACTTTTGGTAAAATCGGCGTCTCATGAAACCCGACCCGATCCCTGTGTGGGGTCGGCCATGCGGTACGCGATCTTGGCGCCAAAGTCGCGTTTCGTATGACGCGTTTAGCGCCATTTTTACAGCCAATGAAGGAGCGTGGGCAGAGTGATGACATAGGGGTTAGGGCGTGCACGCCTATCATCATTTTATCGCTTGTGCGCAGTAGCGATTTGGAATGTGTAAAACGAAATTTTCTGTGCTGGGACGGAGGGGGAGAGAGAGAGAGAAAAAAAAAAATCCCCATTGACGTGCATAGGGTTTCGTGTTCCGGCCGATCCTCGACTTTGCGCAGTAATCGGCCGATTTCGCCCGACTCGACTTTTCCAACAGTCGGGTTTCGTGAAACATGACTCGACCCTAAAAAAGTCAAGGTCGCTCAACCCTAGTATTAATATGTCATGTAAAAAATAATAAAAAAATAATAATTTTTTAAGTCTCTATACTACGTGTCTCTGTGGCTGGGCAATATAAGTGGCTGGGCAATATACTAAGTGGCTGGGCAATATACTAAGTGGCTGGGCAATATACAACGTAGCTGGGCAATATATTACGTGACTGGGCAATATACTAAGTGGGTGGGCAATATACTACGTGGGCTTTGCAATATACTACGTGGACATGCATCTTCTAGAATACCCGATGCGTTACAATCGGGCCACCATCTAATTATATATATAGAGAGAGAGAGAGAGAGAGAGAGAGAGAGAGAGAGAGAGAGATGAAAATCATGAAAGCACTAAGGCAGAGTATGCTGCAGACTCCCAGGATTCATATGTTTGATACAGAAGAGTATGTGCATAGATAGATATTTTTATTGATATGTTTGATACAGAACTAGAGTATGTGCATAGATAGATAGATATATATTTATATAGACATTGAGACAGAAAAAAAAGGAATTGCATGGGTCATCAACAAAATGGTACACGAGAGCACATCAACCCAAAAAAACCTTTTCCATATTACATGGTACAAGTACACGAGAGCACATCAACCCAAAATAATGTATTCGATAATACATGGTTAAAGTAATGGCTACAGTTACGCTACTGCTGGAGATGCTGCCATGGGACAGCCCCTGGCCCATTGAAAAAGTCACAGTACTTCTCCCTGCAAATCGTCGCATCATAGTTCCTTCTGGATCCAAGACTTTCCAAGCCTGAAACCCTGTGCTCGTCTAGAAGCCATTCGCCCTGGGTTACATCTCCTTTTGCAGGGTCAACAGAATCAACATATTGTGGAGGGCTGTATGCACTGGCATCACGGTGGCGTAGAAAGCTGTGCAGGACGCAACAAGCAAGCACCACAGAGTCAATAGACGAGAGTTTCATGTTGAGTGCAGTGTGGAAAACCCGAAATCGGTTTGCCATAATACCAAAAGCATTCTCCACAACGCGTCTAGCTCTTGAAAGTCTGTAATTAAAAATGCGTCGCTCCGGTGTCAGAGTTTTCTGGGAGAAGGGCTTCAGAAGGTTGGGATGCAGTGGGAACGCCTCATCTCCGACAAACACAAAGTTCATGTTTCCAGTTGTGTCGCTGTTGGGCGGCAAGGCCAGTTTGTGTTCTTTCAAGTGGTCCCCAAAATCGGTGTGCTCCAAAACTCCGCCATCAGATACTCTCCCATTCATCCCTACAGCCACACTTAAAAAATTCATAGTTTGCATTAACGAGGGCCATGAGAATAATGCTGAAATAACCCTTGTAATTGTAGAAAAATGAGCCGGAGTGTGGTGGTTGGGTGATGCGGACATGTTTCCCATCCAAGGCCCCACCGCAATTAGGGAACTGCCATTGCTGCTGAAATCCATGGGAAATCTGTTTCCAATCATCCGGGGTCTCCGGGAAAGGCATGTAAGTGCGGTGTAAAGCTGAGATGATTGCTTTACAGGTCTCTGGGATGATGACGCTGAGCAGGGATCAGGAAATAGCTGCGCAGTAATGCAAGTCTTGCATAGACCTGCCAGTCGCCAGGAACCGCAGCGTGACAGCCAGTCTCTCATCCACAGGAACAGCAGCTCGCATCCTGGTATTTTGCCACCTGATAGAAGGTTCCACAGCAGCAAGTAGCACATTAAAGGAATCCTCCGACATTCGCAGATAGTTCCTGAAATCATGCGGGTTGTTCTCCTGCAGTTCCCTTATTAGGCCCATATGGGACAATTGATTCCTCTTCTGCAGCCACTGTCTGGTCCACATGCGGCGCTGTCGCTTTGTACGAGTGTTCCGTGCGTGAGCTTCCAGCTGGCGGTGAGCTTCAAACAACAACGCAGCCGCTACAATCACAGGTACATCTGAAATAGACATGGCAACCTGAAAAACCAAAAAAAAGAATTAGTAGTTATGATTTGCAAAACTGACATCGAATACTATAAGGTAACGTTCACACATCACATATTCGCTACATATTATATGTCCGTAAAATACGCAGGGCTAATAAGCAGCATTGACGCTACAGCCATTCCCCATTAATACACTAACATCACTACAAGCCGCTGGAACGATGAAACCAGGACGATGAGCGCTGCTTTGAAACCGGGAATGCTAAAGAGTGATTTCAGGAGCCGGAGCCACAACCGTAGTACAGTCAACGAAGAGCTAGCACTCGACTAATTATAGAGTTCGGAGGTGCATGTGAAAGGAACCAATGATCTCATGAATATTCAGTATACAAGAATCACTGCACTCATCCAGTTCAGAGAAAAACAAAAGTTCTTTGCTGAAGTGAAAAATGTATTTTTAGAATATGGTGATGCAGTTGAAACGGAAAGTGGTTATGGCAGTTTTAACGTTTCGACCACACAGTGGTCTTGATCACAATACAGTGCCATATAGGTTATTCGTTTCAAGCATAATATGTTGCATCATTCGTATACAAACGAAGAAGGAGATAGATAAGTTTCAAGCCACAGTTTTTTGGGAAGCAAAATCTGCAGAACAAACCAAGAGCGCCTGGAAGGGTGAATAAATGCCCAAAACCATCAGTTTGCGCATACGATTGGTTCAATCCTGCTTGCCCATGCAAAGTTATGCTGTTACTGAGAATATGAGCTGACAGCAAGGGGTGTGATACCATCACACAGGATAAGATAGCTTGCTCATATGTGCTGCGCGGTGGAGAGTGGAGTATCCGGTGACCAGCGTTGGTGGTCCAGTGGGAGGTGCCGACACGGTCCGTGTCCTGGCAAGTGAAGGCGGCCTAACCTATATGGCACTGTATTGTGATCAAGACCACTGTGTGGTCGAAACGTTAAAACTGCCGGAGCCACAACCGTGACGCTGTGTATAAACAGAGACGCTATTGCGATGCGGATCACGCGGCATCACGCTTGAGTCAAGGACCTCCTCTGGGCGTGGTTAGGCGGTTCAGCGTCTTTGCAGGGAAAATGGCGGCGCGACAACGTTCAGCTCCTCTGGGGCGGCCTGAGCTTGCATTTTTTGTGCACAAAATGTATGCCCTGGACTATGAGGGCCTGGAGACTGGACCTGCCCACCCGAACCTCCACAAGCAGGAGGTGCTGCGCCGCATTGAGCACATGATGGAGAGGAGGTTCGGCATCCGCCGCAGTGCGCTGCAGCTGCGGAAAAAGTGGGCTGACCTCCGCTACAAGACCCCACAGCTTCTGGCAGAGTTGCGGGCGGAGATAAGGCGTGGTAAGTACCAGTATGGGGGAATCGGGAGACGCAAGGATGGCGGGAGGGTTGGAATGTGAAAAATGGTCAGGTCAGGGGTTCCAGAATCTCCACCGAGATATAAAATTTTGGGATGTCCGCAATTGCCGGGAGGGGGGAATCAGGAGACGTGCGTTGCCGTGAGGCGCTTCCTAGTTATGCAATAATACGTGTCCAAGGCCAGGCAGACCATTCAACACCAGAGCCCCCAGACAATGCAGAGTCTAGCATCACTGGGAAGAGTGATCTCTGTTTTCTATATATGTACGTACATTTGGCGACTAAAAATTTCATTTGGCTCCTAACTTTTGCCGCCAATGGTGCCTAGGTATTTTTTTAAATTCTGGAGCCCTGTACTTTTGGTGTCTAAATATTGCGGTTCTTTCATGTTTGTGTAGAGAGACATCGCCGGCAACAGGCACCAGCCGGCACGCCTTCATCCGCCACCAGCGGCGGCCCACAGCCCGGGACATCACATATGTTAACCATCATTCATTGCAATTTTATTACTGCATACGGGACATTAGAGGGGAGCATTTAATTTGGCTCCTAACTTTTGCCGCCAATGGCACCTAGGTATTTTTATTAATTCTGGAGCCCTGTACTTTTGGTGTCAAAATATTGCGGTTCTTTAATGTTTGTGTAGCGAGACGGCACCGGCAACAGCCACCAGCACCAGCCAGTACGCCTTCATCCGCCACCAGCGGCAGCCCACAGCCCGGCACATCACATATGTTAACCATCATTCCTTGCAATTTTATTACTGCATACGGGAAATTAGAGGGGAGCTGAAATATTGTATACATTACAGACGCAGTAAGGACCAGGCGCGCTAGCACCCCACCGCAGGCCACAACACCACCCTTCCGCCACTCATCTTCCTCCCCCGGGTCGGCGGCATTCTCCCCAGAGGCCACCATTCGTAAGTGACCAAAACTGCGAGCGCTTCCCCACAGCGTGTTCAATTGTTAACCAGATATGTATTTGCTTCCTTTTAGCTGCGGCAGCTGTGGCCCGAGCGAGGGGATGGGAGGTGAGCAGCTCTTCCACCTCTTCCGGGGATGAACAGCCGGCGTCCCTTCTCCGTAAGTATACAGATAGTGGGAGGGGTTATCGGTGGGATGTCACATTTGACAACGACAAGAACGACAAAAAAAAAAAACGTTCTCGCCCTCTGGGACAGGACCAAATTGAGTGTGTAGTAAAGCTCAGGGTATGTTCACACATGCCGTATTTGCAGCGTAATCACCGTCCGTTCTCTGACCTCTTCTATCCACAGAATCGACCACCGTGAGAGAGTGGCTGGCCAAGCAGAAGCGGCTGGAGGGGACAGCAGCGCGCCTGCTGGAGCAGGTGAAGCAGCAGGGACGCACGCTGCGACACCTGTTAGCCCACCGCCGTGGGAGGATGTAGATTTTTTTGTTTAAAAAAAAAAAAAGTATTACGAGTTGTTTAAAAAAAAAGTTTATTATTACCTTTATTTTGTGTGCTGTTTTAATTTACTGGCGGAGCAGGCCAGGGCCAGCCAAGCCAAGGCAGACACAAAAGAGTTGGTTTACCTTTCCATATAGTGTGCGCACAAAATGGCAGCCAGCGCAAAAGAGTTGCTAACTGCATCCTAAAGTGCCTCCATCTTGTGCATCCGCTTGCCAGATGCACAAGATGGCTGCCAGAGATGTTTTATACATCATTTTACCTTGTACATAGATAAGCATTGCTGCATAGCAGGGGCGTAACTACCACGGTGGCAGCAGTCGCCACTGCGACCGGGCCCGGGGGAGTCAAGGGGCCCCGGCAGGTCAGATGCACGCCGACACCAGCAAAAAGTTAAAAACTGTTGCCGTGCAGGTGATTTCTCCCGCACGCCAACAGACAGACCTGCCCTCAACCTGACCTGCCGGGCGCACACATCAGATCAGCAGCCGACGCCTGATCTGAAAGGAAGAACTAAAGATCCTGTGGTGACGTCATCATTATCATAGGTCTTTCACCATTTATCAGCTCTGCCTCCTGATCACATGACGATGACGTCACTACAGGTCCTTCAGCTCTCAGCTCAGTCCTGGTTGTGTGTAGCTCGTGTTCTCTGGTATCAACCAGCAGCAGATTTCCGGTTCCTGCTGTTTTGGTGAGATGTGGAGACAGGGGCAGAATGTGGAGATGGATGGGGCAGAATGTGGAGATGGATGGGACAGAATTCGGAGACGGATGGGGCAGAATGCGGAGACGGATGGGGCAGAATGCGGAGACGGATGGGGCAGAATGCGGAGACGGATGGGGCAGAATGCGGAGTCGGATGGGGCAGAATGCGGAGACGGATGGGGCAGAATGCGGAGACGGATGGGGCAGAATGTGGAGTCGGATGGGGCAGGAGCATGGGCAGGATGTGGATTTGGGTGGAAAATATTTTGGCGGGGGGGGCCCCCATTTGAAAGTTCGCACCGGGGCCCATAACTTTGTAGTTACACCACTGCTGCATAGCCATAACAATACACAGAAGAAACAAACAACTCAAAGTTATTTCATACCGTTGATGAGCAAGAAAAGAACCAATGAAGACGCCTGCAGTATACTGAGTACGGCGTTCCGGAGAGAACGCTCACGCGAGAAGAGGATCGTAGCTGGCGGAGGGTCGTTCCGGACAGGACGCTGGAAAGGCAGAAGAACGTGAAGACGCAGCTCTCAAACAATATGGAACAACTGAATCGATGTAGAGTCGCAGTTTATATTCCGAGACGCCGGAACGTCACATCCTGGGTGTCTCCATGTGGAGAAACACGCCTATCTGGCTACGCTGAAATTTGTCGGATCGTTACACTCTTGCTGTTTGACATGGAGCTAACAACCAGCGAGAACGATGTGAGTCGCTGTTACGTCACTGGATCGCTCCTGCATCGTTCGGGAGTTGGTGTGTTTGACGTCTCTACAGCGACCTAAACAGCGACGCTACAGCGATCTAGTTTAGGTCGGATCGTTGTCTATATCGCTGCAGCGTCGCTGAGTGTGACGGTACCTTTATTCCTTCCAAATTAGTTAAATTAGAGACAAAATGTATAATTGGAGGAGAAAGGTTCAACTTGATGGACCTATGTCTTTTTTCAACCTATGTAACCATGTGATATTATTTTTCACTAAGTGGCAAGATTGGTTTCTAATTACTGATAGATTTCAGCTGGTGTCATACCACATAAGAAAGGAAGGACAGCATCCAATCCAGGTGAAGGTGTTCAAAAGTGAATTCCTTTATTAAGCCACGGTGCGACGTTTCGACTCCGGTGGGTCTTTATCAAGCATTGATAAAGCATTGATAAAGACCCACCGGGGTCGAAACGTCGCACCGTGGCTTAATAAAGGAATTCACTTTTGAACACCTTCACCTGGATTGGATGCTGTCCTTCCTTTCTTATGTGGTATGTTATCTTCCATGGGGGTCCAGTGGAACTAGGACGTGCATCCGCCCATCTGTTGTGCTGTCGGTCAGCTGCTTTAATTCTTCAGCTGGTGTCATGACTTCCCAGGGCTTTTTGCACGTCTCTTTCTACATGTATTCAATATTTTTTCCGTGTGTCATTTCTCCTTATTACACAACTTAATTTATGGACATCTATGGCTTGATTTCTTTGCCTGTGTGAACTGGATGGGTTTTTACCAACATCTTGTGAGAATTTCATGTCAATCGCACCTATAGAAATATATTTACTTAGAAAATCAGTGACATGTTCTATAATTATTTCAGCCGCTGTGTATGTGTGTGTATACATACATATATATACATACACACACACACACGCATTGCTCAGCACGAATGAGTACACATCAATAGGTATGTTAGAAAACCTTTAGTTTCCTTTCGTAATCAGCATTTTCTATGGGATACCTTACCACAAAAATACTCCGACAAATGTGGACCATTGATTACATACAAGATTTGTTATTTTGCACATCCAAAGTACTAATCTTAACAAATACATTCAAGACCATGCTGCAAAAATGAGTACATCCCAAGTACAAAATTTTAATTAATGTACATTTAATCACAAGTCTAATTATTCATTAAAACATTTATCCAGCAGACAGTTGACTATAAAAGGGTGTTACTAAAAGAAAACTCGTTCTTATTTCATGTTGTCAGCAATGGCACCACATGGAAGAGAAATGTCATAAAACCTGATAATTTCTTTTCATCAGAAATGTGAATGCTACAAGAAGATCAGCTAAGCTGTACTTATCAGTTAGAGTACTGTAACAAAAGTGACACAAATTTTTTATAAACCAGAGATATCCAAGCTGACCACGGAGGTTAATATCTAAGACTGAGAGCATCGGATGTGATATACTAATTGACCCTTGGCTACAGCTCTGCTGCGAGCATAAACCAAGTGTCAGTGCACTGTGCTGATTCTCTCACAAGAGAATTGCAGCATAGGTGCAGAGGAGAAGGTAATTTCTCCATCTTCTCCATGGCCTCACTCAGCATATATCGGACTACACTGGGATGACATCCAAATGTAGTCCGATGTTTCACACGCATCAATAGAGGCTACTTTCACACTAGCGTCGTGCACTGCACGTCGCTATGCGCCGTTTTGTAGAAAAAACGCAAAAGTGCTTGCAGGATGCGTTTTTTCTCCATAGACTTGCATTAGCGATGCAGTGTGACGCATTGCCACACGTCGCAAACGTCGTGCGACGGTTGCGTCCGACCATCGCCACCAAAAAAGTTACATGTAACGGTTTTTGGTGCGTCGTGCCCGTCTTTTCCGACCGCGCATGCACGGCCGGAACTCCCCGCACCTCACAATGGGGCAGCGGATGCGTTGAAAAACAGCATCCGTTGCCCCCGTTGTGCGGCGCTTTCACTGCTTGCGTCGGTACATCGCAACGACGCAATTCGTCGTACGACGCTAGTGTGAAAGTAGCCAGACTTGCACCTTGTTTCACAAGCACCCATAGACATGTTCTCTCATTTCTTTCACAGATGAAAGAAAAGAGGATACCATTATTCCATACACTTAGAAGATGTGCATTTTTCCAAAATGATAATAATCCAAAACACACATCTATGGCCATTGTTGCATTTTTTATGAAGAACATGGTGAAAGTGATTCAGTGGCTGAGCATGTTTTCTGAACTGAGCACAAACACACACCTATGAGGAATTCTGAACATCACTCTACATACAGCATCCAGTCTCTAAGGCCGGGGTCACACATGCGAGAAACACGTCCGTGTCTCGCATGTGAAACCCAAGCTCTGGCGCCGGCACTTGGGAGCGGAGCGTGCAGATCCATGTGTTCTTATGCGGCCGCACGCTCCGCTCCACAGTGCCGGCGCCACAGCTTGGGTTTCACATGCGAGACACGGACGAGTTTCTCGCATGTGTGACCCCGGCCTAAGAGAGGTCATTCTTGAAGAATAAAAAAAAGAGAGACAGATTTTATGCTTAGAAGATTTGGTGTTGTCCTTAAAAATTATGGAGGTCATACAAAACACTAGATAGAGTAGTTTTTGATGTGGGGCGAGTTCATTTTTGCATCAACTAATTTCAGCAAAACTTAAGATTTTGCAATGAGAGTTATATTATTGACCTTGCATTCATGTTAAAGGTTAAAAATGTTCTATGAAACTGTCTTGTAAAAATGTTGGAAATTGTTCTTGTGTTTGGTGATATTTTCATAAAAAAGCTTACTTATGAAAGGGGGTGCACTCATTTTTGTTAAGACTTTATATATAATGATGATCTTTTTGCATTACCAACTCTTTGGATCCTTTATTGAGAATTCCCATATGAAACGTAAATAAATTGGAATCGACTCCAGACCTTTCACCTTCGTAATTTGTTTTGAAATATCGAGGGAATACGCCACATCTCATCATAAAACAAAACTATATATCAGTCATCTGTCTAATTACTTTTGTGAAAATGGAGGGCTTCTGTAAGTGTCTAAATACCAAACATTTACTGCAAGATTTTTTTTTTTTTTATATGTGCAACCTGTAAAGCCCTGCGGAATATGTTAGCGCTATATAAAAATAAAGATTATTATTAGAAGGAAGAAATTACTGGTTTCATATATAAGTGAAAGACTAGGAGATTAAATGGAGTAAATAATATGATAGAGAAAAATGCATCAGGAGAATGAAAACTATTCAAGGATCTAAAAGTGGAGTAAAGTGATGAAAGAAGATATGGTGACAATGATCAACATAATGTAACTCATAAAATAAACAATATCAGAAAAAAAACTGTTCAAACGCTTGATCTTGGATGACTAATGGTAGATATAGACCATTTTCTGTCCCCAATACGAGATTTGATGCTGATGGAAAACACCTAACTGTGAAAAAGTCAATGTGCTGTGTTGGATTTTTTTTGCGGACAATGCTCCAGTTAAAAAGTCATCAATGGAAGCCAAAACCAGAAATAACTGACAGACACTGATAAACTTGTCGATGCAAGATTCCTTCTGCATCAATCCCAAGTTAGCTATGACAAACACCGATATCTGAATATTGGGGCTCTTTTGTACACATACAGATGAAATCAGAAGTTTCCATACATTATATAAAAAGACACATGCATGTTTTGCTCAATATCTGACATGAAATCAGAATAAACCTTCCCCTCTTTAGGTCAATTAGGATTACCATAATTATTATTTTCCAAATGCCAGAATAATGAGAGAGCATGTTTTGAGGCATTTTTATTCCTTATTGCAAAGTCAAAATACATTTACATACACTAAGATTACTATGCCTTTAAACAATTCGGGTCTGCCCATTTAATGTTGTCATGTGTTTGGAAGCTTCCGTTTTTTGGGCAACATCTGAGTTAAACTGCTTTTTTTGTGAAGCATCATGGGAAAGTCTTAAGAATCAGCCAAGATATCAGGAAGAGAATTGTGGACTTGCACAAGTTTGGCTCATCCAATTTCAAGATACCTGAAGGAGTCTCGTTCATCTGTACAAATAATTATAAGCAAGTACAAATAAGATAGGAATGTCCAGCCATCATACTGCTCAGGAAGGAGATGGGTTCAGTGTCACAGAGATGAACGTGCTTTGGTCTGACGTGTGGATATCAACCTAAGAACGAAAGCAAAAGACCTTTTGAAGATGACACAATCTTACCAGCTTCCGCCAATATCCACAGTGAAACGAGTCCTTTATCAACATGGGCTGAAAGGCCACTCTTCCAGGAAGAAGCCATTTCTCCGAAAGAAACATAAAACAGCCAGATTAATGTTTACAAATGCACACAGGAACACATACCTTAATTGGTGGAGACATGTCCTGTGGTACTAAAATTTAACTTTTTGGGCATAATGACCATTGTTATGTTTGGAAGAAAAAGGGAGAAGTTTGGAAACCTAAGAACACCATCCCAACTGTGAAACACGGGGGAGTGACAGCATCATGTTGTTGGGTTGTTCTGCTGCAGGAAGGACACAAAATAGATGGCATCATGAGAAAATAAGATTATGTGACAATACTGAAGCAACATCTCAAGACATCAGCCAGGAAGTTAAACCTTGGGCAGAGTCTTTCAAATGGACAATGACCCGAAGCATACTGACAAAATGGTAAAGTGGCTTAAGAATAACAAAGTCAATGTTTTGGAGTGGCCATCACAAAGCCCTGATTCTCAATCCAATTGAAAATTTATGGGCAAAACTGAAAAGGCAGGTGTGAGCAAGGCGACCTACAAACCTGGATCAGTTACACCAGTTTTGTGAGAAGGAATGGGCCCAAATTCCGACCAACTATTGTGAGAAGCTTGTGAAAGGATATCCCAAATGTTTCACCCAAGTCATTGAGTTTAAAGGCAATGGTACCAAATGGTACCAGATACTAATGAAATGCATGTAAACTTTTGACTTTGCAGTAAGGAATAAAAATGCCTTAAAACAATCTCTCATTATTCTGGCATTTGGCAAATAATAATTATGGTAATCCTAATTGACCTAAAACAGGGAAGGTTTATTCATATTTAGTGATTAGCGAATATACTTGGTACTCGAGATTTGCAGAGCACGCTTGGGTGTCCTCCGAGTATTTTTTAGTGCTCGGAGATTTAGTTTTCAGCGCCGCAGCTGAATGATTTACATCTGTTAGCCAGCTTGATTACATGTGGGGATTCCCTAGCAACCAGGCAACCCCCACATGTACTTATGCTGGCTAACAGATGTAAATCATTCAGCTGCGGCACTGAAAACTAAATCTCCAAGTACTTACAAATACTCGAAGGACCCCCGAGCATGCTTGGGAAATCCCGAGAAACGAGTATATTCATTGACGTCACATATTCATGTCAGATATTGAGAAAAAAAATTAATGTGTCTTTATATAGCGTATGTAAATTTCTGGTTTCAACTGTAAATACATTAACAAGTTGTATGTATTTATATTTCAACTATATCTAAAGATAATTTTATTCTGACTTTGGGTTTACTGAAGCAGCATTCACAAACAAACCAAACCATGAATTACAAGTTGTTTGGCTATCTGAATTTCCTTTAGACAAGATTTTGAAAAGAGGACGTGGATAGTATTCTGTAAAACTACATTCAGTTAAAATGTGGTATAATTTTAGTTACATTTGCTCAAATAGTACCCATCACCTCTCTTAACGCGTCTGCTTTATTTAGCAGGCAGTTTCATTACCAACGTACCATAATGGAAAATCCATCATCAAAACTCAACATCATCCTCTGCTATTTCTTTTAATATTTAAGAATAAATTAGCAGCTGGATATACCAACGCCAACCTAACCAAATGGTCTCAATTGAGAGTATAGAAAAAAAATGTGCTTGGTATTTCAGCGGTTGTATTAAAATCGCATTTGGGGCAGTTACATGAGCGCAGGTGATGTGTATGGAGTGTGGAAAAGGCAGAATTCTAACTGTCATGTTGCATTATTTAGCCCACATTTGAAGAGTTTCAATCAAATTCTAGAATTGTTCCAAATAATCAATTCTTTGCAAATGAGTCTTCCAAATGGATGATTGCAAGCGTCCTTCCACAAAAACGGCAAAGTGGTTTAAAATGCAAACTGTCAATAAGGCCTCCCCTGGACGTACGTGTCCTATAGTTTTTTTTCCACAGATACAACACGTACTCATTATAGTCTACGACGCTATTCACATGTCCGCGTCACGGAGACAATGTCCATGTTCCCTTTTTCCGTTATCACCAATAAAAAGGCCAATATAAGTCTATGGGGCTGTGAAAAACACGTACAGCACTCAGCTGGCATCAGTGTGCTGTCTGTATTTAACACCACAAAGTATAGGAGATGCTTTGTAAGTTATTTATCCATTTGAGAAAAATATTCAACACCCTCTGATGGTAAAAATACAGATCCAAAACACTGATGACACCGGGTCCATTTTTTCATATACATATTTTAACAAGAAGGAGTGAATGAGGCCCAATGCCTCATATATAGTCATGCAGGTGTTCAAAAGCTAAATCTAATAAGTTTTGCTGCAAGAAATCAACGTTGTAATTCACATGCAAACCATAATTGAATCCGGGCACGACTGAGCACATTCTGAGCCTCTGCCACCCCATGTTGTTTACTGTCCAGCAGCAGCCTCTTCAGATTGATTGATAGATCACTATTTGTGTGACACCAGGCAAAGAAATACAAGACTATCAATCAAGCTGAAGAGGCTGGTGCTAGCCAGCGAAATAGCCTTAAGAGGAAGCAGCTTAGGAAGTGCTCGGTTATGCCCAAAGCACTTTAAAAACTAATTTCCATGTGAATTACAATGCTGTTTTTATAGGAATACAGCAATAGATATAAAAAGGTATCAATGGATTTAACTTTCAAAGCCTGCATTGCTCATAGATGCGATTTGGGGTGGCTGATCTTATTAAACTCACTTTCAGGACAATATAGAGAAGGCATTGGAGTGGCCATCACAAAGCTCTAGCTTCACTGAATATTTATAGGCTCAAGTGGGGAAAAAAATGTGTGAAAGGATGCCTACGAACCTAAATTACACCAATTCGGTCAGGAGGAATGGGCCAAAACTGCAATAACTTATTGTTAGAAGCTTGTGGAAGATTACCAAAATATAATAACCCAAGTTGGACAATTTAAAGGAAATGCTGTCCATTGCTAACACCTTATGTATGTACAATTATGAGCCACTGGAAAGGTAAAGAAATAAAAGCTGAACTAAATCATTCTCTCTAATATTATTCTGACATTTCACATTGTTGAAATATAGTAGTGATCCTAAGTGACCCAAGAGAGGTAACGTGTACTAGGATTAAAGTGTCAGGGATTGTGAAAAACTGAGTTTTAATGAATTTGGCTATGGTTTATGTAAGCTTGTCTTCAACTGTATATGTGTAATGTAAAGCCCCCGTCTCACTAAGCGAGATCGCTAGCGAGATCGCTGCTGAGTCACAAGTTTTGTGACGCAACAGTGACCTCAGTAGCGATCTCGCTATGTGTGACACGTAGCAGCGACCAGGCCCCTGCTGTGAGATCGCTGGTCGTGTCGGAATGGCCTGGACCTTTTTTTGACCGTTGAGGTCCCGCTGGGTAGCACACATCGCTGTGTTTGACACCTTACCAACGACCTCGTTGACGACTCAGACAATGAATCGTCATAATAGCTCCCATGTGACATTGTTGTACAGGTCGCTACAGGTCGCTGGTGAGATGTCAAACAGTGAGATCGCAGCTGCGATCGTTGGAAGACCTCACTGTTTGACATCTCACCAGCGACCACATAGCGACGCAGCAACGATCCCTGACAGGTCGTATCGTTGTCGGGATCGCTTTAGCGTCGCTAAGTGAGACGGGGCCTTTAGGCAGTCAATCTGATGTTTGGTAATTAACAATTAACTCTATCTGGTGCGAAGCGAACATTTTGATAAAGTAACAAATATTATCCATGTTGGTTGTCTATTATTCTTTCAGAAGCTGTTCATAAAACATAAATGATAAAATGTCATTCTATGTGCATTGTCAAATTAAAGCTTCCAATTATTGAGACTTTTGCAAAAAAGGTACTAGATTAATTTTAACTTTTTAACCGATTTTTTTCCAATGGTATGCATTAAACACATGACCACTGTATAAAAAAATACCTCTATATAAATTGTTGGTGTAAAGTACGGATATAAAGTAGAAAAGAAATGCAAAAGTCAAAAATTAAGCCAAGCAAGAATTTAGAGTTAAAAGTTTATTCATTCAACATCTCACATTACAAATATTTAAAAATTATATGCATACTGGTATAAATAGTCATTTGCAAACTATTTAATAACATTAATTTTTCACTAGCACTTCAACAAATGAACTCTTTAAAAAAGAACTTGTGTTATATAACTTAATTAGAGTAAAACATACAAAAATATGAACTTAAAAGTGAAAATGACTTTAATAAAAAATGAATTATCTTTATTTAAAATGCTATAATAAATACTACAACCTCCCCATACACAGTAAAAACTATGTGTAAATTCAGCCAAGTGGTACAATTAATTGACATACTTAAATAACTTTTTTTTCCTTCTGGTAAATGAGCAATACAATGGAAAAGAAGATAACATTAGGGATTAGTAAAAACTAGACACCCACTTGTTAATAATAATAATAATTTCACTTTCAAAAAAATATAACAAAGGAATCTGATGAAAATTATAAAAACTAATTATGCTTTCAAATTTAAAAATATAAAAAATAAAACAGTTGAATACAATATTGTCCCAATTCTTACAATGTTATCAATCACAGTAGCTTTAAACCCTGACTGTCTAGAGAGGCACAAGTCTCGGAAAGCCTCGCGCTCCTCCCTGACACCAGATTTTAAAATAAGGTAACAAAATAACGCCAATGACCAAAACCTCTTTTATTCCATTTTTTTAAAAAATAATCTCAGTTTTACATTAGTAGAAAGATTGATTTCTGATTCTTTTCTTTAGAAACACCAGCAAGAAAGAGGATTACTAGAACAGTAGAAAACGACATCTTTAAATGCCTGCAATTAAAAACAATGAAGAATTACACTGCAAAGATCTCTCAAAAGTCAGAAATAAGTATTGCACATAACAACTTGAAGTTCAACTCGCCACAATATATTATCATATTCAAGTTTTAAATCACCTTTAAACAGAAGGCTTAAACTCATCAAAGCAATAAAAAAAAACCATAAAAAAAGGAAATAAAATCAAAACTAAAAAAAACCAAAAACGGTGGGATTATCAAGTCTTTCCAACAGCACTTCTTAGAAAATGCTGGTCATTCACTGCAAACATATTAACTTGCATTATGCAGAGGTCTGTGTATGGAGAAGTATATACTAGGCCAAAGCATTGGGCAGTGAGGGTTTCCGTTGCGTGGAAACTTAAAGTAATGCGGTTCCGTCTTGCAGTGCATAAGAGATTCATAGTAACATCCTGACGTGATGCTTGGGCTGCTTTTCAGCTACAGGTACAAGCACTGCACTCACTGCTAAAAAGACTTATTTTAGAAGGAAGCAGGTTACAGAAAACCAAAAACTTCTAGCATGTGAAAAGACACGGACTTATGCTATATATCACATGCTTCGCCCCAGCTAATAATCCGAGGTGCCGACTAGTGGACGATTATCTACTAGCATACGTTATACTGAAGCCATGAGTCCGTACAATGGAGTAAGGTCATGGGACTTTATGCTCTGTAAATTAAAGTGTTACCAAGTCTGTATCTGTAAACACGCTTTTCACACAATAACAACAAGTGAATATTAGTAGAATAACTAGATTTTTTTTTCCTTATATTAGTCATGCATACTAACATTACACGTCTGGAACCCCGAAGGTATGGGTTTTATTTCTTTAAATTTTTTTTTCCACTTAAAAATTTTTTTTTTTCCAAACTGCAGACTTGTCTGCAATATAAAACACCTAACATTAATTTCATTAATATGTAAAATGGCTAAACATTCACCAAAAAAATTTGCAGTTTATATATATATTTGTTTCACTTCTTTAAAAAATGAGAAATATGAAGAAGCAGAATACATTTTTTTTAAGTTGTTACTTTAACTTTTAATCTTCTATGCTACAATTTTTATTTATTTATTTTTTTTTATATTTTTCCAAGGGACTAAAAGAGTTGATTAAATTGTCTGGTTCATGCGATTTCATCTCCTCAATATTAGATTTGGAACATCTTTAAATGAAACATCCACCAAATGTTTGGTGCGGGCTAGCGTATTTGAAGCCACGTGCTTTGTATCTCTGCAGGTTCTGAAGTAGCATTACCAGTGCGCAACATCCATCATTCGTAATGTATGCGGAGCACTGAAATGTATAAAAAGCAGAATAAGAAAATAAAAATTTATTAAAATTATTTATCTTAAAAAAATGAAGTTATATGAAGATCTCTCCGTAATAAAAGTACAAAAAGCTACTCTTTGCAATATGAAAAATTGAGGTATTGCATAAAGAGATATCCCGCCAGTGAAAAGTGGGCCTAAATGCTCACTGCTGGAAACATAAGATATATAAAATTAGTGCATAACAAGTGTACAATATGTGCATGACAAAAATAAGTTAGCTACAAAAACACTGTACCGAAAGTCAGCAGGTCATGTACAAAGGGAAATAAAGAGAAAATATTCTTCAAAAGCTAGCTTCCAAACAGTGGTTTATTTCCGGAGTTAACCTTTTCCATGCTGAGGTGGAGTCTAAACAAAGCCATGCAGACTATTGTATCTTGGATGCATAAAGGGGCTTTTTGTTTGGCTTTGCTGTGCAAACTTCCAGCAATGAAAAGGTTAAGCTGTTGCCACTGTTTACTGGTAGGAATGGCACTCTTGCACACCCCAAGCCATCTACACTCACAAAAGGGTCAAAACAGTCTGTCGACCCACCTACTAGATGTATACCACAGCACCCACCTATAGAAATGACATTTGTCATTGCAGTACAAGGATTGGTTTTGTAAGCAGCTCCTTCAACGGGTTCTCTAGAACCATCAGCAAGTGTCTCCATTTCCAAACATATTTCCCATACCCCTCTGATGGTAGCGATGCACGTCATAACACATACAAAGGAATACCGAGAATCATAAAAAAGGCAGGTGCATTGTTTAGTAACGTTAATGCTGAGGGGAAGGGAGGAAGGCTCTGGCTTCCTCGGCGAGAGTGAAATACCTCAATACTCTACTTTAAACCAGATCTCATTCTGGAAGTTGAAATTTGGTAATAACAGGGGCTCCTCAAGAGTTAAGCAGCACTGAAGCAAGTCTTTGGTTTCCACAACCTGTGAGAGCATTGTTAGCAAGCAATGCACTAAAACCAGTTACATCTGCAGGGTTTCTAAAAAACGGTCAGTTTTCAGAGCTACTACTCGCCTCTACAAGCGTATAGCAAGAGGTCACTGTAACCCTTTTGCAGCCAGACAGCACCAGATTATGAACTGCCATAAAAGTTCACAAAACAAGCCTGTGTAAGTCTTGCCCTTCACAGCAGCAATTCTACAGAAATCCCAAGGATCCTGTGCTAAACAATACGGAGTTTCAATCCAGTCCTGCTATGATGATATAGCATGATACAGGATATTTACTTTACATAGTATCGGTCACTAGGATAATAAGTAGTGATGAGCGAGGGTACTCAGGTGGTCTCTGAGTAGTTATGACTGCTCGGAGATTTAGTTTTCATTGTGGCAGCTGAATGATTTACAGCTACTAGCCTGCCTCAGTACATGTGGGGATTCCCTAGCAACCAAGCAAACCCCACATGTACTCAGCCTGACTAGTAGCCGAGTAGCTCCGAGCAGTCATAAATACTCAGAGACTACCCGAGCGTGCTCGAGAAAACCCGAGCAATGAGTACACTCGCTCATCACTAATAATAAGCTAATGGCTTCCTTTGCATGGTTAAACTGCTTTTTGAGGGTAGACCGAATAAGTTGCTGCGACCCACTGTGATCCCTACCAACCTCATGTTAATATCAAACTGCCTGAAGCATTTCCTGCCTAGGAAAAGTCAAGGAGGCTGTAAATATTGATCAGCTGATGGAATTAGGGCCAAACTACAGCCATTTTCCTGTTCCATCAATACACATTCGGTCTGACTAAGCAGGCATGTGTTGTCAATGGGGAGAAGGGAATAAAGTGCTGACTAGCACCTCTGCCAGACAAGTTATCTTGCCTGTAAAATTAGAAGGATAGGGTGGTAACCTCTAATCGATCCTTTCCCTTCCCCTCTTTTGGGTAAAATCTATCGGGAGGTCCTCATAAAATAAGATCTATTTTGCCAAGATGGCTGACAAACCTGAAATTAAACTAACTAATCTTTATCTCCTATACATGTGCAGTCGGGGGAGAGCTGTGAGGCCACCATACACATTACATAGTCATATCATGTGCAGCAGCCTAGGAAGCCATATAGTGAGTACACATACACCGGCTAATCCAATGGATCTGGATGCCCAAAGTAAAAGCGGTCTAACCTAGTGACAAATAGTATTTAAAGTAAACTTCTCGCCTGCACAAAATGGAGATATGTATATTTTAAAGTGAACCAAGTTCTACGTTTCGAGCACCTATTGCCTCAAGACTTCACCGCAATATATACCAGTCCTCCTACAAGACCACTGCTTCTACTTCTTGTCAGCAAAATTGACACATACTGTATAAATTGGAAGTGTGCAGTTCCTGGAATTTACAGACATGCATAACTATCTCAAGACAGCCTTATCGGTGTTGAGGTCAGTCAGTAACGCACATTTGTGTGATGGGTAGCAGCAAATTTCCAAGTGTAACAATATTGCACATTGGACATAATGGACACATCTGCTTGAATATACAGGGCAGCGCTTGCTACTGACTAAAACACCAAAATATCCAACCTTGCACCTAAAGTGCTACCAATATGATTCTTAGGAAGCCATCTTTAACGTTGTTATACCTCAGCAGCAGGCAAAGATGAGTGCTGGCTAAGTTACTTGGCCTGTAAAGAGTTAAGGCATCAAGATTATTCAGTGGTATAAGCAGCTTAAAGTCTAAAGTGCCAAAAAGGCATTAAAACTAGGTACTGAAAGTTCCTTAGCCAAACTCAGCTCAGAATGTTTCATTTAAATGTATGATTATATCTACAGCAAGGGAGGGGGAAGTTTAAAGCAAAAGTGACAACTCTTACAATGACGCACGGTCATCACCCAGACAGTACAATGTTGTTACCCACAGCCAAGCAGAAGAAGCACGTGTAAAGTGACATTATGCTGAGGGAAGCCCTTCATTGGCCCTTTGATGTCCAAAGGGCCATAATACATCTGTGTGACATGGGAAACTGATGCGTGCTGCCACTATACTCTCAAACAGCAAGAATGGGCTTCTCTGGTAATGTCTAGAATTCTAGATTGGAGGCAGTACAAACGTCCAATTCCTTCCTTGAGGTATCTTTCAAGTGTTCGGTGTCAAATGGAAAACAGAAGCTGGCACCTGGTATAGGTTTAGCAAGTTAGGATTATAGATATATATTAAGCATCAAAAAATAAAAATCTATACATTTGTTCTTTCTGAGCAGAAAAAAAACTGCCTTCTGTAATTTCACTTCTTTCAGCTTTGGTAGGACTTTTTTTTCCCGGGGAATATAGGTAACTGATACGATGTTACTTTGTTGAACTTTTTTTACGTATTTTTTTTTTTTAGATTATTTTTCACTGAAAAAATAAATAAGTGCACTCCCCTCAGTAGTAACTTCACTCAACATTTACATTCTTAAAAAGCTTAAATAGCTCAACATCTAAAATACTTCAGAGCTCTAAGGAGAATCAGCCAGTTATGTGGATGCCAAAACAGGAAAAAGTGACAAGGAGTTACTAGAAAACATAAATATTGGAGGCATCTGCCATTGTTTTACCCTTCAAAAATAGTTCACATACAACGCTGCTTTACTTTTTTTTTTTTTGTTTGTGTGGGTTATTTCATTTCACAATAGGCAATTACTTCCACTAAAAAGGTAAAAAGCAAATAAAAAAAACTAAAAAATAATCCCCAATAAATAAGAAATAAAAAATCCCCCCCCTAGTAAAAAATAAGCTGTGTCAAACAGACCAATAGTGTTACTGTGGTTGCATGGTTACATTAACAGTATTCTTCTGTTATTTCTCATTTAACAATAATTTAATTAAAAAAAATACTCTGGTTTTCTTTTCTTAATAATTATCTACTTGCAAGCTTTCAAACTCTTTTCTGAATAATAAAAATAATAATAATAATAGTAATAATAATAATTCATTAGTTGCAGTCTCCCTGCTCCCTTGGTTTTCGATGAGGACAGCATGAAACATGCATGCATCAGAGTGATATTGTAATGAACAAAAAGGCTTTCCAATACAGTTCTCAATGACACAAGACTTTACAAATACCTATGGTGTAGGTCATTCTTTCGTTATACTATTGTTAAAATACAGACTACAACAAGAGGACATGCTTTCCTAAGGATGGTAAGGAGGGAGGAGGGTTAAGAGAACAGAAGAGTGCACTTATTTGGATCCTTGGAAGGAAGTTAAGCAAAGGGTGGTTCAATTCCAACGGAATGAAATATGCCTTGGGCGATCTCCTCCCTCCTTTACTAGCGGCTTGTGGAACTCCCGGCCAGCACGCGAGTGGATAGCAGCCCAGCAATATTCACAGTAATACTGCAGACAGGTAACATTAGCACAGAAGAATGGAGCAAACTTGCCACTGCAGCGAGCTCCTTGACACTCATCACAAAGCTGGTCGTCCAAGACATATGGCTTCACCTCTACCTGAGAAGAGAATAAGCAGAGAAACATATGAGAACAGATAAATCCAGATTCAGCCTCGCTCTTTGTGCCTATTTTTTCTTATCTAGTTTTGTGTTTTTTTGAGCCTTCTTTTTTTGCCCCCAATTCATTATTCTAGTTGTGCCTTTATTGAAGTCTATTTTATAAGTGCTTGCCTGTGTTTTTTTTCAGCTCTGTGGGAAAGGTTTAGCAATTCCTAATGTTTTTAAAAAGTCACAAAATAGGTCGCAACGCCACTCCAGTCTCCCTTGGCGTATTTTAGAGTACACCGATATTATACAGCAATTTTTGCGCCGTTTTGTAAAATGTGAGACCATTTGCAGCAAAAAGCTGCAAATATAATTCTAGACATAGGAAGAAAAATACAATTTTTGACTTTGTGCCAAATTCATAAATCACATGTGCCGCAAAACAAAAAAGGAACCCGCAAATGATGAATTGGGGCCTATATTATGTGCCAATTATATAACATAATCTAGGTGTACATGTATGACTGTATGAGAAGAGGGCTCTTAAATTCTGTAGCAGTAGTAAGTCTAAACGTGAAATAACTGGAAGGGAGTAAAACCTTGGGCAGATTTAGGAGTGTCTTAAATTTAGAAACAAGAAAGATATATATCTTGGTACCGTGTTAGCCAGTAGATAGAGACCTGAGTAGTCTCGAAAGCTTGCAATTTGTTACCATCTTTTCAGTTAGCCATTAAATGGTATCAACCACTGAGGACTCTCAATTCCAAATATTTAGATACAAGGAAGTAGAATAGATGAACTAAAATTAATCAAAGCTGCTCATGTTAGGTGATGAAATTGGTGCATCTTTAGAAAATTGTCTAACTTCATACCAACTCTTATTTTAGACCTTTTCTTTTGCCCCAAAATACCGGTGTAATGTGACACTTTTTCAGCAGTCACCTTTTATGCTACATCACCCAACTCTCCACATCTCTGGAGTGTACCATCAGAAAACGAGTTATTGTTTAAACTTTTTTTTATATATATTTTTAAAACATTTCTGCCATCTTTTTCATATTACAATCTTTATTATAAATTATACACCCTCCCCTCCCTCCTAACCGGTTTTCAACTTCATGACTAGGCCAAATTTTACAATTCTGACCAGTGTCACTTTATGAGGTTATAGCTCTGGAATGCTTTAACAAATCCTAGTGATTCTGAGACTGTTTTTCGTGACATATTGTACTTCATGATAGCGGTAACATTTGTTCGATATGACTTGCGTTTGTCAAAAATCTCAAATTTTGCAAAAATTAGAAATTTTCAAACTTTTCATTTGTATGTCCTTAAACCAGATTTGTCACACAAAATAGTTACTAAGGCTACTTTCACACTAGCGTTAACTGCAATCTGCCACAATGCGTCGTTTTGCCGAAAAAACGCATCCTGCAAAAGTGCTTGCAGGATGCGTTTTTTCCCCATAGACTTACATTAAGCGACGTATTGCGATGGATTGACACACATCGCAACCGTCGTGCGACGGTTGCGCCGTGTTGTGGCGGACCGTCGGGACCAAAAAACGCTACATGTAACGTTTTTTGCTCACGACGGTCCGCTTTTTCCGATTGCGCATGCGCCCCCACCTCCCCGCACCTCACAATGGGGCAGCGGATGCGCTGGAAAAATGCATCCGCTGCCCCCGTTGTGCGGCGGAGACAACGCTAGCCGAGCCCGACGCTAGTGTGAAAGTAGCCTAAATAAGATTTCCCACATGTCTACTTTACATCAGCACAATTTTTGAAATACGATTTTTTTTTTGTTCGTAAGTTAGAAAGGTTCAAAGTTGACCAGCAATTTCTCATTTGTCCAACAAAATTTACAAAACCATTTTTTTTAGGCACCACATCACATTTGAAGTGACTTTGGGGGGCCTACATGAACGAAAATACCCAAAAGTGACACCATTCTAAAAACTGCAACCCTCAAAGTGCTCAAAACCCCATTCAAGAAGTTTATTAACCCTTCAAGTGCTTCACAGGAATTAATGGAACGTTAGAAGGAAAAAAATTAACATTTAACTTTTTTTCACACTTTTTTTTTTTCTTTAAACGCAATTTTTTTTTATTTTCACAAGCGTAACAGGAGAAAATGGATCCCAAAATTTTCTGTGCAATTTCTTCCGAGTATGTAGTTACCCCATATGTGGGGGAAAACCACTGTTTGGGAGCGCCATTGGACTTTTGCAACGCAAAATTGTCTGGCATCATTAGCGGACGCCATGTCGCGTTTGGAGAGCCCCTGACGAGCTTAAACAGCGTAAACCCCCCATAAGTGACCCCATTTTGGAAACTAGACCCCTCAAGGAATTACAACACATAAATGTCCTAAAGTATGTGACCCATAAAATTTTGGGGTTAATGTCCCACCATAAATAATGACAATTCACAAAGTTTATAACCAAAAGTAAATTAATACCGTGGTAAGCAAAGGTATTTCATTATTAAAAATAATATTTTATTAATACAAATAAAATAAAACAATGTAGTAGAAAAATGCCTAACGAAAGGTGCTAGATCAATAAAAAGAGGAACTTAGTACCATGGACTACCACGTGACACAAGCTATAAAGAAAAGCATAGCCCAACATGCTATAATGCATATAAAATCACAACTAAAGGGGATATCCTATGAAATCTCAAAGTGCAAGGTGCAAAAATGAAAACAATTCTAATGCATAAATAAGTGGTGGTTATAAGATCATCAGAAACTTGGCAAGGTAAGGCAGCAAACTATAAAAGAAGGTAGAGCAGAATAGTGGTCTCAGGTGGCCAAACCTATGCTAGCTGAGGAAAGGAAAGGAAATACATGCCACGTAGAGACAAAAGGTTAACCAACCAAGAACCACGGGCTCAATTGAGCCCTCAATAAGCAGTGTAAAACACGCGTCAGGGCAGAGGGACGCCCGGGATATCCACGTGCACACCACAGAAAATACATGCCCTAACGTTGCTTTTGTTACTTCTTGTGGTATTAGTGCGCTTTACATTTATATTCAATGAGGGATTAATTGAGCCCGTAGTTCTCAGTGTTGTTGTTGTTTTAATCCCAAGTTTTTAATTTTTCTGAGGGCTAATAGGACAAAATTGACCTTGGTCTGTTCTAAAAAAAATTCTCCTGATAGTGCCAATATCGTACATATATGACTATAAACACCGTGTGCACTGCTATATAGTGGTGCTGAGACTAGGTTCCCAAACCATCTAGTCAATATGAAAAAGTCTAGCACTCAACTTAAGCATGAATAGTAGATTTATTCGTAGCACTTGAAACGTCTCAGTCCATAAGGACTTTCATCAGTCACGTGCTTTGATAGGCTTATCTGGTATGGTTTGTATACCGGGAGAAAGGTGCATATATTGTGCAATAGCGCCGCCGCACTGTATGTGGACAATAAAAGTACTTAATCTGGCTTAGAAAAAATGCTGCTGGGGTAGGGCGGAGGCCACACGTTGTAATCAGGTATTAATGGCTGTAGATGCCGACAAAGGGTAAGAGAGGGCTCTGCCTCCAGACACGGAGTCCACCGTAGGTCTCGTACATATAATCGGGAAATACTTTTCAGGCACAGTGCAAAGCTCAGAAGGGAAGGAGCAGCATATTGTATTGTAGTGCAGATTTTACTGTTAAGGTTTACGGAAGCCATGATGCACTGGGAGAGCCCCCGAAGTGCCAGAACAGCAGAACCTCCCATAAGTGGCCCCATTTTACAAAATACACCTCTCAATGATTCATTTAGTGGTGCAGTGATCATATTGACATCACAGGTGTGTCGCAGATTTTTATACCACTGGGCAGTGAAGAAAAAATTATTTACATTTTTACCACCAAAATTAGTTTAGCCTCAGATTTCAAATTTTTACACTGTACGTTGTACACCCATAAATTAGGTGGGTTGTCACGCTACAGAAATGCCAAAGATGTGGACGCTAAATGTGGTTTAGGCACACTAGGGCTCAGAAGGGAGGGGGGGCATTTGGATTTGAGAGCGCAAAACTCGCTGAATTTCTTTTGGGGGGCGAAGAGCCAAAGTGCTTTCCCAGAGCCTTTGTACTATGAGTAATATGGTAGCCCCCTACAGTTTCGCTAACAGATGATGGACCTGAGTGGACCTTGCTTTTTTTGTTGATTGATTTGAAGAACAATTTACATAACATTTGGGATCACATTTATCCTTCGCTCTGTGCAGAGTACTTACATCCGAGTTTCCATCTAAATCTCCAAGTGACGTGATTCATTCACTATAATGAGGCAACAGAGTTACTCAGTCTGGCCTCTGTTGAGCGTGGTCCTTCCTTTTAGAAGTGCCCAAAACTATGGCCAACCATGCTTTTATGAATGCTTAAAAAAATGGACACTGTCGAATCACAGGCCAGAGTGTGTCCACAGTGACTCCATCTGCCTCATTATAGAGAATCTTCTGTCAGGGGTTCCTTCTGAATCACGCATTTCAAAGATTTGCACAGAAAGCCTGGTGTAAGCGCTCAGCGTAGAGCGCAGGATAAAATTGAGCTGAGCCTTATTGTGAACTTTGAGAGTCAGAATGAACAGAACAGCAGCAGGTGAAGAATTTTTTTTTTTTTTTTTTTAAACACCATTCTTACTGCGGTATAAGTGATTAGGCAAATTTATTGTTCGGGTCGGTGTGATTACAGGGATACCAGATTTATATCGGCTTTTTATTTTTGGCTGCTGTAACACATTAAAAAACGCTTTTTATTACAAAAACTAGCAATCGCCATATTTTGAGAGCTATAATTTTTTCCATATGTCGACCCACATGAGACATATGAGGGCTTGTTTTTTGTGGGACGAGTTGACATTACCATTTTCGGTCACATTTTTTGATTGCTTTCTATTCAGACTTTTGGGAGGCAGAATGAACAAAAACCTGCAATTAAAAAACTTTTTTTTTATGCTATTGCACGTGTGGTAAAATAGATAAAGCAGTTTAATTCTTAGGGTCAGTGCAATTACAGCGATACCACATTTATATCATTTTTTATGCTTTGGCACTTTTACACAATAAAAACCATTTCATAGAAAAAATTATTTTTGCATCGCTTTATTCTGAAAGCTATAACTTTTTTATTTTTTCCACTGATGGAGCTTTATGACAGCTTGTTTTTTGCGGGACAAGATTACGTTTTCAGTTATATAATTTTTACTTACATTCACCTTTTTGATCGCGTTTTATTCCGCTTTTTGTTTGGCGGTATGATGAAAAAGCATAGTTTTTTTACCATTTTTTTTTTTTTTACAGTGTATATTGATGGGGTTAACTAGTTTGACAGTTTTATGGGGCAGGTCATTCTGGATGCAGCGATACCAAACGTACTTTTTTTGTATTTTTTTTATACATAAAAATAGAAATTTATTGGTACAATATACATATATTTTTTATTATTATTTTAAGATTTTTAAAAAAAATTACAATTTTTTTTTTTTACTTTGTCCCTCTTGGGATTTTCACTTCTATAGCTTTGATCGCTGTTATAAACCATTGCAATACACGAGGATTAAAATGGCTTATAACGGTCAGTGCTGCACTGCCTCAAGTTAATTAGGTCATGCACTGCTCATGATCTAACTAACTTGCTGGAGTCTGGTGACCCGGATGCCATCATGGCAACATTGGGGTGACCATGGCTCCCTCCTTCTGCCTGCTTTCTAAATGCTGCAATCGATATTGATCGCAGCATTTAGGGGGTTAAGTGCGTAAAATCGCCTGGACTTACCCATTACGTCATGTACTGGGTACGCCCAAGGTCGGAAGAGTGTTAAAGATGTATTCCAATCTCCAAGATCCTATCCCAATATGTAATTTCTCCATATGCAGGACAATGCAGTAGCTTAGGCATCTCTGGGAGATAAGATACTGTATCTAGCAAAAGCTTTCTTTCCTCTCCCCATCTAGAGCATGAGAATTCTCAGCCAAACCAAATGTGCATGGGAAGGTCAAATGCGATAGCTGTCTTGCAAACCAAAGTTACATAAGTTGAACGAAAAAGACATGGGTCAATCAAATTCCACCTTTCCAATAGCTTTTGGAGGTGTAATATCAGTTTCAGATAGGAGTAGTGTTAATACTGTTATTTTGATCTTCCTTCCTGAGGTTTCTTTACTCCAAAACCTAATTTTTTCACACTTTTTTTTCCTTCTTCGTAACTGGCTGTTAATCGTATTTGATAAACCAAATTTTCTATTATATCCAGTTAATTTAGGATTTAACTCATAATTTAAAGACTCAATCAACACAATTATTGTACATGTATTATATTAGGTTATATGGACATTGGAGAACTCACTGTTTAACTATAGTGTAGAGATGCGAACAAAAGAAAACACTTTTTTTTCTTTACTCCACTACATGGTTGCCCGTTATATTTAGTCTAAAATACTACATGAATTGGAGCAGACCTCACATTTCACAGGCAGCAGGAAATTTGCTGCAGGAGAAATATGTGGTCACCAGAACTTTCAAAAAATGGAGTGCTGAGAAAGGTTGTTAATTGATGGCGGTACCTCTAAATATTCCCTGTAGGAGCAGGAAGCATAGAGTTTTGTAGACAGCAAGAGAGATCATGTGTATATCCCATTTATGGCAGTTACATTATAGCTTTAGACAAAGTATAAAGAGAAGCAAGATTTAGCAATATAAAGTAAATGGTGCTGTTCTACTGATCAAACTGATATATTTGATGAATCAATCCGATCCATGGTTCTTGTTCAATCAAGATTTGAAGTTTTCGTTTAGTGATATTTCATTGCACAAGGGCGAGACTGTGGATAGGGTCTTCTCCTCTGGCTCCAGAGTTTCAATGACAAGTCACTGATTCCTTCCATTTGATTTAATCGCTGGTCTCCTGGTCGTCAATAAAATGTCGTCATAGGCAGTGCATGTGCAAATCGAGATCTCGGCTCTATGACTTCTTCATTAAACAGAGATCTCAACCTGCGCCTATGTCACAACCCAATGATGGCTGCAACATGAAATTTCAAACAGGTGGCAGGCCTGTCATTGAAACTCCAGAGGCAGGCGAAGGGGCCAGAGCACAAGGAGAAGACCATACCCACATGGCCACCCTTGTGCACTGAAATATCATTAGATGAAAATTTCAAATGATGATTACACAAGAACCACAGATCACATTAAATTGTTACCTTGGGTGAATCAATCAGTAGAACAATGCCATTATGGCCATGTCTTCACTGTATATTGATAAACCCTGCTGCCAGGATCTCTTTAAGAACAAGCAAGATATTAAACCACTTACCCGCTTATCAATTTCTCCATGCTGCAGCTGAACAAAGCGGGCGCTGATAGCAGCTATATAACTTTGTTGATTGGAAAAGGCAACTCGCCCAGCTCCCTTAGGGTATTTTAGCTCAGGGTCTGTATCTATGCCAGCATAGCATACACCTCCATAAAGGCGATCCATAATCATAGCTAGCTCCACTATAAAAAAAAACAGAGAAATAGTAGATTTATAGTAATCATGCTATATGTGCATGGACTGAATATGGATATGCATTTAGTATAAATTATATAATTAGAAAATAGAAAAAATAATCTACTGCCTAAAACGACCTTATATACTGGGCCCTAAAAACAGAAAACTTCATCTACTTCTCATTTTAGTTTCTTATACCCTTAACATAAACAATGAAGATTTCCATTCACGGACAGCGATCTGTCTAGGTAATCACCCCCCTGAGGTGCACAGCTTATTACAGGAGACCACTCTGATAACTGTATCGTAAAGGCCCCCCGTACATAGACTAAATTCAGATGAACTTGCCGATATTGACGGGTTCGGATAACAGTGTAATATGCATGGGCGCTGGCCGACTAAGGGTCAGGAGGGATTTCGATTGAGCATGTCCAATTTTGAACTGCTGATCACATTGTTCAACTCAAGATAACCCACTGGCTGACTTGTCAGCTGGTGGATGTCTCAGAGTACGGTAGAGCTAGGCTGAGTTGGCGCTCAAACATAGCAGTGTTCAATGAGATGGCTGTCATGACAGCCATCTAAGGCTTCTTTCACATTTCCGTCGGTACTCGGCCATCGCCAAGCGTCGGCGCGACGTACCGACGGAAGTTTGCGAATTTGTGAGTGACGTGAGCAGCGGACGCAGTGTTTCAATGCATCCGCTGCCCATTGTAAAGTCCCCGGGAGGAGGGGGTGGAGTTCCGGCCAGGCATGCGCAGTAAAAAAATGCAGGACACAACGTACTTAAAAACGTTCCCTTGAACGTTTTTTCGATACGACAACCCGCCAAATATCGACGCATCCAATGCACGACGTATGAAATGTGTGTCCATACGTCGCAATGCGTCGGTAATACAAGTCTATGTGAAAAAAACGCATCCTGCGGGCAACGTTGCAGGATGCGTTTTTTTTTTCCACAGAACGACGCATTGTGACGGTATGCAAAAGACGGAAATGTGAAAGTAGCCTAATGTGTATGGATGACTTTACTACCCAGTCACCTCTGTGATCATCATGTAATGGGACAGATGTTCATTCTGTGGAAGTAGAGAAACTAGCATAATACAATGAATTGAACAATAGTATATACCGTACCTTTAAGAAAACATTTAAAATAGGGCAACCAATGTTAGCACTTTGATTCATGAAAGCATTTCCTAGTGGTTTTCCTATTAAGTTTATATCTATGCAACAATATCTGCATAAAACTGATGATTAAAACTTACACATTACTTTAAAAACATACCAGCTCGCAGAGGTCGTGGGACACCGCCAACAAAGATGGTTTTCCGTGGATCGAGGGGCTGGGAGCCATCCATCACAAAGTCACTGTCACTAAGATTCCAGGGCCGGATCTGAACCTGGTAACAATATAGCAATGTCTATGTGAACAGTGTGGTGGCTGCAGCAATAAAGCTCTTACATGAATGCAGAATGTAGCCTGCTCAACCTGCTTGTCTAAGGAGCAATGTCATTTTCCTGGCATAAGAAAATGTCGCAGAACCTTCATGACCGCTTAAAGGGAATCTGACACCTGTGTAATCTGAGAGCACCATGATCTAGGGTAAAAGACCCCGATTCCAGTGATGTATCACTTGTTTCAATAAAATCAGTGTTTCTTCAGCAGGAGATATCACTGAGATTAGTTGCCTCAACTAGTCAACTGCTCTATGTAACTCCATTCCCACCAATGATTAGCAGCTTTCTGTCAACAATGTACACAGAAATATGGATTTTTGCATTACTCACCGTAAAATCCTTTTCTCCGAGACGCTCATTGGGGGACACAGGACTGTGGGTGTACACTACTGCCACCAGGAGGCTGACACTAAGTAAGCATAAAAAAAGTTAGCTCCTCATCTGCCGTATAAACCCTGACACTGGCCGCAGGCTAATCCAGTTTGGTGTAGAAAAGCGGTAGGAGAACAACAAAAAAATAAATCAGCTTTAACACAGGTGCAATATGTCTAGAAAAAACACCAAATAATAAGGAAGAAGCTATCTGGCTAATAGGGTGGGTGCTGTGTCCCACAATGAGCATCTCGGAGAAAAGGATTTTACGGTGAGTAACGCAAAAATCCATATTTCTCCTTCGTCTCATTGGGGGACATAGGACTGTGGGACGTCCTAAAGCAGTCCCTGGGTGGGAAACCGACTCCACGGTATAGTCCCTGAGCACCTATTGCCTATAGATGTGCTACCACTGCATGGAGAATCCTCCTACCCAGACTTGCATACACTGAAGCCCGAGTATGGATGTTATAGTGATTAGAGAAAGTGTGTAGACTGGACCAGATCGCCGCCTTGCAAACCTGTTCCGCTGATGCCAAAGAGCCCAGGAAGCGCCCACTGCCCGAGTGGAGTATGCCCTGATCCCAGCCAGAACAACTGAGCCTCTGATGCGGTAGGACTCTTGGATAGTCAACCGTATCTACCTGGCTATGGTCGATTTTGAGACCGCGAGTCCCTTCCTGCGACCCTTGGGGAGGACGAACAGTGTGTGTCTGCCGAAAGAATGCCAAAAACGCCAGCTCCGAGAACCACCTGATGGATCTTATGGCCACTAGAAATACTACCTTCCAGGAAAGCTATGTCAAGGAAATGTCCTGAAGAGGCTCGACTGGAGATTCCTGCAGGATACCTAGCACCAGGTTAAGGTCCCAAGCGTCCAGGGGGGCCTTATAAGGTGGTACCATGTGAGCAACGCCTTGTATGAAGGTTTTCACCTGTAAAGTGGTAGAAATCCTGCGCTGAAAAAGGACAGACAAGGCCGATATCTGTCTCTTGAGGGTACTTAGTGCTAGACCCGAATCCAGGTTGGTTTGGAGGAACGCTAAAATGTTGGGGATAGAGAAACGAAGTGGGGAATAACCGCGCTCTCTGCACCATGCGAAGAAAACCTTCCAGGTGTGATGGTAGATACGTGCTGAGGCGGGCTTCCGGGCACTAATCATAGTAGCGGCCACCCTCTGGGAGAACCTGGCCTAGGTTAGAATCCAAGATTAAAAGGCCAGGCCGTTAAACACAGGGCCCCTGAGCTCAGGTGGTACATCGGGCCCTGTGAGAGAAGATCCACTTGCTCTGGCAGCCGCCAGGGAGTCTCGGTGAGCAGCTGTACAAGGTCTGCGTACCAAGACCGCCGAGGCCAATTTGGAGCGTCCAGCATTGCTGGGACCCGCTCTATCTTGATCTTTTTGATGACCATTGGGAGCAGTGGTAGCGGAGGAAACAGGTATGGGAGGTGAAACTGGTTCCAATGTAGGACTAACGCATCTACGGCGATTGCCTGTGGATCCCAGTATCGGTCGACAAACCTGGGCACTTTGGTGTTTACCCTGGAGGCCATCAGGTCCACATCCGGGGTCCCGCAGTGTTGGCAAATCTGTTGAAAAACATCGGGGTGAAGCAACCACTCCCTAGACGCCAGACTCTTGTCGGCTGAGGAAATCCACCGCCCAGTTCTCCTCGCCCGGAATGTGGACTGCCGAGATCACAGAGTGGTACTTCTCGGCCCAGCAGAGGATCTGTTTTACCTCGTTCATGGCCACCTTGCTGCGTTTACCCCCTTGATGATTTATGTACGCCACGACCGTGGCATTGTCCGATTGGATCCGGACGGGGGTGTCCTGCCAGGAGATAATGAAAGTGCTGTAGAGCCAGCCAAATAGCCCGAATCTCCAGAAGGTTGGAGTTGGGCTGTATGTTGGCGAAACACCGCTCCACATCCGAGGAGACTGGCATCGGTCGTGAGCACCAGCCATTGGACTGGGGGTAAAAGTTTCCCTTGTTGAAGGGAGGAACTCATTGTCCACCATGTGAGCGCCTGTCTGACTTGAGTGGTCAGACGGCACCGGAGATTGAGAGAGAATGGGTTCATGTCCCAAGCTGCCAAGAGGACATGCTGTAGGGGATGAAGATGGAGTTGTGCAAACGGAACTGCCTCCATCGCTGCCACCATTCTTCCTAAGACTCTCATGCAATACCGGATGGTATGAGGGACCGGCTGGCGAAGGATCCGCACTTCCTGCCGGAGTGCTAAGACCTTGTCCCGGGCGAGTATTGTGAGCCCTCGGGAGGTGTCGAAGATCATCCCCAGAAAGGTGATCCTCTGAGATGGCACAGGAGACGACTTTCTTAAATTCACCAGCCATCCCAGGCGAGCTAGAGTATCAAGCGTGATGCTGACACTTTCCTCGCAGGCCCGAAAAGATGGACCCTTGACCAGGAGGTCGTCTAAATATAGCAAGATTACTATACCCCGGGAATGCAGGATGGACACCACGACCGCCATGAGCTTTTTGAACACCCTGGGGGCGGAGGCCAGTCCGAAAGGCAAGGCTGTGAACTGGAAATGCAGATTGCTGATGGCAAAACGAAGAAACCTCTGATGCGGGGAAAATATGGGGATGTGAAGATATGCATCTTGGATATCTATAGACACCAAATATTCTCCCTTTTCCATGGCAGCAATGACCAAGCGGAGGAGATTCCATTTGGAAATGACAAATGCTGACAAACGCTGACAAACCTGTTCAGAAGCTTCAGGTCTAGAATGGGCCTTACCGCTCTGTCCTTTTTGGGGACTATGAACAGGTTGGAATAGAAACCTTGAAACTTCTCGATCTCCGGTACAGGGAGGATAACTCCGCTGAGCCAAAAAGAGACTTGACAGCCTTGAATAAGGCCCGTGCCCGGAATTCTGAACTGGGAAGACGAGACAGAAAAAAAATCGGCTCGGGGGGCAGTTGATAAATTCTATCTTGCGCCCGGAGGACACCAGCTCTCTTCCCCATCTGTCGTGTATGAAGGTGAGCCAGACTTGACAAAACCAGAGTAGGCGGCCACCCACTTTGCTGGCGACGGCCAGAGACTGCCTCCAGTCATTTGGATGAGAATCTGGAGGGCCTAGATCCTCTAGATCTTGGCTGGTGGGACCGCATCCTGCCCAACGGGTTGGTTCTGTATGAAATCCGACGATCCCTGTTCTGATTAGGCTGACCTGAACTGATGGGATCAGCCTCCGCCGTCCACCCCGGGTTTCGAAAGGCCCTAAACTGTGTCTGAAACCGGTGACGAAATGGCTGCTGAGTCCTTCGCTGCGGGAGGAAGTTGCTCTTCCCCCTGTGGCGTCAGAAATTAGTTGATCTAATTTTTCTATTTTTCGCCGAATAACTGGCCACTCTGAAAGAGCAAAGTAGTAAGGGACTTTTTTTAGGTTGAATCTGCCCGCCATGTCCTCAACCATAGAGCCCTCCTAATGGAAATTGCGGTTGCGGCAGCCAGTGCTGCGCAGTTCGCCGCATCCAAAGATACATTAATCAAAAAATCTGCCGCTAGAGAGATCTGATTTGAGATTTCGGCCACCTCGTATAGCAGGTCCTATTCCTGCAGGGCTCTATTCAATGACTGACCAGGATATCATGGCCTTAGCTACCCAAGTCACTGCAAAAGAGGACAAAAGGGCTGAACCGGAAGCTTCAAAAACTGTGCGAGCCAGGCTCTCAATGAGCCAATCAGTTGGAACCTTAATAGAAGAACCATTAGGGAGGGATAACAAAGTTTTAGAAGCAAATCGTGACACGGGAGGATCCACTGAAGGGGATTCTGCCCACTTCTTACGGAGTTCGGGAGCGAAATGATATCTTGTGTTCAGGGCCCTCTGACCAGAGAACGGCTTCTTCGGTGGCTCCCTGTGACGTTGCACTATATCCTCAAATTCTGGGTGATTGCAAAATACTCTATGAGACTGTTGTGTCCGTTTAAATGACACCTTATGACCCGAGGCCAAGGTGGATTTTTCGTCTATACTGAGGGTTTGGTTGACGGCCTCAATGAGGCTGTCGATTGTCTCCTGGTAATTAGGTGCCTCTAAATTGAGGGATCCTTCGGAATCATAATCCGAGTTTGTTCACTAACCTCTCCTCGAGAGGGAGAGCGAGAGATGGAACTCATGGATGCCGAGGCACCAGACGGACCAAAGGACGCTGTGTGGGTTCGTTTCCAAAGCGTTTGCTTAGAGAGAGAGCAGCCCCTGCAGGCCAGAGGTTCCTGTAAGATGGAGGATTCCTCCAAGACAAGCAAACCACTGTCCCTGCTCCTATCTGGGGCCTGAAGGGACTTGATTGCTCTAGTTAGCGACACCATAGATTGCGACAGAGACAGGGCCCATTACGGGGAACCCGACACACTGGGCTCAGTCGCAGGGGAGAGCTTCTAAGTGAGCTCGGAATCGCAGGCCTCACAGAACCTCTGGGCATGCGGAAAAGCAGATCGACAGGTAAAACATGAGGTATATAATACCGTATGGGTCTTGGTCCCTCTAGACATGGTGGGCCTGCTGTCGAAAGAATCCCCAATCTAGAATACATGCAGCAGGGGGAGAGAAAGCAAGAGAGAAGAGCTGCCAGACTGGGGGGGAGTAACACCCCAGTCCTGTGTCCCTGGATCCTGCGGAACAACGGAAAAGAAACAGATCCTCTGAGATGCCGACGCTCCCTATCTTCAAAAAAGCACGCTCTGCTCGTAGGGGCAGAACCGGAAGCAGATGCGCTCCGGAGGCTGGACTTTCACCCGCGGCCTAGTACCAGCAAAAACCGGGGACTAAATTTCCGGTGCCCGCACGAGGATATGGGGGCGGGGCCACCGGAAGCAGACGCGCTCCGGAACGGCGGGACTTGCACCAGTGGCCTAGTACTAGCAAAAGCCGGGGACTAAATTTCCAGCGCCTGCACGAGAATACGGGGGCGGAGCTGACGCGAGGCCGCCGGAAGACGCACCGAAAGCCAAATTTCCGCCCGTCGACCCGGACCTGCCGGACAATACAGGGGAAGAGGTGTGCGCATGGAAGTGCCAGGAAGAGCGCTGCAGCAGGAGCCCTCTCAGCCCCCAACTCCTGCAAAGGTTTCCAGCTTCAGGTTAGAGGGGGGGGCTGCGTAAAGGATGGTGCAGGCACCCTAGCTCCATCTTCCCTTCAGGGGATGAGGAGAGGGACCTTCTGCCTCCTTCCATGACCTCAGTCTTTAGCATTGGTGATGCAGTGGGGGCCGCACGGACTGCACATATGCACCTGTACAACCTAGGGTTTCAATACCTTAGGGTGGTCAGGGCTGAGTCCGGCATCTTGTCCCACGTTGCGGGAGAGGATACGTGGAAGCGACACTCCACGTGCTCGCCCGTTGTTGGTTTGGGGAGATGGGACCCCTTCAAAAGGGTTCGTCACCCCTGTCATCTTCATGGTAAAAAAGAGAAAAGAGGTCTGAGAAAAACCAGACATGTGCCTCCTAAAGACACTAAGCATGAACTGGATTAGCCTGTGGCCAGTGTCAGGGTGTATACGGCAGAGGAGGAGCTAACCTTTTTTAGGTTTACCTAGTGTCAGCCTCCTAGCGGCAGTAGCATACACCCACAGTCCTGTGTACCCCAATGAGATGAAGGAAAAAACTGTGGTGTGAACGGGATTGTACAAGTTTTAGCTTCCTGAGCACTGCTAGACCTGCAGCAAAGAAAACTATGATTGTATCAACAGCAAGTAGACCAGCAATTGACACTTTGCTGGAATCACAACATCATGCTGGTCTCAGATTACATAGATCAGACTCTCTTTACAGTTTAGGTCCACTTTGAAATTATTTTGTGAAAACAATTATTTTTTTTTATTTCTCTTTGATTAACAGATTTCTTCAGTGTTGGATGCTTTTTCAACTGTTCCAACCTAAGGAAGACTGATTCAGGCTTCTGCTATGTGTTACATTGAAATACTGTATATTCAGATTGCTATCTACATGCAGAAGCGTGATGAGAAGTCAATGAATGTCAATCGATCGCTTACAGCAAGGATAGAATGAATACCGAATACAAGCCAACATTTTACCCTACGTGTTATAATGAACACTTTAATAGTGCATCTATTGCCCAATAGTCACCAGGCCACTGAAACTTGATTTTCAATGTTCGCTTCACACGACTATCAATTTTATGCAATAGTAAACCATAAGCTTTTAATTGTATACAACGCTTTAAGGTCTGAAATATAAAATGTATTTCAGCAATTACAGATGACACTACAGTAGGTCCAACCATCTTCTCCACTTTCAGACAAAACCATCTTTTTATATATACCTGCTACACAGCAGGAGTTTACTACTAATGGGCTATTCATGAGACCAGAGTATTGGCAGCACTTTGATGACTGGCCTCATTCTGAAATTAAGAAGAACCTATAAAGCGCACTTGAAGTTGTCAAGTAATGCACAAGGCAGGACGTTCCACCCAATGAAAGCTTTCAAGTCTCTATGTAAACACTGGAGGTGCTTCAATGAAGATTTCTTTTGCAAGCTTAGGCATTAGGTGATACTTGTACGTCAACTTACCTTGCATGAATAACTACAAAGGGAATTGATGACATCTTATATAATGAATACTCACAGGTTTGTCTTTAATGGTAGGGCTTGACACACACAGGTAGAGCTTACTATCCTCTTCAATGCAAGCATCAATCAGAGCCTGCACAGAACTTTCATCTTGAAACAGCAAGAATGCATAGCCTGGGTTATAAAAGAGAAGACTATAAGAAACCAGAAAAAGAACCAGATTATAACACTGTACATATGTTAACTGGAACCTTTTACTTGGTCAGATTTCTGTAAGGCCTAATTCAGGTGCAGATTGATCATCAGTGTATAGTTTGTGTGTCTTTACTATCAGAGTGTTATTAGTTTTTATGATATGTGCAAAAAAAATACCCCAAAATGATGGAGGGTTCTCAGGGTCAGTGAAAAACAGACAGTGCTAAAATGCAGTATGCTTTCCAAGTTTTCGACGGATCCATATACCGTACTTAAATATGTCATTTTGATCCATGACATGGATCAAAGTTGGACACATTTCTACTCCTTACCCCCAACCACCTCTGCAAGGATACTGGGTCGCAAAAAGAAAAAAATATATATATATATTTTCACACACATTTTTCTTTTTCACTGAACGTGAGCATTACCTTACACCCTTGTTAAGGTACCTTCACACTGAACAACTTAACAACGATAACGATAGCGATCCGTGACGTTGCAGCGTCCTGGATAGCGATATCGTTGTGTTTGACACGCAGCAGCGATCAGGATCCTGCTGTGACATAGTTGGTCGGAGCTAGAAGGCCAGCACCTTATTTCGTCGCTGGATCACCCGCTGACATCGCTGAGTCGGCGTGTGTGACGCCGATCCAGCGATGTGTTCACTGGTAACCAGGGTAAACATCGGGTTACTAAGCGCAGGGCCGTGCTTAGTAACCCGATATTTACCCTGGTTACCATTGTAAATGTAAAAAAACCCAAACACTACATACTTACATTCCGGTGTCTGTCGCATCCCCCGGCGTCCGCTTCCCTGCACTGTGTCAGCGCCGGCCGGCCGTAAAGCAGAGCACAGCGGTGACGTCACCGCTCTGCTTTCTGGCGGCGCTTACACAGGATGCAGGAGGAGTGCAGGGAAGCGGATGCCGGGGGACGTGACAGGTACCGGAATGTGAGTATGCGTTTTTTTTTTTTTACATTTACAATGGTAACCAGGGTAAACATCGGGTTACTAAGCGTGGCCCTGCGCTTAGTAACCCGATGTTTACCCTGGTTACCCGGGGACTTCGGCATCGTTGGTCGCTGGAGAGCTGTCTGTGTGACAGCTCTCCAGCGACCACACAACGACGAAACAGCGACGCTGCAGCGATCGGCATCGTTGTCTATATCGCTGCAGCGTCGCTTAATGTGACGGTACCATTAGCTATAAAGCACTGCATGCTACAATTATAGATAGCTATGATGTAACCATTTGTAAGGTACCCTTAAATCTTCCCTTAAGATATATACCGTACTGTATTGTGCAAGTTATAAACATCACTCAGAGAACACTAGAAACGTGTATTTCCTTTCTGCTTGTGAACAAAAAAAACCCTATAAGACTATATATATATATATATATATATATATATATATATATATATATATATATATATATATATATATATATATATATATATATATATATAATTTTTTTTTTATAGTTATGAATGGAAATTAACTAGTTGAAAGCTGAACTACCTTTTGGTGGGAAGTAAGATTTGCTCTCGGCCTTATGTGGCCAATCCACGATGAGAGGACCAAACCGACGAAAACTAGCAGTTATTTCATCTGAAAGAAGCATATAAAGGTAGGTTAGTGCAGTAACAATAGTATTGTTGAGCAGGGCTTCTTTGTAGGACTGCAGGTCTCATACAGTGGGTACGGAAAGTATTAAGACCCCTTTAAATTTTTCATTCTTTGTTTCATTGCAGCCATTTAGTAAATTCAAAAAAGTTCATTTTTTTCACATGAATGCACACTCTGCACTCAACCTTGACTGAAAAAAAACACAAATGTAGACATTTTTGCAAATTTAATAAAAAAACAAATGAAATATGACATGGTCATAAGTATTCAGACCCTTAGCACAGACGCTCATATTTAAGTCACATGCTGTCCATTTCCTTGTGATCCTCCTTGAGATGGTTCTACTCCTTCATTGGAGTCCAGCTGTGTTTAATTAAACTGATAGGACTTGATTTGGAAAGGCGCACACCTGTCTATATAAGACCTCACAGTGCATGTCAGACCAAATGAGAATCATGAGGTCAAAGGAACTGGCCAAGGAGCTCAGAGACAGAATTGTGGCAAGGCACAGATCTGGCCAAGGTTACAACAGAATTTCTGCAGTACTCAATGTTCCTAAGAGCACAGTGGCCTCCATAATCCTTAAATGGAAGAAGTTTGGGACCACCAGAAGACTTCCTAGACCTGGCCGTCTAGCCAAACTGAGCAATCGTGGGAGAAGAGCCTTGGTGAGAGAGGTAAAGAAGAACCCCAAGATCACTGTGGCTGAGCTCCAGAGATGCAGTAGGGAGATGGGAGAAAGTTCCACAAAGTCAACTATCACTCCAGCCCTCCACCAGTCGGGCTCTATGGCAGAGTGGCCCGACGGAAGCCTCTCCTCAGTGCAAGACATATCAAAGCCCAAATAGAGTTTGCTAAAAAAAAAAAAAAACCACGAAGGACTCCCCAGTCTATGAGAAATAAGATTCTCTCTGGTCTAATAAGACGAAGATAGACCTTTTTGGTGATAATTCTAAGCTGTATGTGTGGAGAAAACCAGGCACTGCTCATCACCTGCCCAATACAATCCCCACAGTGAAACAAGGTGGTGGTAGCATCATGCTATAAGGGTGTTTTTCAGCTGCAGGGACAGGATGATTGGTTGTCATTGAAGGAAACATGAATACGTCCAAGTACAGAGATATCCTGGATGAAAACCTCTTCCAGAGTGCTCTGGACCTGAAACTTAGCTGAAGGTTCACCTTCCAACAAGACAATGACCCTAAGCACACAGCTAAAATAACAAAGGAGTGGCTTCAGAACAACTCTGTGACCATTCTTGACTGGCCCAGCCAGAGCCCTGATCTAAACCCAATTGAGCATTTCTGGAGAGACCTGAAAATGGCTGTCCACCAACGTTCATCATCCAACCTGACGAAACTGGAGAGGACCTGCAAGGAAGAATGGCAGAGGATCCCCAAATCCAGGTGTGAAAAACTTGTTGCATCATTCCCAAGAAGACTCATGGCTGTACTAGCTCAAAAGGGTGCTTCTACTCAATACTGAGCAAAGGGTCTGAATACTTATGACCATGTGATATTTCAGTTTATCTGTTTTTAATAAATTAGCAAAAATTACTACGTTTCTGATTTTTTTCAGTCAAAATGGGGTGCAGAGTGTACATTTATGTGAAAAAAAAGAACTTTTTTGAATTTACCAAATGGCTGCAATGAAACAAAGAGTGAAAAATTTACAGGGGTCTGAATACTTTCCGTACCCACTGAATTGTCCAACACAAATCACCTGTGCAGCAATGATGACATTAAGTATGTATGCATGAATGTGTGTGCGTAATCATACATTACAAATCCAAATGAAAAGGATATAAATAAATGTACTGTTAGGATAAAATCAGGGGTGAGACTAGGTGAATTTGGGCACATAATGGCAAAGAACAGGATTGTACATTTAGCTAGTTAGAGTACACAGAGCATTCACAGAGCAGGGGCATCACCCTTATGAATATTTATGACTATTTTGGGTTGACCCAAAACTTACCCCAAATCACACAAGTATCTACTGTATATTATCATGCAGTAGTGAAAATCGAGGACCAGTGAAGCTGATAGCATAATTAGGTTGTACTCATGAGATGTTCAGCTCTGCTACTCTGCATATGTATTTTATTTTTTAAAGCCTTGGTGTCTCATAACACCCATCTTAAATGCTGTATGAATAATTAAAAATGCAATACTAAAGGCCCACTACCATTCCCTATACAGTAGATCCAAATGCCTGTGTCTTTACTCACCTTCATCGATATCAGGAGGCAAACCACCAACAAACACTTTACGAGAATAGCGCTCCACTCTTTCACCGTTCTGATGGGGAAAGCAATGAGGGGATCCCAAGCCACTGTGGAGGGTTTGATCACTTCGACCGTCATCCAAAAAGCCATCTTCCATTGGAAAGAGAGATGACTGTCCTGATGAACAAACAATACAATATATTCAGCATCCTCCATTACAGAAAAAATGTTGATCTTGGCAACATGCCCCAAAGTCCTTATCCGCATGTGGTCAGCCGAACAGGAGAGAGCGACAGCCAAACCACACTGCTGCTGTTGACTATTCGTGGTCAATCCTATGCACATACCTCAACCAAGAGAATCAATTCAACCAGAAAATTACAAATGAGATCAAGTAGAGAAAAGATTAATAAAATAGAAGAAAATCTAAACTAATCTGCTTATGAAACGTAGTGAACCTTCCTCAGAGAAACTCTAGGAAGAGGCTATATCAGGCCGAGATAGTACATCTATTGTTTTAACACAAGAACGCCTACTTACCCTGCCATACTGTTCATCCTCAACTACAATTTACATGTGAAAAGGTTATTAAGTCAATGCAGAGATCTCTTCAGAAGACAATGGTCTGGTATTAAGTGCTGCAGCCTGTTGTATGCGTTAACGTTTCAGGATGAAGTCAGACTAAAGACATGATTAGTTTCAAGAATGTTAGACAGCTGTCACTTTGGACACAGACCATGAAAAGGTCCAGAGATTATTCCCCTCTACCTAGGCGGTTATCAGAAGCAGCCCAGACATGAATAATAATAATAATAATAAATAGACCCCTTTCTTCTTCCTTTACTGTTGTGTTTTATTGCATATACTGTAGGTTTCCTCCCACACCAACACTTGTGAATGCCTCTCAAGTAAAAATAAAATAAAAAGTATAGTCGACAATAAAAGGTTCCTCACGTTTTTCGTTATGGTTTGATTTGCTCAAGGCTTTGTTGTCAGTGAATGCATACCTCCCAACCATCCTGGATCCAGCGGGACTGTCCCGATTTTGACAGTCAGCCCCGCGATCCCAGGCGGGACATTAGTTGTCCCGCACTGGTTGGGAGGTGTATTGTATATATCACCCGGTCAGCTCCCTGAGCCCCTGCACCCGCAGAGCAGCATATTGGCTGCTCTGTGCACACAGGACCTGTGATGAAGTCACAGGATGGGAGGAGTCAAGGGTCACATGATCGGGAGTAAAGGATTCCCGTGTACAAGACTCTGCTGGTTGTCATGGCCCCGGAGGAAGGTAAGCATGTGTGAGGTCAGGTGTTTACAGTGTGTATGGAGCGGAGCCGTGTGTGTATGAGGTGTATGGATCGGAGCAGTGTGTGAAAGGTGTATGGAGCGGAGTCGTGTGTGTAAGAGGTGAACGGAGCGGAGCAGCGTGTGAAGGGTGTATGGAGCAGAGTCGTGTAAGACGTGTACGGAGCGGAGCCACGTGTGTACGACGTGTACAGAGCAGATCCACGTGTGTACAAGGTGTGCGGAGCAGAGACATGTGTGTACAAGGTATACGGAGTGGAGCAGCGTGTGCAATGTGTATGGAGCGGAGCCGTGTGTGTACGAGGTGTATGGAGCGGAGCCGTGTGTGTACGAGGTGTATGGAGCTGAGCCATGTGTGTATGAAGTGTACGGAGCGGAGCCGTGTGTACGAAGTGTAATGAGCGGAGCCGTGTGTGTGCAATGTATACGGAGCGGAGCAATGTCTGCAATGTGTATGGAGCGGAGCTGTGTGTGTACGAGGTGTAGGAAGTGAAGCCGTGTGTGTATGAGGTGTATGGAGCGGAGCCGTGTGTGTACGAGGTGTACGGAGTGGTGCCGTGTGTGTACGAGATGTATAGAGAAGAGCCGTATGTGTATGAGGTGTACGGAGCGGAGCCGTGTGTGTGCAAGGTATACTGAGCAGAGCAGCGTGTGTAATGTGTATGGAGCGGAGCCGTGAGTGTACGAGGTGTACGGAGTGGTGCCGTGTGTGTACGAGATGTATGGAGCGGAGCCATGTGTGTATGAGGTGTACGGAGCGGAGCCATGTGTGTATGAGGTGTACGGAGCGGAGCCATGTGTGCAAGGTATATGGAGCGGAGCAGCGTGTGCAATGTGTACGGAGCAGAGCTGTGTGTGTACGAGGTGTACGGAGTGGAGCAGTGTGTGTACGAGATGTATGGAGAGGAGCCGTATGTGTATGAGGTGTACGGAGCAGAGCCGTGTGTGTGTGCAAGGTATACGGAGCGGAGCAGCGTGTGCAATGTGTATGGAGCGGAGCCATGTGTGTACGAGATGTATGGAGTGGAGCCATGTGTGTATGAGGTGTACGGAGCGGAGCCATGTGCGTGCGAGGTGTACGGAGCGGAGCCGTGTGTGTGCAAGGTGTATGGAGCGGAGTCGTGTGTGTACGAGGTGTATGGAGCAGAGTCGCATGTGTACGGAGCGGACGCTGGCTGTGTCGGATCGGAGCAGATATTGCTCCTCGCTCTGACACTGCTTTGCGCAGGAGACACGGAGGTCTTTATCAGTGGCGTATCACAGCTGCAGCGACGTGAGCAGTCAGCGGCGCAGCTGGATGACACCATTCAGCGCCATGGGAGTGGAAGCTGCCGGCTGCTGCGAGGGAGCGCGGTGAAAGGTGTGTGTGTGTAGTGATGGAGAAGGCAATGATGGGGGTGGGGTAACCATGTGTGGCCATTATACTGCCCCAGCATTGTGTGGGGCCATTATACTGTATGGAGCATCATGAGGGGCCATTATACTGTACCCAGCATTATGTGTGGCCATTATACTGTACCCAGCATCGTGTGGGGCCATTATACTGTACAAAGCATCATGTGAGGCCATTATACTGTATGGACCATCACGTGGGGCAAGTATACTGTACGCAGCATCATGTGGGGCCATTATACAGTATGGAGCATTATGTGTGGCCATTATACAGTATGGGGCACTGTGTGGCCATTATACAGTACGCAGCATCATGTGTGGCCATTATACAGTACGAAGCATCATGTGGGGCTATTATACAGTATGGAGCATAATGTGGCCAATGGCCATTATACAGTATGGAGCGTCATGTGTGGCCATTATACAGTATGGAGCATCATGTGTGGCCAATATACAGTATGGAGCATCATGTGGAGCCATTATACAGTATAGAGCATCATGTGTGGCCATTATACAGTATGGGGCATCATGTGGAGCCATTATACAGTATGGAGCATCAGGTGTGGCCATTATACAGTATGGAGCATAATGTGGCCATTATACAGTATGGAGCATAATGTGGCCATTATACAGTATGGAGCATGTGTAGCCATTATACAGTATGGAGCATAATGTGGCCATTATACAGTAAGGAGCATCATGTGTGGCCATTATACAGTATGGAGAACTGTGTGGCCATTATACAGTATGGAGCACTGTGTGGCCAATATACAGTATGGAGCATCATGTGGAGCCATTATACAGTATGGAGCATCATGTGTGGCCATTATACAGTATGCAGCATCATGTTGGCCCATTATACTGTATGGAGCATCACGTGGGGCCAGTACACTGTACGCAGCATCATTTGGGGCCATTATACAGTATGGAGCGTCATGTGTGGCCATTATACAGTATGGAGCGTCATGTGTGGCCATTATACAGTATGGAGCGTCATGTGTGGCCATTATACAGTATGGAGCGTCATGTGTGGCCATATTTTTTTGTTTATAATTATTGTTTACGAAACATTGTGATCAGAAGTGCTAAATGGGTGTGGTAGGGGCGTGACTAGTTGTGAAATGGGTGTGGTCAGAGGTGTGTCCTAAAATTTGCCGCTGACTTTGTCCCTCTTTCCCTTCCTCAAAAGTTGGGAGGTATGGTGAATGTTCTCAGCTCAGATGTGGAAACAATTGCATCCAGTCTAAGTAATGATTTGCCAGCTATCTGCCTGGACTCCAGACTGATACATTGTAGCAAACTAGCAGAGAGATTTGCATGGCTGCTGATTTACCTTCTCACAGCACTATATATTAAACTTTTACCACTTAATATTGAGCAGAATAAAAGTTGTTAACTAGCTGATACTGGTAATACTAGTTACCATAGGGCTTATGGTGACCTGTATTCTTGCCTGTAGCAGCGATTCCAAACCAAATATTTTACTGCTTTTTAGAAAGTTTTTTAAAAACAGTAAATTATATTGTTCCTACTATTCAGCCCTTATTTGCCAACTTTTTTGGGGTGGGATATTAAACCCTTGCACCTTGATCATAAGCTCCCCCACACGCAGCATCATGTCCATACAGCTCCCCTCACACAACATGCTGAACTCCCACAGCGCCCACACACACACAGTATGCTGGGTGCCCACAGAAAGCCCCCACACATACTGTATGATGCCCCATAGCCCCACTCCAACAGGGTATTATGCGGTCTGTAAAAGGAAGTACCCCAAATTGTACATACATAAAAAAGTATCCTGCTATATTTGGTCATCTCCCCTAATGTCATAACTGGAGCTGCTTCTCTTTGGTGCGGCATGTGATGTTAGGTGATATGTTGCTGTTCGCAACTGCTTTTCCAAGTTTGCGTCAGTCTGGAACGCAGTTGACTATCAGGGATGGCATTAGGGGCAGGCAGACCAGGCAGCTGCCTAGGGCCCCCTCTCCTCCAGGGGACCCCAGCCCCCCCACATTGTGCATTCAACTTATCGGCATCATAGATGGCGATACAGTTGAAAGCAGTGATGAAGGAGCAGTGGAGCTGATGGGCCCGGAGCAGAGCCTGCAGCAGTGCAGGGAACAAGGAGGAGAGGCGAGTGTGAGTGTCTGTATGGATGTGGTGAGGCTGTATGATAGTTTGTGCTTGTGGTGGTGGGCTGCATTATAGTAAGTGTGTAGGGTTGCATTAAACTGAGTGTGGGGGATGTACTATACTGTGTGGGAGGGGGCTGTACTATACTGTGGGGTGGTGCATTATAGCATGTGTGGTGGTGGTAGGGGGCTGCATTATAGTGTGTGTGGGCACTACATTATATTGTGTTTGTGGGCTGCATTAAACTGTGTGTGGGGCTGTACTATGCTGTGTGTGGGGGGCTGCACTATACTGCGTGTGGGGGGCTACATTATACTGTGTGTGAGAGGGGGCTGCATTATACTGTGTATGGGGGCTGCACTATACTGTGTGTAGGGTTGCACTATACTATAAGGGGGTACATTATACTGTGTGTGGGACTGCAGTATACTCGAAGGGGGGCTGTATTATATGCTATGAGGGAGCTGCATTATACTCTGTGTGTGTGGGGCTGCAGCATACTCTGGGTGGGGGCTGCACTATACTCTATCAAGGGCCATGAGGAGTTAATTATACTACATGGGATTTGCATTATACTCTAATGAGGACTATCTTTCCCCATCATTCTTCCACAGCCGTTGTAAAGAAACTCGGGAACAATCTTCAAATGACTTTAATATTGTCGTTCACGCCATTTTAACAGCCAGAACTCAGCACATCTAAATAAAATCGAAATGTTTCTGCGTGTTGTGCAATATGTAGCATATGGGGCCACACTTAAAACTTTTGACCAGGGCTCCACTTTGTCTAAAACCGGCCCTGCTCTTTATGATAAGGTTTTGAAGAACTCGCAGCAGTAAGTTGTCCTGAACACAGATGCATAATCACAATGAATGTCTCCTCACAATGTGAAATTCATCACTGCTGACGCATGATAGAAATCATGCAGTGGGATGTCTAGAGTATGTAAATCACATATGATACACTGAGACACCTGTATATACATCACAAAGGAGACAATAGGGCTGGAGCAAATATATCACATAGACAGTGGAGAAGGAGCATATACAGTCATGGCTGAAATTATTGGCACCCTTGAAACGGTTTCAGAAAATTAGGTATTTCTCCCAGAAATTTATTGCAATTACACGTTTTACTATACACATATATATTTCCTTTGTGTGTATTGGAACACAAAAAAGAGGAAAAACGCAAGATTGGACATAAGTTCACACTAAATCCCAAACAAGGGTGGAACAAAATTGTTGGCCCTTTCCAAAAATGTGGGTAAACAACTTTGTTTCAAGCATAAGATGAAAGTCTCATGGTGCAGAGGCAAGTTCATCGCAGTACAAATTCACCATTGTGAAATTCTACTGGTGAACTGGCCTCTGCACCGTGGGACTTTCCTCACAGTGCTAGCGGGGATCTCCCAGAGTTCACCGCAGTTCATTTCCCAGCTGGGAACGCAGCCTCAGTGACCTGCAGTAACCTTGATGATGTCAGCAATAGCCACTGAGGCTGCGCTCGCAGCAGTGGTTCTCAGCCTGGACAGTCGCATCTTGGCACCTTCCAGGTTGAAAACGGTTTATCTCCCACACATGGATTACAGCGTGGGACAGAACGTCGGACAGGTGAGAGCTATTGTAGTTTCTTATTTTTGCTGTATTACAGGAGTCGAGGGATTCAGTGGAATTAGGCGTTAGGGGAGTATAACTGTTATTTTTTAATAAAAATGGAAATGTGTGTTTTGTTTTATTTACTATATAATTGTCTAAGGGTCACTTCCGTCTGTCTGTCTGTCATGGAAATCCCAAGTCGCTGATTGGTCACGGCAAAACAGCCACGACCAATCAGTGACGAGCACAGTCCGGCGGCAAAATGGCCGCTCCTTACTCCCCGCAGTCAGTGCCCGCTCCATACTCCCCTCCAGTCAGCGCTCACACAGGGTTAATGGCAGCGTTAACGGACCGCGTTATGCCGCGGTGTAACGCACTCCGTTAACGCTGCTATCAACCCTGTGTGACCAACTTTTTACTATTGATGCTGCTTATGCAGCATCAATAGTAAAAAGATCTAATGTTAAAAATAATTAAAAAATAAAAAATAGTTATATACTCACCGTCCGTCGGCCCCTCGGATCCAGAACAGGCCTTTCCCGCTCCTCGCGACGCTCCAATGACCGCTCCATGCATTGCGATCTCGCGAGATGATGACCGCAATGCACTCTTGGGACCGGAGCGTGCGAGGAGCATCGGTAAATGCTTCGCCTGGATCCGGGGGCCAACGGAAGGTGAGTATATAACTATTTTTGTTTTACTTTTTTTTTTTTTCTTTTTTTTAACAGGGATATGATGCCCACATTGCTATATACTAAGTGGGCCGTGCAATATACTACGTGGGCCGTGCAATATACTACGTGGGCCGTGCTATATACTACGTGGGCCGTGCTATATACTACGTGGGCTGTGCTATATACTACGTGGGCTGTGCTATATACTACGTGGGCTGTGCTATATACTGCGTGGGCTGTGCTATATACTGCGTGGGCTGTTATATACTACGTGGGCTGTTATATACTACGTGGGCTGTTATATACTACGTGGGCTGTTATGAACTGGTGGCCCAGGAGCAACATGAGATGTGCTCTGGAGGAGGTGGTACCTGTACTGACCGCAGTACCTGAGCTTAACACAACACTAGAAGTAGCCGTGGGATGTTCCTGTCACTCCCTAGACATCTCGTCACAGCCGGAGGACTAACTGCCCCTAAAGATAGAAACAGGAAAGCTATCTTGCCTCAGAGAAAATCCCCAAAGGATAGAACAGCCCCCCACAAATATTGACTGTGAGTGGAGAGGGAAATGACATACGCAGAATGAAACCAAGATGTAGCAAAGGAGGCCAGTCTAGCTAGATCGATAGAACAGAATACTGTGCGGTCAGTATTAAAAACAAGAAAAATCCACCACAGAGTTTACAAAAATCTCCACACCTGACTAAAGGTGTGGAGGGTAAATCTGCTTCCCAGAGCTTCCAGCTTAACTGTATAAATCCATACTGACAAGCTGGACTAGAAAAAAAACATAGAAAGTGCAGAACGATTAAGTCCACAACAAGTGGACTGCAAAAGAACAAAGCAAGGACATCTTTGCTGAACGGGTCAGAATATCAGGGAAATCCAAGCAGAGATGTGAATCCAAGCAGGAACCATTGACAACTGGCACTGGCTGAAGGATAGAGACAGGATAAATAGCCGAGCCAGAATAAACGATCAGTGGAAGCAGCTGCTGACTGCTAAATCCAAGGAGCAGCAGTTCCACTTAAATCCACCGGAGGGAACCCAAGAGCAGAACTCACAAAAGTGCCACTTACAACCACTGGAGGGAGCCCAAGAGCGGAATTCACAACAGGCTGTGCTATATACTATGTGGGCTGTGCTATATACTACGTGGGCTGTGCTATATACTACGTGGGCTGTGTTATACACTATGTGGGCTGTTATATACTACGTGGCCTGTGTTATACACTACGTGGGCTGTTATATACTACGTGGCCTGTGTTATACACTACGTGGGCTGTGTTATATACTGCGTGCGTGGGCTGTGTTATATACTACGTGAGCTGTGTTATATGCTACGTGGGCTGTTATACACTCCGTGGGCTGTGCTATATACTCCGTGGGCTGTGCTATATACTACATGGCTGTGCTATATACTCCGTGGGCTGTGCTATATACTCCGTGGGCTGTGCTATATACTCCGTGGGCTGTGCTATATACTACGTGGCTGTGCTATATACTACGTGGCTGTGCAATATACTACGCGGCTGTGCTATTTACTACGTAGGCTGTTATATGCTACGCAGCTGGCCGCGAACAATCAGCGACAGGCGCAGTCCGGCCAAATCCTGTGTATTCAATGTATTATTCTAAAATCTTCATAAATAAACTACATACATATTCTAGAATACCCGATGCGTTAAAATCGGGCTACCATCTAGTTTCAAATAAAAGACTTTATTCCGGCAGTATGTTTATTTACCCTATAACTATAGGATTAGTAATGGATAGGCGTCTTATAGAAGCCCCTCTATTACTAATCCATGGGTTGATGTCACTGGACAATACAAAAGGTGACATCAATCCCACTTGCCACCGCTACAGGGCAAGTGGGATGAGCTGGGCAAAGCGCCAGAATTGGTGCATCCAATAGAGGCATCTTTTCTGAGCAGCTGCGGGCTGCTGTTTTTAGACTGGGGGGCAAGATTCATGGCCCCTTACCAGCCTGAGAATACAAGCCCCTAACTGTCTGCTTTAGCAAGGTTGGTTGAAAAAAAATGGGGGGACCCCACAATTTTTTTTTAATATATATTTAAATAATTACAAAATACAGTGTGGGGACCCCTCTATTCTTGATAACAAGCTCCCAGCTGTGAGTTTTGCCTGTGTTATCAAAAATACAGGGGAACCCAAGCATTTTTTTATTAATTATTTATATACAGTGCAGGAGCCGGCTTAAGAATACTTCTCTCAGCCGCTCCTGCTCTCATTGTTACTAGCAGCAGCAGTAGTCCCATCAGATAATACCAGTGACCGGAGGTAATTATATAATTTACACCTTCAATCACAACTGCGGGGTCTTTTCACAGCGTGGGAACTGCGGCTCCCTCACTGGCGGGGATGATATCACTGCCGATCAGAAGCGGTGTTTGCCGCGCTGTCATTCACATGATAGCACTACAAACACCTGGTGTTCGGGCAGCAGAACCCGAACAGTAACATAGACTTCCTGGTCAAGTCAGTGTAAGTACCCAAACAGTAGGTGTTCGGTACGGACGCCGAACTTTACTGTTCGGGTTCGCCCATCTCTATACCCAAGTAAGCCAAAATCCTTCTGGGAAAGTGCCTTTTGGATACGAGAGCAAGAGAGCTTTTTGTAAAGCACATTCCACTGTTTACCAAAAACGGAATGAGGCTTACAAAGAAAAAGAACACAGTACCTACAGTCAAAAATTGTGGAGGTTCAAAAATGTTTAGTGGTTGTTTTGCTGCCTCTGGCCCTGGGTGCCTTGACTGTGTGCAAGGCATCATGAAATCTGAAGAATACCAAAGGATTTTGGGTAGCAATGTAGTGCAGAGTGTCAGAAAGCTGGGTTTATGTCCTAGGTCATGGATTTTCCAGCAGGATAATGACCCCAAACATACAGCACTTCAAGAAACACCCACAAATGAATGGTAAAGAACTGATGAGTTCTGATGTGGATAGCAATGAGCCTGGATTTAAATCCCATTGAACACGTGTAGATATCTTAAAATTGCTGTTTGGAGAAGGCACCCTTCAAAAATGAGAGACCTGGAGTAGTTTGCATAAAAGTGGTCCAAAATTCCAGTTGCCAGGTTTAAGAAGCTTGTTGATGGTTATAGGAAATGATTGTTTGCAAGTATTTATTCTAAAGGGTGTGCAAACAAATATTAAGTTGAGGATGCCAATAGTTATGTCGGGACCATTTTTCGGCGTTAGTTTGAAATTATGTCCAATTTGCCTTTTTTCTCTCTTTTTTGTTTTGTTTCATTACATACAAAGGAAATAAACAGGTGTATAACAAAACATGTACAACTGACGCAGAGGCAGGAGCAGATACATTACAGGAGACACTGAGGCAGGAGCAGATACATCACAGAGGACATGGGGGCTGCCGCTGCTGTCTTCCTCTCTGGGAGAGGAGCGCATCATGCATTAATGCCGCCCACAAAGAATGTCCTCACGCTGGCACTTACCTGTGTCAGGAAGTAATCCTTCATTGCATGCCCCACAATGCTCAGTAGTGAATGCTGCATGCATATACTAGCCGTGTACAAAGGTATTAAAAGGGACCACAGCCGGAAAAACACGACTGCCGTTCCGAGCACTACAGTCCCAGGAATTTGCTCGGGGCTGGAGAAAGGGTCATTGCAGGCCGTACATGGCCTATGGGCCAGAGATTCCCCACCCCCAATTTAATGAATGCATGTATGGTTTTGCAGCCACCAAAATTTGCCTGGTTGCAGCTTCCTTTCCTCTCCACACGGAGAACACATGCAGATTTGACCAAGCATTCACATGTATAAGGCACTTTGGAAGCAGCGGATAACCCGCTCCGACCAAAGCCCTGCCCCCTTTTGTACACGCGGTGATTCCGCCTGTGTTCATTGAACACAAGCAGAATCACCGCATCCTATACATAGACTGTGTAATTTATCTTGCGGAGACGGAGCGTCTCCACAAGATAAATAGACATGCTGTGGTCTATAAAGACGTGCCGCATGTCCGGTTACGCAGGTGTGCCACGTGTGTGTTTGTACGCATAGTAGAGATGGGATTTCATAAAATCCTCTCCACTATGCTGTAACATCTGGACGCTGCAGAGTAGGAAGTAACTGTAATCAGTGAGACAAGTGCTTGAATTATGAAGACTGTATTGGGCTTATTCAGTTAACCTGCAAAGCGTGTGCATAGCATTTTATTGTTTTTATACTTCTACGTCCTTATGACTTGGCCCCATAAGTAAAATAACTTGCCTTTTGTCTTCATTTCTATATAGGCAGCAGTAGAGGCGTACTCAGCTTTGTGAATATCAAGACAATTCAATTTGAATCATGATTTTATTATTTAAACTCCTAGTTTATCCCCACTGGGCATTTTTAGATCGTAGAACTAAATAAATGAAACTATATGGAGTAATTCTGAAGTGTATGTCTAAAGGTTTGCACATCCTGATGGTTCTTTGTGTTGGAGTCTACAGTAAAATTGCTAGGTGTATGGTAAAATCCCATGTTTCAGGCACATGGCAATCTCTAGATGAAGACAAGCATTGTGATTATAGCCAACACAATGATCCTCTGCTACAAAGTGGAGCACAAAAAAGGAAGTATGTAGTACAAAGCTGAACTAGTAAGGGGGGTTTGTACATGTTAATGGACTTGAGGATTCGGGAACAGAGTCAGATTTGTAGTTTTGCAAGAGGTAGCTAACATGTATTTTGACCTAAAAACATGTTAACTGTTGTAGTTTTAGGTTGGCAAGAAATAAACCCTGTCAGCAAAACAGTAATATCTCTCCAGTAAGCAGTACTTAAATGCAACGTTAGTATAGTAACCTGGAGCTGATCACTGGCATTATAAACATTGTTAGAAGATGGAAAAGCAGAAATATTACCTCTCCTCCGCCCGTATGTCCTTGCTGCATGTCAGAGAAAGAAAAGAACCTTTCAGAAAATGTTATCGAGATTAGAAAATCTAATTACATCCTCTGTACAGTATGTCATTTACGGCTTCTCTGAAATGGCTGCTTAGCAAATATCTATTGAGAAATCTAGACTTGTGGTCGCTGTTTCATTATAACACAAAATGAAAATACTGACGACCCCGAGAAAAGTACAATTAAAAAAATAAACAAAAATGTAGACATCCCGAAAACATGGTACCCCTTATCACTCACTATGGAATGAATGAACTAAGCTTACAAGGGAATTTTTCACCAGAAAATGAAAAAAAAAAATTGAGACAGCAGGTTAATTTCTGGTAATGTTTTTCTATTATTTTTTTTTTTACATCACACTCTAATAAAATATACAGAATATGTACTAAAGCATTTAATGAGTGAGGGTCTTTGTGAAAAGAGGAGGAGCAGGGTCAGCTGCAACACTTATTATGATTGGTGGATCCTGTGTTATCAAAGGTGCATTGAAGTGTTGCCTGTCATTGTAATCCTGCCTGTGAGGATAGTGAGCTTGCTAAAAACTTCCTGAAAGGACAGGATGTATGAATCTAAAATAGCCCAAATAGTCAGTGTGAAAATTTCAGGATTTTTGCATGGAACCCCAGACCGAGGAAGATTTGACAGTCATCTTGTGTTTCTTCCATTTTCTAATAATTGTGCCAACAGTTGTTGCCTTCTCACCAAGTTGCTTTTGTCCCTTGTGTCCTTAGAAAGCTCTTTGGTCTTGGAGTGTGATTGTGTGGATAGGTGTCTTTTATATAGAGGTAACGAGTTCAAACAGGTGCAATTAAATACAGGTAATTAGTGCAGATTAGGAGGGCTTCTTAAAGAAAAACTATCAGACCTGTGAGAGCCAGAATTCTTGCTGACTGGTAGGTGATCAAATACGTATTTCATGCAATAAAATGCTATTTAATCATTTAAAAATCATACAATGTGATTTTCTGTTTTTTATTTTTAGATTCAGTCTCTCACATTTGAAGGGTACCTACAATAAAAAGTATAGACCTCTCCAGTCTTTGTAGGTGGGAAAATTTGCAAAACTCGGCGGTGTATCAAATCCTTATTTTCCCCATTGTATGTATAATGTGTAGATGCCGCTGCAGATCTGCTCCTATTCTATTTAGTAGGTGGTGATGTGCTGTACTCCGCAGCAGGTTTCTACACAAACAGCTGTGCAGCATAGCTGTTCAGTATTTCCATCCACTAACTGCTAAGGATAGGCCTTCAATATAGTCATAATAATTTTTGTCTGGTATGCCTAAGATGTCGCAGTTTGATACTGTATAAAAGCATGGCATTTTCATTTTAAATGGTCACAGAGGGTTCAATAAACTAGGCTTTATCTGATGGACAATGAGATGACAAGTAACAAAACTGCAAAGCACACTGCTCAAAAAAATAAAGGGAACATTTAAACACAATGTAACTCCAAGTCAATCACACTTATGTGAAATCAACCTGTCTAGTTATGAAGCAACACAGATTGCGAATCAATTTCTCCTGCTGTTGTGCAAATGGAACAGACAACTGGTAGATGCTCAGGTAGTGCAGCTCATCTAGGATGGCACATCAATGCGATCTGTGGCAAGAAGGGTAGCTGTGTCTGTCAACAGTGTCCAGAGCATGAAGCAGATACCAGAAGACAGGCCAGTACACCAGGAAACGTGGAGGGGGCCGTAGGAGGGCAACAACCCAGCAGCAGGACCGCTACCTCCTCCTTTGTGCGAGGAACAGGAGGAGCAGTGACAGAGCCTTGCAAAATGACATTCAGCAGGCTACTTCTGTATTAGCCTTCAGACTGAGCTCTCTGCCCCTTAGCTTTAAATGTTTTTAATTGCAAAAGGAATCTACCCCTCAGTCCAAGACAGGATTCATATTAGGTTCCCAGAGACATGTAGACTGTCTAAGAGAGAATTGGCATTAGGTCCTGGCAACGAGAATCGCCTTAACGTGGATGCCAGGTACACATGAATTGGCCAATTTATGCGTTAAACACTCTCAATTTTTCACATTTCTAGTGCAGTAATGCAATTAAACTTTCATATTTTATGTTTGCATGCTATAGCGCTACAGAGTGCTGCCTTATCTGTTTCATTGTATATGGAGTTGGCGACTCTAGGTAAGCACCTGTTCAGACCCGATTTATGTTTGGATGTGACGGTCAGTTTTTTTGACTAACATCCATGTGTCTGCTCAAACTGTCAGAAACAGACTCCATGACGGTGGTATGAGGGCCTGACATCCACAAGTGGGTGTTGTGCCGAGATCCTCAGACCCATTGTGAAACCATATGTAGGCACACTAGGCCCTGGGTTCCTTTTGATGCATGACAATGCTAGGCCTCATGTGGTTTAAGTGTGTCAGCAATTCCTGCATGATGAAGGCATTAACGCTATGGACTAACTGGCCCATTCCCCAGACCTAAATCCAATCAAGCACATCTGGGACATAATGTCTCGTTCCATCCACCAACACCACGTTGTACCATAGACTGTCATGTGTTCATTTTCACGGATATTACATATCCCATCCAAACGATCATGTCAATGAAGTTTTATTATTCGTTACCACTCTGGCTTTTTACTAAACGGAACCTTATGAAGTTTATATACACCCTGAATACTGCTATCTAGCTGCCCCACAGTAATAGTCTTCCTGTATTATGGTACAAGTCCCATCCAGGCAGCCACTACACAATCATTCGAGCTGCTACTCACAATATCATTGGCATTCTAGTTTTGGTTTGCTCTTCTTGGCAGTCATGTGAAAGCAGAGTTTTGTACTCTGTCCTAGGGCAATTAGTATTCATCACATACTGAGAACTTGGTTGTTTTTCTGATTTATCTTGTAGGATTGAAAATTGGCTGAGATCATAATACTGTTGTAGAATGGTTTGCCAAAGAGGCTTTCTGGTCAAAACTATTAGATTTGATAACAAGTTTGTCCCCATTACATATATCTCTATCTACAGTAGGGAAAATAAGTATTTGATACACTGCGACGATTTTGCACATTTTTCCATTTACAAAGAATGGAGAGGTAATTTTTATCGTAGGTACGCTTCAACTGTGAGACAGAATGTTTAAAAAAAAATTCCATAAATATTACATTGTATGATTTTTACACATTTCATGCAATAAAATACAAATTAGCTGCTTGATACAATAGAAAAACAGAACTTAATATTTCATACAGAAACCTGTGTTTGCAATTAGAGGTCAGACGTTTCCTGTAGTTTACTAAGTTCGCACACACTGCAGTAGGGATTTTGGCCCACTCCTCCATACAGTTCTGCTCCAGATCTTTCAGGTTTCAGGGCTGTTGCTGGGCAATATTGAGATTCAGCTCCCTCCAAAGATTTTCTATTGTGTTCAGGTCTGGAGACTGGCTAAACCACTCCAGGACCTTGAAATGCTTCTTACGAAGCCACTCCTTAGTTTCCCTGGTTGTGTGTTTCGGGTCATTGTCATGTTGGACGCCCTAGCCACGACCAATCTTCAATGCTCTTACTGAGGGAAGGACCTTATTGGCAAAATCTTGCGACACATGTCCCCCATCTATCCTCCCTTCAATGCAGTGCAGTCTTCCAGTCTCCTTTGCAGAAAAGCAAACTCAAAGAATGAGGTTTCTCCCACCATGCTTCACGGTTGGGATGGTGTTCTTGGGGTTATACTCATCCTTCTTCTTCCTCCAAACACGGCAAGTGGATTTGATACCAAAAAGTTCTAATTTGGTCTCATCTGACCACATGACCTTCTCCCATGACTCCTATGGAACATCCAGATGGTCACTGGCAAACTTCAAACGTGCCTGGACATGTGCTGGGACCACATTTTCAAACAATAATGTTTGAGACTATGGTCCCAGCTCTCTTCTGGTCATTGACCAGGTCCTCCCATGAAATTTTGGGCTGATTCCCGACTTTTCTCAGAATCATACTTACCCCACGAGGAAAAATCTTGCATGGAGCCACAGACGGAGGAAGATTGACTTATCTGGTGTTTCTTCCATTTTCTAATAATTGTGCCAAAAGTTGTTGCCTGCTCACCAAGCAACGTGCCTAGTCTCCTATAGCCTATCCCAGATTTGTGCAGGTCTACATGTTTGTCCCTAGTGTCCCTAAGTGAGAGCGCTTAGGTCTTGGCCATGGTGGAGAGGTTGGAGTATGATTGATTGAGTGTGTGGACAGGTGTCATTCATACAGTTAAATAGGTGCAATTAATACAGGAAATGAATGCAGAGTAGGAGGACTTCTTAAAGAAAAACTAACAAGTCTGTGAGAGCCAGAATTCTTGCTGGTTGGTAGGTGATCAAATACTTATTTCAGGTATTTTAGTTTTTGCGCTTTCGTTTTTTGCTCCCCTTCTTCCCAGAGCCATAACTTTTTTTTATTTTTCGATCAATGAGGCTACATGTTTTTGCAGGACAAGTAGTACTTTTGAACAACACCATTGGTTTTAAAATATCGTGTAATGGAAAACGGGAAAAATATTCCAAGTGCGGTGAAATTGCAAAAAAAAGTGCAACTCCACGGGGGTTTTTTTTAACCATGTTCACTAAATGCTAAAACTGACCTGACATTAAGATTCTCCAGGTCCTTACGAGTTCATAGACACCAAACATGTCTAGGTTCTTGTTCATTTAACCGGATGGAAAAAAAAATGGCACCATATTACGAGACCTGTAGCGTCTCCACTTTTGGTGATCTGGGGCTGGGTAAGGGCTTATTTTTTTTCGTGCTGAGATGACGTTTTATAGATACCGTTTTGGTATAGATACGATCTTTTGATTGCCTGTTGCATTTTATTGCAACTGTAGTGGCGACCCAAAAAAAACTTAATTCTGACGTTTAGAATTTTTTTCTTGTTATGCCATTTAGTGATCGGATTAATTTTTATTTTGTATTGATAGATCGGGCGATTGGTGATTTGGAGGGTGATTTGAACTTTTAGATTTTTTAATTTTTTAGATATTTAATTTTTTTTTTCCCCACTTTTTTCATGCTTCAATAGTCTTCATGGGAGACTAGAAGCTACACTACTTTGAGCTCCTCTGGTACACACAGGCGATGAACAGATTGCCTGTGTGTAGCAGAAATGTTCACTTGCTGAGCGCCGACCACCAAGTGTCCTTTACAGATTTCCAACCAATGTCCATTCAATAAAACCAGTAGAAAAATACATCATATGTATGTGATTGATGTGTTCAAATGGCCAATTGATTTTACTGAAATCCTGACTTGAAAAAAAAAAAAAATATATATATATATATATATATATATATATATATATATATATACATACACACATATATACGCATACATACATACACATACATATACACATAGATATATACATATAGTACAGACCAAAAGTTTGGACACACCTTCTCATTTAAAGATTTTTCTGTATTTTCATGACTATGAAAATTGTACATTCACACTGAAGTAATCAAAACTATGAATTAACACATGTGGAATTATATACTTTACAAAAAAGTGTGAAACAACTGAAATTATGTCTTATATTCTAGGTTCTTCAAAGTAGCCACCTTTTGCTTTGATGACTGCTTTGCACACTCTTGGCATTCTCTTGATGAGCTTCAAGAGGTAGTCACCGGGAATGGTCTTCCAACAATCTTGAAGGAGTTCCCAGAGATGCTTAGCACTTGTTGGCCCTTTTGCCTTCACTCTGCGGTCCAGCTCACCCCAAACCATCTCAATTGGGTTCAGGTTTGGTGACTGTGGAGGCCAGGTCATCTGGCGTAGCACCCCATCACTCTCCTTCTTGGTCAAATAGCCCTTACACAGCCTGGAGGTGTGTTTGGGGTCATTGTCCTGTTGAAAAATAAATGATGGTCCAACTAAACGCAAACCGGATGGAATAGCATGCCGCTGCAAGTTGCTGTGGTAGCTATGCTGGATCAGTATGCCTTCAATTTTGAAAAAATCCCCAACAGTGTCACCAGCAAAGCACCCCCACACCATCACACCTCCTCCACCATGCTTCACGGTGGGAACCAGGCATGTAGAGTCCATCCGTTCACCTTTTCTACGTCGCACAAACACACGGTGGTTGTTACCAAAGATCTCAAATTTGGACTCATCAGACCAAAGCACAGATTTCCACTGGTCTAATGTCCATTCCTTGTGATCTTTAGCCCAAACAAGTCTCTTCTGCTTGTTGCCTGTGCTTAGCAGTGGTTTCCTAGCAGCTATTTTACCATGAAGGCCTGCTGCACAAAGTCTCCTCTTAACAGTTGTTGTAGAGATGTGTCAGCTGCTATAACTCTGTGTGGCATTGACCTGGTCTCTAATCTGAGCTGCTGTTAACCTGCGATTTCTGAGGCTGGTGACTGGGATAAACTTATCCTCAGAAGTAGAGGTGACTCTTAGTCTTCCTTTCCTGGGTGGTCCTCATGTGAGCCAGTTTCTTTGTAGCACTTGATGGTTTTTGCCACTGCACTTGGGGACACTTTCAAAGTTTTCCCAATTTTTCAGACTGACTGACCTTCATTTCTTAAAGTAATGATGGCCACTCGTTTTTCTTTACTTAGCTGCTTTTTTCTTGCCAGAATACAAATTCTAACAGTCTATTCAGTAGGACTATCAGCTGTGTATCCACCAGACTTCTGCACAAAACAACTGATGGTCCCAACTCCATTTATAAGGCAAGAAATCCCACTTATTAAACCGGACAGGGCACACCTGTGAAGTGAAAACCATAACCAGTGACTACCTCTTGAAGCTCATCAAGAGAATGCCAAGAGTGTGCAAAGCAGTCATCAAAGCAAAAGGTGGCAACTTTAAAGAACCTATAATATAAGACATATTTTCAGTTGTTTCACACTTTTTTGTTAAGTATATAATTCCACATGTGTTAATTCATCGTTTTGATGCCTTCAGTGTGAATGCACAATTTTCATAGTCATGAAAATACAGAAAAATCTTTCAATGAGAAGATGGCGATGAATAACACTGGTCAACAGCATTTTTGGTGCCAAAGATATTTCATCGAATTTAGGGTATTTTTGGGGTGCCGATTCTGAATATGTCATCAGTTTTGCCAGATTGGCTCAAGTTTTTGAGATTTTTGGTATCTTATTTATAGCACTTGTTGGTAAATGCGACGCATCATCTCATTAATTTCTTTGGATTAGTACTTGAACTGAGCAGTTCTCAATATAGTTTTGTGTTAATTAGTGTTCTAAAAGTTTGTTCATAGCTTGATTTTTGCACTAACTTTATGTTGTTGTCTGTTTTCCAGTGAAAAGCATGAACTCATCAAGAAGAAGTTGTCTTAACGATCCAGACTCATTCTGTTACATTTGTGGTGAATACACACTGCCAAAACATAGAAGAAACATAACAGACTTCGTAAAAAAAAAGTGTATTTTGCCTATTTTGGGGTTATGCTTGGGGACCAAGACAAGTTTTGGGCACCACACAGTGTGCAAAGCATGTATCGAATTATTACGAAAATGGAGCAAAGGACAAAGAAAAAGCTTCAAATTTGGTGTTCCAATGGTGTGGAGAGAGTCAAAAAATCATCATGATGACTGTTATTTATGGTAAACACAGGTACAGGCACATCTTCATAATGAGGGACAGGCCTTCTTGCAGATTCCATGTTACTCCCATTTTCGTTTCTTATGCTTATTGAGTCCTTGCACTGCACAGAAATAACTCATCATGATGATTTTTTGGCTCTCTCCACACCATTGGAACACCAAATTTGAAGCTTTTTCTTTGTCCTTTGCTCCATTTTCGTAATAATTCGATACATGCTTTGCACACTATGTGTGGTGCCCAAAACTTGTCTTGGTCCCCAAGCATAACCCCAAAATAGGCAAAATACACTTTTTTTTACGGTCTGTTATGTTTCTTCTATGTTTTGGCAGTGTGTATTCACCACAAATGTAACAGAATGAGTCTGGATCGTTAAGACAACTTCTTCTTGATGAGTTCATGCTTTTCACTGGAAAACAGACAACAACATAAAGTTAGTGCAAAAAATCAAGCTATGAACAAACTTTTAGAACACTAATTAACACAAAACTATATTGAGAACTGCTCAGTTCAAGTACTAATCCAAAGAAATTAATGAGATGATGCGTCGCATTTACCAACAAGTGCTATAAATAAGATACCAAAAATCTCAAAAACTGGAGCCAATCTGGCAAAACTGATAGCATATTCAGAATCAGCACCCCAAAAATACCCCAAATTCATTAAAATATTTTGGACACCAGAAAAAAAAAATTTTTTTGTTGACCTGTGTAATTTATACAATGTTTGTGGGAAGACATGATAGGAATAGGGCACAGGATAAAGAGCTTGTTGTGAAGACATACCGTAAGTAGTGTAGCCTCAGGTTTTGGCCCTTCGACCAGAGTGATCTATTACTTAGTACAGAAGTATCAGCAGATTCTCATATTTAACTTTGTCACCACTTCTCAAATGTCTTAGTAATTATTTGTATTCCCATGAAGAGAACGCTCCGGAAAAATCCTTCTATATTTTCTAGATTTATATTGTATAGTAAATGTGTGACAGCGTGAGAATCACAGACTCTGATCGTCCGTAACTTTTCAAGTTGCCATTAGTCAGAGCTGCGGTTCCCACGCTTTCACACAGATGACGGCATGTCAGCCAGCAGCTGAGACCAGGCTAATGAGAGTACTACTCATCACCATAGACCCGATCTCACTGATAGCAGCGAGAGCATGCGTACGATGAGAGTATTCATCAGCCGGCACCTGTGCAATAAATAAAAATGGCGTGGGCTCTGCTCTATTTATGATAACTAGCGCAGGCAAAACTGACATCTGCGGGCTGTAGCCCTTAGCTGTCAGCGTCATCTTGGTTGGTTATTAGTGATGAACGAGTGTGCTCGTTACTCGAGTTTCTCTGAGCATGCAAGGGTGGTATCTGATTATTTTGGCGTGCTCGGAGATTTAGTTTGTCGACGCAGCTGCATGATTTGTGGCTGCTAGACAGCTTGAAAACATATGGGGATTGCCTGTTTGCAGATGCATCGACAAAAAGTAAATCTCCGAGCACGCCAAAATACTCGGGAGATCACCCAAGCATGCTCGGAGAAACTCGAGTAACGAGCATACTCGCTCATCACTATTGGTTATCAAAAATAGAGTGGTCCTCAAAAGGTTTTTTTTTTTAATTATTTAAATAATTTAAAAACTCAACGTAGGGTCCCCTCATTTTTGACAACCAGCCAAGCTAAATCAGACAGCTGGGGGCTGACAGTCTCAGACTAGTAAGGGGCCATGGATATTGTTTCCCTTATCAGCCTAAAAAAAGCAGCCGGTAGCCGCCTAAGAAAAGGCGCATCTATTAGATGCAACAATTCTGGAGCCTTTCTTGGCTCTTCCCACTGGCCCCGATGCGGTTGAAAATGGGGTAATATTTGTGGGGTTGAGATCAGCTTTCTAATGTCATCTGACCTCAAGCCCACAAGCTGTCGAACTTTGCTACATTTGGATTTCATGGTTGAACAGTGGCATGACAACTGTCCAGCCGTGAATCCAGGAGAACACTGAACTGAGCCTCAAAAAAAAAAAAAAAGAAAAAAAAAAAAGAATTTTTTTCTCCCCTATAATAACCAGTAAAAGCTAAGCAAACATCTGTCAGCTGACATGAATAGCCTGGGAACCGTTATAGATATAGGCCTGTTCCCAGAATATTAACATCAGCTCCCAGCCTTCCCTCATCTGGTTAAAGTCAGCCAAGGTCTGCTTACAAATTATCAGACACAAAAAAAAAGAAAAATAAAAAAATAAAAACATGATGCAGAGGTGGTGGTGAAGGGGGTGGAGGAGGTGTACGTGGACGAAGGGGAGGAGACCAACACTGTTTTAAATTTTGGCACACAACAAAATTAAATATATGCAAAATACAGTGCAACCATGGCTTGGTGCGGCTGGTATAATTGTCTAGTCAGCTAAAGGTATGGTCATGTTTTTTGTGATCCACGCCTTGTTCATTTTTAGGAATATTATCTTCCCCCATGTGGTCTGTGGACAAGCAGATGACCCTGTATGTGAGGACACCACCTGTGGTGCTTAAGACACGCTCTGACATCACACTTGCTAAAGGGCAGGCCAACACCTCCAAAACATACAGGGCAAGCTCTGGTCATGTGTCCAATTTTGATACCCAATAGATAAATGGTGCAGACCCATCAGTTTGTACATGGATATGTGTGGACACGCACTCTCACCATGTTCTGGAAACGCTGCGTCCTGATGATACAGGCAGTATCACCTGGTAGTGCTGTATGTATGTTGTGGCATGCTTATTAAATTTTGCCACATTGCGGCCGTGCTAACCCTGCCTTTCGAAGTGGTGGTGGTGCTGGTGCTAGAGCCGTGTGAGTGACTTCCTCTTCCGCCTCTACTTTGCTATGCTGAGTCACCGTTGTCACATGGGAAAGCAAACAGTTTTTGTACAAGCGTTTTCTGTACAATTGTCTACTTGTATTGCCGCATTTTTAGATCCCACTCCACTCACAGAAGCTATTATGAAACACTGTCCTTGTAGCAGGGATCCAGCACTGTGGTCACCCAGCAATTTGCACTGGTGGTGCTGTCGTTGAGCAGGAACTGAAACATGTATTGGCTCATGTGTGTCATGCTGTCCAGAGGCAATGATAAGCTGTCCTCAGTGGGAGCTGTATAGTCTGTGTCCCTCACTATCCCACCATCTACGCTCCAATGATGCTCCTCAGCTGTTCTGAGAGCCACCCTGCTGTGAACAGGCTAGTCATCCTCCTCCTCCTCATTATCCAAAAGTGTTTCCTGGCTGTACACTTGTGTTGACGACAGGTCTGATAACATTGCAAATGTTCCCTGTTCCTTTCCCTCCTCTTCCAATTCCTCATGCATCATTGCCTGTAGTGCTTTTTCTAGCAGAAAAAACAATTGGTATTGTAACACTGATGATGGTGTCAACAGAGCTGGCCAGATTGCTGGAATATTCAAAGCACCACAACATGATACACATCCCCTCATGGAGGCCCAGTCATTGGTGGTGAAGGATGGTTGTTCTGCAGAGCGACTCACCCGTGCGAATATCATCAAAAAGTTAAATTTATTTCAGTTCTTCAATACAATAAGGGAAACTCATATTATAGAGTCATTACAAACAGTGATCTATTTCAAGTGTTTATTTCTGTTAATGTTGATGATTATGGTTGCAGCCAATGAAAACCCTAAAGTCATTACATCAGTATATTAGAATAATTAACAAAAACACCTGCAAAGGCTTCCTAAGCATTTAAAAAGGGCCCTTAGTCTATTTCAGTAGGCTCCACAACCATGGGGAAGACTGCCGACTTGACAGATGTCCAGAAGGTAGTTATTGACACACTCCACAAGGAGAGTAAGCCACAAAAGGTCATTGCTAAAGAAGCTGGCTGTTCACAGAGTCCTTTATCCAAGCATATTAATGGAAAGTTGACTGGAAGGAAAAAGTGTGGTAGAAAAAGGTGCACAAGCAACCAGGATAACCGCAGCCTTCAAAAGATTGTTAAGAAGAGGCCATTCGAAAAATTGGGGGAGATTCACAAGGAGTGGACTGCTGCTGGAGTCATTGCTTCAAGAGCCACCACACACAGACATATCCAGGACATGGGCTGCAAGTGTTGCATTTCTTGTGGCCACTCATTACCAATAGACAAGGCCAGAAGCGTATTACCTGGGCCAAGGAGAAAAAGAACTGGAGTGTTGCTCAGTGATGCAAGATGTTGTTTTCAGATGAAAATAAATTTTGCATTTCATTTGGAAATCAAGGTCCCAGAGCCTGGAGAAAGAGTGGAGAGGTAAACAATCCAAGATGCTTGAGGTCTTTTGTGAAGTTTCCACAATCAGTGATGGTTTTGGGAGCCACGTCATCTACTGGTGTAGGTACACTGTGTTTTATCAAGACCAAAAGTCAGTGTAGCCGTCTACTAGGAAATTTTAGAGCACTTCATGCTTCCCTCTGCAGACAAGTTTTTTGGAGATGGAAATTTCATTCTACAACCGGACTCGGCACCTGTACAAAAGTACCAATACCTGGTTTAAAAACAACAGTATCACTGTGCTTGATTGGCCAGCAAACTTGCCTGACCTTAACCCCAAAAAGAATCTATGGGTTATTGTCACGAGGAAGAGGAGAGACACCACACCCAACAATGCAGACGAGCTAATGACTTTTGGATTTTCATTGACTGTAAGCCATAATCATCAACATGAACAGAAATAAACACTTGAAATAGATCACTGTTTGTAATGACTCTATATAATATATGAGTTGTTTTTGTATTAAAGAACTGAAATAAATTAACTTTTTGATGATATTCTAATTTTGTAAGAACCACCTGTATTTGTGTATTTTTTGCGGAAACTCTGCATGACAAAATCAAGAACATGCGCCAGCCAAGGGATATGATATTCCAAGAGCTGCTACCAGATTTCACCCATTATCGCACACCACCAAGCCGAGCTTGAAATGCAGCTGCACCAACCACTCATCTGTCTGTTCTTTGATCCCAGTCCACAGCTCCTGTGCAGTGTGGGATCCATCACTCAAACAGATCAGTTTCAGAACCACCTACTGTCATTTCCCTTTGGCTGAGCTCAAGATGGTGGTGCAGGTCTTACTGTGAGTGGATGATGAAATGGAGGAGGAAACTGTAACCTGGCTAAAGGAACGTTCAGCAATCCTTGGTGGTGAGAGGACATCCGCTAGAATCCCTTCTGCCTCTGGCCCAGCCGCCACTACATTTATGCAGTGGGCAGTTAGGGAGATGTTTCATCCCTGGCCGTGCTTACTGATTCACATATTAGTCGTTATGTGGACCTTGCCACTGCTGGTGTTGCACAGTGCACACCTGATTTTGTATACCACAAGTTGTGTGCGGGCAGGGATGTACTGCCTGGAGAAGTAGTACCGGCTGTGAACAACATACTATGAGACAGCCACCACCATCAGATTTTTAAACTGTCCGTCTACACCAGCTGCAATGGAAGAATTTTGAAGGCAGTTAAATTTCAAAACGCTTTAATTGAACAGTGTGGCTTGTGGGTGGTTAGGGGCAAATTTAGTCTCCTAATCCACAGTTTGGCAGATGGAAAACTGAACAGTTCCATGGGACGGTGTGGAGATGCTCAGTGACACTGGTGGCTAGTGTCACATCCTCATTCCACATGAAATCCGTCTTGTGGTTGTAGATTGATCTGTATTTGTAGTTTTCAGTTAATGAGATTCTCGTGCTTCGGGGCGGCCTGTGGGGGAGGACTTTATGTGGTGCTCTGCTATTAGATATTCATACCGATCCCTCAGTGACCTGCCCCATATTTTACATACGGAATATTATATTGAAGAAAAAAAACAAAAAAACACATTCAGCAGGCAGGCCCCAGCAGTGGTGCCTGCACTGCCACATGATCACATGTATAATATGCATTAAATTGTTTTATTTGCTGATACAAATTTATTAAGAAAAAATAAAAAAAAACTGTCAAAATGGCACCCGCGCCGTCTTGCTGGAGACAAATTTTTTCCTCTACCAAGATGGTGCCTGTGCAGTAGCAGCTATAAGATCGCTAATAGATGCTACTGTGCAGGAGTCATTTTGAGACACTTTCAGAAAAAAATCTGAATTAATTTATATCCGCAAATAAAATAATTTAATGCACATTAAACACGCGATCAAGCACGAGGATGTCATTAGCTGAAAACTACAACCACAGGACAGATTTCATCAACCAAGGTATCATTTTAATCAATATAGACACCAACATGACACTGTCTATAAGACACCCCCACTATTAACCCCATAGTCAAATTGTAATAAAGATACAGCCAGAATAAAGTCCTTTATTTGAAATAAAAACTCCCCACCCTTTTTTACTCAATTATTACTGTAAAATAAAATATAATATAAAGCCCCATATTCCTCACCTGTCCCACAATAATCCATTAATACCCATCAGCCTCGCCTGCTCCCGTCGCCATCAGCGAGAGCAGGCGTACGCTAATGAGAATTGCACTCATCAGCCAATGCCTGTGACCATCGGTAACCTTTTTACTGCTGGTCAGAGCTGCTGGCTCACATGCTGTCATCTGTCTGACAGTATGTGAACCACAGCGCTCTGACTGGTGGTAACAAACTTACCACCAGTCAGAGCCAGTGTTTCTTGCGCTGTCAAACAGATGACATCGTGGGGAAATACCAGATGTACATGTGGAAAAAAGGGAATCCGGCTCCAAGAGATAAAATCACTGAACTTTAATAGTATTCATTTAAAACTAGTCTAGTTCCAGTAGTTTCCAATACCACGAGTTCTATAGAATCGGGTATTTTCTGCAGGCTAGGTGTCAGAGCGCAGGCCTGCAGGCATCTGTCCAGTAAGGAGTGTATGCATCCTGCCCTGCTCTACAGAACATCTTGTGTACCAGATTCCTCCGACAGCTCGCCCTGTGTTATTACTGCTGGGAAAGGGTGGGTAACCGTGAATTCCAGCTAACTAATTTACGGGTATGAGGAAATAAGGGAACCAAAAAAGGACACTGCAAGATGATCTTCCTAATACCTTATTATAACATATATAAATCACCTAGATTTTATACCAAATAAAACCAGATAGTCACTCTTATTTCTAATTAGCTTTTATTTTTTTATTATAGTTTTTTTCATGCCTGAGCATATTTTTTCATATCCAGGAGTTTTTTCCATTTTTAGAAAGACAAAAATGGAAATAAAATCATCTAGTATGGTATCCATTCATCTGAATAGGGACAGAAATGCCATCAGTCCAGCAGAGCTTTAAGAACCAGTCTACAGCTTAGGCTACTTTCACACTAGCATCGCAATGCGACGTGCCGACGCATACTGTGAAAGCGCCGCACAACGGGGGCAGCGGATGCAGTTTTTCAACGCATCCGCTGCCCCATTGTGAGCTCTGGGGAGGAGGGGGCGAAGTTCCGGCTGCGCATGCGCGGTCGGAAATGCTGGACACGACGCACAAAGTTACATGCAACGTTTTTTTGTGCCGACGGTCCGACGCAACCGTCGCATGACGGTTGCAACGTGTGGCAATGCGTCGCTAATGTTAGTCTATGGAGAAAAAACGCATCCTGCAAGCGTTTTTTTTCCCCAAAACGACGCATTGCGACGTGCGTCGTACGACGCTAATGTGAAAGAGGCCTTATTTCATTGTACCAAAAGAAAAAAAAAATAGATCGCAAATGGATTTATTGGTTTTTAACAAGTTAGTTATGTGGAAAGGATTATAACAGATAGTCATCTGTAATGTAATTTGTTAATGGATCCATTGTTTAGCCCTAGCCTTGTCCAGAATACTAGGGATAGTTAGAAATGCCTCTGCTAAAAACTGATCAGTTACAAGCAAAGCAAAAGGGGATGCACAGTTTAGTTTCTGTTTCACATTCGTTTTTTGCTCAGTTTCTAACGGATTAAGGTGTTTTGTTTTTTTTTTTTGTTTTTTTAAATATTGGATGATAACTGAACGTGTCAAAAGACCTGACCTAAAGTGAATATCATTTATAGTTTCATAGTTTTTAGGGTTGAAGGTAGACAAATAGATATTTCCATCTCTAAGATCATATCCCAATATGTAGTATGTGTAATATTAATACTATTAGCAAATAACTCCAATTAGAAATGTAGCATGTAGCTGCGTCTTTTTCTTCATGTGCAGGCACTGCAGGATCTCAGGCATCTATGGTTCTGACCACTGATATAGTGACAGCTAGTTGCTAGTGGTCATAACCATGGATACCTGCAGTGCCTGCACATGAGGAAAGACCTAGTGAATCAGAAAAAAATATGCTACATTTCTAATTGGTAGTATTTGCTAATATTATTAATACTCCACATACTACATATTGGGATAGGATCTTGGAGATGAGAATCAATCTGTGAGTCCATCGAGTTCAACCTACAGACTAACATTTTCATCCAGAGAAGGCAAAAAACACAGGGCAGATACTTGAGAGGTATACTTCATAGCAGACACATTGACTCACTGACTTCTATAGACCATCCATTGTACATGTTAGACCAGTGTCCTCTATATATTCTGTAGGCGTTACCTTTCATTATAATCGTGCCCTTGATAAGATAATGAAGTGTCTTCTACAGAACAGGGAGTGTCTGCCTAATAGGCTAAAGGTACCGTCACACTAAGCGACGCTGCAGCGATAGCGACAGCAATGCCGATCGCTGCAGCGTCGCTGTGTGGTCGCTGGAGAGCTGTCACACAGACCGCTCTCCAGCGACCAACGATGCCGAGGTCCCCGGGTAACCAGGGTAAACATCGGGTTGCTAAGCGCAGGGCCGCGCTTAGTAACCCGATGTTTACCCTGGTTACCAGCGTAAAAGTTAAAAAAACAAACAGTACATGCTCACCTGCGCGTCCCCCAGCCTCTGCATCCTGACGCTGACTGAGCTCCGGCCCTAACAGCACAGCGGTGACGTCACCGCTGTTGCTTTCACTTTCAGTTTAGGGCCGGCGCTTTAGTGTCAGGAAGCAGAGGCTGGGGGACGCGCTGGTGAGTATGTACTGTTTGTTTTTTTAACTTTTACGCTGGTAACCAGGGTAAACATCGGGTTACTAAGCGCGGCCCTGCGCTTAGTAACCCGATGTTTACCCTGGTTACCAGTGTAAAATATCGCTGGTATCGTCGCTTTTGCTGTCAAACACGGCGATACACGGCGACCTAGCGACCAAATAATGTGCAGACCTTCTAGCAGCGACCAGCAATTTCACAGCGGGATCCAGATCGCTGCTGCGTGTCAAATACAGCGATATCGCCATCCAGGTCGCTGCAACGTCACGGATTGCTGGCGATATCGCCTAGTGTGACGGTACCTTAAGAGCTTGGACTGACTGACACTTTCCATCCACAGTAGAACCAAATCTATGCATATTCTGGATTCTTTGAATCCATCCATGCTAACAATTAATTCAGTCATGCAGCCACTTTTCAGCAGTAATCTCAATCTTACAGTGGCATACAAGAAATTAAAAATGCCATCATCCAATCATGGGTCAATAATTGGGATCCACTAGCTGACTGTGAAATAAAAACTTTGATGTATTTACTATAAGGAGAACCTCTGTACCTAGCAATATACATAAGACAATATACCCACTCTCTAAATTATAAGATTACAACCTAGCTGCTGCAGAAGTTCAAAAATGAAGCAGCAGCTTATTATTGGCATGATGCTCCCCCATCTTATCAGGTTCTGCTAACGGGAGTGCAGCTGAAAACACCAGACAAGTATTATTATGGTTTTATTAGCCATGTGGATCACATTGAGATTTCCCAGCATTGACTCGGCTCTGTAGGTCCCACGTGCACGGCTACTACAATGCACCATTTATGCAGTATGCAGCTCCTCTGCGGTCATGCGCTCTGTGCCTATGGAATGATGTCACGTCACTAATCCAAACCAGCGTTTCCATAGAATTGTGTGTAAAGAGGCTCAACCAGGTAGATTTACTGCCCTACAACAGTCTGTGGTCCCATCACATCCTACTGGTGTGGAAGGCTTTGTTTTGCAGCAAAGCTCCATAGGACTGCCATTATGGCCCTGAATGCAGTGACACGGCACAGAAAGCCCAGGTAAGTTGTCAGTTTTAGTAACAGTTGTATCAGTCTTCCACATCACCAATTCTTCCCAGTTACAGTCTATCAAGTGAGGAATCCACTTAGAGAGATGGCTTATATCCAGCAGCAGATGGTAGAATACAATTTGACGACACATACACATTTCCATCTCCGGCTACTCGGAATATCATTGTCACTTTTATTTACAATCGTAGGATTACAAGTACATGGGAGAGTGCGCTAAAAGTGTATCATCTGATAATAGTAGGAAATTGCAGGATACAGATTGATGAAATTGTCCCCCTGAAGCACCCTGCATAGCAGGAGCACAGAAATAAATAAAGTGCTAGGTGTATTTAAAGGAGGGAGTGCACTCTTTAATAAGTGATGATCTTATTAGGACCCACAGGGCAGACCTAAGTGAGTTGTGTGGAACCAAATTGCATTGTTTTCATGGAAAAAATAACATGGTTTTTGAATAAAGGGATAATATCAAGCAGGACTGTGGAGTCAGTAAGCCAAACCTCCCGCAAGCCAAACCTCCCGCAAGCCAAACCTCCCGCAAGCCAAACCTCCCGCAAGCCAAACCTCCCGCAAGCCAAACCCCCAGCAAGCCAAACCTCCAGCAAGCCAAACCTCCAGCAAGCTAAACCTCCCGCAAGCCAAACCCCCAGCAAGCCAAACCCCCAGCAAGCCAAACCTCCCGCAAGCCAAACCCCCAGCAAGTCAAACCTCAGCAAGCCAAACCCCCAGCAAGCCAAACCTCCGACTCCTGACTCCACAGCCCTGCCTCACTACTAAGCATGTACATAAAGTGCAGCACAGATTTATCTCAACTAAAAACCGAGATCCTTAGATAAGGAACAGAACAGACATTTATAGGACATTTCATAACTTTCCCAAATTCTTATGAAAATATTTACAGCACAATCTGCATTGAACTACTGCACCCAATTTAGTATATATTTTAGAAGTCAGGCCATTTTATATAGACTTTACCAAAATTGACAGACTCGTACTCCACAGCCCTGATCTCAAGATAGTAAGTTATCCCCCATCCATAGAATTGGGGAGAACTTACTATATCTCTGGGCATCTGACCGCTGGAACCCCCCACAAAGCTTTGCACAGCCTCATTCTGATCATGATAGAGGTGTGTATTCTTGACCTTCGCTCCATTCATTCCCAGAAAAAGGCAAATGCTGAAAAGGCAATAACTTACCATTTTGTGAACAACCCTTTAAGCAAGCCAAATTATTTTCCTGCTTAATGCCTCCATAAAAGGAATACAAAAGATCCTTAGACTTCTGAGGCTCAGTACAGTTCGGAGATTGCACAAAGCAGGGATAGAGTCGTGAACGTGTGGCCACAAGGCAAGCATTCACCTTCAGCAAACGTCTGTGCACTCATTTAGTTGACAGCTATTCCTCCCGACTCCCTCATACATGCAAGTTCAGTTTCAGTGTGCACATGTTTTTAGTGGGGAGAGGCAAGTCGTTGCCAGACACATCTCTATCTCCTTTAGAACAAAGGATTGTGCACGTTGGGGGAGAGCGCTGGCACAACCCCTAAACATAAAATAGTAAGATGGTTGTACTGAATGGTTATGTGTACGGCCACCTTTGGGGTATGTGCACCAGACAGAAAATCTGTTGCGTTTTACAGTAGCAGTGCTGTGTGTAAGATGTGATCTAATGCACACGCTTCAGAGAATACGTGCCATGTAAATTGGAGCTGTGGATTTGAAATTCGCAGCCTATCAATTTATGCCAAGGATGTCACCATAGATTTAACCTGATAAAATGCCAAGGTGAAATGTGCTGCTTAACCCCACAGTCTCCACCACTGAATCTGCAGAAGGATTTCAATGCAGCATTTAACTACAGGAATTCTGCTTAGACACATCCCGCTGGGTCAGCAAAGAGGAGCTCTCACTCTACATGTGCCATGTAATACTACAGGGTGAGAGAAGAGAGGAGGAATGCCCACTATGTATTAGAAAATCACAGCAAACAATGCTGGGAGATCTCCATACTCTACACTGACATGAGAGCAGTTATGGAAAACAGCGCAGTAAAAAATATACTCTGCTGCATCCAAAGTGTCGCTGTCACTGCAATTTCGGCCCACATTTAACGTCTGAAATGAATTTACATAAATCTTTCTTATGTTAATCATAAAGTGTGAAGAGCATTAGGAAAATGCACCAAATGGGAACACGAAAACTGGCAAGGCCAAAGTGCACAGACGTCCATACACTTGTAAAACAACTCGGGTTATTCTCCTCTAAATAATACCACGTACGTCACAAACAAGTATAAAAATCTGAGTACACAGAACTAAAGAAAAAAATGTGAACAAGTTGTCTCAGCAATGTCTCCGTGGATCCCCAATCGCCCAGACTGTACCTATATAAACTGCATAACTCCAAGTGAAGAGGTGATAGAAATGCATATTTACCTTTCAGTGAATCATTTTCTGCTCTCATTATGTCTATCAGCGAGCTTTCCAGTGAATGCATGTCAAATGTCCTGGTGCGATCCTGCAAAAAGGTCACATAATATTTAGATAAAAACCAAAGAGAAAGAATACAATGCCAAAAAGACACAGAAAAAAAACATCACATAGAAGAAAACAGGATGAAAGAGACCATATTACAGCATGTAACAATGTGACATCAAATTGTAATGTGTTTAATAAACTACTGCTAATTAACAATATATCAAGTGCAAAAAAATCCCCCAGGTCGGGTGCACACGATCCGGAAGTAGCAGCGATTTGGACGCAGCGTCAAATCTGCAGCTATTACGGATTGTGTGCACATACCCCAAGAAGTTACCAGGTGCACATTATTGTCCCATCCACTCTGGCTGCACAGACAGTTGTCACTTGTCATAATGGCTTCCACCATAAATATTTTCCATAGGAGACACAATGAAGCCACCAGGTGGCAGCATTACTCAGCGGTACGGTCTCTTACTCCTGGGAAGCGAGTACTATACATGTGGTGGGGTGGTATGTGGGTGACTGCATACTGGCAGGCACCTAGCTGGCAGTGTAATTAAACAGCTAAGGCCTCTTTCACACTTCCGTCTTTCAGCTCCCGTCGAGATATGTCGTTTTTTGAGAATGCAGGATCCTGCAAAAATCCTGCATTTTCCCATAGACTTGTATTAGCGACGGATTGTGACAGATGGCCATCCGTTTCATCCGTCGTGCACTGGTCCCGTCGGAAAATAGCGGTCTGTCGTGGAGAGAAAACATTCAGAGGAACGTTTTTTCTGCACATCGGAAAATCGGTCAGCGACGGGTCCTGCGCTGTCCGTCGTCAGCTATAATGGAAGCCTATGGACGCAGGATCCGTCGATGACCGTCAAACACTGGAATCCAGCGACGTATCACGTCTTTTCACTCTGAGCATGCCCGGGAGGATTTTAAAGTCCGGGAAAAAGTCTCGCTCTCTCTATTTTCGGCACGTCATTTTACTGCACAACAACGCACAGCAGAAGACGGAAGTGTGAAAGAAGCACTTACTATTGAGAAAGATTAATCAAAACTACTACAAAAGACAAGAGCAGAGTAGTTGCCCATAGGTAACGGCAGGATTTGTCCTCATTTTATAGAAACCATGTAGAAAATAAAGGCAGTGATCTGAGTGGTTACATGGACAATTACTGCACTTTCCCTCTAAATCAGAGTTGCTCCATGTCCCCAGTGTACTTCGTATTACCCATAACATTTAATATAGAAACTCGGCATGATACGAGGCTAGACCTGGCAGACATCAGACCTCCTCCCTTCTTACAGGCAGTTACACAGAAGAGTGCAGCAATGCCTACAGGGGTCTCCGCCACAATGCAGCGGGTCATCCTCCATTATGAGCAGTGCTGGGGAACCTGGGTTGAGGTCTGACAGAACAGTTCTGTTATTTCCTGAAGCCAAGGGAAAACAGGAAGTAAGCAGTAGAGAGGAGAGGCCCATAGATCAGAATATCTGGGGGAAGGGAAGGTTGGAGGTTTTGGGAAAAAGCACCATAGCTGTTCTGCCTTTGATTAGACTTTATCTATGGCCTAAAGAAACGATAAACTTAGAAAAGAACGAGTCAATAGGACATTGTCTTCTCCTACACTGCCGATCAGTGTGCAGCAGGGCAAATCAGGAGATCAGGAATTCTCTGGATCAACACTCATAAATCAAATCTCTTAAATAGCACGATGAAAGAGTTTTAGGCAGGAGAGAATGCTGCAAAGTAAGAATCCTTTCAAAACTATAGAAGAGTTTATCGATAACTTAGTAATTGTAAAGTAAATGATCAAAAGAAAAAGCTTAATCCAAATCAATACTTGGGGTAATCGCACTTTGTCTTCTAGATACACTAGCAAATAGTTTACAAAGGAATTAGGCAAGGAGGATGTTCCAAACGTCTTGGAGAACCACAGACTTTCCCTAGATTGTGGTTCTTCTGTCTGTTCATGAAATCCCAGAGAGATTTGATGAGAACAGCGTTTTGTGGGGGTCATATCATAACCTCTAAGAATCCTTGTTCTTACACCAGCTCTTAAAGACATTGGCTGTATGTTCGATGGTCACTGTCCTGCAAAATAAATTTGGAGCCAATAAGAGGCCTCCCTGATTGTACTACATGATGAGTATGTACCTGCCTGAATTTCTTAGCATTGAGGGCTCTAATCCTGACCAAATCCCCAACTCAAATTGCTGAAATACACCCCCAAACTTGCAATGAACTTCTACAATGCTTCACTGTTGGCTGCAGACACTCATTACTGTACTGCTCTAGCCCCAAAAAACTGCTAAAAATCTCACATTCTGAACTCCTCAATCTAGAGAACCAGCTGCCATCTTTCTGCAACCCAGTTCCTTGGTTTTCATACATAGTTGAGTCCCTTGGCCTTGTTTCCACGATGAAGGATTGGCTTTTGGACACAGTTCTTCCATGTACAGCACTTCTTTCCAGACTTCTCTGCACAGAATATGGGTGTATCTGAGGTCCACTGATTGCTGCCAGTGGCACTAATGGCACTGCAGAATGAGATTCAATTTCTAAAGTAAGCATGATATGCCTTTCATTATGCTAAGTTACAATGGCCGACCACTGAGTCTAATGTCCTCAACATTTCCCATTTCTTGGTGTCCTTAATACTGAGAAATACAGATACTTATCCATCAAGGAAGCTTAAATTTATTCTCAAGCAGGACAAAGATCCCCAACATACAGTTAACATAAGAACTATCTTTAGCAGAAAGAACAAGAGGTGGAGGAGACGATTTGGCCCACACAGAGCCATAAACTCAATTTGATAATATCTGGGATTACATGGAGAGACAGAATGATCTGCACAAGCCTACATCAATAGATGTGTGGTTAGTTCTCCGTGATCTTTTAACAACCTTTTTCAAAAACTGAGCATGTGTACTTCGAACTTTGCAGCATTTTTCCACACCTGAAGAAAAAAAAAAACCTAAAGAGATGAACTGGAACATAAGTTGGTGTGTATGCAGCGTCTAAGCGCATGTTCACTAAACCAAACAAAACCTAAAGATAAAAGCAAAGTGAACAAAAATACCCTGCAGTATATAAATGGCAATGGTGCATGAAAATAACAGAGTATGTTTTTTAATGAAAATTATGTTAACCAAGTAGCATTTTTTCTCATTCACCATTGCAATTTATTTACTGCAGGTTATTTGCTCACCTTGTTTTTATCTTAGGTTTTGTCTGATTAGTGGCCAATGTAAACTTGAGCCTACGTTCTGCATGCACACCAACTTACATTCAAGTTCATCGCTCTAGGTTTTTGTTTCAAGTTTTTACACTCTGCACATATAAGGGCATGGTGTCACTTTTCCTTGAACTGGACATTATATTTATAGAGCTTTATATACACCCCATGGCTGGGTCTCCATTAGTCGGTGTCTGTCCTGCTCAGCCCTTATACCTCATTTGACATACTGTGGGTACGGAAAGTATTCAGACCCCTTTACATTTTTCACTCTGTTTCATTGCAGCCATTTGGTAAATTCAGAAAAGTTAATTTTCTTCTCATTAATGTACACTCTGCACCCCATCTTGACTGAAAAAAAACCAGAAATGTATTTTTTTTGTGCAAATTTATTAAAAAAGAAAAACTGAAATATCACATGGTCATAAGTATGCAGACCCTTTGCTCAGTATTGAAGAGAAGCACCCTTTTGAGCTAGTACAGCCATGAGTCTTCTTGGGAATGATGCAACAAGTTTTTCACACCTAGATTTGGGGATCCTCTGCCATTCTTCCTTGCAGATCCTCTCCAGTTCTGTCAGGTTGGATGGTGAACATTGGTGGACAGCCATTTTCAGGTCTCTCCAGAGATGCTCAATTGGGTTTAGGTCAGGGCTCTCTCTGGGCCAGTCAAGAATGGTCACAGAATTGTGCTGAAGCCACTCCTTTGTTATTTTAGCTGTGTGCTTAGGGTCATTGTCTTGTTGAAAGGTGAACCTTTGGCAAAGTCTGAGGTCCAGAGCACTCTGGAAGAGGTTTTCATCCAGGATATCTCGCTACGTGGCCGCATTCACGTTTCCTTCAATGACAACCAGTCATCCTGTCCCTGCAGCTGAAAAACACCACCATAGCATGATGCTGCCACCACCTTGTCTCACTGTTGGGATTGTATTGGGCATGTGATGAGCAGTGGCTGGTTTTCTCCACACATACCCCTTAGAATTATCACCAAAAAGGTCTATATTCGTCTCATCAGACCAGAGAATCTTATTTCTCATAGTCTGGGAGTCCTTCAAGTGTTTTTTTCAGCAAACTCTGTGGGCTTTCATATGTCTTGCACTGATGAGAGGCTTCCGTTGGGTAACTCTGCCATAAAGGCCCGACTGGTGGAGGGCTGCAGTGATAGTTGAGTTTGTGGAACTTTCTCCCATCTCCCTACTGCATATCTGGAGCTCAGCCACAGTGATATGGTGGTTCTTCTTTACCGCTCTCCCCCCCGAGGCTCTTCTCTCACGATTGCTCAGTTTGGATGGACGGCGAGGTCTAGGAAGACTTCTGGTGGTCCCAAACGTCTTCCATTTAAGGATTATGGAGGCCACTGTGCTCTTAGGAAACCTGAGTACGGCAGAAATTCTGTTGTAACCTTGGCCAGATCTGTGCCTTGCCACAATTTTGTCTCTGAGCTCCTTGGCCAGTTCTTTTGATCTGACATGCACTGTGAGCTGTGAGGTCTTATATAGACAGGTGTTTGCCTTTCCAAATCAAGTCCTATCAGTTTAATTAAACACAGCTGGACTCCAATAAAGGAGTAGAACCATCTCAAGGAGGATCACTAGGAAATGGACAGCATGTGACTTAAATATGAGTGTCTGAGCAAAGGGTCTGAATAATTATGACCATGTGATATTTCAGTTTCGTTTCTATTACATTTGCAAAAATTTCTACATTTCTGTTTTGTCAGTCAAGATGGGGTGCAGAGTGTGCATTAATGTGAAAAAATGAACTTTTTTGAATTTACCAAATGGCTGCAATGAAACAAAGAGTGAAAAATTTAAAAGGGTCTGAATACTTTCCGTACCCACTGTATAGTAAGGTTTTTATACTAGAGGTCAGGTCCGTTCCCAATGGGGTCACCTTGACATGGTGGGATGGCTTTTATGTTTTTTTCTCAATTATGTTAACTAAGCACCCTATATTTTCATTCACCATTGCTATTTGTTTACTGCAGGATGCTTGCTTATTTTGCTTTTAGCTTTGGTTTTGTTTCTTTTATTTTCCACGCCTGACAAACTTTTGCACAGAACTGTACAGCTACGTCATCAAATTTTGAGAAAAGGTAGTTATCACTTCCAAGGTTACATTATTCAAAACAAATAATATGAGGTCTTCTGTGCATCTGTAAGGGACAGCTGTGAGGGAGAAAAATGCAAGTGACAGCAGGAAGGAAGACTGAAGCCGATTACCGTCATCTTTCTCCTTGTACAGTCTTCAGAATCCTGGGGGAATACAGAGACCTTTCCTAGTGTTATCACTCTCCTCCTTTCCAATCAGGGAGGATATATGCTCAGTTTGCCACATTTGGGGGAGATTTTTTTACACATAGATGCAAAATTAAGAGAACTGCAACAACAATTGTTAATTTGGAGATTTTCACAAATATATATAAAAATAATATATAAGTTTAGAGGGGATATGATTTTTTGTCCTTATATTTTACCCCCCCCAAAATAAACCTGACTAAAATTGAAGACCGTCATCCAGTTTAGAAGGAATTTTGAGAAAATATTGCATTTGAATCAAGACAAATATAAAGGAATAAAAAATTATTCAAATTTGTAGGGACACAGATCAAAACCTGTGGTTCTCGTAGTTAGCAAAAATGAACTAAGCAATTTGTATGCATGCAGTATGCTACTATAAGCAGAATGTGAACAACTCGGCATCTTAAAGGGGAGTGATCATCGAAAATTAACCTATTCTTTAAATCAGGTTTTTGTTACATGCATCTTTCTTTTAAGATTTTGCAGGCTTTTTTAAACATTTTTTTTATGCAAACCTGTGGCCACAATACAATACTTAACACCTGACCTTGTTCACCCTCCCTTTACAATGACTTTTACACAATCTTATTAAGACACTTCAATACAAAAGATAGGATTAGGATACAACTATTGTGGCTATGTACAGGTGTTTTCTGAAAAAAAATAGTATGCTAGTCCTCAAATCATCAAGACTGGAGGAGAGAGAGGGAGAGGGAGAGGAAGAGGACGAGGGATAGGGGGAGAGGGAGAGGGAGAGGGAGAGGGAGAGGGAGAGGGAGAGATCCAGAAAAACCTCCATTATGCTCGCTACTTTAAGGTACCGTCACACAGCGACGCTGCAGCGATATAGACAATGAGCCGATCGCTGGAGCGTCGCTGTAGAGATGTCAAACACAGCAGCTCCACAACGATGCAGGAGCGATCCTGTGAGGTAAGGGCTACTCACTTATCGTTCTCACAGGTCGTCACAAGTCGTTAGCTCCATGTAAATCATTGCTGGCATCGTTGCTTTTGCTGTCAAACACGACGATACACACCGATCTGACGACCAAATAAAGTTCTGGACTTCTAGCTCCGACCAGCGATATCACAGCGGGATCCAGATCGCCGCTGCGTGTCAAACGCAACGAGATCGCTATCCAGGACGCTGCAACGTCACGGATCGTTGTCGTTCTCGTTGGAAAGTTGTTTAGTGTGAAGGAGCATGTCCGAGCATCCAGCATGTTCATTTGGAACACATAGTATTCAAGAATTTCGTCACTACTGAGCAGTTTTAATCACTGCTGTCAATTTCCTGAGTCATTTACCTGTTCAAAGGCAAGCTTATCTCTACATGCAAATATGATAGCAGTAGAGTCCAGACTAAGCACTGACAGACCATTTGTGAGACAATAACAAACTCAGCAGTAGAACAAAGCTATTGAACCAGAATTATCTCACTAGAGAAAGAGTGCCCCTACCTCAGCAACAAAGATGTGGAGGAGTCTTGAACACTGGGTGCTGCTGAAGACACAACTTGAGAATAACCCTTTAATTCTTTAAAATACCAAGACATTTTGGACAATTTTATATTTCCAACAGTTTGGTAAAGTCCTTTTTTGTTCCTGCAGAACTGTGACCCGGTGCTCAACACCAGGTTAAAAAAAGCATGGTTAGAGAAGTCTGGTGTGAAGAACTTGATAGGTCCACACAGTGCCTTGACCTCAACCCGATTAAAGGGAATCTGTCACCCCAAATAGCAAATTAATTAGAACAATTATATAATGGACTTCGCCTCTATGCAAATCATACTTGTAGTGCATAAGTGGGGCATAAGTACCCCACTTATGTACTAGAATGTGGGGATTCCCTAGCAACCAGGCAACCCCCACATGTACTTATGCTTCCTAACAGATGTAAATCATTCAGCTGTGGCAATAAAAACTAAATCTCCGAGCACTAAAAAATACTCGGAGAACCCCCGAGCGTGCTCGGGAAATCTCGAGTAACGAGTATATTCGCTCATCACTAATAGCTAACTAATAGATGGCACTAGAGGGTCCTGACTTCCTCCTTTTTGCTTTTTGGACGTCACAAATGCTCTTCTGTATGAATAGGCAAGAAGTCCTGCAATCAAAAATCTAGTAGAAAGCCTTACTAGAAAAGTGCGTGTCTGCGAATTGAAATACTGATTTGGCTTTTTATCCTAAGGCCGGTTTCACACGTCAGTGGCTCCGGTACGTGAGGTGACAGTTTCCTCACGTACCGGAGACACTGACACACGTAGACACATTCAAATCAATGTGTCTCTGCACATGTCAGCGTGTTTTTGCGGACCGTGTGTCCGTTTGAAAAACACGTAGACATGTCAGTGTTCGTGGGAGCGCACGGATCACACGGACCCATTAAAGTCAATGGGTCCGTGTAAAACACGTACCGCACACGGATGTTGTCCGTGTGCAGTCCGTGTGCCGTGCAGGAGACAGCGCTACAGTAAGCGCTGTCCCCCCAGCATGGTGCTGAAGCCGCCATTCATCCGTTCTCTCCAGCAGCGTTCGCTGGGGAGAAGTGATAAAAATCTTTTTTTTGTTTGTTTTTTTTGGGTTTAAAATAAACTTTCGGGCATCCTCCCCCCTCCCACCCCCTGTGCGCCTGGCCCCTATGGGAGGTGGAGCCGCATATTCATCAACTGTAATGAGCGGCACCACGTGACCGCTCATACAGGAGAAGCTGCGGGGCGAAGAGCAAGCGTCGAGGGAGGCGGGTGAGTATTTTAATGCCGGCGGCCAGGCGCACAGGGGGTGGGAGGGGGGAGGAAGCCCGAAAGTTTATTTTAAACCCCCCCCCCCAAAAAAAAAAAGATTTTTCATCCCTTCTCCCCAGCGAACGCTGCTGGAGAGAACGGATGAATGGCGGCTTCAGCACCACACAGGGGGACAGCGCTTACTGTAGCACTGTCTCTCCTGCACAGTCCGTGTGGTACCCAGTCGGCACACGGGCGGCACGCGGCTGCCGCACGTGTGCCACACTGATGTGCCACGCGCGCTCACGGACACACGGACAACTCTGGTACCGATTTTTCCGGTACCAGAATTATCTGGACGTGTGAGACTGGCCTAAGTCATATTGCACGACTCGTTGAAGGGTTGATTGTGACTTGTAGGATCGCTACTTCCAACAGGTGGCGCTATAGAGTTTAAGTCCTCTTTTTCTCAGAAGAGGCAATTTGAATAGAAAAGTGCAAGAAGTTTTAGCTGCAAATGGAGGCCAACTTCATATTAATGCCTGGGATTTAGAATGGAATGCCATAAAAGCTTCTATAAGATGTCCAAATACTTTTAATATAGTGTATATGGATTCACAAAAAGCAAACTTCCAACATATGAAATGGATTCACCAGTGTATCTCATTGGCAGGAGAATTCTACTCTTGGAATATTCTTTTCTTCCAATGTTCCATTACTTTTTCTTTTCCTTCCAGACATGTCCTGCATACAAAAGTAAATACAAAATGGGCCTACAGAGAGCTCCCTTGTAAAAAATTTGACATCATATACTATTTTTCATTACAGTTTAACAAGTCAGGAGTATTTTCAACTACTAACTGGGGGTTCAAAGAAATGTACATGTGTGTCGCTCACCTACTATTACTATGTACATATGATGCCATGTGAGCTCCTGCTCGACACGTTTGGCAGGCTATCACATGAATCGCTTAATATCTGTCGGCAAAGTATTAGCCTTTTTCACCCACCCCCAATGTTTGTCTGAACAGTTCACAGACCCCTCCCAGACCTGTCATAACCTGTTGTGAATAAGACATTAGATTCACTTTCAGTCTGCAATAAAATACTTTCTAAAAGACCAGCCTTTTTGCCACTGGACAATAGAAAAGTTGACACTGTCTGATAAAGATATGTCTGAAAATACATTTACTACTAACTGGAGAGGTGATAAATGTATGATCACTGATCTAATGGTCTGCATTTACAAATGACAAAAATGGTCACGAAAAATGCAAATGGATGAAACATAGGTTAGAAACCATGCAGGAGTGAGCAGGGCATCTTGCTATGGTCAATTATAGGCTCACAGATAGCAGCTTCCCTATCTAGCTAGTGGCAGGACAACTAGAAGGTCTTTTTTCTAGGATTTTACTCTTGCTGCGGTGTTAGGCAAATTTCTAAATGGAGCAAGCCGAAGTTGGTTCTAACACAAGATCCTGTTGTGGACGTTCCTTGTGTGCTTGTTGCTGCGATCCCATTACCTGTATCATGCTACAATCTGTATAATTTATTAGGCTGGTTAGTAGCTGGAAGCACTGACCTGCTACGGCCAATTCCAAAGTAGGAGGAATAGTAATAAAAAAAAGCCTTCGAGCACTGTGCATAGATTTGTATTAAACGAAAAAAAAAATGATTTGGGACAGTGTTAGCCAGTAGAAAAACAAAAATATATAGTGCTCTCAGTGGGAGAACCAAAACATCATACACTTTATTTTGTTAGCCATTAAAAGGTATCACACCCTACATCTCAGACTTCTGGTCAGTCAGAATCAGCAGTCGCAAGATGGCTGTACTGGACTGGAGCGGTGTCGGGAAGAGCTGCAGACGCGGCTGGTGAGTAGAATACTATGGGCAGTAAACATGCATTAGTGATATAAAAATTTTTTTTTAAAAAAGATGCTGGAGTGGCGCTTTAAAAAGGTTTACTCCCTTCCATTTAGGAGATCTAGATCACAGACTTGAATGTGATCTTCTAATGTATGTCAATATAGATCAAAAGAAAAAATTATTTCAGATTAGCTAATGTAAAAAAAGTTTTTAACTTCTCATTTTACTAAAGAAAACAATACAGTCCCACATGGTTGTATCTAGATGTGGTGGATTTGCTGTCTATTTCCAGTCACAGGGAAAATTCACAGTGATGTTGATTGCCATAACATTTTGCAGTAATTTAACAAAACTTTTTTAGATATTGAGCAAAAAAAATATCACAGCAGATAAGTAATTGAGGAATGGCATTTACCATCCACAGCAGGTGGATTATGTTATAGACATGCTGCAGACTAGCTATGAATGTTTTCAAACTAAATCTGCAGTGCAGAACTATTGAAGACTGTCGGCAGCAAGGCCGCATTCTCTGAATATTAGATCTGCTGTGGTAGTTGCAGGATCCCCAGCAGTGAATCTACATCTTTCACATTATCAAATACAATAATAAAAAAGCATGTTAAGTTTTCAAAGGCCGAGGGCATAGTACAATTTTAACTCTCCCCAAAAAGTGATACAAATTATTATCAGGTGAAGTACTCCAATGATAAACGAAAACACCACCAAAATAAAAGAAATATCTTTTATTAAATAGTCAAACAATTACAAAACTTTAAACCTGTAACCTTCCCTTAGTGTACCTGTTCGTTTCAAGGAGACTGACAGAATTCTGGTTTAAAACTCCTTGAAATTTTGCTAAATTTTTGCGTATCCCGAAATGGAGCAAAAACGTGGCGACTTGATGTTTTTAGGCCAGTCCCGGCCAACTTCACCAAAAATGTGGTCAGAGCTGGGGGTAGCAAGGACCAAAGTGAAACTCGCCTCAAGAATTCACCCAAATGTATGGCTTAAATTAAGCCAGACATTGGTGTCAGCCCCTGGCTGGAGTAAAATTTATGGCAAAGGTGCACAGCATTTGTAAGAGGTGTCCAATTAATTTAGAGGCGGATGCCCCCTAATGAATTAGGAGCAACTTCCTCAAGCACGCTCTTCATTAGGACTAGAGTACAAAATACCAGTCTTAATGAATCAGGGCCATGGAATCCAGCATCATCCACGATCCATCAGTTACTAAAACTGCAGCATGACTACCCCCCCCGATATTGTGTCAACCTCCCATGATGATTGCAGGACAATAAAGCTCTTACACACATTCTATACACTACCACAGGCCAAGGCAGATTGAAATCAGTATCTGCTGGCCACTGATACCTCCATTCTGAAACATTATTCCTAATGAGGATTGTGTGTCATCTGTGGGTTAAAACAATAATTTGTTGTCAAATTTAATTTCACAAATGTAGTCAATTGGGAAATTAAATAGGTTGTCCAGAGGGTGAAATTTATTAAAGGTTCAGATTGGGTTACAGGGTTGTTTTATGCTGCCCAAATCCACTGCAGTTTCTATTCGGTTCCCAGCTTTCCAAAGATGAAATACCACTCAATGTTGGAGGTGGCCGTTCGCTGCAGTCAGCAATTTGCTTAGTAAAGTAGTCACGAGGCGGGACCAGGAAATGGAAACCATATGGGAGCCATGGGGAAGGGTGTGGCGAGTATTAAGATTATTTTTTTTCTTTTTTTACAATCTGGACACCAGTTTTAAAAGGAATCTGTCACATATGATCCATCTAAAACTATTAATATGAGCACAAAAGTTAAAGACTGCTGAAAAAAATCCAACCTGTATGTCTCATATCAGAAATCATCTTTTATCAATCTATATAAATGATGTCTTCCAGGCTCTGGGGAGAACACTGCCGGGAAGTCAACTCTGCCTCAAGAGTTCATCAGCTGTCACGTGCCCCTAACAGCAACGGGTGGAATCGCAATTATATAACATCGGCGCCCATCACATTATCATGGGGCGCCGATGGGTTAGCACGACAGAGCTGGGTGTCTGCAGAAGACCCCCGATGCTTGCAGATCTATGAACGCCCGTTGCCGACGTTCATAGGAGATGGTGATTTCTGCTACACATAGCAGGGCTGAAACCTTACTATGTGCAGCACAAGCGCTCAGAACATCGCAGCTTCAAGTCTCATAAGGCCGGCCTCACACTAGCGAGTTTTACGGACGTATGAGCGCATAAACTACGTCCGTAAAACTCGCAAAATAAACTGCACAATTATTCTCAATGGGGCTGCTCCTATTAGCCGTATATTACGGTTCAGTATTATACGGCTTTCTACGGCCGTACAAAATCGCAGCATGCTGCGTTTGTCACCGTATTGCGCAAAAAAAAAAAATCGCCAATGAAAGTCTATGGGGGCGAGAAAAATACGGATTCCACACTGACCAGCAGTGTGACTTGCGAGAAATACGCAGCGGTGTTAGTGAAAAGTCGGTAATTCAATTGCCGGCTTTGCATTTCTCCTTCACAAACCCGACATGATATGAGATGTTTTACATACAGTAAACCATCTCATATCCCCTTTTTTTTTGCATATTCCACACTACTAATGTTAGTAGTGTGTATGTGCAAAATTTCAGCGCTGTAGCTGCTGAAATAAAGGGTTAAATGGCGGAAAAAATTGGCGTGGGCTCCAGCGCAATTTTCTCCGCCAGAGCGGTAAAGCCAGTGACTGAGGGCAGATATTAATAGCCAGGAGAGGGTCCATGGTTATTGGCCCCCCCGTGGCTAAAAACATCTGCCCCCAGCCACCCCAGAAAAGGCACATCTGGAAGATGCGCCTATTCTGGCACTTGGCCACTCTCTTCCCACTCCCTGTAGCGGTGGGATATGGGGTAATGAAGGGTTAATGCCACCTTGCTATTGTAAGGTGACATTAAGCCAGATTAATAATGGAGAGGCGTCAATTATGTCACCTATCCATTATTAATCCAATTGTTGGAAAGGGTTAAAAAAAACACACACATGATTTAAAAGTATTTTAATGAAATAAACACAGCGGTTGTTGTAATAATTTATTGTTCTCTCAATCCATCAGGGACACCCTCGCTTGGAAAAATAATAAACGCACAAGATACATACCTTCTGGTGAACCGTCTCGTCCCACGAAGTAATCCATCTGAAGGGGTTAACTAATATTACAGGCACGAGCTGCGATAAACCACTCGCTGGTGCCTGGAATCCCCGGGTGCTGAAAGGAAAGCAGGATCTGTACTTACATTGAGTCGCGGTGAGGCGCCCTCTGGTGGATGTTCTCATGAACTGCAGCCTGGGAACTTTTTCCCACGCTCCAGGTCATATGAGGACATCCACCAGGGGGCGCATCACCGCGACTGAAGGAAATGTAGGTCAATGACCTACATTTCATTCATTCGCTGGGGAATTACAAGCACGAGCACCGCTGCATTTAGCAGGGCTCCTGCCTGTAATATTAGTTAACCCCTTCAGATGGATTACTTCGTGGGACGAGACGGTTCACCAGAAGGTATGTATCTTGTGCGTTTATTATTTTTCCAAGCGAGGGTGTTCCTGATGGATTGAGAGAACAATAAATTATTACAACAACCGCTGTGTTTATTTCATTAAACTACTTTTAAATCATGTGTGTGTGTGTGTGTGTTTTAACCCTTTCCTAACAATTGGATTAATAATGGATAGGTGTCATAATTGACGCCTCTCCATTATTAATCTGGCTTAATGTCACCTTCCAATAGCAAGGTGGCATTAACCCTTCATTACCCCATATCCCACCGCTACAGGGAGTGGGAAGAGAGTGGCCAAGTGCCAGAATAGGCGCATCTTCCAGATGTGCCTTTTCTGGGGTGGCTGGGGGCAGATGTTTGTAGCCAGGGGGGGCCAATAACCATGGACCCTCTCCTGGCTATTAATATCTGCCCTCAGTCACTGGCTTTACCACTCTGGCGGAGAAAATTGCGCGGGAGCCCACGCCAATTTTTTCCGCCATTTAACCCTTTATTTTAGCAGCTACAGCGGCCAAATTTTGCACATACACACTACTAACATTAGTAGTGTGGAATATGCAAAAAAAAAGGGGGATATGAGATGGTTTACTGTATGTAAACCATGTCTCATATCCTGTCGGGTTTGTGAAGGAGAAATGAGAAGCCGGCAATTGAATTACCGGCTTTTAACACTTATTGTGCTGAATGAAATCTAAATACAGAATATATATATATGTGTCTCAATGACATTATATATATATATATATATATATATATATATATATATATATATATATATATATATATATATATATATATATATATATATATATATATACTGTATATATGTTTTCCCGAACATTTGAGCACATAAATCCATTAGATGTCGGTTTTGCAAGCCTGCGCGAAAATCTCGCAGTACGGATGCCATACGGATTACATACGGAGGATGCCATGCGCAAAATACGCTGACACACCCTGACTACGGATCAATATTTTGGGAACATTTCTCCGTATTACGGCCGTAGTACGGACGTATAATACGTGGCGTATTGTCTTACTCCCAGTGTGAGGCCGGCCTAAGGAGACGACTGAAGCAATTCACAAGTAGAAAAAAAATTGTTTAAAAAACAAAATGAATATAAAAAAAAAAAAAAAAAGTTCAAATCACCCCCCTTTTGCCACATTGAAAATAAAACAAAAAAAAAAATTTTAAAACACACATTTGGTATCGCTGTGTTCAGAAACGTCTGACCAATCAAAATACAAAAATAATCCAATCGGTAAACGCCGTAACTAGAAAATAAATTAAAACGCCAGAAATAAGTTTTTTGATCAGTGCAACATTGCAATAGAATGCAATAAGGTGATCAAAACATCGAATCTACCCCAAAATGGTACCAATAAAGACGTCAGCTTGGCGTGCAAAAAATAAGCACTCACCTAGCCCCAGATCAAGAAAAAGGTCGTAATGACCTGGAGAATCATAATGACAAGTCAGTTTTAGCATGAACATGGTTAAAAAAAAAAAAATTGTAGAATTGCACTTCACTAAACTTGGAATTTTTTTCCCGTATTCCACTACACGATATGGTAAAATCAATAGTGGAGGACAAAAGCACAACTCATCCCGCAAAAAATCAAGCCCTCATAGGACCATATCAACGGAAAAATAAGTTATGGCTCTGGCAAGAAGGGGAGCAAAAAAAGAAAGTGAAAAAATGGACAATAGCAAGGTCGTGAAGGGGTTAAATAGAGTACATATAGCCAACAGCCATTCCTCCTGAACCCCCCCAATACACTACATGCTCAAAGTCAAGGTGCATGTATCCTCAATAAGTAGAGGCTTGGAAGCATTTGACAGACACCAGCTTATTACCCATGAGAACAAAAGATTGGCTATGTTAATACCAAGCAAGTTAAACCCTTCTGCCCTCCCAACCCTCTACCCGCAACAGCTGCCATTGGAATATCCCCATGCACATCACATTAGATGGTTGTCCAATCCCACGGTTCCAAATACTAATACAAGAGACCCAAAATAAAAATATAAATATCTCCTGGGCAAAACAAAACGGTAGCACTTTGTGCAGTCCTTGCACTAGTGGGGGTGAGCCTACTCGGGGTTAACAATGTCTTTGCACAAGCATTATGTTCACAAACATTCTCCTGGAGTCATCCTCCCCAAGCCCTCAATAGCCCGGACTAACCCTGGAGTTCAGCTATTTAAAGGGAATCTCTGACCTTTCCTGGCGCCTGCGCACTGCAGTACTTTGTTCTGCCCTCAACAAGGCAGACAAAGTACGCCTGCGCCGGAGCCGCGGCAAGAAGATAAGAAGAGGACATCATCGTAAGAAGATGGGAGGCGCTGGACCCGGATCGCAATGCCCATCAGACCGGATCGCAGCGGGACCACCCCTGTGTGAGTATAATATAACCTTTATTTCTCATCTTTCAGGTTACATTGGGGGCTTATCTACAGCATTACAGAATGCTGCAGATAAGCCCCTGATGCCGGTGGCCGCAGCTCATATACGGTTTTGGGGGTGACAGACTCCCTTTAAAGCTAGACAATGTGACTCTCCAAGTGACTGATCACATAGACATGACAGGTCCTGTCAGGACTTCGCATATGGAGACACGGTGGACCCCCTACCTCCCGCTCTATGGAGGTCCACAAGAACCAGCCCTTAATATAACTTTCAATAAACTGAGCCAACACAGTGTGCTGAAGGAAACTATTCTGGTTAGTGACATGTGTCTCCCCTTCATTACTTCACCAGTGACTGTTATATTATAATATATATATATATATATATATATATATATATATATATATATATATATATATATATATATATATATATATATATATATATATATATATATATATATATATATATATATATATATATATATATATATATATATATATATATATACACATATATATATATATATACACATATATATATACACATATATATATACACAAAACACACACACATATATATATATATATATATATATACACAGTATATATCATTTAAAATGAGCATTTTTGCAAGGATTTTTTTTCCCCAGCTAGCTTCGCGATAATTATAATGTGATAGCAATCCAACCGTCAGATTATTCCATATTCCACAATAATTATAATTGCACATTTAAATTTTATTTCACAACATGTTTTAATCATAAATTCCTCCCAGATACTGGACGTGCTGACTAATCGCTTTTTGTGTCAACTTTGCTACTGTTAATAGAAAACTGCATTAACTTGTTTCTCTACATGCATTAGTAATAGGCTGAAATGCATGCACGCACTTTTATTAGATATACTAGGGAGTATCACAGGAGGAGAATTGAGAAGGGTAAGTGGAAAGCAAAAAGGCTAATGATGGAATAGTATTGCACTGCATCCAAATAAAGCAGTACTGAAAAAAAGAAATCTAATGGATGCTGGGTTTAGTTAGAGACAGTGGCGTAACTACCACGATTGCAGCAGTCGCCACTGCGACCGGGCCTGGCGGATCAGGGGCCCAGTGGGTCAGCTGCCGACTCCAGCAAAAGTTAAAATCTGTTGCCATGCAGGAGATTCCTCCCGAACAGCAACAGACAGACCTGCCCTCCAGGCAGTAACGTAGCTACCAGGGGGGGGTTTCAGAGGGGGTGGTGGCCCAGGGCCCCGTGCTCTGTGGGGGTCCACCCGGAGTTTTGCTACTGTAACTGTATCGGCATGCACAGCGCGCCAATACAATTACATTCTGCGGCAGAGCAGGGAGACACGATCTCCCTGCTCTGCCACCAGCCGCTGTGCGGCCCCCTAGGAGGCAGTGGGGGGCCCTGTGCCAGCAGCGGGCCACCTGCCCGTCATCGCAGGGTCAGCTTGATGAGAGGGAGCATTACGCTCCTTCTCCCATCATCCCCCTGTCAGCGTTTGACGTCACCAATGCCGACACTGACAGGGGGTAGCGATGACGTCAGTACACGGCGCCGGCTGTCACGAGATGAGCGGGGCGCTCAGAGCACCGTGGGTTCAAGGAGGAAGAAAGGTGAGTATTGCTTTGTTTTTTAATCGAGTGCATTATACTATACAGGCTGCCTAATGGGGGTGCATTATACAGCACTGGCTGCCTAATGGCGGTGCATTATACAGCACTGGCTGCCTATGGGGAGTGCATTATACTATGCAGGCCTATGGGGAATGTATTATACTATACAGGCTATAGGGAGTGCATTATACTATACAGGCCTATGGGGAGTGCATTATACTGTACAGGCCTACAGGGAGTGCATTATACTATACAGGCCTATGGGGAGTGCATTATACTATACAGGCCTATGGGCAGTGCATTATACTATACAGGCCTATGGGCAGTGCATTATACTATACAGGCCTATAGGGAGTGCATTATACTATACAGGCCTATGGGCAGTGCATTATACTATTCAAGCCTATGGGGAGTGCATTATACTATACAGGCCCATGGGGAGTGCATTATACTATACAGGCCCATGGGGAGTGCATTATACTATACAGGCCCATGGGGAGTGCATTATACTATACAGGCCCATGGAGGTGCATTATACTTCTTATATGGATCCCCATGATTTATATGTAAGCCCCTGATGAGTATAACGGTTTATTTTCTTTTATACATTACAGAACAATGGCAGTACGGGAGACAAATATATACCAGGATGGGGCACCGGATAGTTACGCCACTGAGGTCAGACTATACAACATTGCAACAAAGCTATAGTGTGCAAAATGAATAGGGAAAATGTGAATATGGGTGTAAAATATTTTGGCATGGGGTCCCCATTTGAAAGTTCGCAGAGGGGCCCATAACTTTGTAGTTACGCCACTGGTAAGAGAATTACAGTTCTTATTTCACTCAGAGTATCTGTGCTATAGGATGCCTCCTTAACCCATTAATGACCACCAAAACATCTTTTTACTGACCTGCTGTCACGGAAAGCCTAGGTGGGCAAGAGCTAATAACCCGGGCCCCTGCAATTTCCCTCAGACTAGGGAAATCCTGACTGACCTTCTACCTAGAGTTTACACTGATTGTGTGCATGTCTAGGCCTCCACCCTCTCCCTGTCTCCTGTTTCAACCCTAGGCTGAAACCACCACCCAGTGAAGAGATCATACACCAATACCCACAGTTAGCACAGACAAGGATAATGGAAAATATACACCACGCCGGTGTCACTCAGGAATACACTATAAATGCGCAGGGCAAAATAAATACAAATATAGGAAGGAGTAAATAAGACAAAGGGAAATACACCACCAGATACGATACTCCAACTCCTAGCTCACCACTCCAGACCGAGATAACCAAGCACTAGACAGAAGCTATAATCGGCGACACCCAATGTTCAGAAGAACTATTTAAAGGCAGTGGGCATGCCCCAGCTTCCAATCCGAGCACCAGCTAAATTAACCCCGGACCAGCTAGATAAAATCTAGCCGACGCCACTGAGCACATAGTGGACAAAAGCAGAATTACCGCTGTCTGTCGAACGCCCTGGTATGAACAGCGTCCGACATGACACCTGCGTTATAAGACTAGCATCTCCCAATGGGTGACAATTCAGCCACTGTCAGTAGTACTCTATAGCTGACAACTTAAGGCATCAGCCACGATTTGTGTTGCTACCAATTATAGTGGCTTAACCCCCCCTTAAATACTGCGGTCAATAATTACTACAGTATCTAGATGATTAACAGAGTGTGGGGGCTTCCTCTAACTCAAATGGCACCCCGAGATCCTGATTGTATGGTTCTGATGTTTGCCATGGCAATTCATGGCCAAATAATGGCCTTAAAGTCTGCCGGCTACAGATGCCTGTTCAGAAGTTAACGTTTTGATGGTAAAAATAAGTTTCTTCATTCCTGTCATGCCACTTTGAATTAACTCATGAAAAGCACTTGAAGGGTTAATAAACTACCTGAAAGCAATTTTGAATAAGTTGAGGGGTGCGTTTTTTTAAAATGGCATCACTTTTGGGGTTTTCCAACATGTTGGATCCCCAAAGTCACCTCAAAACTTAATGGGTCCCTAAAAAAATAAATTTAGTACATTTCCTTGAAAAAATGACTGCTACATTTTACAACTAGTGCTGATGTAAAGCAGACATGAGGGACATGTTATTTTTTGTGGTTTGAGCATTTGGATTAAAGGGATAATCAAAGTTTGAAAATAGCTAACTTTTTAATTTTTTTTGTAAAATTTCTGATATTTTTATAAATAAGCAAACAGAAAATATCACCATAAATTTACCATCATAAAGTACAATACGTCCCCAAAAAAACTAAAAATCAATGAGATATGTTGAAGCATCCACAGTTATTAACACAAAGTGACAATGGTCAGATTTCAAAAATTTGGCCCGGTCACTAACGGGGTAAAGAAAGTCTCCACAATTTTTTTTTCTCCAATTATGTATGAAATGCAGTGCAAGTATAGTATAATACTTAATAATCAGACTATCTGGATCACACAGGAGGACCAGAAGTTGCTTTTTAAATCTAAGTCTATGGAGCATCATAAATTTACATTTGCTTTGTGAGCAAGCAAAGCATATGAGCGGTAACATGGTGTCACGGGTATGTCAGAAGCTGCAGCCAGTCACACTTCATCTAGCTGCAGAAGGTGTGTGTGTGTGTGTGTTTGGCTTTGCAGAGACCTTCTTAACTCTTCTGACTCTTTGACCCAGTGGCAGCCTTTCTCCTGCTCTATTTGACACACCTGAACCTGGGTGTTTATAGATTCCCAGTCTGCTGTGCTGGGAATCGCCTGTGATACTTCCATTTCCCCCTGTTGAGGCTTGGAGCTACAGCAGTCAGCTATGTTCCTACTTAGTGCTGCTGACGAAAGTCTGTTACCTCTCGAGTCTACTCAAGATAAGTGTTCCCCATGTTTGTCTATGCCAGCACTCTTTAGTTGTAGTGGGGATAGACGTGTGGTCATCCCATCCTTCCCAAAGAAGGTCTTATTGCCAGGATCAGGCAGAGATTATGTTCCTGCTCAGCGATAAGTGCAGAACCTAAATAGGGATGTTTAGGGCAGACAGGGTGACATTATATCTGCCTAGGGGTCCCCACTCCCCTAGTGTTGGGTTCCCTTCCCCTTATCCGTTCGTGTTGCCCTTAGTCTTTCCTACACTGTGAGTGACATTATCACCGGCTGTGCATATCTAGGGAAAAAAAAAGAATTGGCATGGTTTTTTGTGTGCTTTTTCGTGTGTGTGTTTTTTTTCCTTATCTCACTTGGTATGGATCCAGTCGCAGGGCTGACAGGGAAGCTACAATTTCTATCTTTGTAGGTGATTAACCTCTGATATGAGCTTCAGCAGCAGCGACAGTGGCTACAGGTCGCTGATGTTGGGGTCTCTGCAGGTAGGCCAGTCCAACCTGAACCCAAGGATGCCCTACCAGACAGGTTTTCCAGAGGAAGAGAAGTTTTTTGTCTTTATGGAAGCTTGAAAACTTTAATTTTAAACTTCGGCCTTACTCCTCCGGAAATGAACAGCAACGAGTCGGTATTGTGATCTCTCTACTACAGGGAGATCCACAGTCCTGGGAACTCTGTCAGTTTGTCTCCAGTCTGGGGAGGGACTTTTTGGGGCTCTAGCCCTTATCTATGATGACCTTGACTGAGTCCAGGTTGTGTCGCCTTCAGCAGGGGAATCGGTCAGTGGAGACGTATAGCTCCGAATTCCGCAGGTGGGCAACTGATACTAAGTGGAGTGACCCGGATCTCAGAAGCCAATTTGTTCAGGGTCTCACTGAAAGTCTGAAAGATGCCTTGGCGGTATATGAAACCCGTGAGTCCTTGGAGGCCGCTATATGTGTTGACAAGATGCTTGTGGAATAGGTGGGTAAGACCCCATCCCAGGTTATTGCCCCTTCACCAAGGAAGCAGTCTAGTGGTGAACCCGTATGGGAGAGGGTGGAGGAATGCATGCAGTAGGGGGTGCTTATGCATCGTACATTTCATGGGATGTTCGGGGAAAAAAAGGGTGTGTGTTTTTTTGTGGAAAAAAGGGACATTGTATTTGGGCCTATCCTTTGATGCTTAAATAAAAGGAGACTTGTTTAACTCTTGGTAGTCTAGAGTGGAATAAGCAAGGGGAGCGTCTATCGCCAACCTGCAGTTCCCGGATTGTCTTGCCAGCAGAGGTGGTGCTAGAGAGCAAAACCGAGATTTCGGTGTTTATTGACATTGGAGCTGGAATCAGCATGGTTGATGCAGAGTTTGCCTGATTACACTGGCTGGTTTGCTGTGCTTTAGCCAAGCTCATTTCCATCTTTGCCATCAACTCAGCGCCACTTGCATAGAAAGCGCTCACTCAAATTGTACAGAAGATAAGACTGATGGTGGGGTTGGTTCATTCTGAAACAATTCCTTGCCATGTCCTGCATGGTTTTCCAGCCCAATTGTACTGGGTCTTCCTTGGTTGGTGAAACATAATCCGTTTGTGGATTGGCAAGCCAGGGAGATCATTGAGTGGAGAGATACTGCCATGAGAACTGTTTAAATATCTCCCTTTTCAGAGTCTCTACAGAAACTTTACTTGCATTTTTGTCAGGGTTTTAAGATATTTTCTCTGAGAGGAGGTGTCAGGATTTGCTGCCTCCATCGTGAATATGACAGTCCTATTAATCCGACCCCAGAGCTAAACTACTTAAGTCCAGACTGTATAATCTTTCTGGTCTTGAGTGACAAGCAATGAAAGATTTCATTGCAGAAAGTCTGAAGAAGGGACACATCAGACCATCATCTTCGCCTGTGGCAGCAGCGTTAGTCTCCGAGAAGAAGAAAAAAAAAAAAAAAAAAAAAAAAAAAAAAGGATGGCGGCCTACGTCTCCTTTTAGATTTCCGGGAATTAAATCAAATTACCATCTGAGATCTATACCCTCTTCCTCCGATTCCTGATCTGTTCAGCATGGTTGTGGGAGCTAAGGTGTTCTCCAAGTTGGATTTAAGGGGGCCTACAACCTGGTTAGAATCAGAGAAGGGGATGAATGGAAAACGGCATTCAATACCCCTGAGGGCCATTTCGAGAGTCTGGTCATGCCACCCGGTCTGACCAATGCACCTGCGATATTTCAGCATTTCAATTATGTTTTCCTTCATTTGGTGGGTAAATTTGTGGTGGTCTATATAGATGAAATTTGGATTTACTCTCCTGATTTGGAGACACATTAGGAGCACGTTAAACAGGTTCTGCAAATGTTAAGAGAGAAGTTATATGCCAAGCTAGAAAAATGTCTTTTTATCGTCCAGGAGGTGCAGTTTTTGGAGTACCAGTTGTCATATTCAAGTTTTCAGATGGATTCGGAGAAGATCTGTGCTGCTCTTGATTGGGACAGTCACGAGAACTTGAAGGCACTACAACGTTTTTTGGGGCTTTTGCTAATTTTTACCGGAAATTCATCCAGAATTATTCAGTAATTGTGAAACCCCTTACTGGCATAACAAGGAAAGGGTTGGACATTTCCACATGGTCGGACAATGCCCTGTGGGCCTTTTTGTACCATATCCGACAGATTTTCTCCCAATCCCTTCATACCATGCACTGTCCTCCGCTACAGCATCTAGCTCACTCTCTGATTTTGAACCTGTCACAGAAGTAGTGATCGGGCTCCTTGAATCTTCTTGCCCTACTACTTGTGCCAGTGACCTTATTCCCTCACATCTCCTCCAGTCCATTTCCCCTGCTGTCACCACTCACCTAACAAAAATATTCAAACCTTTCTCTCTTCTGGTATCTTTCCCTCCTCATTTAAGCATGCCATCATACCATTACTGAAAAAAAAACATCCCTCGACCAAAACTGTGCTGCTAACTATAGACCTGTCTCTAATATTCCCTTTATCTCTAAACTCCTCGAACGCCTGGTCCACTCCCATCTTATGCGTTATCTCTCATAACTTTTTTCGACCCTCTTCAGTCCGGTTTCCGCTCTTTACACTCTACTGAAACTGCCTTCACTTAAGTCTCTAATGATCTACTAACAGCTAAATCTAATGGTCACTATTCCATGCGAATTCTCCTAGGTCTCTGCAGCATTCAACACTGTGGATCACCAGCTCCTCCTCACTATGCTCCGCACCACTGGCCTCAAGGATACCATTCTCTCCTCGTTCTCTTCCTACATCTCTGATCGCTCCTTCACTGTATCTTTTGTTGGCTCCTCCTCTCATCTTCCCCTTACTGTTGGGATTCCTCAAGGATCAGTCCTAGGCCCCCTTTCTATTCTCTCTGTATACCTCCTCTATTGGACAATCAGTAGATTTCCAGTACCATCTTTATGCTGATGATACCCAATTATACACCTCCTCTCCTGAAATTACGCCTGCCTTTTTAGAAAACACTAGCGATTGTCTTACCACTGTATCAAACATCATGCCCTCCCTCTATCTGAAAATGAACATTCCAAAAGCTGAACTCCTTGTGTTTCCTCCCTCTACTAACCTGCCTATGCCTGACTGACATTTCCGTGTGTTGTTCTACCATTACTCCCCAGCAACATGCTTACTGTCTTGGGGCCATACTTGATTCAGAGCTTTCATTCACCCCCCACATCCGATCACTGACTCGCTCTTGTCATCTGCACCTCAAAAACCTTTCTAGAATTAGACGCTTTCTTACTTTCGACTCTGCAAAAACGCTTACTGTTTCTCATTCATTCTCGTCTGGACTATTGTAATTTTCCACTAAATCGGTCTCCCTCTTACCAAACACTCCCTGTCTTGAATGCTGCAGCCAGGATCATATTCCTCACCAACCGTTACACCGATGCCTCTACCTTGTGCCAGTCATTACACTGGTTACCGATCCACTTCAGAATTCAGTATAAACTTATCACCCTCACCCACAAAGCACCCCATGGCTCAGAACCACCCTACATCTCCTCCCTCGTCTCAGTCTACCACCCTACCTGTGCCCTCTGTTTTGATAATGATCTGAGGTTAACATCCTCAATAATAAAAACCACCCACTCCCGTCTCCAAGAAATCTTACCATAACCAGGTTCCTTGAATCATGCTCTCGTACGCCTTATGCATTTAATAGCCCTCTGGGTCTGTACTTTTACATATTCTTGCTGATAACCGATTCATGCAGCATTACATGAACACCCGATTTTCTACATTATGGCTGGTCCGAACAACGAAAGCAATTGTTATCATCCACCTTTCGTGTCTCCCCTATTTCCTCATAGATTGTAAGCTTGCAAGCAGGGCCCTCATTCCTCTTAGGGTACTGTCACACAGTGCAATTTTGATCGCTACGACGGCACGATTCGTGACGTTCTAGCGATATCGTTACGATCTCGCAGTGTCTGACACGCTACTGCGATCAGGGACCCTGCTGAGAATCGTACGTCGTAGCAGATCGTTTGAAACTTTCTTTCGTCGCTGGATCTCCCGCTGTCATCGCTGGATCGTTGTGTGTGACAGCGATCCAGCGATGCGTTCGCTGGTAACCAGGGTAAACATCGGGTTACTAAGCGCAGGGCCGTGCTTAGTAACCCGATGTTTACCGTGGTTACCAGCGTAAAAGTAAAAAAAAAACAAACCGTTCATACTCACCATCTGATGTCCGTCAGGTCCCTTGCCGTCTCCCCAAAGGTAAAAGCAGCCCCCCACAAGTATTGACTGTGAGTTAAGAGGAAATCACAAACACAGGATGAAATAGGCTTTAGCAAAGAGAGGCCAGTCTAACTAAACAGATTGAGGATAGAAAAGGGATCTTTGCGGTCAACACAACAAACTACAAAAACCACGCAGAGTGTGCAAAAAATACCCCCACACCGACTCACGGTGCGGTGGTGCCACTCTGCACCCCCAGAGCTTCCAGCTAGCCAGGCAGTTTCATGATAGCAAGCTGGACTAGAACTTAGCAAGAAAAACCATAAGTAACAAATGAACAAGCCGGAACTTAGCTTTTGCTGGAGTAGTCAGGTCCTCAGAAAGATCCAGGAGAGATCTGAACCAGTACTAGAACATTGACAGCTGGCATGGAGTAATGATCTGAGTGGAGTTAAATAGAAAATCCAGCCTAGCCCTAAACGAGGGCAGGTGGGGAAGGAATCTCAGAACCAGCAGCTCCACTCACAGCCACCAGAGGGAGTCCACGGACAGAACTCACCGAAGTACCATTCATGACAACAGGAGGGAGTTCGAGAACGGAATTCACAACAATACCACAAAACAATTGTCTTTCACAATTGGTGCGGGACCCAACAAGAAGGGAGGCACTGATAACTAATTATAACCAGTAGACCAGACAGAATATTAAATGTACTGGTTGAGGTCACTTGGGTAATAGTGATCACAAACTAGTCAGCTTTCATGTCCTTTAACCCCTTCATGACCTATGACTTATAGGTACGTCATAGGTCGTGTCCCAGGGCATTTGATGCGGGCTTCGGTACCGAAACTGCATATTTTCAGGCACATGACAGCTGATCTGATCAGCTGTCATGTGTCTCCCTAACAGCCATTGGGTGGAATCACAAGCCAACCTTATTAGTTTAAGTTTAGTTCTAACATTCAAGGATTCCATAATCACAAGATCTGTACCACAGCACTAGAGCATAGAAAATGTGGTGCCAATAGTCAAAAAGGGGACAAAACCTGAGGCTGGAAATGATAGGCCTGTAAGGTTAGCCAACTGTGGGCAAAATCTCTGAGGGTTTTCAGAGAGATAGTATCCTGGAGTAATATGAATAACCTCATAACCCAATATCAACATTAGTCTGAGGTATCAGTCCCATCAAACTAATCTGATCAGCTTCTATAAGAAGGTAATATCCACACAGGACTAGGTTACATCATGCATCTCCACTCTCTGGACTTTTCAAAAATGTTTAATAATAAAGCGCCACAATAAGGTTGTTACATACAATGGGAACAATGGGACTAGGTAAAAATATTTGTAATTGGCCTAATGACCCAGGTATAATGTATAATATAATATCCCCAATGACCTAGGTATACTGATGTATAATATAGTATCCCCCCAATGAACTAGGTACTGTATAATTACGTATAATACAGTATCCCCCAGAATGACCCATAAAGTCCCAAGTATAATATAACATCCCTCCCCAATGACGCAGGTATTTCCCCAATTAATGACCAAGGTATAATGATGTATAATATGCCCACCCCACCCAAGGCAAGGTATAACAATGTATAATGTAATGCCACCCCGCGCCATGTATAATGATATATAATAACCTCCTCCTTCATGACCCAGCTATGATGTCTAATAACCACTATGCTCTACTATGATCCAGAAATATTATAATAGCTTGGCTGTGCTGTGCACCTGGTCACATACGCAGTAACACTGAAAATAAAGTACAGGTCATCTCAGGCTCTGTAACAAGGGCCAATGAGCCCTCACCTTGTTCTCGCCAGAAGGGTTGCTACAAACCATATGCTGGTTTTAAAGGCCTACCGTTAGGCAGCTCCCGATTCACCTAGCAGCAAGTCCCCTATGCTGCAGCAATCATGCTCCGAGTTGGATGAACCTGCTCTCCTCTACCAGCCAGTGCCTAGACCCATGACAAGGAGGCAGAGACACTGCAGAAGGCAAGAAGCCGGAGAGGATGCTTCTCTACAAAGAAGTCTCATCTTGCAACAGTGAGGAGACGGCCTAGTCACAAATGGAAACAAGAAGAAAGAAGCAAGAGTCCATAAAGCTATATGATATTTACAGAAGAATTATTTTATTAAGAGCTTTGTGGACTTTTGTTTCGCTATAATTTTGGAGTCGCTACGTTACGGGCAACTCATTTCTCAATATGCATATCTGGAATTCTATAAGGATACAGATGGAAACGAGACTGAAAATTCTTGTTGTCTTGAAGAAGTCTCTACAAATGTGACTTTTTTTTTTTTTTTTTTTTTTTTATAGCGTAGACTAGCCTGTAGAGACGTCAGTGACGTCTACTCAGCTGGTATTGTGCCCACTGGAAACAACACCTGTATTTTATAATTATACCTCCCTTTTATGCAGCTCCTGAATATGGTTCTGTTTTTCAGGCCTGAGAGCTAAGCAAGTGTCAGAAGCCATGAATGTGGAAAATCTGATATTTCAGACACTGTATTACTAGTGAGTGCAGATAGACATCTACTTCTTCCCCCAATATTAAGCCGACGTATATTCAGAAGGAAACACATCCAAGCCATATCCCATTTAGCCGGCTCAAGAAACTGCTCGGTGTGGTTACTATGGATACACTTCCTTTTCAATGCAGCACATCTCTAAGCAGTCGTCTCCAGATTACTCGGGCCTTAACCGTCCTTGCTGCATTAACCAGAAATTCATTTCAGTAGCGATCCTCTTAAGGCATGAGACACCTGCGATGGCATGGAAACCACATTTATTCACAAGTGAGTAGGACAAAATAATACAAAGCAATGACAATCAACCTCTGAAGGACAAAAGTGTCAGCAGTGACCGTGATTCTACAGTAACCTGAATATTTATAGCTATTCCTATGGTAGCAATGTAGCAACAGTGTAAACTGCTGTTACAGGACTACGTTACTAATAGATTGTAACAAAGTAACTGTCAGCATAGGACAACGCAGAGGCTGCAGTGAGATGCTCATAGGGTTCATCATCAATACTTCAATGGAAAAATGGTACCCAGGCAAAGGGCAAGCAAGAAGTGCATACCTTGAAGGAGTGTTCCAGCATTTCATGAAATTTGCCTATTACTAGGTCATATTATATATTTTACCTTCAAAATCCGTGGCCAACAGTCCATAGCAATACAAAAACATCATCCTACCAGCTGCGATCCCCAGCATTTCTTCTGATTAGTAACAGAACATTAAAGCTCGATGCAGGCATGACGTCACAGGTACCTATTAATAAGAAGGGGTGCCCGGGATGCCACAGGGTGTAGGAGGTTCATAACTCTACAACCCACCAGCAACAAACTACCGACATGGAAGCTGCACCAGAGTCAACTCTAGCCAAACATTGTTCACTTGACCACTGCAGCCAATCATTGGCCTCAGTGGTCACATGAATAATATGCAGCACAAGACTAACTGAAGGGGCTGTCAGGGACCGCCAAAGCCTAGATCTGAAATGTGAGGTTAGATTTTATATTATGTGCTTATTAATAGGCAATGAAAAGCCAGAAAAACCCAGAAAAGCATTTAAATTAGAAGTACAATTTGAGCAATTCAGCTTCATCTGTAAAGTAAGGAATATACAACTAGAGATCATGTAGAAAGCTAACAGCCATAAGATGAACTACATTTATCATGTTCCCCTGCAAAAAGGAAAAAAAAAAAGTATAAATGTGGCAATTATGTCAGTCTTGGCGCACTGGCCATAGTAAATCTTCCTCAATATCTTTCCCTGTTAGGAAAAAAAAATGGCTGAAGAACCAAGAACAGAGTGACGGCAATTAATAATGCACACTGGATGGACACTGGTGCGGTTATGTAATAAGGGGATTTATGAATTGCGTCATATTGTGAACTGTGTGGAACATGACATGCCTTCTTTATGCACTTACCTAAAATGGAACACTGCAAGCCACCATGCCATAATCCAGCAGTCGTAGTAACCCACTGACTGCCAAGACTAGAAATTCACTGCAGGCATTGGGGCAGGGTTGGCTTATGAACATCACTGCATAAAACTGCTCACACACAGGGGGCCGGGTGGGTGTTCACATATTAATAAATGCAATGATTGCACCCCTTCATTGTTGCTGTACTAGAGGTTCTTACATCTCAGCCTCTAAGTACAGTACCTGCAGTAAACAATACATGGTAGGTGCGAGGACAAGCATACGGATGCAGTAAAGCTGGGTTTGTCTTTTGGCATGGGTCTGTATCCGATGTGTATAAGATATCTACCCTCCACGCTGCATGTATGGCATCAAAGTGCAGGAATGCAGTCAGCAGCGCTTAGCACATTCTTACATACCAGGGCTATAAATAGTCCCCATTAGCCTGTATCACAGGAAGGGAGATGTATCATCAGCTGACCCGAAAATCTGCAGCCACAACCTTTGTTATGGAAACAATAAGGATCCCTTGTCTATTTTTAAAAGGGACTGAGGCCATGGGCCAGTGCCAGCAGCTGATGTGCTATCTGCAATGTACGGAGCCCATCACCAAACGCTGAGCCATGGACAAGGACTGGAGCTCTGCTGCAATATTTCAAGGTCAATCATGACGCAACTATTGATATTGGCACAGGCACCCAAATGGAAATGCGAGAAGCTGGACAGACGTGTACGGATCAGAACCAGGTCTAATGATCGGTGAGGGAAAGCAGTCCACAGTGGTGCACAGCATACCTCTCATTGTGGTAATCTACAATGTAACTGGGTCTTCCGGGATTAAATCCATGGACATGTAGGGTCATATATTAATAGCATCAACACTAGAGAAGATAGTGGCATCATTTTTACATGTGACCTGGTGGCTGGACTTAACCGGTGCCATTTTCGCTGGGGCTACAATTAGCATGATGCATCATTAAACAGAAAATAGGAATTTTTGCTCTAATTTTATTCCTGCTGCTCCCCTTTAACACCGCCATACAAATCCAAAAGATATGGGCCTATATATTCATTGCTAATTTTTCTGGTCTTCAGAAGGGGGCGTGACTTTAGGTTGCTCTGCATTATTATCCCGTGAGCCACGCCTCCTTGTAGAAACCATTAAAAAAATTACCATACCGGGCGCACTAAATTAAAAGGCCCATGTTTCTGAAACCATATGGCAGATTTTAAAGAGAAATACTCAATAGAGAATAGGTCATAATATAAAGGCAAAAACTGGCCACCTTTGACCCGGTGACAGATCTTTAAAACACATAAGGTCCACAAATTTTGAGACACACAACACACGTATATCCTCACCGCAAAAGGAAATATGTTGTCGGCTCTGTTCAGGCTGTCTTCCATCCAAGATTTTTGTGCAAAGGCAGAACTGGGCCTGGCATACTTCTGCAACTGGATGTGGTTATTCCCAAAATTCTTCTTTAAGGGCGAGATGGAATTCAAGGGTGTTATTCCTCCGTTAAGTCCTCTACGGTGGTCCCTACCTTGGGACCCACCCCATCCTCCATATCCACTGCCACCAGGGCTCCATGAAGAAGATGGTGTCGGTGAAGGGCTTTGGTAGCTGCTCCATGGAGAGGGAGGTTTATTAAGATTATTGGCCAAATGGGGGAGTTGGTTAAAAGCAGCATTTCGGTGGGGGAACGGAGGTGGGTGCGGACTGGCAGGAGACCTCCTTTGCTGTTGATGTTGGTTATGGTGGTGCTGAAAATGTGGGTGGTGGGGGTGATGTTGGGACATGGGTCCAATCTGTGGAGAAAAGCTACCTCCGAAGCCAGGGCTCACGTGGTGAGGGAAATTCTGAAACAGCAAAGCACCATTATTAGCCGAAGCAGCAGTGACCCCTCCCTGGTGGAAGAAACTGGCATCCTCATTAATGATAGTGTTAGAAGAAGGGGCGATAGCAGCTGACCAATTGCTGAAGCCTGTGAGGGGGGATGCGGAGGAGGTCAAGGTCTGGTTAGAAGACCCCAGCCCGGACGCCTCTTGGTAATCAAACCCTGCCAACACAGGCGACTCGATCCTTATTTTTTCCTTGCCACTTTCTGAAGAGCTGTCTCCTTGATTTTCCTCAGATTTCACCTTCTCAGGGTCAGGTAGGATCCCGGCCTCTTGGCTTTGGCTCGGGGACAGCTGCTGTTTTTCTAAGGACTCTTGCTGTTCCTGTTGGGACTTGGATTTGTCGGAGCCCAGGATCTCATCCTGAATGTTATGGGCGGCCGGGGCAGGAAAGAGCCAGGCCGAGCCCGCACTGTTGCCGTTGGCAGGGGTGTTATTGATGAAGGCGGCGGGGCTCGGGCTGGCGTTCTGATGGTGGTGAGGCGGCTGAAGGTGAGGGTGAAACCTGACTGGAAAAGCAGATTTATTCCCAGTGTTATTTTGCACCAGCACTCCAAAGCCGTAATCCCCCATTTATTCCTGATTTTTGGGGGGCAAATATAGACGGGTCTTGCTTTTTCTTCTTGAGGCCAAATCTCCACAGAAGCTTCTCTACTGGTGGCAATTGTCGCCAGACATTTACCTCAGGAGGGGGATGAAGGATGAGGGGGGGCAAGCTACCAAATGGCTCTTTGGTTTAGTGGAACTGGGCTGGGTTCACTCCATGAAGGGCAGCACTGGAGAGGCTGGCACTGGAGAGGCTGGCACTGGCCTCGGTGCGCTCGTCTCCTCCTCTCAGCTGCCTGCCCAGAATAGACAGAGAGTAAGCTGACGTCGGAAGCAGCTCGCCCAGCTCACCGACCATTACCTCACGAAGAAGCAGCTCCTCAGTGACAGCAGCTCTCCAGACGACGTGCCTAGCGCTGCAGCTCGCCTCCCAGTCCCTGTGACATTACAGCATATGGTTGGCTCCGGTGACAGCCGTGCGTATGTGTCAGGGGAGAAGAAGGACAACGGGCTCTCGGTGTGGGTCTCGGGGAGCGGCGGACGGGGGGATTACAATCCCTTTCGCCAGGCTCTGTCCGTCTCCGCTGCTCCTCCCCGTCCTTCTAGTCAGCACCGAGCACACAGAGAAATGACAACCAGCTGGCGCAAGAGGCGCTTCCGGTTCGCGTACTCAGGAGATACAGAGCAACCCCCCGGCTCTGCAGCAGCCAATAGCGTGGCGAGGGCGGATTAGAGTGGGCGGGGTCACAGCGCTGCCTGAGTCCCTAGCCACGCCCTAGAAGGTCAAAAACGAAAAATAAAAAGTTGACGCCACGGTCACATGCTACTCCTGACTCCTCCTATGAAGGTCACAAGTCATAACTCCGCCCAATAAGGTCAGTGCAGGAGGGATGTGTACAGTGCGCTAATGAGGTCAGCCAGAGGAGGTTTGGGTGTTGTCAGCTGCTGATAGGCAGGATGGTTGCACATAGCACTGGCTGTATTGGAGCCATACATCTCCAGGAGCACAGGCTGATTCATTGGTGCATGTTTGGTGTTTCTCGCCTTTTTTACAGCCTATGTTATGATTTTGGGGGGATTTGTTCTCTTATACTTATCAATGTGGCATGCTTTCTGGTTTCCATATTTTTTTGGTTGATTCTGTCAAGTGCAAGTTTATAAAAAGTCGCCATTTTTTATCGCATTGTGCTCCGGTCTCCCCAAGAGGGGTTTTATGTACAACAGAAATCTGGGTGCAAATTTTGTGCCATTTTTTGCAAACCAAGCGTCTATTTGATTCTCTGTGACTTTCGGCCTCGTCCTGAGGAGCGCATGTCACCTACGTGTGCGGGCCGGCACGCACTAGGCCCTTTACATTGGAATCTGGACTTGGTCTTGTACGTTTTATTAATTGCTGATATATAAACACAGATGTCATAGGAATGTAAGACACGGACACGTGGATAACTATGCAGAACAGGAATGGGAGACATTACAGATGAATATCTGATGATTTATCATATACTCGCATTAATGACTTATTCCTGTTATCACCTTCACATCAGGGCACCTTTACCCCGATAGTGGTTAATGGAGTGGCAGTGCACCCCTCCATTCATTCTCTATGAGGCTGCTGGAGAAACCCATCAGTCCAATAGAGAATGAATGGAGCGGTGATCAAGCATGTGCACTGCCAGTCTATACTAATGGGGATAAATGTGCTCCTTTCTACACTCGGTGATGATTTTAGCGGTCAGACACTATCAATCTCACAGTTATCACTTATCCTAAGGATGGGTGATAATTTCTTCCAACCAGAATATCCGTTTAAAACCTCAGGTCTAGATGCTACGTAAATTTGAGTCATGGATCATTTATGGAGGTTCTGTGTGCCAGCAAGTTAGTCCATGTGGAAGTGGACTATCACTATAAGGCCGGGATCACACATGCGAGAAATACGGCCGAATCTCGCATGTTAATACCCGGCACTCAGGAGCGGAGTGTGCAGCTGCACGTATTGCTATGCGGCCGCACGCTCCGCTCCTGAGTGACGGCGGCAATGCCTTGTATTATCATGTGAGACTCGGCTGTATTTCTCGCATGTGTGATCCCGGCCTAATAATGATGTATGGGATACAGTTTTATGATATCCCTATTGTCGATCAAAAGTGTATTACCATTATAGAAGAAATTCTAGATGAAGATAACCAGTAAAATGCAATAGAAAAGCACGGAAGGAAGAAAAATGCAGAACTCGCATGATGCAGACTAAATACTGAATTTCATTTTTTGTCCCACTTATTTAAAGCTGGCCATACTCACCAGATGGCTGTCTGCCGAACAATGCTCCGGCCGATCGTTCAGCAGACAGCCATGTTAGCCAACGTTCCCATACACACGAGTGCTCGTTCCCACGACTGGGACTGGCGGCTTATCTCTGTTGAGAATAATGTGATCCTCAGTCCGAAATTGGACAGGCACATTCGTCATCTCTCCCGACCATCAGTTGGCTTGCGCCCCATACACATTAGATCGTTGGTTGAACCTGTCGACACTGGGTCTAGGGTGTATGGGGCCCTTTAGTCTGTATTTATCAGTACGGGGCACAGATCGGGTCCAATGTGTATGGAGGCCTTTAGTTTGTATGTAACGGTATGAGTACATGGCATGATGACTGCATTGCATCCAAAAAAGCGTCATAAAGCAGCTGTTACAGTATTTAAATTGAGCTCATGATTTTGCCCCCAAAAATCAGTATTTCCAACAAGACTGTGCTCCATTAAACCGACATTGTGGTTGCATCAGTGTCGCACACAAAGCCCAACCTAAAAGTATGATTCTTTATGTAAGCCTGTGTTTGGAACAACAATCATTTGACATTTATTAGGCTCGTTATGAGGGTGTGTTAATGCGGAGTGGATTTCTATGTGGATCTGCTTTAATATCCCAGAAAAAAACTGTCAGAAAATACTCTTAATGTCTCATTGTTTTAAAAAAGGTGCTCTAAAAAAACTAGAGTAAAAAATTTGCTAAATTTCTAATTTCTCACTCTATATTTATTGTATAGCTGACGACTGCTGTGAGAGTTTTTGCCTAATAATAGGGTTGTGGCTAGTTAGCTACCTTTATTACAACATGACTGGACTTGTCATACATTCGCCCATTATGTGTATTAATGTATCAACTTCATAACAAACAATATGGTAAAGCCACAGTCAGGCAGCCCCCTGAAATTTTATTTCAAAATGGTCTTTTAAGGAGGTGGACCCTTATGACTGTAAGTCGAACGCTGCCTAGGGGGATACAGTTAATTTCCTCCCTGCTCTAAGGGTGGGCATCGGGCAAGTTCAGAACGCTAGTAACCTGCAGATTAACTCCATATCTGTAGGTTAATAGCTTTTTTCACCCCCAAACAACCCACCTATATACCTTCCTGTTCTAAATAAGGCCTATGATATGGAATCCAGAGATCAAACATAAGTAATAAGGATGTCAGTGAGAATAAGCCCCACTGCTAAACTGATCCAACATATCTTTAATCTTTTTCGCTCCTACGACACAGATGTTTAGTCGGCTCAAGGCTGTAACCACACATGCATCTTTTGTGGAAGATTTTATTGGCAGCCTTTGAAACAAATATAGTTGGGAATCCAAAGAAAAGGAAATCTTTCCTTTTTATACTCTTGTAGATTCACTCCAGCTTTTGGTTCAAATGCTTGCACTTGCCAACTCTTGCAAAATGTCCTGAAGACTCCGAAAAAGGAAGATCTCTTCGATGAACAAGTAAATGTAGGACGCCTATATACTCACCCTTCCTTGTTCCTGTGCTCCCCCCATTGCTGAGCCTGACTGAAGGCATCATCCTGGCATCTAAGAGTTTGAGGACATTGTCTGCAGTGGCGTTCAGATGTGAGGCATAGAAATAGGGGGAGGTATTTTATTTCATTGGTGTATATAGAGGTCTGGTCTTGAGTCTGTTGGTGATGTTGCGACTTGACTAAATAAAGTCTCACAAGGGCACTGTGCATGGTAGCCTTGCAGCTTTTAAGAAGGCTTTTGTAAACAGGCTTAGTTCTCTCAAATCCCGGAGTTGGCCTTCACGCTTTAACTCCTGTACAGGGATCCTGGCTTGAGTCCACAGAGTAGCTGCTGACTAGAGGGGTGAGTTGGCAGAGGATTGTCAGGAAGCAATGTCAAGACCACCGGGAGGTAAGGGACAGGAAGGTAATAGTCAGGAGGATTGTCTAAACAAGTCTAAACATGGACCACAGTCAGAAATGGGAAACACACTGGCTGATCCAAAGCAAGTATAATTTATAACTGGCACCTCCTAGTAGTATGCTGGGAATTAAGTAAGGTGCCATGCTGACCCATTGGCCAAAGCATGGAGCTTATTACTCCTAAAGAACAGCACACACACCCATACTAACAAACTTGGCAGCAATATAGCTCCCAGCCCTACCAGCATTTCTAGCTGGACAAAGTTTGCACCGCCCAGAGCTTTTGGTCCTGACATTTCTTCATCATCAACACTGCCAACAAAATGACTAGACGATGCTTGGTGACAGAAGCAGACATCAAAAGAGCAGGTCTCAGTGGAGATGTAACTCCCAGGTTCTGGTCGTGGGTCTGTAAACAGGCAGAAACACCTCTGGGGCATGTAAACCAGGGGATGGGTCTGGTGTGGAGTCCATATATTTTTAATTGGTCTTATGTGCCTATTAATATTTTGTATTTATGTATCTGTACTTGTTTAGGGGGGGTGCTCTGTATTCATTTTGGGTTGTGCTGAAGGAAGCCACATGTACTATTTTGTGTTTTGTTGCGATGGTGGCTTCTGCAAAAGTAACAATAGGAAATGCCGCCAAACGACTTATCAGTTTACCAACACTTCACTCTCTACCACTCTGGTCATTGCTGCTATTCCGATAGAAATGGCTAATAAAAGTGCTCGTGCACCATTGTCACTTTTCTATAGAAGTGGTTTTACCTACAAAGAACATTTTGTATTCTTTTTATTAATCGAAAATTTAAATTAAGGAAATCATATGTGTTAAAGTTATTCTACATAATTGTAAAAGTTTGGAGATTCTGAATTCCAGTTCTAAGCTGAAAATCTAGGTGAAGCCAAGCATTATAGAAACTATTTGGTTATTCAAGACACACACGTTTTAACTCCAAATCATCTCCTAACCCACACCCTGTTGTTTTTGAAACCCTCCCATAAGACTTTCATACCTCAACCTTCCCATAAACCTCTGTAGTTTCTGTTCTAGGAATTAAATTACGACGCTGAGAAATATTGCAATATACTGTATATGGGCTTCATGCACCAGTGAGCAAAGCTCCACAACCAGTATCATTTACAAATGTCACCTGTTCCATTGTAACCTTGTGTGTCTGCTCTTAACTTTCAGAATTCTGCTTAGCTTTATACAGCAACGTATCAAAAATTTTAATATGTATGTTTATGCTTTTTGTGAGTTCTTTTTTGTTTTACTACAGGTTATGCATTTTTTTGGTTTAAAAAAACACTCAAATGCTTTAGAATAATAAGAAAAATGATACTTACCATACCAATCTCCTGTCGCTCCTGTTCCAGGACTGCTCTGGTCTTCTGCCAGTGTTTGTACTTCCTGTTTGTTCCTAAACGCTGCAGCCAAACAAAACTGGTTGCACGGGCGCAGTGAGACAGCTGTATAAATCAGACTGGCTGCGGCTATCCCAACCTGAGAGTGACAACTGCATAGAAATATATGAAGCTGTCGCATTCAGTTTGGGAGAGCCGTCGACCAGTCCGTGCTCTGTGTTCCAGTCTCAGTCCGATTTATACAGCCGTCTGACTGCGTCCCAGTAGTAACTAACTGCAGTGGTCACATGATCGCTCAGACACAGGGCTGGGACAAGTGGTAGGTACTAATGATGAGGGAATATACTCGTTACTGGAGATTTCCAGAGCATGCTCGGGTGTCCTCCGGGTATTTTTTAGTGCTCGGAGTTTTAGTTTTTAGCGCCACAGCTGAATGATTTACAACTGTTAGCCAACATAAGTACATGTGGGGATTCCCTAGCAACCAGGCAACCCCCACATGTACAGTACTTATGCTGGCTAACAGATGTAAATCATTCAGTTGCGGCGCTAAAAACTAAAACTCTGAGCACTAAAAAATACTCGGAGGACACCTTAGCGTGCTCGGGAAATCTCGAGTAACGAGTATATTCGCTCATCACTAGTAGGTACCTAACTAGGGTCCTATCTCCTGCCTACCCGAGATGGGCACACTTTGAAAAAAACATTTCTGAATACCTGCAGCCGCCCACCACCTTCCTCTGAATGCAGACATTCAGCATAGTGATGGCACATAGGGTAGCAGTATCAGTCACTGACACAGCTTAGCTATCTCTCAGCCGGCGCCCTGGCTGTCGCTCCCTCCCTGGACTCAATTAAATTTGCATCTGTCAGACGTGAATATAATTGATGTCAGAGCCGCGCCACCCGGGGCAGGAGCAGAGGAGCTGTAATGTCCTCTGCTCCACTGGGACGTTCACCAAGCCACAGGCCTCTTCCTGTCTGTACCTTGTTGGAGAAGGCGCACGCAGAGGACAGGGGCAGCGTGATGTAGTGATGTCATTGCACCATCCACCGCTGCACTTCACAGAAGAGAAGACAGAGGACCAGGAGCCTGGATTGTGTGAGTTTGAGCTTTTTTTTTGTTAATTCTTATATTACTGTGGAAGGCGGTCGTAAAATGAGGGGCTGTGCAAGGAGGGGATAAAATAAGAGGAAGGGCTTTGCAGATGGGGGAATAACATAAGGGGCTGTGCACATGGGGAGAATAAAATGAGGGTCTGTTCAGAAAGGGGGAATAAAATGAGGGTCTGTGCAGATGGGGGAGTATAAACTGTTGCTGTGCAGATGGAATAAACTGTGGGGTTGTGCAGAATGGGGAATATACTGAGTGGCTGTACAGATGGGGAATATACTGAGGGGCTGTGCAGAGAGGGGCAATAAACTGAGGGGCTGTGCAGATGGGGGAGAATAAAATGGGGCTGTGCAGATGGAAATAAACTGCAGGGCTGTGCTGATGGGGGAATAAACTGTGGGGCCCTGCAGATGAGGGAATATACTGAGAGGCTGTGCAGAGTGGAAGAATAAACTGAGGGGCTGTGCAGATGAGGGTGAATACACACTGGGGCTGTGCAGATGGGGGAATAAACTGCGGAACTATGCAGACGGAATATACTGAGTGGGGTGCAGATGGGGGAATAAACTGGAACTATGAAGAGGGTGGAATATACTGAGTGGGGTGCAGATGAGGGAAAACAAAATGAGGGGCTGTGTAGATGGGGTGAATAAATAGAGGGGTTGTGCAGATGGGAATAAACTGGAATAAAATGAGGGGCTGTGCAGATGGGGAATAAAATGGGTTATACAGAAGGGGGGAATAAAATGAGAGGCTGTGTGGGGTTGGTATAAAAAGAGGGGCCATGAAATGAGGGGCTGTGAAGGGGGGACAGAAAAGTATATGAGGAGCTCTGGTGACTATACTGTATATGTGTTAGGGCTAGCGGAACGCACCAAGTAATTATAAGGATGGTATAAGGTGCAGCCCGGAGTCCACCATGCAGAGATGGAACCTGCTGCTGAGTAATGACGGACTATATGGCGGTATAATGTGGATACACACACAGGTTAACTTCAGCCGGTATGAAGGAAGCGAACCCTGTTGTGTCACAGGGCTGCGGTACCGCACAAAGAGTGCAAGCAACGAGTCACAGAACTCTGTCCCAAGACTCAGGGAAAGAGTTCCTCTAGACCTCTTGCGCTCGACACCGCCTACTGGGGTGTCAGAGATTAACAGAAACAATAATTTACTGCACAAGAGTGCGTGCAGTGCCGCTCTGGCAGACGCCACTAACCACCCACACTTGGGCCAGGAAAGCGCTCTATTAGTGTACGGCGCCGCACTGGCGGTCACTGCTATCAGACGCTGTATCGTGTGCTAGCTGTGCGGGAAAGCACTGTCAGGCACTAGGTAGCTTACACCATTCGCGAACAGTCAACAACACTAGGGATGGGAATGATTCAGAGCTTTCATCCATCGACAGGCATACATCCACACACACACAATAATAAGTTTATACTAGTGCATAGCCGTGCGGCCATGCAAACTTTTTATAGCGGAAGCTCTCCAGGACCTTCCTAGTGGTCCAATAGGAGCTGCTACAGGACCTGAGCATGTGACCCCCGACCTAAAATGAGAGGCCGTCCCTTGGGCATGCTCAGAAGCAGAAAAGCAGGACTTAGTCCCAGGGATGCCTGCTCGCTGCTGATCAGTACTGGTTACAATGGCTGAGCCTGGAAGGACAGCAGTAACTAGCCGCACAGTATCAGCTTGAGCAAGATGCTGGGACAGACGACTGCTGAGCAGGCTCCACTGCGGCTGGAGGAGAATGGGAGACCGCAGCGGATATGGTTTGAGATTCCCCTTGTGCAGTGGCGGGAACTCGACACCTAACAATATGGGGCTGTGGAGGTCATTATACTGGGGGCTGTGGTGACCATACTGGATAGGGGGCTGTGGTGAATTTAAGGTGCTGTTTCTGGGCCATAATATTGTATAGGGTGCTGTGGTGGCCGTCATAGTATACATGGAGGCTGTTTTGGACATCATACTATTTATGGGGGGGTCTATGGTGGACATCATAGTATACACTAGGGCTGTAGTGCTGACTATACTATTGGCGCCTTGTTGTGAATATCAAACCGTACATCATTAAGTGTGAGGAATAGTTACAGTTTTAAGAAGGCAATGTGGTGGGCAATATGAGGGCATAGTGTGAAAAGGGGCACAGAATGGATATGGAGAGGGGACAGCGTGAAATGGAGGCACAATATGGATGGGTCAGCATGGCGGGGGGACAATGTGGAGATATAGAAAGTGTAATGGAAAGTTAGAGAGAGGACAGCCATGGAATAGGCCGTGGTTCATGAGGGCGGATGGTGTGGCAGTTATAGATGATAATGGTAGGCAGTGTGGAGGCCATATTCCATAGAAGGCTTATTTAGGGTCATAATAGGGTACTGTGCCGGGATGTGCTGCAAAAGACCAGATAAGAGGGAGATCTGCAGAGAACAGCTGGGGATGAAAGTCATCATGTGATCTAAACAAGATGGAGATGAAAAGAAAGAGACAATGTCATGACTCTTTTGGGAGTCCTGGGACCAGGAGATCCTTCCCTATCCCTAATGCTAGGGTGCCCTAGCTTGCCCTGTTCCCCAGATTACTTCTGATGCCACGTACCTTGCCTTAGCTCCTAAATCCGCCCTCAGTCTGCACCCTTCCCCAATCCAGGGAAGAGGGGAGCAGTATGGAAAATAATACACCAACCAGACTAACAAGGTAATACGAACAGGGATAACGAAAAATACCAAACATACAAATATACTCACACAGACAACAAAGGAATGCATCTGGGAGTGGAGGATTGTGTTAAACAAAAGTAGGGGAAAAAGGGAATTATCACACACTCAAAACCTAGCAACAATAAATAAATCCACCAAACCCCTTCTCCAATAATAACCACCAACAACCACCAACAATGCAGCAAAAGTTATCTCTAGAGGACCCAAATTATATATCAGATGGGAATGGTTAACAGTGCACAGCAGAGAGCTTTAATGCAGAGAGCTTTAATGCAGGAAAGCTTCCAGGAGGTCTCAATTGAGCAGATTAACCCCTGCATTGCTAAAATAGACTTACACCATTTAATATGAAGGTGAAGTGCTTCTGATCCATGCAGGAGAAGGAGAAATCAGACCCTGTGGTCTTCTGTCTCTTCTCTGTTGCGATAAACCCATGACAAACGACTCCACAGAAGATGTAATCTATAAGGTACCCGAATGTAAATGTTTAGTTGTAATACTGACTAATTCTCATGAGTAATGTGGTTCTTGTATGGTCCTCAATCTGATGACAGTTGTTATTAGCAACTCCAAATTATCTCCTTACCATTGTTAAGGACATACTGGGAGCTGTAGGGTTGTACGTTCATGTGATACAATTGTTTATGGTGCTCACTTGATATTACAATTGATCGTTGTACTGAGCTTGGTTCATGTATTCAAGAACTCTTGGTTCTGGTCATATATTCATGTACTTATAGAGGTTCTGGTGATGTATTCATGTACCAATTGTGGTTTTGGTGACGTATTAATTTACTGATGGTGGTTTAGGTGACATAGTCAAGTACTGTTTGTGGGTCTGTTAATGTATTCATGTACTGATGATGGATCTAATGATGCATTCATGTCACGCACAGTGTGGGCAAACTAAGTGCAACATGAAGTGTTAAGGGGAAGGAAGCCCAAACACTAGGGAAAGGGGGAGTGGAGACCGCTAGGCAGATCCAATAGCACCCTGTCTACCCTACCGTCCCTATATTGGTTCCACACCAGTCACCGAGCAGGAAACCTAAGGCCTGTATATCTATAGAGCTAGGCCCTGAATAGCACTGGTCAGTCCCTATTGTACGCTAAAGACAGGAAGGGAGACAAAAAAGGGGGGGAAACTTAACTTGAGCAGACTCCAGAGAGGTAGCACCAAACGTCCTCCAGGAGCACCAGAGAGGAAGTAAGCCGACTGCTATAGATCCAAGCCTTTACAAAGGAAAATGTGAATATCACCGGCGGCTCCCTGAAGCAGACTGAGAGTCTATAAACACACAGGTCCAGGTGTGTCAATTAGAGCCAGAGGGAGGTTGCCACTAGGTCCAAAAGTCAGAAAGATTAAGAAGGCGTCTACAATGCCAAATGCAGAGACCTTCTGCAGCCAGACGCAGAGGGACTCTTGCATCTGACACATTCCTGACAATTCATGTACTAATGGTGGTTATGGTGATGTAGTCATGTATTGATGGTTGTTCTGGTGATGTATTCATGTACTGATGGTGTTTCTGGTGACTTATTTATTTACTGATGATGTTTCTGGTGCCTTATTCATGTATATGGCTCCGGTGCTCTAATTATATACTGATGATGACTTGGGCTTTGTTTTCAAGTACTGATGATGTATCTGGTGATGAATATATCACCATAACCATCAGCACTTCATGAATACAGAACCAGAACAACCATCACTACATGAATATGTCACCAGAACCAGAATACATCACAAGAACAACCTTAATGGAAACCAAACTGCCCCTATTATAGTTATGCTTTAATAATTTCCAAAACTATCCTTTGGCATTTAAAATATACAGTAGGATCTCAGAGATGAATATCAATATTTTCTCCACAGTATTGTTTAAATGGTCCAGAAACAATGATTGATTCTTTATATAAGTTTGAAATTGCACTCCAAGTTAAGTCACATCTCTAAAGTACACCACTTATTTTTTACTGATGCCATTTTTGTGTGAAAAAGGTAACAATTCTGATGGAAGTAGTCATCAGAGTTTGCGACCTAACCCATTGTAGGGGAAGAAGGGAGGGGCATTAGGGGTCCTGTTGCTTTAGTCTCCGAGCAATTCCTTTGCTTTGGGGTGGGGGGTTGCCATTGGCTTAATCTGCATAGGGCACTAAAATACTTTGGGCCCTGCTCAGACATAACAAGATTTACAGGATGCGATAGTTTGCTCAGGCAGTTTTGGAAAAAGAGTGACGGAGATCTGTAAATTGAGTATTATTTAATTACTTCAAAGCATCCAGGGTGTTTGAAAGGACCTTGTCATTTCGGAAAACGCTATATAACTACAGATATAGGGTTAATCTGCTAGTAAATAGAGTTACAATGCTGCTCGGCTGAAAGTGTAATTGAGAGAAAATTAGCTTATTTCCTTCCCTGAGCCACTGGCTTTTAGTCATGGAGGCGTGCACAGAGAGGTTACAGTCACCGCTCACAGCACAGTATAGTGAGCAAGGTCTGTAGGCACGACCCAACACTTTGATTGACAGCCGGCTTTGCTGTTAGTATAGTGAACGGTGCCTGCAGCCGATCCATGCAAACCATGACTCCATGACTGAAAGAGTCATTGCAGAAAATAAGTAGCCACATTTGCAGTAAGGTGAGTGAGCCGCTTTGTAACACTATTTTCCTGCAGATTAACCCTATATCTGCAGATAAATAGCATTTTCCGAGGTAACACTTGTCCTTTAAGAAAAAAAATTAGGGCTGTACAACCTCTCTAAAGATATGTTAAGTTTACTTTTTTTCAGATAGTCAGCAATGTCTGCTTTTCAAGCAAAAGACACTGCAGGAATTGCTGTCATTTCTAGTATTAAACCCTGAAGCATTTGTTAACATTTCAGGAAACGTTTTGTTAATGTTTTTTGTTGGTGCTTTCTGTAAACTTTTTTATTATTTTTTGGTAATTTTAAGACTTTTTTTTTTTACACCCATTAAACAATGAAGAAAACGCTAGCATTTTTTAAGCAAAACTGTTTACAAAATGCTCAAAAAGATGCCCAGGCGTCTGAGAACTGAAATATCACATGGCCATAAGTATTCAGACCCTTTGCTCAGACACTCATATTTAAGTCACATGCTGTCGATTTCCTTGTGATCCTCCTTGAGATGGTTCTACTCCTTCATTGGAGTCCAGCTGTGTTTAATTAAACTGATAGGACTTGATATGGAAAGGCACACACCTGTCTATATGAGACCTCACAGCTCACAGTGCTTGTCAGACCAAATGAGGATTATAAGGTCAAAGGAACTGGCCAAGGAGCTCAGAGACGGAATTGTGGCAAGGCACAGATCTGGACAACGTTACAACATAATTTCTGCAGTACTCAAGGTTCCTAAGAGCACAGTGGCCTGCATAATCCTTAAATGGAAGAAGTTTGGGACTACCAGAAGTCTAGCCTAGACCTGGCCCTCCAGCCAAACTGAGCAATCATGGGACAAGAGCCTTGGTGAGAGAGGTAAAGAAGAACCCCAAGATCACTGTGGCTGAGCTCCACAAATGCAGTAGGAAGATGGGAGAAAGTTCCACAAAGTCAGCTATCACTGCAGCCCTCCACCAGTCAGGCCTTTATGGCAAAGTGGTCCGACAAAAGCCTCTCCTCAGTGCAAGACATATGGAAGTCCGCATAGAGTTTGCTAAAAAACACATGAGGACTCCCAGCCAGGGGTGGATTAAGGGTAGCCAGGGCCCCAGGCTGTTCAGACACTGTGGGCCCCCCCCCGTCATGTGACGGGGGTCATGTGATACCTGAACCAGATTATTCCAGAAAAATGGCCGGGCCCTACTCTACTGTAACCTATTAAATATTTGTTAAAATATCCAATACAATTTAGGTATATTTGGATTTGTTTTTCAATTTTTAAAATGACCAATATCACATACAAGGAACAAATACCACCGCACCATGACCAGACCACAAATTACAACCACAGTGATCGAATAATATCACATACAAGGAACAAATACCACCGCACCATGTCAAGACCACATATTACCACCACTTGGAGACCAAATAGCACATACAAGGGACAAATACCGCAACACCATTTCCAGACCACATATTACCACCACATAGTGAATGAATACTACAATACTGATCAGTAATAAAAAAACAACAACACAATACTATCACCATAAGTGCCAGTATTCACAGGAGATCTGTACTTAGTATGCAGTGTCTGTGTAGAGGTAATACAGAGATCACTGGTGGTATTATACACAGGAGCTCTGTATATAATGTATAGGTAATACAGTGATCACCAGTGACATTATACACAGGAGCTCTGTATATAATGTATAGGTAACACGGTGATCACTGGTGACATTGTACATAGGACCTCTGTGTATAGTATACAGTGTATAGTGTCAGTGTATAGGTAACACTGACTCACCAGTGACATCTCTAGGTGAAGTCCTTCATCTTTCATCCAGCACAGACCGCCATCATTTCTTCCAGCCAGGACTCGTCTCTGCAGGAAATAACACAGTTATCTCGAGCTCCGCTTGCAGAACACATTACTTAATTTTTCCCAACTTCTACATTACACCACATGAAGAAAAAAAGGCGACATAGTGTCACTCTGCACAGTAACAGGACCACCCCCCCATTTAAAACAGTATACTCAAAAATAAAATAAATACATCACTGCAGTAATAATATCCCTTAATTAGCCCCTATGTCCAGCATTGCCCCCAGACAGTGTGTTCAACAATCTGCCCCAGTATGTCCAGCATATTGCCCCCAGTGTGTCCAGCAATCTGCCCCAGTGTGTCCAGCATATTACCCCTAGTGTGTCCAGCATATTACCCCCAGTGTGTCCAGCAATCTGCCCCAGTGTCTCCAGCATTGCCCAAGTGTCTCCAGCAATCATCTTCCCCAGTGTGTCCTCCAGCATTGCCCCCAGTGTGTCCAGCAATCTGCCCCAGTGTATCCAGCATTGCCCCAGTGTCTCCAGCCATCTGCCCCAGTGTCTCCAACATTGCCCCAGTGTCTCCAGCATTGCCCCCAGTGTCTCCAGCATTGCCCCCATTGTCTCCAGCATTGCCCCAGTGTGTCCAGCAATCATCTGCCCCAGTGTCTCCAGCATTGCCCCAGTGTCTCCAGCATTGCCCCCAGTGTCTCCAGCAATCATCTGCCCCAGTGTGTCCTCCAGCATTGCCTCTAGTGTGTCCAGCAATCTGCCCAGTGTCTCCAGCATTGCCCCAGTGTCTCCAGCATTGCCCCCAGTGTCTCCAGCAATCATCTGCCCCAGTGTGTCCTCCAGCATTGCCTCCAGTGTGTCCAGCAATCTGCCCCAGTGTCTCCAGCATTGCATCCAGTGTCTCCAGCATTGCTCCCAGTGTGTCCAGCAATCATCTGACCCAGTGTGTCCTCCAGCATTGCCCCCAGTGTGTCCAGCAATCTGCCCCAGTGTCTCTAGCATTGCCCCAGTATGTCCAGCAAGCTGCCCCAGTGTCTCCAGCATTGCCCCTAGTGTCCAGAAATCTGCCCCAGTGTCTCCAGCAATCATCTGCCCCAGTGTGTCCTCCAGCATTGCCCCCAGTGTCTCCAGCAATCATCTGCCCCAGTGTGTCCTCCAGCATTGCCCCCAGTGTGTCCAGCATTGCCCCCAGTATGTCCAGCAATCATCTGCCCCAGTGTGTCCTCCAGCATTGCCCCCAGTGTGTCCAGCAATCTGCCCCAGTGTCTCCAGCATTGCCCCAGTGTCTCCAGCATTGCCCCCAGTGTCTCCAGCATTGCCCCCAGTGTCTCCAGCATTGCCCCCAGTGTATCCAGCATTGCCCCCAGTGTATCCAGCATTGCCCCCAGTGTGTCCAGCAATCATCTGCCCCAGTGTGTCCTCCAGCATTGCCCCTAGTGTGTCCAGCAATCTGCCCCAGTGTCTCCAGCATTGCCCCAGTTTCTCCAGCATTGCCCCCAGTGTCCAGCAATCTGCCCCAGTGTCTCCAGCAATCATCTGCCCCAGTGTGCCCTCCAGCATTGCCCCCAGTGTCCCCAGCATTGCCCCCAGTGTCTCCAGCATTGCCCCAGTGTCACCAGCATTGCCCCCAGTGTCTCCAACATTGCCCCCAGTGTCTCCAGCATTGCCCCCAGTGTCTCCAGCATTGCCCCAGTGTGTCCAGCAATCATCTGCCCCAGTGTGTCCAGCAATCATCTGCTCCAGTGTGTCCAGCAATCTGCCCCAGTGTCTCCAGCATTGACCCCAGTGTCTCCAGCATATTGCCCCGGGCCCCCCGGATTGCCATTCGCAAAAAAAAAACCCCAAAAAACGAGTTCTCCTCACCTGACCAGCGCTCCAGGCGGCGAGCTCCCTCCAGCAGCGTGGACTCGCCGGCGACTGACAATGACGCCAGACGCCGGCGACGTGTGCGCTGCGCCTGCGGCCGACTTCAGCTGCCAGCCTCCAATTGGCTGGCGGCTGTTGTTAACTATTGTCAATAGGAAACCGCCGCAGCGCCGGTAGGGGCCCGGTGAGCAGATGAGACGTGGCCCGATGCGGGCCCCCTCTCTCTGCCCACCGGGTCCGGGCCCATAAATGATACGCCAGTCTGACAGAGGCACATGCAGTAATGCCCTGATGGCGGCGGCCGGCGGGCAATCTGTGCGGTAGCCCAGGGCCCCCCACATCACTGGGCCCTGGGCTACCGCCCAGATTGACCCTCTTATAATCCGCCCCTGCTCCCAGACTATGAGAAATAAGATTCTCTGGTCTGATGAGACAAGATAGACCTTTTTGGTGATAATTCTAAGTGGTATTTGTGGAGAAAACCAGGCACTGCTCATCACCTGCCCAATACAATCTCAACAGTGAAACATGGTGGCGGCAGCATCATGCTATGGGGGTGTTTTTCAGCTGCAGGGACAGGACGACTGGTTGTCATTGAAGGAAACATGAATGCGGCCAAGTACAGAGATATCCTGGATGAAAACCTCTTCCAGAGTGCTCTGTACCTCAGACTTGGCCGAAGGTTCACCTCCCAACAAGACAATGATCCTAAGCTCACTGCTAACATATCTAAGGAGTGGCTTCAGAATAACTCTGTGACCATTCTTGACTGGCCCAGCCAGAACCCTGACCTAAACCCAATTGAGCATCTCTGGAGAGACCTGAAAACGGCTGTCCACCAACGTTCACCATCCAACCTGACAGAACTGGAGAGGATGTGCAAGGAAGGTCTCATACTCACATGCGAGAAACTCGGACAAGTCTCGCACATCAATACCCAGCACGGCCGCCGGCAATCGGAGCGTTCAGTTGCATAGAAATACATGCAGCTGAGTGCTCCAATCCGAGTGCCAGCGGCAGTGCCGGGTATTGACATTCGAGACTCGTGCGAGTTTTTCGCTTGTGAGTATGAGCCCGAAGAATGGCAGAGGATCCCCAAATCCAGGTGTGAAAAACTTGTTGCATCATTCCCAAGAAGACTCATGGCTGTACTAGCTCAAAAGGTGCTTCTACTCAATACTGAGCAAAGGGTCTGAATACTTATGACCATGTGATATTTTAGTTTTTCTTTTTTAATAAATTTACAAAAATTACTACATTTGTTTGTTTTTAGTCAAGATGGGGTGCAGAGTGTATATTAATGAGAAACAAATGAACTTTTTTGAATTTACTAAATAGCTGCAATGAAACAAAGAGAGAACAATTTAAAGGGGTCTGAATACTTTCCGTACCCACTGTAAGTATAGCAATTTGTTGTGACTTTGACTTGCTTATGTTAATTTTTTTTTTGTATCATTTTCAGGTTCATTCCTGTTTGAATCCACCTATAAAAGACGTCATGTTCACATACCCAACTTTTCAAACAAAACCTGTTGTTCTTGGAGAGCTTAATGTGAACACAACCTTGAAGTGACTCTTGATATTATCTGCTCCAAACAAGCCACCGTCCAATCAAAAGCCTGAAAAAACTCTTAAGGAAAAAACTCTTCAACAATTTTTCAAATACTCTTCAAAACTGCGTTAGGAAATTCTTCAGGAAATGCAAAACTCCTCCAATAATTCTCCAAAGAAGGATTGATCCCTGAAGCTGTTTCCACTAGAAAACGGGTTTTCTAGTTTTAAACAAATAAAACCTAATCGCTGAATATTGAAAACGGTATGCACGTATATTTTCTTTTTCGATTTTGTCTTCATTTTTTTTGCTGTTTTCTATCAGTTTGTGAAAATACTTTTTTTTTCTGCATCAGAAGGTAACCTTATTCACTGTGGGTTGTTCGCACTTCCAGGCCTGAAAATTTGGAAGGTAAATGTCCAGTGTATTCATACCCTGATATTAATGAGGGATAAAAGAAACCGCCTACAGTAACTCAAATTAGAAATTTTAATACAAATTGACTCAAAATGCCAAATACTAATATAGCAGTGTGTCCCATTCTCATGCAACATTGATATTCCAGAATACTGGAGTTTTTTTCCTCCTGTTGTGAACATTGATATTCATGTAGCTGCCACTGATTTATTCTGTAGTTATTAAAATTAAAATATTGATTAAAGAGATCCATCTAGTATTGCATGGGATAAATAATTAATAAAACTGTGTCTTAGACTGCGTGCTGAGTCACTGCAGTGGGATCAATAGTTGTTGTCTTCTTATTGAATCACTTCATATTAGAAATGCAAAGGATAGTGGCAAAGATTTCCAGTATATGTAATATTGATTACATTGTGAGTATAAGTAACACAGACAATAGCCCCTGAACTTCCGTTCCGGTCCCTGCGCTGTGTTTATGACGTGTGGTCTGCCCATAACTGTGAGCAATGCAGAAACATGATGGCTGGTAATATTATACCACCAGCATTACAATACATGTCCTGCTGGAAACAGACGAGGTTCTGTGACCAGTCAGGATCCATTATCCTTCATTCATATAAGACTAGGATCACACCAGTGTATACAGTGGCATGTAAAAGTTTGGGCACCCCTGGTCAAAATTACTGTTATTTTTGAAGAGTTTAGCAAGTTGAAGATGAAATGATCTCTAAAAGGCCTAAAGTTAAAGATGACACGTTTCCTTTGTATTTTAGGCACAAAAAAAGATGTATTTTCATCTTTTACATTTTAAAAATTACAAAAAGGAAAATGAGCTGATGCAAAAGTTTGAGCACCCTTCATGGTTAGTACCTAGTAGCACCCTCTTTTGAAAGCATCACAGCTTGTAAACACTTTTTGTAGCCAGACAAGTATCTTTCAACTTTTACATGCCCATGTATTCTCTCATTCGAGTGAATCGGACCGATGATAATCGCCCTCTGATCTGAGTTTGGTCAGAGTGTGATCATAGTGTCATCTAATTTTCTCGGATGAGGAGAATATGGGGAAAAATTTTTTTCCATCTTCTCCATTCTGTCAGTGCGCAGAAAATATTGGATTGCACTCAGATGTCATCTAAGTGCAATCCAAGTGTTTTGCATGGACTCATTGACTTGTATGGCTGAGTGCCATATAATGGGATCCAACTTGGGCATGCGGTCACTGTATTTATAGGTCACTAATTCATACTGCCAATAGTGTAGTGACATGCTCCTTTTCATCTGAAAGTATATATACAGTATATGGCAGATTTAGCGTGCTCTACCATTCAGATTACGTCTTTATACTTTTAACCCATTGGCGCATATGGACATAATTGATCCACACCTTGGTCTGCTTGTTGGGGCAGGCACAGGGGCTTAACCTTAACCCACTCCACAAATAGTTCATGTCAGCTGTGTTACATGGCCAGCATCTGTCTTCAAGGGTAGGTTTACATGAAAGTCTAAAAAATTGATCAAAATTGCATCCAGAAAAGTGGGACTATTTTTTTTCTCACTCGTCATCCATGTGCAATCCGTTTTTTTCCAGCAGCAGATATTAATTAGATACAAGACCATTTGCAGTTTCCTATGTTACAGAATTGAAATGTGTCCATAAAAATCAGATGCTGTACTGTGTTTCCATATGGCGTCTAATTTTTTTAGGCCCCCATAAACTTGAATGGGTGAGCCTCATCCCATTTTTGGAAGAAACTAGCACATGCTGCAATTTTCTTCACACACAGGTTCTTCAGTTAAAAAAAATCACATATCTGTCCCCTTTTTTTCAAGAACAGGACTCATACGGAAAATACAGTGGTGTGAACGAGCCCTAACAGTAGAAATCTGAGCTAGCTCTGATCACTGGAGTTTAACCATTTAGATGATGTGAATCATTAATAGTGCCCTTTAACTGGCGCGATTGTTAGGAAGCGCGTGCACTGTCGCCCGTTAGCACCCGCATGTCGCTGAGAAGTGATAAATAAAAAACAGTTTCTGAAAATCTAAAATAAAAAAAAAAATAAAAATAAAAATTTGAATCGCTGCACTTTTCCCAGTTTAAAATAAAGCTATAAAGAAAGAATCATATCTGGTATTACCATGTCTGTAAAATTCCAATCAATCAAAGTAATTAACTCATATGATAAACGGTAAGGAGGAGAAAATCAATACATCAGCATTGCCTTTTTTCCAGTCTTTTCGCTTCTATCAAAAATGCAGTAGAAAGCGATCAAACCATTGTATATACCCCAAAATGGTATCCATAAATACAACATGCTCGCCATGTCATAGATAAGCCCTCACCAAGTGCCATTGACAGAAATATTTTTTAAAAAGTTGCGAATCTCAGAAAGTGACAATAAACCTTTTTTGTGCAAAGTTATGAATTTTTTTAACAACTCAATTTTTTTTTTTTTTTAAAGTTTGGTATTTACGATATTCTTACTGAACAATCATATACCCAAATTATTTTTACCATATAATAAGCATTACAAAAAACAAACTTTAAAAAAAAAAAAGATTTTTTATTTACCATTTTGTGCTACTTGTACATTACACGGCAAAGTGAATTTTGTCATTCAAAACTACATACGGTACTCATACGGTTATGTTGATAAAAAATGAAAAGTGATTCCTCTTGGGAGAAAAAAAATGCAACAAACCTCTCGGAAGTAAAAAAGGTATTTGCTGTCCAATCATCCAGGATGTTTGGTTTATCAATAACGTGACAACTTTGGTAGATAGATATTTCAAATTACATGGAAATAACTGCTGAGGCTGAGCTATATGTTTCCGACATTAGTCAGGCAGAAGTCTGGTAACTTAATAGTTAATATCAGTCTGACTTCAAAATTCTCAGATTGGTTGCACTGTAGATAAAGAGAAACCAAAATAAATATTTGATGAAGCCAGTCATCATTCACAAGAGCAACCTTTGCTGGTTCTGCCTGTTCACTGGTCAAGGCAAACTGTGCCACCTGCCCAGGGCCTATTTTTTCTCTCTTATTAAGTCAGCAGAGAGGTCAGTATATCAAATGAAGGACAAGCCATGCATGCATTTAGTACCTGATGGATTACATTCCATAGACACTACCGAAGGATGTCAGATTTCTTGTGTGTCTGCTAAATCCTCTGTGATGATTTTGCACTAAGCCATCCCATGGAGACATCTGCTTATCAGATAAATGTGCTTGCTCATTTCTGCATGCATGGTAATAGTCGTAAAGGTCACTACTGCTTTTTTAAGAACAGTTGAGGTATGTGGACACAATGTTTTTTTCAGGCGGATTGTAGTTGAAAAACTGCTTGAAAAAGATTAGCTAACGATTAGCTTCAAAAGAAGCAACATACAGTTGTGTGAAAAAGTGTTTGCCCCATTCCTGATTTTATTCTTTTGCATGTTTGTCACACTTAAATGTTCCAGATCACCAAACAAATGTAAATATTAAACGAAGATAGCACAATTAATCAAAAAATGCAGTTTTTAAATTAAGGTCTTTATTAGTAAGGGAAAAAGAAATCCAAACCGACATGACCCTGTGTGATAAAGTGATTACCGCCTAAACCTAATAACTGGCTGGGCCACCATTAGCAGCAATAACTGCAATCAAGCATATGCAATAACGCTTTGGAGAAATTTTGGTCCACTCATCTTTACAGAATTATTGTAATTCAGCCACATTGGAGGGCTTTCGAGCATGAATCGCCTTTTTAAGGTCATACCACAGCATCTCAATTGGATTAAGGTCAGGACTTTGACTAGGTCACTCCAAAGTCTTAATTTTGTTTTTCTTGAGCCACTCAGAGGTGGACTTGCTGGTTGGTTTTGAATCATTGCACTGCTGTATAACCCAAGTGCGCTTCAGAGGTTGAGGTCACAAACAGGTGACTGGACATTCGCCTTCAGGATTTTTTGGTAGACAGCAGACTTCACGGTTCCATTTACCACAGCAAAGTCTTCCAGGTCCTGAAGCAACAAAACAACCACAAACAATCACACTACCACTATCATATTTTCCTGTTGGTATAATGATCCTTTTCTGAAATGCTGCGTTAGGCCTCATTTATACGTCAGTATTTTTGCACCAGTGTTTCTATGCCAAAACCAGGAGTGTCTCCAAAACACTAAACAGGCGTCAATCTTTCACTCATAGTTTTTCTGTGTAAGTTCCACTCCTGGCTTTGGCATTCAAACACTGATGCAAAAATACTGACGTGTGAATGAGGCCAACCTTTTACTACAGATGTGATAGGTCATACACCTTCCAAAAAGTTCAACTTTTGTCTCAACAGTCCACAGAGTATTCTCCCAAATGTTTTGGGAATCATCAAGATGTTTTCTGGTAAACCTGATAAGAGCCTTTATGTTCTTATTGCTCAGCAGTGATTTTCGTCTTGGGACTCCATGCAGGCCACTTTTTCCCAGTCTCTTTCTTGTTGTGGAGTCATGAACACTGACCTTAACTAAGGCAAGTGAGGCCTGCAATTCTTTGGATGTTGTTGTGAGTTCTTTTTTGACCTCTTGGATGAGTCATTGCTGCGCTCTCGGGGTAATTTTGGTCGGCCCGGCCACTCCTGGGAAGGTTCACCACTGTTCCTTGTTTTTGTCATTTGTTGATAATGCATCTCACTGTGGTTTGGTGAAGTTCCAAAGCTTCAGAAATGGCTTTATAACCTTTTCCTGACTTATAGACTTTGTGTCTCATTTGTTCCAGAATTTCTTTAGATCGCAGCATGATTTCTAGCTTTTGAAGATCTTTTGATCTTCATTTAGTCACTCCGGTCCTATTTAAGTGATTTCTAGATTGAGAACAGGAGTAGCAGTATTCAGGCCTGAGTGTGGCTACGGAATTTGAGTACAGCTTCCCAAAGATGTGATAAACCACAGTTAATTTATGTTTTAAGTTTTAAATTTCAATTTGTTTGGTGACTAGTGTTGAGCGATACCGTCCGATACTTGAAAGTATCGGTATCGGAAAGTATCGGCCGATACCGGCAAAGTATCGGATCCAATCCGATACCGATACCCGATACCAATACAAGTCAATGGGACTCAAGTATCGGACAGTATCCCTGATGGTTCCCAGGGTCTGAAGGAGAGGAAACTCTCCTTCAGGCCCTGGGATCCATATTAATGTGTAAAAGAACGAATTAAAATAAAAAATATTGCTATACTCACCTCACCGAGGGAACCGGCAGCGTTCTTTGCTTAAAATTCGCGCGTTTACTTCCTTACGTGAAGTCCCGGCTTGTGATTGGTCGCGTGCCGCCCATGTGGCCGCGACGCGACCAATCACAGCAAGCCGTGACGTAATTTCAGGTCCTTCATGATTTTAAAATTACGTTCTGGCTTGTGATTGGTCGCGTCGCGGTCACATGGGCGACGCGACCAATCACAAGCCGTGACGTCACGGGAGGCTGGACACCCGCGCATTTTAAAATGCGCGGGTGTCCAGCCTCCCGTGACGTCACGGCTTGTGATTGGTCGCGTCGCCCATGTGACCGCGATGCGACCAATCACAAGCCAGAACGTAATTTTAAAAATCCTGAAGGACCTGAAATTACGTCACGGCTTGCTGTGATTGGTCGCGTCGCGGCCACATGGGCGACGCGACCAATCACAAGCCGGGACGTCACGGGAGGCAGGACACGCGCGCATTTTAAAATGCGCGCGTGTCCTGCCTCCCATGACGTCACGGCTTGTGATTGGTCGCGTCGCCCATGTGACCGCGATGCGACCAATCACAAGCCAGAACGTAATTTTAAAAATCCTGAAGGACCTGAAATTACATCATGGCTTGCTGTGATTGGTCGCGTCGCGGCCACATGGGCGGCACGCGACCAATCACAAGCCGGGACTTCACGGAAGGAAGTAAACGCGCGAATTGTAAGCAAGGAACGCTGCCGGTTCCCTCCGTGAGGTCCAGGAAAGGTGAGTATAGCAATATTTTTTATTTTAATTCTTTCTTTTACACATTATTACATTAATGTTGTTTCGATACCGATACCCGATACCACAAAAGTATCGGATCTCGGTATCGGAATTCCGATACCCGCAAGTATCGGCCGATACCCGATACTTGCGGTATCGGAATGCTCAACACTATTGGTGACATGAAACGTTTAAGTGTGACAAACCTGCAAGAGAATAGGAAATCACACTTTTTCAAACAACTGTATGCATACTTTAAAACAGAAGTTAATGGGAAGGCTAAAAATGCACCCACATGTCTTTTTGAGCAGTTTGCCAGTGTTTTTGCTTCATTGTTGAATGGAGTTTATAAACAGACCACAAGGCCCCAGTAAAAGAAGATGCTGTAAAAAAAACTAAAAAAACACGCCATTGGCCAAAAATGTTAAAAAAGCGCCCAGGTAATAACAAAAATAAGGTAAAAAAAATGCTTCAGGGGAAAAAAACTGTGTTTTTTGAAGTGTCTTTATTTGAATAACTTAGTGGGTTCACTCACCTGGAAAAGACATTGTGTGCATACACTCTAAAAGGTAGGTTTCTGCTTTGTTTTGAGAGTTGTCTCCTTTATTGCCAGTTTTCACAAAGTGGTATAACATCATACCTTTCACCTACCCGTGCTAGACCACCCCTCCCCACTGACCGTTCTTCCCTCTATAAGAGGTAGAAAGGAGGAGGTCTGTTCCCACTCAGGCAGATTTATCTGAGAGTCACTATATTACCCTATATTTCACTATTCTAAACTGCATATAAAATGAAATATTATTAGGATATTTCAAAAATCTCAATTCTTTGATACATACCTATTATTAGAATCTACCCCATGTACAAAAAAACTGAATTCCATGTAGTCATATTATTCATCATTGAAAAATGCACTAAATCATAGGACTATTTCTCGTTTAGTTGAGTGCATTATACATAGTACATTAGTGCTGTCCTTGTTAAAATCCGATAGCAAATGAACGGGATACAAACCAATATTGTTCAATACAGTTTTTTACTTGAACTTAGGCTGAAAAAACATATCTGCATGCACTAGTCTCTTCCATTTTAGAATAAAATTCGCCCATGCAAATTACGGATGCTCAAAAAAAAAAAAATCCCATAACAATCATCCATATTCCATCCACTTTTTATGGCTACAATGCAATTATTAGCATAGGACAGTGATTTTCAACCAGACACATGGTTGGGTGTGCCGCGGGGAAAGTTCCCCAAACTATGGTGCCCCCTTTGTTTTGTTCCCCGGCAATGCGCAGCGATGCGCAGTCACGGAATAACACATGCGCGAGCTTTGAACGCTCGCGTGACTTAATGACGTCACCGAGGCCGGCCCGTCATCCTGAGAGCGGAGAGACTCTCGCATTTGCCCACCGCCAAGGTAATGCCCGCCAATAATGCTGTGTATAATCATTAAGTCAGCAACAGCTCATTAACAGTTAATCAGCTGTTGCTGACTATATGAGCTTTTGCCTGAGTATATGAACTGTTGGCAGAATACTCAGCATATGAGCTGGTACTTTTAGTACCTGACAGAGGTCCTTTAAGTGTGGCAGATAATGTAATACTCTTCTATTTTAGTGTGTGGCTGCGCACACTATCTCAGCAGTGATGGAGAAGTATTTGAGAATGGAAAAGGCAAATGCCGAACAGGACCCTGGACACAATTCTAACCCAGATGAAGGCCCTAGTATGAGAGGTCGACAAAAGAAAAAAGACGGTGAGCTCAAGGAAATACAGTGAAAGCTATCTTTCATTTGGATTTACTTTCACTGGGGATGCGACAGCACCAACACCACTGTGCTTGGTGTGTGGTGAGAAGCTATCCAATAGCACCATGGTGCCAAGCAAGCTTAAACGCCATCTCCAAACGAAACACCCTTCCGTTCAAAACAAGCCGATGGAGTATTTTGTACGCTTACGTACAAACAATGAGAAAGGGGCAACTTTTTTGAGAAAAAGCACAAAGGTAAATGAGAGAGCCCTCAAAGCTAGCTACATTGTTGCTGAACTCATAGCTAAATCAAAAAAGTCCCACACTGTGGCAGAAACATTAATACTGCCAGCTTGTAAAGCTATTGTAAATGAGATGCTTGGCCCTGACGCAGCCAAAGAGATAGCTAAAGTGCCTCTCTCTGATAACACAATTGCCGGACGGATTGATGACATGTCTGCGGACATTGAAACAGTTGTTTTGGAAAAGGTGCGGATCAGTAAGAAATTTGCCTTGCAACTTGATGAGTCGACGGATATCAGTGGACATTGTCAGCTGTTGGCCAATGTGCGTTTTGTGGATGGAGAAGCCATTAGAGAAAACTTCCTATTTTGCAAGGCACTGCCAGAAAAATCAACAGGAGAGGTAATATTCCAGGTCACATCGGAATATCTTGATAAAAGTGGGCTTACATGGGAAAACTGCACAGGTGTCTGCACTGATGGAGCCGCAGCCATGGTCGGGCGCATCAAAGGCTTTGTAAGTAGGGTTAAAGAAAGAAACTCAGATGTTCTTGTTACCCACTGTTTCTTGCACCGTGAGGCCCTCGTTGCAAAGACCTTACCAGCAGATCTAGCTCCCGTGTTGGATGATGTTGTGCGCATAGTGAACTTTGTGAAGACGCGACCTTTGAGATGTCGCTTATTTGCGTCTTTGTGTACAGAAATGGGAGCGGAACATAAAATCTTATTGCTCCACACGGAGGTCAGGTGGCTGTCACGCGGCAAAGTGCTGGCCCGTGTGTATGAGTTGCAAGAGGAACTTAAAATATTTCTGACAAACGAGAGGTCCGTTTATTCAAAGCTGCTTGCAAGTGATGAGTGGTGTGCAAAGCTGGCATACCTGGCTGATATATTTCAATATCTGAATGAACTAAACACATGGATGCAAGGCCGAAATGAAAACCTGCTTACAAGCACTGATAAAACGAACGGATTCCGTTTAAAGTTGCAGCTCTGGCAGCAACATGTGCAGGGTGGCAACCTTCAGATGTTCCCGCTCACCGAGAAACTGCATGATGACAACACTGCTGCAATGTGCGAGGTGATTGGCAGACATTTGAAAACTCTTGAGGAGAAGTTATCGTTTTATTTCTCTTCAACCTTCACAGAATGCCTTGACTGGGTTAGGGACCCATACAGCTCATTATCCGTTGCTGGAAAGGACATGACTTTAAAGGAGCAAGAGGAACTCATTGAACTGAAGCAAGATCGCGGTTTAAAGCTAAAGTTTGCTGATCTTCCTTTGGACAGTTTTTGGTTATCTGTTGCCAAGGAGTTCCCCATTCTGGCCAACAAAGCTATTTTGACATTGCTCCCATTTTCGACCACATATCTACTGTATGTGAGCTGGGCTTCTCAAGCTTGACTGCGATAAAAACTAAAAACAGGGAGAGACTGAGAACTGTTGAGGAAGAGCTTCGTGTGTGTCTTTCCACCATTCCTGCCAGGATATCCCTTTTGTGTTTATCGAAACAGGCCCAGGTTTCACACTGAGTGAGTATAAATACATTTAGAATCTATATTATTAACTATATGTAGAATATGTACTGTTTTAGTGTCATTTTGTGCCATTTTGGTTGGTGGTGTGCCCCGGGATTTTTTAAGTATAAAAAGTGTGCCGCGGCTCAAAAATGGTTGAAAATCACTGGCATAGGAAACTGTATTTGGTATTGTACATTTTATTAACTGCTAATATATAAAAAAGATGACATGTGTATGTTCTGTGGATGTAAAAAAAACAATGTGGATAGAACATGGATGACAATGCAACTACTGACTGCCCGAAAGTCGGAGCTCTCAGTGCAAGTCTATGGGAGCTTCGCTGTGGTCTCATTCTGGCTGTCATAGAGTTAAATTGAGTCGCGACTTCTGGAACGCCCAGCAAACACTGGAGTGATTCACCAGGTCACAACCTGCAGAAGACCGACCGGCACCAATAAAAGATGAAGATGGCAGCTGGTAAGTATAGTACTAGGGCTCGGGAACTTAGAATAGTGATACCACTCTAGAGGTAAAATAAAATAAAAAACATTGGTGCTTTAAGTTGGCCATACACATTAGATGGTTGTTAGCTTAACGTGCATGTACTCTCAGTAGGAAGAGGGGAGTAATTCACTGTAAGACTCTTCTTGCTGCAGCCTATTTCATAAGGACAAAAGTAGCCAGTTTCAACTGTCAGATGCTTATCTTCCCCAACATCTGCCTGTGTGGGATAGTTGTGATTAGCCAGTCCTGTCAACATTGCCAAGCTCCGAAGTCCCTTACATACACGCATACTTTTACATACTCTATTGTTGCCCTCAGCATGTAATCATAATTCCTCACCAGACCTCCTTCTTTCCTCCCCTCCTCAAAATTTCTTGTATGCATCCCATATATTCTAGAAAGCACTACCCTAACTGGACCTTCCCTCAATTTCGAGAATTTCAAATCTAATCTGAAGATTCAGATCTTTTGAAAAATCTACAATAACCATGTTCTACATCAGTGCCATATGAGCAGCTCTATGCTCACCTTCAGTTTCCTTCCCACCTCCCTTGTAGATTGTAAGCCCTCCTGGGCAAAATCCCATACCCCTATGCACTAGTCATGTTTGTTGTACTTGTGTCTATTCATTGTCATGTGCTTTTGTATTGTTATATGTAGGTACTGTAAACTCTGCACCTTTTTCATATGTACAGCATCCTGAAATTAAGGGGCTGACAACATAAGCTAGACACATTGCCTGATGTGAAATACTGCCCCTATAAAATAGCATCTTTATTCTAATGGTTGGCTAAATTTTGCAGAAACTGAAGTTTAGTCAAAGATGCTGATGAGGGTGCTTGGGGCACCCATGGTGTGGCCAAGGGTGCAGCGTTCCGTCCACTAGTTTGGCATGCTCTCGCCTCCTTCACTAGTTACAGCACTGTCTTCCTTAGAGTAAGCTTTGCCTATAGAGAAACCACCAAGGCCTTTAGCTCGATAAGTCGCACATGACTACTGACATCACAGCTTGAATTATCCATATTACTGTCTATTCCTTTCAAGCACTCATGTTTGTTGACATAGGAAGCAGAATTATTTTCGTTTATGTTATTATTAAGTTGCTTTTTTCCTTTATTTTTCAGCAGTGTATTATTACTAGCCCATATCTTAACAGTTTTCCTCTGCCATACTGTTCCTGCTTAGTAATTATCATTAATGTAGCCAATCAAACAATATAATTGTAAGCAAACGTTCACCTCAAATTAGCATCCAACATACTTTCCTTTTGTCTTACATATATGTATTTTTGTGTCTATAAAAGTCTAGCAAACTAGATCACGGCACAACAGAACATCAGTTATGTTATTGAGTTGACTTTATGCATTTAGGTTGCCTTCAGATATGCCGGTTAGAGGGTAAAAGAGAGGAGATGTGGAATGGTTAATATTATATGTGTTTGAGACTTGGTTAATTTTATTATTGATGAATATGGAAAACATAGTTTCTCAATGTTCATCCTTTTAGCTAGATTACGCCCTCCTGATAGTTGAACTGATCTAGGAAGTAAAATAGGTGGCCAGGATTCTCTTTGGGGATTGCGAGAACACCATCTTTAACTGTTCAGTACATTGAGAGGTTTCCCACTAAGAATGAGACTTCTCCTACCTCAGTCATGTCAGAAATAGACATCCTGTGGTGGAGAAAGTTTCATTGTGTAATCCACCTAGTGTTCACCAACAGTGACTTGGGCCCTGTCGCAATGTTTAAATGCAATGGTACTTAGTTCAGTGGGGGCTGTAGGAGTAAAGAGAACCCTTTTATTCTTAAAAATAAGAGAGCTAAATAAAAAATGCACCTGTAGAACATAAAAATGCATAAACATAATCTTCGTTCATCCCAACACCTCCTACTCTCCTCCACACGTATTCGTTCCTCACACAATCGCCTCCAAGATTTCTCCCGAATATCCCCCATACTCTGGAATTCCATGCCTCAACACGTCCGATTATCCACCACCCTCGGATCCTTCAGACGGAACCTGAAAACCCATCTCTTCAGGAAAGCCTACAGCCTACAATAACCGAGCCACCACCTCACCCCTACCTTCTGTCTCTTCCCCACTATCCCATAGAATGTAAGTCCGCAAGGACTGGGTCCTCTCCCCTCTGTACCAGTGTGTCACTGTAAACCTGTTTACTGTAAATGATATCTATAACTCTGTGTGTAACCCCTTTCTCATGTGCAGCACCATGGAATTAATGGTGCTACATAAATAAATAATAATAATAAACATGAGCTCCAGGACATTTAGCAACATTTAAATTACCGGTATGTTTCTTGGGACCTTGAGAGCCAGATTACCAAACAGGTTGGACTACTGAAAGCAGCTCAATATATTGGATAGTCAGGGTTGGCCTTACATTATATGCATGCCGGTGTGGTACCTGTGTTGTACAGCAAACATAACCTACATAGATGCAGAGAAGTGCAAAAACACCACAAAATAATAAACACATATATGCTACAAATTGCAGTCAGCAAGGGCTAGCTGATGTACCCTGTATGGTGGTGAGACCTATGTCTGTCCTGCAGTCAGCAGGGCTAGCTGATGTACCCTGCATGATAGTGAGACCTATGTCTGTCCTGCAGTCAGCAGGGCTAGCTGATGTACCCTGTATGATAGTGAGACCTATGGTTGTCCTGCAGTCAGCAGGGCTAGCTGATGTACCCTGTGTGATGGTGAGACCTATGGCTGTCCTGCAGTCAGCAGGGCTAGCTGATATACCCTGTATGATGGTGAGACCTATGGTTGTCCTGCAGTCAGCAGGGCTAGCTGATGTACCCTGTATGATGGTGAGACATATGGCTGTCCTGCAGTCAGCAGGGCTAGCTGATGTACCCTGTATGATGGTGAGACATATGGTTGTCCTGCAGTCAGCAGGGCTAACTGATGTACCCTGTATGATGGTGAGACCTATGGTTGTCTTGCAGTCAGCAGGGCTAGCTGATGTACCCTGTATGATGGTGAGACCTATGGTTGTCCTGCAGTCAGCAGGGCTAGCTGATGTACCCTGTATGATGGTGAGACCTATGGTTGTCCTGCAGTCAGCAGGGCTAGCTGATGTACCCTGTATGATGGTGAGACCTATGGTTGTCCTGCAGTCAGCAGGGCTAGCTGATGTACCCTGTATGATGGTGAGACATATGGTTGTCCTGCAGTCAGCAGGGCTAGCTGATGTACCCTGTATGATGGTGAGACCTATGGTTGTCCTGCAGTCAGCAGGGCTAGCTGATGTACCCTGTATGGTGGTGAGACCTATGGTTGCCCTGCAGTCAGCAGGGCTAGCTGATGTAACCTGTATGGTGGTGAGACCTATGGCTGCCCTGCAGTCAGCAGGGCTAGCTGATGTACCCTGTATGATGGTGAGACATATGGTTGTCCTGCAGTCAGCAGGGCTAGCTCATGTACCCTGTATGATGGTGAGACATATGGTTGTCCTGCAGTCAGCAGGGCTAGCTGATGTACCCTGTATGATGGTGAGACCTATGGTTGTCCTGCAGTCAGCAGGGCTAGCTGATGTACCCTGTATAATAGTGAAACCTATGGTTGTCCTGCAGTCAGCAGGGCTAGCTGATGTACCCTGTATGATGGTGAGACATATGGTTGTCCTGCAGTCAGCAGGGCTAGCTGATGTACCCTGTATGATGGTGAGACCTATGGTTGTCCTGCAGTCAGCAGGGCTAGCTGATGTACCCTGTTTGATAGTGAGACCTATGGTTGTCCTGCAGTCAGCAGGGCTAGCTGATGTACCCTGTATAATAGTGAGACCTATGGTTGTCCTGCAGTCAGCAGGGCTAGCTGATGTACTCTGTATGATAGTGAGACCTATGGTTGTCCTGCAGTCAGCACAGCTAGATGATGTAAACTCTATGATGGTGAGACCTATGGCTGTCCTGCAGTCAGCAGGGCTAGCTGATGTACCCTGTATGGTGGTGAGACCTATGGCTGTCCTGCAGTCAGCACAGCTAGATGATGTAAACTCTATGATGGTGAGACCTATGGCTGTCCTGCAGTCAGCACAGCTAGATGATGTAAACTCTATGATGGTGAGACCTATGGCTATCTTGCAGATAACAGTGGGAAGAGGTGGACCTGAATAGTTGTTTGAACGACAGAAATACAGAAACATTCTTACCCAGATTCTTTCTGTCCTGTCTTTAGGCCTTGTTTCTGAAGTCTGATGTTCCTCACTACGAAACCAACTGTAAACCTTTGAGGAATGTAGCAAGATGAGTTTATAAATGAGGGCTGGGTGATAAAAAAAAATCTCCCACAAAGCTTTGCAGCTGTGTCACTTCGGACAATCAGCAATACAATGTTTTTGACCAATGCCAATGCCAGACTATTGTGCTCTAGATTAAATAAATTAAATCAAGACCAGTTAGCTAATAATTTTGGGAACATTTTATAAAGCCATGTTATCATCAGGGCTATACTTAGATGTGTATTAAAAAATGTTACCGCTAAATTTGATCCCATCCATAAGTTTAAAATAACACACAGCTTCAAGGAACAAACCACAGCAGTTGCCATCTCCCTAAATATAGATAGTGGTTTTAAATAGCAACGTGTATTCAGTGCAGACTGGTGGAGATAATAAATATGACAGATCTGCTGCTCAGAGACAAAGCACTGGAGATATTCTCCTGAATCACATGACTAACGTCTGTTTCTAGATATTCTGCACAGTAATGCTCTATAGGCTATTGCGACTTCAGTCTTCTTTTTGATATATAACGGTATGTTTGCCGCAACATAATGTACTGAAATGTGATGTGGGATGCCATTTTAATACAATCTTTGCACTGTTTAGCTTGATATGGGCTACGATTTGAAGGCAACATATAAAAAGATTTCGCACTTTGTTACAATACAATACATGGCAGTAATTATGGTTTACGGTGTACGAAACTAATAGTGATTTAAAGAAATACTCCCATGTATATTTTTTTTAACTAAAAGAAACCTGTCGTAAGAAAAAAACACTACTAACCAGCAGATATGGGGTTAATCTCCAGGTTAATAGCGCTGTTATGTTGCCCGATGCCTGCACGTAGCCGGGGAGAAAATTAACTTTATTCTTTCCATCAGTGTTCCCATTTCAGTCACGGGGGTGGCACCGGCTCAGGTTTTGTCACCGCTCTAAGTATACAGAGTGGTGACTGAACCCACAACATCATTTCCCCCATGATTGAAGCCCAACCCCTGGCCCTGACTGACAGCCGGCCCAAATGCAGAGCCAGTGTCAGTCATGGCCGCCGGCATGGTTTCAGTTGTGGAGGAGGCACTGGTTTAGTCACCATTGTCTATCAGAGGGTCTGCTATAGCCACACCCAAAGCATTAGGACAGGGACAGGGGGCGCGGTTACAGCAGCCGCTTAGTATTCTCCAAGCTGTGACTGAACCAGCGCCGGCGCCACCCCCGTGGCTAAAACAGGAATACCTCAGGGGAGAATAAAGTTCATTTTCTCCTCGCAGCATTTGGCCACGTTCAGGCGCCAGCCAACATAATAATGCCAACATAATCCTTTTAAATGTGTGAATATGTGGTTGTAATATAGTGTGAGTGCATTAATATACTCACCTACTCTTTCTTTCTCTAGTGTCCAGCGCCGTTCTTTTTCTCTTCTCAGTGACATCACGCCTTTGCATACTCTCCAGGTCATGTTGGAATGGCGTCAGCACGGGAGGTGAGTATAGGCTTTTTTACTTTATCGTGGCCAAGCGTAGGGTATGAGAAGTGGTTGTCCTAGTAGTGGACAACACCTTTAATAGACTTTAATTGTAAAAGAGACTTCCGCCTCACACATAGAATATAGAGTGAGCCAACTAGTTGGAATACCAGTGACGTCTCTCAGAAGAGGATCAGAACGGAGCTGGACACCGAAGAAAGCAATAGTAGGTGACTATGTTAATATACTCACACTACATTACATACACACAATTAATAAAGCAAATTATACATGGAGTGCTTCTTTTTTTAAAGAAAAACAAACTCCTTTTTGGGCACAGTGATAAATCTGCAGTATAAATTGATAGGGCATGTGGGTTATTCTCCTTATTCATTCTTCAGGAGATCACAACCCACCTGCCCTCCAGCAAATTGACAGTTTGGACTGGTGGCAGGGCTGAGCCCCTGCAACAATGTGTGCTATCGACTCCAGCAAGCAATGGGAATGTTGCATCGCATAGCAACTGTTATGAGTGGTTAAACTTATCAGTCTGTCGGCTTGTTAGCTGCAGAGTCCTAATGTCCTACGGTGGCGCCCTAGCAACCGGCGCGTGATGATCCCGGGGTAGTCCTGAAGAAGTTGAAGATCCGGTTCCTGACGGTGATGACGAGTCATTGCTGTCTCAAGCGGGGTCCTGGATGTCTCCGTGTGGGGTGAAGAACAGTCTAGGATGCTGCGTGAACGTGGTTCAGCTTGGTAGAACACTATGGGTGAGGTAGGACACAGTTCTATGAAAGTCACCCCGTCTGTCTCAGGCGGCACACGCGCAGCAAAAACCGTCTGGCACTTTTGGATGCAGGAGCCAGCGGGCACAATGCAGGTTTCTGCTCAAAATCACTGTACTTGGCAGTCAGGGGTCTACAACGCCGGCTCGCGCTGTCACGTTGCTCAAGAAATTGAGCGCCAACCTTCCCCTGCTGCGCGCGCTGTCTTCCCGCCAAGTCTCTGCACAGTGCCTCTTTTATCTCCAACACACCCCCTGTTGAGCAGTGGAAAGGTCGGTCCAGGTCAGAAAGCTTCCCCCCATGCAACAATGGTGACAGCCCCGACATTTCCGGAACCGGTGCAACAAAGATACCCCCGATCCGGTCCATCTTCTTACATAATCATCATCATGATAATTTTGCTTTGATATGTTCCATCTAAATAATAGATGAAACTCTTAGATAACTAAATTTTTGCATCCTTTTTTATTTTTTTATTTTTAGCCAAAACAGGCATTGTTTACAAGTGTACATGTAGGCTGTACACCTATATACTATGTGTATAATACCTAGGTTTAAACCTATCAGTTTCATGCAGAGTAGTAGTCGGTTAATGGTCTGTTTAGACAGGTCAAATGCACTTCCATATGCACAGAACCAAAGTTAACATGAATGTTCTGCGTGCATAGAACATAATTTATTTTAGTTTTAAACATATATAGTTTATTAAGAGATTGCAGAATAAAATACTTAAAGGGTTTCTCCGGCCTTAGGCTACAAGTCTGCAGTCACTCTATGTGACTGCAGTCTTGTGAATCCTCACATCATGTGCTCTGCGTGCTGTCAGGATTCTCTGCTGCTAGCGGCGGGTGTGTGACTGGAAGTATATGATTTGCATACCTGCGGTCACGTACCGACTATGTGGGCTCGGCCTCGCTCAATGCAAGTGCATTGAGCGAGGCAGGACAAGAATAGTCAGAATATGGCCGTAAGTATACAAATCACATACTTTGGTCACATGACTGCTCGCTCCTGGCGATAGCACCCATCAGAGATTCCTAGCAGTGTGCAGTGAGTGCAATGTGAGGATTCACAAGTCTTCAGTAACATAGAGTGATTGCAGACTTGTATTCTAATACCAGACAACCCTTTAAATACAGTAGAAGAATGAGTCAATTGGATATATAGTGTACAACCAGAAGGGACCAGTATACAAAGAAGTGGACGATGAAATTATCAAAATGTGCCTTATACAAAATACAATTGATTTTAGCATGAATATGTACATTAAGCAAACCTAGGTAAAAAAGAAAAAAAATCTAACAATAAAATCAGAAAAATCAACTGCTTCTGCAGTGTGTCTGCTCATGCTGTTGGTTATGTAAATATAAAAAGTGGACCTGGAGAAACCTAGGAACTGTCAGAGGACAAAAAAGCCCAGAACCCCATCCTCTAAACTGCCTGTAACAGAGGCTGGACAGACATCTGTCTGAGGTGGTTTAGTGAATCCTGCATTTGGCAGGGGGTTGGACACGATGACCCAGGAGATCCCTTCCAACTCCACCATTCTATGATTCTATGAAACTCTGCCTCCAGTTAGGCTACGTTCACATTTGCGTTGTTGGGCGTTGCGTCGGCGACGCATTGGCGACGCAACGCACAACGCATGCAAAACGCATGCAAAACGCATTGTTTTGTGACGCATGCGTCCATTTTTTGCATGATTTTTGACGCACAAAAAATGCAACATGCTGCGTCCTCTGCGCCCTGACGCGTGCGCTAAAAAAGACGCATGCGTCACAAAACGCAAGACAACGCATGTCCATGCACCCCCATGTTAAATATAGGGGCGCATGACGCATGCATCGCTATGCATCGCCGAACCTGCGCCCGACGCAACGCAAATGTGAACGTAGCCTTATAGGGACTGATTGCCCAATAAACACTCCAAACCGGTCAGGCAATTAGGGAGTACTCGGCACATCTACCATAGGTTTTGACAAACTTATCAACGGAGCCCTGGAGTGTATAAACACTTTTCTTAAAAGGAAGGCAAAGATTCCCTGCTGATTTGCACTTGGAAATGGTGGGTGTTCTTTGAAACATTCAGTACCTACCTACACACTTCCAAGAAAAAATAAGGAGTCAATTAGAAACAGCCTTTCTGAAGTCATAGGGCACTGCTCAGGGTCAATGTACAAAAAGCAAAAAGTCTTGTGTCCCCCAATCTCTGGACAATGACACGGAAGGTGGGAGAATGTCTCTGGGCCCTTGACACCTGGGACACATATTGAGGAACAAGGCAAGACTTTTCTCATTCCGGCGGTACAATATGTGGAGTGTGGGATATAGAGTTGTGTGGCTCTCTCAGAGTAGCTAGGGGAAACCAACCTTGGTGTATCTAAAGCTCATCAGACATAGGACCTACATCTTCTTTCCAGTCTGGTCTCGCCCCTACATTGGATGGCTTAGTTCTTTCAATCAGTAGAAGAGCATGCAGTAATAGGAGTTGTGTCCGAATATTGGTGGGTCCAACAGCACTAATAATTCAGTAAGGATACTGTTATACCAGAGTGGTATATCATTGTCATGCGACGGTGTACAGGAAAGGTTACGGACAAGGGCCCAGACCAATATAGACTTCCTGAGGATCGGGAATCAGCAGTGTATTTGAGGAACCATTTTGGAAGTTAAAAACAATTTGTGCAATAGGTGTATGTAATCTCTGGGTCATAGGGTCAGACAATAGTGACAAGGGCTTTAAAGAAGTCCTCCTCATCCTACCTAGATACAGTATACAGGTCCTTCTCAAAAAATTAGCATATAGTGTAAAATTTCATTATTTACCATAATGTAATGATTACAATTAAACTTTCATATATTATAGATTCATTATCCACCAACTGAAATTTGTCAGGTCTTTTATTGTTTTAATACTGATGATTTTGGCATACAACTCCTGATAACCCAAAAAACCTGTCTCAATAAATTAGCATATCAAGAAAAGGTTCTCTAAACGACCTATTACCCTAATCTTCTGAATCAACTAATTAACTCTAAACACATGCTAAAGATACCTGAGGCTTTTAAAAACTCCCTGCCTGGTTCATTGCTCAAAACCCCCATCATGGGTAAGACTAGCGACCTGACAGATGTCAAGAAGGCCATCATTGACACCCTCAAGCAAGAGGGTAAGACCCAGAAAGAAATTTCTCAACAAATAGGTCTGTTCCCAGAGTGCTGTATCAAGGCACCTCAATGGTAAGTCTGTTGGAAGGAAACAATGTGGCAGAAAACGCTGTACAACGAGAAGAGGTGACCGGACCCTGAGGAAGATTGTGGAGAAAGACCGATTCCAGACCTTGGGGAACCTGAGGAAGCAGTGGACTGAGTCTGGTGTGGAAACATCCAGAGCCACCGTGCACAGGCGTGTGCAGGAAATGGGCTACAGGTGCCGCATTCCCCAGGTAAAGCCACTTTTGAACCATAAACAGCGGCAGAAGCGCCTGACCTGGGCTACAGAGAAGCAGCACTGGACTGTTGCTAAGTGGTCCCAAGTACTTTTTTCTGATGAAAGCAAATATTGCATGTCATTCGGAAATCAAGGTGCCAGAGTCTGGAGGAAGACTGGGGAGAAGGAAATGCCAAAATGCCTGAAGTCCAGTGTCAAGTACCCACAGTCAGTGATGGTGTGGGGTGCCATGTCAATGCAGCTAGCTATCAGGAGATTTTGGAGCACTTCATGCTTCCATCGGCTGAAATGCTTTATGGAGATGAAGATTTCATTTTTCAGCACGACCTGGCACCTGCTCACAGTGCCAATACCACTGGTAAATGGTTTACTGACCATGGTATTACTGTGCTCAATTGGCCTGCCAACTCTCCTGACCTGAACCCCATAGAGAATCTGTGGGATATTGTGAAGAGAAAGTTGAGAGACGCAAGACCCAACACTCTGGATGAGCTTAAGGCTGCTATTGAAGCATCCTGGGCCTCCATAACATCTCAGCAGTGTCACAGGCTGATTGCCTCCATGCCACGCCGCATTGAAGCAGTCATTTCTGCCAAAGGATTCCCGACCAAGTATTGAGTGCATAACTGAACATTATTATTTGATGGTTTTTTTGTTTGTTATTAAAAAACACTTTTATTTGATTGGACGGGTGAAATATGCTAATTTATTGAGACAGGTTTTTTGGGTTATCAGGAGTTGTATGCCAAAATCATCAGTATTAAAACAATAAAAGACCTGACAAATTTCAGTTGGTGGATAATGAATCTATAATATATGAAAGTTTAATTGTAATCATTACATTATGGTAAATAATGAAATTTTACACTATATGCTAATTTTTTGAGAAGGACCTGTATAGGAAAGCTGGCTATCCAAAAATATAGTCTTGGATTTGGTAAATCCAGATCCTGCTAAATAAAGGCAGGGGAAATGGAGTTACGTTTACTGATTGTATTCAAGTTGATATATATTTTGGGGACAATTAAAAGATGTAAAGTATTTATGGGATAATCATAATATTAGGTTGCTTAATATTATGATTATGCCATGTGAGCCATCACTGACAGGGGTACCTTCTCCCATCACATTAGTTTAGCTTGAATAAACAAGAATAGAGGAAGGATGTTTATGGCATAGACATCTCCCAAATTTTAAAAAAATCCTGAATCCTGAATAGGTGACCCATTGCAAAGGTAAGAGAGAGTCCTGTCTGGTAGCTGTCATGTCTACTAGAAGGGTACAAAAAATGTCCAATGTGATTTATAGGCCTGAAATAAGGCCATAATTGTCAGTCACATTCAGCGTCACTAAACAGGGACACACCAACATCCTGCAGGTACAGGAGAGTGTTGTCAGGATAGACACTAAGTTTGCCATGTATTAAGCCCTAGATAAACCATTGAATCTCTGGGTTGGAGAGGATAATGGCTGACCTTGGCTCTATTGCACCTGCATACCACATTGGGGACACTGGACATCCCTTACGCATGCCCCGGGACAGGGAGACACAGAGATGTAACCATTGACCTGTACTAGCGACAAAAAATTAGATTTTTTTCTAAGCCTACTTATAAATCACCTCACCCGATGAATGAATGTTTTGTTGATTTGTCGGATGATTGCTGACCTGCTTAGATAGGCCAATAATCAGGAAACACGATTTTCTAAGAAAGGTTGTACCTTATTATTTTGTGTGTCTAAATGGACCTTTGCAGTTCATCTCCCTAGGAGTTCATAGATTAAAGTGTGTAGACCTGGACTGACTCAGCTGGATATTTCTCTCCAGATAAAAGTAATCATTCCTGGATTAGGGATTTTCGGAGACTTTAATGCGAAATTCATTCACAATTAATCTCTCTTTCTGCATTTTATTTCTTGCTAGTGAGCAGCACATAATTGGAAAATATGGTGTAGAAGAGCTCTGCCATTTACCAGTCTCACTTTTCACATGACAAGTATTCTGGAATACACATTAACATACAGTGGATTCTTCTACATTTATAACTTACTGATACAGTTATATAATTTAAAAAATCTAGTTACGATAATTATTTACAACATTTTTAAAGGATTGCAATTGGGAAGCCTAGGATTGCTCCACTTCATTAGGAAATAAGACATACTGTACGTTGGGAATCTGAATTACAAGTCAGATTTTAGCATTTCTTTTTTATACTCACCTACCACCGCTCTCTCGGCAATCCAGCACCATTCTGCTCCTCTTCTCAGTGACATCACCACTCTTCAGACTCTAAGGATCACTCTATGCTCTACAGTATGTGTGAGCTAGAAATCTCTTCTACAATGTAAGCCTATGAAGCCTTGTTATGACACTCCATACGCTTACAAACCCACTTAGAGTGCAGTGTGACCTGCAGAGCCTGAAGAGCTGTGACGTCACTGAGAAGAGGAGCAGAACAGTGCTGTTTCCCAGGGAAGGCAGCACTGTGTGTGGGGGATTCTTTAAACAGGTTCATGGCTTTGATGAATCTAAGCATGTATATGATAATATTTTATATGCAGAAATTCCTGAATATCTTTATTTTTTTTTCATAATTACGATACTATGTTCATTAGTGCAAGTGACCCATTACTACAACACAAGACCTGATGGTAAGTTCAAATCAAAGTAGCATGCCTGCAGCCCTCTAGCAGGCTAATGGCAATTGTAATTTTCTAGAATGCTTTCATTTGCAGCGTTTTATGATGTTTTTCCTAGCATTATCTGACTGCAAAAAATATCGAGGCCAGATGTTTTTTTCCTGTATGTGGCTTTTCTCCGAGCATGCTGTAGGGTTGGAATTTTTTTGGCAATCCATGGCATTTTTCTCCCGTAGGGCTTCATTCCTTGTAAGGTTTTTTTTTATTAAACACATTTTAAAGTGTATTGCATTGCATTGTATTGCATTTTTGGGTGCATTTTCCATTGTGGTTTGACATTGCAAATCACAGTTTTTACTGGAATATTGGAATCACATGATCTATGAATCACATGATTTAGAAGCGATAATGTGTGTTACTTTCAATCCCAAAAAATGTCTGAAACACATTAACTTTAAAAAATACCCAATGATAAAAAAAAAATTCCAAAAAAGGAAACATGTAAAAAAAATTTCACATGCATTTTTTTTAGGCTAAATAAAGGAAAAAAATGCTAAATTGTGTATGTCTGAAGTTAGATTTATAGACCAACAGAGGCTTCTTATTCATTAAGAGGTGCACATCTCTTAATGAATGCAGAGCGTCTGACAAGTGGCGTGTACTTTTGTGTGGCACGACATAAATCCTACTCCAGTCACTGACTAGAATAAGATTTCTAACAAAAGGAACGCCAAAGCTCGTCATGTTGCATCATGCTCCCAACACTCCTTCGTTCCACCACAGCTTTGGCCATTTTTGCTAAGTTGGGAGAAACGAGTATAAGAATGCTAAATGTTGCAAAATCTTTGCACAACTCCGAGTTGCGCAAAAATATTTACTTTTCAAAGGTTTTTATGCCAATTTTCTGATTTAAGTGTTTGATGAATTGAGGGTATGTGTTGACAGGCCTATTTTTGTGACAAAAACTCTGTGCCAGATGTTGACTTTAAGTAAATAAAAAAAAATTGAAACACACACATTATTTGTGGAGTTTTGTTGAATTTTAGGATCCCTGGCTTTTTTTTTAACAAGTCCAGTATGCTTTAGATGTGACTCTTTTCATTCACTTTTCATAGCTTTCTCTATGAGATAAAAGCATATCAGAAAAGTTATGAAAAAAAGGAAGGAATGAATAAAGCCCTATCCTGTTACACTGTGGTGCTGAGATTATACAGAACATGGGGAACCACAGTGTAGATCAAAAGCTACATGACTAGTAGGTTTCTCACAGCCATTGGCAATTTAGGGACAATTTAGAGATTTAGATTTAGATCTCACTAAGGCCGGGATCACACACAGCGAGATACGGCCGAGTCTTGCAGGTTAAAACCAAGCTCTGGCACCGGTACTCCAGAGCAGAGCGTGCGGCCGCATAGCAATACATGGAGCCGCATGCTCCGCTCCGGAGTGCCGGTGCCAGAGCCTGGTTTTAACCTGCAAGACTCGGCCGTATCTCGCTGTAGTGTGACTCCGGCCTAAAGAATGAGACAGCTACATTCAATAGATTGCTGATCAATCACTTAAATGTAAGGGTACTGTCACACAGTGGCACTTTTGTCGCTACGACGGTACGATCCGTGACGTTCCAGCGATATCCATACGATATCGCTGTGTCTGACACGCAGCAGCGATCAGGGACCCTGCTGAGAATCGTACGTCGTAGCAGATCGTTTGGAACTTTCTTTCGTCGCTGGATCTCCCGCTGTCATCGCTGGATCGTTGCGTTCGCTTGTAACCAGGGTAAACATCGGGTTACTAAGCGCAGGGCCGCGCTTAGTAACCCGATGTTTACCGTGGTTACAAGCGTAAAAGTAAAAAAAAAAAAACAGTACATACTCACATTCCAGTGTCTGTCCCCCGGCGTTCTGCTTCTCTGCACTGTGAGCGCCGGCCAGCCGGAAAGCGAGCACAGCGGTGACGTCACCGCTGTGCTTTCCGGCTGGCGCAGACACAGTGGAGAGAAGCAGAACGCCGGGGGACAGACACCGGAATGTAAGTATGTACTGTTTGTTTTTTTTTACTTTTACGCTGGTAACCACGGTAAACATCGGGTTACTAAGCGCGGCCCTGCACTTAGTAACCCGATGTTTACCCTGGTTACCCGGGGACCTCGGCATCGTTGGTCGCTGGAGAGCTGACTGTGTGACAGCTCCCCAGCGACCACACAACCACTTAAAAACGATCACGGCCAGGTCGTATCGCAGGTCGTGATCGTTGGTAAATCGTATAGTGTGACAGTACCCTAAGTTTAAATTGGCAGAGTGAAGATCGTGTGTTGTATTACAAGGGCACTGCTGTTTAAGAGGGGTCAGGTATTCATGCTTCATGACTCCTAATTAGAGATGGGCGAACCCGTGGATGTTCAGGTCAGGGGGAAGTTCGGCTAAACATCTAAAAAGAATTGAAAGAAAGACACTGACACCTTTATTTGAAATAAAAAAAGGCATAGCTACACTCACCTTTATGCCTAATCCATTGAAGCCCATGTCCCCTAGAAAAAAAACAGAATATAATAAACCACCATATCCTTCAAGTATCCGATGTGAAGATAATCAATACTGTCCCTTAAATATCTAGACCCTTCTATTCTTGATAACCAGCCATGAAAAACCTGACAGCTTAGGGTTGCAGCCCACAGCTGTCAGTTCTACCTGCGCTGGTTATCAAAAATAGAAGTGACCCCACACCATTTTTATTTAATTATTGCACAGGCCCTGGCTGATGAATACTCTCATCAGTGGCATTATCAGCAACACCAGGTGTAGGAGTAGTAGGTTTTTAACTTGTTTTTGGCACTCTATGTTTCTAATAAAGTCTTTTTCATATATACTTTCACCCAACGCCTGTGACTGGCAGTAGCCTTTTTACCTTCTGTCACAGTCTCTGGCTCACGCCATCACTTGACAGCGTGGGAACAACAGCTCTCTGATTGGCGGTAATGTCAACTATAAATTCCCTTTCCACAGTGACCAAACTCAGTTGGGGTAAGCCAACCCAGGGCAACCAATGATTATGAAGATACTGCCCAACTTTCTGAGCAGAGTTGTGGTTTTTACGCGGAATATTAGACTCAAGTGGAAAGATACAGTTTTCTTTATTAAATGGACAGTGGTGCACTGCTTACTGCCAATGGTTCCGTTAAATGGCATGATTTCAATGCTTGTACTAATGCATCGGAAGACCAGAGACCCTCTAGTGAGCTCAGGCCTTACCAATAAAGGGACCATTAGGTCCTGCGCAAAACATCCCGTTCTAAAGTTGACTTATGATCATCTACGGTCTGTCATTTTTTTGATAAATAGAACAGACATTTAGTGATCACCATTGGTGAAGCACATAACGTACATTAGAAGGCTGCTAAAGATCTGTATACATTACTGGGCCTCATTGTGTGAAAGGAATTGTTTAATATCTCATTTACGGTACTAACATAGATAAGATCACAGCAGACAGAAAGCTAGAACATTAAGGACAGAGTCACATGGCCGTGGATTCTCTCATAGGAGAGAATCGGGGCAGATTATGCTAATGACTCTCAGTTGAAACTTTGTCAGAGTTTGGGCTGGTGTCACCTTACTGTGATCCGATACTCTCACATAAGACAATTGCATCACAGGTGCGGAGAAAATGGAGAACTTAATTTCTCCATCTTCTTCATTGTCTCTGTGACTGCACTCGGATAACATTCAAGTACAGTTTAATATTTCACATGCACTTTTATGGGTGCGCGTGATCCGATTATCAGAGGCACTCACAGCATACTACAACTGTCTTCTCATGCCGAATCAGAATGAGAAAAAAATTGCAGATCTCCACTACCCCATACTATAAGGGTACTGTCACACAGTGGCACTTTGATCGCTCCGACGGCACGATCCGTGACGTTGCAGCGTCGCTTGATTATCGCTCCAGCGTCGTAGACTGCGGTCACACTTTGCAATGCACGGCGCTGGAGCGATAATTTCATGACGTAGTTGCGATGTAGAAGTCATACGGGACATTGGGAATATCGTGCACACCTTTGTTACACGCTGCGATCATGCCGCCACAGCGGGACACTTGACGACGAAATAAAGTTTCAAACGATCTGCTACGACGTACGATTCTCAGCGGGGTCCCTGATCGCAGTAGCGTGTCAGACACAGCGATATCGTAACTATATCGCTGGAACGTCACGGATCGTGCCGTTGTAGCGACCAAAGTGCCACTGTGAGACGGTACCCTTACATTGGGTCAAGTGCTATCTGATAAAACATCAGATAGCACTCGTCCTTGTTATACACTTGTGTGAGCGAGCCCTTAAGGTGACCTTGGGTTGTAATATCTGAGCACAGCATTCTGTATAGATCCCACACAAGCTGTCACCTTTTGCTGATGGTAATTCCATATAGACTGCACAGGCCAATGCAAATTGCGCCTGTGTAGAAGTGTATACAAGGCCCACAGAAAAATACATTCTACTGCCCTGTTCTCTACACTGTGTAGGATGTCTCATCAGAATGACCTGAACCCAAATCCTCCAGATATACATTAAACTAATGTCAGAGGAACCTGCTGATATCAACGGGTTTGGATGATAGTCTAAAGTGTGTGGGAGCCCCGTACAGGGGGAAATATTGAACTGGCATATCTGTTTGTGTTGTCTCCCAGAAATAAGCCGCCAAACATGGTAACTCACTCATGGATTACCGTACATAGGAGCGCACATCTGAATGAGTACTGTGTATGGTAGAGCCGGGCAAGATGGCTGACAGTCGAACCATCGACCCAACCATCTAATGTGTACGGCGGGCCTAAAGTTGCACCACTAGCTTTGTGATCTCTCAGTCCTATAAGTAATTTGTAAATGCAACCAGACAGGTTTCTATCAACCACCCCCTCCACTATAAATACAAGGGTTGTATCAGCCTCGGAACAAACGTGCTTTCCAGTTTTCCCCATGTTAGGAAATAGTCATTACTGGAGAGGGAACACACACATACATGCTCACAGAAAGCAGGTTTGTGCAGAGCAGCTGGGGCCCAGAGCCAGAAATCCCATTAAAGTAAGCCCTGCTATTTCCAGAACTACACAGGGCTTTGCTGCATGATTATATTCAGCCATCTCATTCAGAAAGAGGCAGCCTGTATACGTACAGTGATGATTTCTGGTCCTTTCAGTTCACGGGTGCCTGATTAATAGATCATCTGTCCTGTCGATACTGGGCTGAACATTTTGTATAGCTTTCTGATGCATAGAGTATAAAGCCGGGAAGTAAATGTTGGCGATGGCACCAGGATGCATTATTAACTGTAAATTCTACATCTAAAGATTTCATTCAATAAATGTGAGAAATCATCCTGTGTAAAAAGAGCCTTACACCCATTGTTCAGCTGTGTGTAATGTATGCGCCAGGAACAGAGGTGCTTTACAGTGCAAATATAGGAGACCGATTGTTTGATGTATGGTGTTTTCGTTAATTAGCATATTAGGACGAACTATGAGATTTTTCGGTGGTTGCCATGGAAATCTGAGATCACTATGGCCTCTGTAATCCTAATCAGAGTTTTCATCAGAAAGTGTTTCGAGCAAACATTTCACATGTCAGCGAGGCCTTCTCCGATACCAGCCATGAAATACTGCACATTGTTAACAATGGTTCTCCATGGAGGATAATGGTAACATTCTGTAATGATTGTCTGACTTCCGGGATAATAGAGGATCATGCTGCTTTATATGCTTTATATGCATCTACATATGAATGTCTCATGTAAAATAACTGAGGAAAGCAGCATAATCTAGTAGTGGTGTCCACAGACGAGCTATGTTAGACCTTGTTTCCATTTATGCAGCAGGCCTCGTTTCCATTTATGCCCTCCAGCATTGTAATTTCTAGTCATTTAGCATATCAGTTCAATTTTGCATGCAGAATTTTTTGCATTGGTTATGTCCAGATCAGGCGTAAAACTATTGACCGGACACAGTTTGTGGATTTTTCTATTCCTGTACTTGATCCAATTCTTTATTATTAAAAATACTTTGGTGATGATTTTATATTTTTGACTTAGAAAATATTTGCGAACGAGAACATTGGTATGTAAAAATTAACTTAATTTAGTAAGGATTATATATGAATGGAGAATGTGGTTATATATACATTGATAGCCATTACTGTAAAAAGAAAGGCCCACGTGATCATTCCCATGTGTTACTAAGAACAGTATCAATAATATATTAATCAATAATGTATTATCTCTATCCAGATGTCATCAGATACTCCTCCATTTGTAGGTTTAATCATACATTTTTGTGACTACACACCCACACACGTATGTACACAGTGGGTACAGAAAGTATTCAGTCCCCTTAAAATTTTTCATTCTTTGTTTTGTTGCAGCCATTTGGTAAATTCAAAAAAGTTCATTTTTTTCTCATTAATATACACAATGCATCCCATCTTGACTGAAAAAAACCCTGAAATTTATTAATTTTTGAAAATTAAAAAAAAAAGAAAAAGTGAAATATCGCATGGTCATAAGTATTTAGACCCTTTCCTCAGTACTGAGTAGAAGCACCCTTTTGAGCTAGTACAGCCATGAGTCTTCTCGAGAATAATTCAACAAGTTTTTCACACCTGGATTTGGGGATCCTCTGCCATTCTTCCTTGCAGATCCTCTCCAGTTCCGTCAGGTTGGATGGTGAAAGTTGGTGGACAGCCATTTTCAGGTCTCTCCAGAAATGCTCAAATGGGTTTAGGTCAGGGCTCTGGCTGGGCCAGTCAAGAATGGCCACAGAGTTGTTCTGATAGTTGATGTTCTGAGTTGTGATAGTTGACTTTGTGGAACTTTCTCCCATCTCCCTATTGCAGCTCTGGAGCTCAGCCACAGTGATCTTGGGGTCCTTCTTTGTCTCTCTCACCAAGGCTCTTCTCCCACGATTGCTCAGTTTGGCTGGACGGCCAGGTCTAGGAAGACTTCTGGTGGTCCCAAACTTTTTACATTTAAGGATTATGGAGGCCACTGTGCTCTTAGGAACCTTGAGTACTGCAGAAATGCTGTTGTAACCTTGGCCAGATCTGTGCCTTGCCACAATTCTGTCTCTGAGCTCCTTGGCCAGTTCCTTTGACCTCATGATTCTCATTTGGGCTGACATGCACTGTGAACTGTGAGGTCCTATATAGACAGGTGTGTGCCTTTACAAATCAAGTCCTATCAGTTTAATTAAACACAGCTTGATTCCAATGAAGGAGTAGAACCATCTCAAGAAGGATCACAAAGAAATGGACAGCGAATTAAATATGAGTGTCTGAGAAAAGGGTCTGAATACTTATGACCATGTGATATTTCCGATTTTCTTTTTTATTAAATTTGCAAAAATTTCTACGTTTCTGTATTTTTCAGTCAAGATGGGGTGCAGACTGTACATTAATGAGAAAAAATGAACTTTTTTGAATTCACCCAATGGCTGCAATAAAACAAAGAGTGAAAAATTTAAAGGGGTCTGAATACTTTCCGTACCCACTGTACAGTATATATACATGTATGTATGTGTGTGGGGCTATATATATACTTATATCATTATTGCCATAAAAGGAGGGGGGCCCAAACACATTTCTTGCACAGGGACCCCAAGCCGTCAGTGTCCGCCCCTGATCACAGTGTGACACCTAGCTCTGTAGGCTCTGATTATTTGCGCCTGGCTGGCTCTGCATATAACCAGGCTTGGTGTTCACCTTTGTCAGTCAGCTGGAGGAAGCTGACCAGAGTGGATTTGTGTTGGAGTTAAAGAGAGAGACAAGCCGTAATATCTCTCTGAAAAGAAACTGCACAAGCTGTGTGCACCAAGCAACAAGTATCAGTGGTTGCTATGGACAGTAGCTGTTGTGTTAACTGGATTGTGACTAGCTCAGCCGTATATGAGTAGTCAGGATCTATATTGGTTAGTTAGCACCGTGACAAAGCTGTAGTTTTATGTTTATGATTTCACTTTGGTGCAGTGCAACCTGTGGAAATAAAGGTCCCATTGTTTTGTCAAAATAATCCAGTGCCTGTGTGAATGCTACCTAATGCCAGCCTGAGAGCATGAATATATATGTAATCACTGTACACGTACAGCTACAGTATAACATTAAATAAATTTTACATTAAAACAATATAATATAAATATAATAATATAAAATAATCATTTAGACACAGCCTGGAAAGTTACATGCTAGATCTGCATAATTCTATATAGAAAAATTCAATATGTTCCTTATTGTTTACAGGTTCCTGGCTTGTGGTAGGGCAATTCCCAAACTTGATGATCAATAGACATGCATTAATAGATTTAGTTTTAGAGTATAATCTCCCAATTTTAATATTATTTCAAGATTAATTGCTAATTGATAGATGTACGTTTTTTAAATTAAACTTATCAGAAGTAGTACGGGTAAAGTATGCATTCATTTCACCAGTGTTTCTAAAATACTGTATAAATAAATAATTCATTTATTCCATCCACCACATAGGACAAAATGTCATAAAATGCAGAGCGTTTCACAAAAGTCATTAGAGGAAGTTTTTCCTCACCAATTCATAATAAAAACAAACAAGCATACGAAGGAGAACATGAGTTCCCACTACGAGGACAATACTAATGTTATCTAGATATACAATGTACAAAGTGCAATTGCAGTTGCTTAGCTTATAAATGCATCCCCCACAATATGGTCTAAAGTGCAACTTCTGCTATTTAATTTCTGAATCCATCAGCTTTGAAGAATTAATTTATAGCCATATACTCTGCATTTTCACCAAATAACACACACATGGATATCCAATATTCTAGTTCCCTTACTCAGATTCTGCAAGTGGATAAGACGAAGCAGATCTAAAGAAACCAGAAAGTACAGTCTGACGCAATAAGCATGGTAGTTATACCTGTTTTATCCTTCTTCACAGGGGTGAACCTATCACTGGTGAAACTTGTGCATCTGCAAGAAGTGAGGAGTACAACCAAATCTTCCCACAAAATTTGATTTGTGGCAAATAAATTCAAATTAATCTCAATACTGGAGATCTTGTAATTGCTTGGAAAATGCCCATGGGGAGAGGAGTAAGGCCGGTTTCACATTAGCCAGCGTACTTCTTTCCTTAAGATCCGCATAGATTTGCATGCGTCTTGCGTACCTATATTTAACATTGTGTACGCAGGGACATGCGTTGTATGAAGATACGTCCTTGTGCGTCGTTTTGACGTACCCGCCGAACGCAACATGTTGTGTTTAGTTGGCATGTCAAAACGATGCACAGGGATGCATCTGCATGCAACGCGCACAGGGATGCATTTGACGAAGGCAGTCGCCGAAACGCGCGTCGGGGCAGGGCGCACCTAGGGACTACTTCCAACTATAGCAGGTAAATACCAGGTGGCTTTTCCTTCTTTCCTCATTTTGCAGCACATTGGTTTGCATTATGCTGGCATCACATAGATTGCAGGATTATACATCAACTTTTTTTCATTTTTTTCATTGTTCTTTGCCACCTCATGAATTATGCACATGCACTTTATTAATTTATACATTCTGGTATTTTTGCTTGGCTTACTATTTATTACATTGATTTATGGTATATATATATATATATATATATATATATATATATATATATATATATATATATATATATACTTTGAATTTCCAATGTGGCTATATTGATTGCTGATGATTGCCATTTTTCTTGAATTTAGTATGTCCATGGTGTAGTGCCCATCTCTGGTATTCTTTTCCCACTCTACCACATTGTCATATGTTGTAATAAATTTTGTTATATATACTTCACTATTGGACATTGTTTCGGTTCTGTCTTTGTGGTAGATGTCATGGCTGCAGACCATTATGGTGAGGCCTGTACTGCCATGCAAAAAACCTGAGCCCACTCTCAGATGCTTCTGCAGTGTGGGGAATAGTGCAAACTGCAAATCAAATCTTAAATCTTTGAATTTGCGTCTAAAACACAAATTTTAAGAAATGCGACTCAAACTCATTCCTCAGTGGAATGATGATGAGACATTTCTAGCTTACACTTTGTGGACAAATTATGCAATTTATATGCATCATTTGATGCTATATGGTTACAGTATAGCACTATGGGTGGACAATGTGACTATATTGGCGAAGCATGGCACTCTCTGGCTACCCTGACACTATGTGGCACATTATAGCACCATGTAAGCACAGTATGACCGTATGTGGGCAGTGTGTATAATTTGCTGCTCTGGGCAATGTATTTTACACTTTGCATCTGCAATTTGAAGCACTAACTGACTCATAGTGTATTATTGCTGCACTTTTTCGCACTAAATAAATGTTGTATTGGTGTATATAAAACTCAATAGTCACTCCATCATATTTTCCAGGCACTTTGTGCACTGTTTGTTGTGTATGGTACTATAGTAGTAATTTTTTAAGTACATTTACTGTATATATTTTGATCATACAAGTGTGTATGATATTAGAATATGTAATTATTGTATTAATAAATTTATTGATTTAAGGGTTGTAACAGTGATATAGATTATTATTCTATACAAAGTGCTATTCTATTGATCAAAGTGATCATTGTATATCAAATCGTCTCACCGAAAGAGAGCATATGTAAGACCGACTGGGCATAGAGGTTACACCAACCACTTTTATAACGTATGTAAAAGAGACATTTATTATGAGCCAATAATAATAATAATAATAATAATAATAATAATAATAATAAAAAATGTCTTATAATTACACAAATATTGATAGTTATCACAAGGTAAATTTATGTTCTTTATCTAATTGTAACAAATATGATGCATAATATATTATTTGCACATACACAACACACCCCTTTTTACACACATAATAGCAATTTCTACTTATGTCATTGAAGGAAATATATCGTCTTGTGGTTTGCTAGTATCCTGAAATGAGTTTTATGCCGCTACAACTCATTTCAGGATACTAACAATCCTCAAGAAACCACAAAAGGGCTGCTAGTTTTCTACAGAAAAAGCACCACTTCTGTTGTTGGCTAGGTTTGTAATCACAGCTTGGCTCCATTAACTAGAGGTGTAATACAGTCCATCAGTGGTGCTGAAAAATAATTAGCAAACAGGTTTTTTAATCACTTTAAGTTAAATATTTACAAGACAAAAAGGGCCTTTAATGTAACTGGGTTCTAACAGAGTCCCCTGGCTCTTTACAAAACAAGTGGCGCTTGCCACATTGGCCACGAATACTGTATATTGGGCATATTTCACTTTGTTTTATGCTATCTAATAAACATTTGTTACTGATGATGCAACCTATCACTGCTGTTGTGTGTCTATAAGACTAATAAGTGTATGAGACTGGGTGTCACATGGTTGCAAGAATCTGGAGAGTAAGCCTAGCAGTGTGGAAGGATGACTGCAACAGTCTGAAATGCCACCTAAAAGATCAAAAGGCATTATTTTCTCACCAGTAGGGTCAGATACAGTTGATAAAGTATTGAGCAGGATCTGTGAGGGTGCCATGGAGAACTACTGCTTTATAACATAACAATGTCCAACTCACATATAGGTGAAACACCCCAGGGTTATTCAAGGACAGTGAGGTAAGTCCTAAAAGTGATTGGTCTCCAACCTTTGTCCTAGGAAAAAGGTGTCCCACCTATCAATAAAGGGCACAGCAAAACCACGGCTTTTAGAGAAAGGGGTTCAGACACCACAGAGAAGAGTAGTGAGACTTAGGCCTGTGAGTGTGATCCTGTGGACATTGTAGAGGTATGTGTGATGGCTATTACCTAGAGATGAGCGAGCACTATAATCCTCGGATGTTTGTTACTCGAAACAAGCAATTCCTACTGTTCGGATTCTTGTTTCGAGTAACGAGTATAAAGGGAGTCAAAGAGAAAATTTTACCAATTGTCTGGCAGACCCTACAAGGAGGTCTGGGGAGTAGTGAAAATGTTGAAATGGTTGTAAAAAATGCTGAATGGAAGGAGAACAGCATGGGGAAGCTCCCTAGAACAATCTCTGACTCCTAGATTGCTGCTGAGAACAATGGTGTCACACTTTTGCTCCACTTTAAAGACTGATAATAAAATATTCAAAATCATAGAGAAATTGGAGTTTACGGGAAAAAAATTGTTAAGAAACATTCTTTCCTGTATAATGACTTGTATAAAAGAGAAAATTTAAAAAGGATTAAAAAAAATAATAATTTAAGTAAACCGAAAATAAAATTGAAATTGAAATTTCAGTGTAATTTAGGTGGAAGAGAGACTTAGATACACCCTGCATTAGACATAAAGAAAGGCCTCATATACATTCTGTTCAAATTGTTATGTAGTGGTACTCCTAGACTGATAAAGGCTATGCACTAAGTGCAAAGCCTGGCAAAAACTACAAGCAGGGTCATCCATACACCAATGAAGGCACCAATTGCAGTGCCTCATTCAGATGTTGTGAACAAAGTGTAGTTGTGGCACTCATACACTCTAAAAAGCTCTGTACTCAGCACAAAGCCTATCAAAAATTACAAAGCTGGGTCATCCATACATCTTTGAATGCTTCAGCTGCAGTGCCTCATTCAAATATTAAGTGTAGTTTTAGTAATTCTACACTCATAAAGGCTTTGCAAACAGTACAAAGCCAGAACAAAAGTATATGGAGGTTCATCCTCCCTTGAAGGCAACAACTGGAGGGCCTCATTCAAATAATTAAGAATAAAACAGTTTCTGTGCTGCTGTCTTCTGGTGGTGTGGAAAAGTCGGGGCTATTCAAGGCTTTGTTCATTTTTATCATAGTGAGCCTGTCAACATTTTTGTTGACAGACAAAAGAGCCTCTCTGTTATGACCCCCCCCTAGCGGCACCAAAACCCCACTGAGACAAGATGCTAGCAGCAGTGCAGGACAACACGTCCAAGGCATACAGGGACAGCTCATGCCAGGTGCCCATCTTTGAGACCCAATAGTTGAAGGTCACAGCAGAATTAGGGAGTATGCTGGTTTTGTTGGACAGGTATTGCTTGACCATCTTTAAAATGTTTCCCTCCTTGTCAAAAATACCCGGTCATCAGAGCCTGGACTGTTATGGTTCTCAATGGCAAGAGAACATAGCCCAGCAAACATAAGAACTAGCTCTTGGAAGGATGGAAACTAAACTGACCATGAACTAAACCTGCCGCACAACTAACAGTAGCCGGGTAGCGTAGCCTGCGTTTTATCCCTAGACGCCCAGCGCCGGCCGAAGGACTAACTAATCCTGGCAGAGGAAAATATAGTCCTGGCTCACCTCTAGAGAAATTTCCCCGAAAGGCAGACAGAGGCCCCCACAAATATTGGCGGTGATTTTAGATGAAATGACAAACGTAGTATGAAAATAGGTTTAGCAAAATTGAGGTCCGCTTACTAGATAGCAGGAAGACAGAAAGGACACTTTCATGGTCAGCTGAAAACCCTATCAAAACACCATCCTGAAATTACTTTAAGACTCTAGTATTAACTCATAACATCAGAGTGGCAATTTCAGATCACAAGAGCTTTCCAGACACAGAAACGAAACTACAGCTGTGAACTGGAACAAAATGCAAAAACAAACAAGGACTAAAGTCCAACTTAGCTGGGAGTTGTCTAGCAGCAGGAACATGCACAGAAAGGCTTCTGATTACAATGTTGACCGGCATGGAAGTGACAGAGGAGCAAGGCTAAATAGCGACTCCCACATCCTGATGGAAACAGGTGAACAGAGAGGATGATGCACACCAGTTCAATTCCACCAGTGGCCACCGGGGGAGCCCAAAATCCAATTTCACAACAGTACCCCCCCCTCAAGGAGGAGGCACCGAACCCTCACCAGAACCACCAGGGCGATCAGGATGAGCCCTATGAAAGGCACGGACCAAATCGGAGGCATGAACATCAGAGGCAGTCACCCAAGAATTATCCTCCTGACCGTATCCCTTCCATTTGACCAGATACTGGAGTTTCCGTCTGGAAACACGGGAGTCCAAGATTTTTTCCACAACGTACTCCAACTCGCCCTCAACCAACACCGGAGCAGGAGGCTCAACGGAAGGCACAACCGGTACCTCATACCTGCGCAATAATGACCGATGAAAAACATTATGAATAGAAAAAGATGCAGGGAGGTCCAAACGGAAGGACACAGGGTTAAGAATCTCCAATATCTTGTACGGGCCGATGAACCGAGGCTTAAACTTGGGAGAAGAAACCCTCATAGGGACGAAACGAGAAGACAACCACACCAAGTCCCCAACACAAAGCCGAGGACCAACCCGACGCCGGCGGTTGGCAAAAAGCTGAGTCTTCTCCTGGGACAACTTCAAATTGTCCACTACCTGCCCCCAAATCTGATGCAACCTCTCCACCACAGCATCCACTCCAGGACAATCCGAAGATTCCACCTGACCAGAAGAAAATCGAGGATGAAACCCCGAATTACAGAAAAAGGGAAACACCAAGGTGGCAGAGCTGGCCCGATTATTGAGGGCAAACTCCGCTAAAGGCAAAAAAGCAACCCAATCATCCTGATCTGCAGACACAAAACACCTCAAATATGTCTCCAAGGTCTGATTCGTCCGCTCGGTCTGGCCATTAGTCTGAGGATGGAAAGCAGACGAGAAAGACAAATCTATGCCCATCCTAGCACAGAATGCTCGCCAAAATCTAGACACGAATTGGGTACCTCTGTCAGAAACGATATTCTCCGGAATACCATGCAAACGGACCACATTTTGAAAAAACAGAGGAACCAACTCGGAAGAAGAAGGCAACTTAGGCAGGGGAACCAAATGGACCATTTTAGAGAAACGATCACACACCACCCAGATGACAGACATCTTCTGAGAAACAGGAAGATCCGAAATAAAATCCATCGAGATGTGCGTCCAGGGCCTCTTCGGGATAGGCAAGGGCAACAACAATCCACTAGCCCGAGAACAACAAGGCTTGGCCCGAGCACAAACGTCACAAGACTGCACGAAGCCTCGCACATCTCGAGACAGGGAAGGCCACCAGAAGGACCTTGCCACCAAATCCCTGGTACCAAAGATTCCAGGATGACCTGCCAACGCAGAAGAATGAACCTCAGAAATGACTTTACTGGTCCAATCATCAGGAACAAACAGTCTACCAGGTGGGCAACGATCAGGTCTATCCGCCTGAAACTCCTGCAAGGCCCGCCGCAGGTCTGGAGAAACGGCAGACAATATCACTCCATCCTTAAGGATACCTGTAGGTTCAGAATTACCAGGGGAGTCAGGCTCAAAACTCCTAGAAAGGGCATCCGCCTTAACATTCTTAGAACCCGGCAGGTAGGACACCACAAAATTAAACCGAGAGAAAAACAACGACCAGCGCGCCTGTCTAGGATTCAGGCGTCTGGCGGACTCAAGATAAATCAGATTTTTGTGGTCAGTCAATACCACCACCTGATGTCTAGCCCCCTCAAGCCAATGACGCCACTCCTCAAAAGCCCACTTCATGGCCAAAAGCTCCCGATTCCCAATATCATAATTCCGCTCGGCGGGCGAACATTTACGCGAGAAAAAAGCACAAGGTCTCATCACGGAGCAATCGGAACTTCTCTGCGACAAAACCGCCCCAGCTCCGATTTCAGAAGCGTCGACCTCAACCTGAAAAGGAAGAGCAACATCAGGCTGACGCAACACAGGGGCGGAAGAAAAGCGGCGCTTAAGCTCCCGAAAGGCCTCCACAGCAGCAGGGGACCAATCAGCAACATCAGCACCCTTCCTAGTCAAATCAGTCAATGGTTTAACAACATCAGAAAAACCAGCAATAAATCGACGATAAAAGTTAGCAAAGCCCAAAAATTTCTGAAGACTCTTAAGAGAAGAGGGTTGCGTCCAATCACAAATAGCCTGAACCTTGACAGGATCCATCTCGATGGAAGAGGGGGAAAAAATATATCCCAAAAAGGAAATCTTTTGAACCCCAAAAACGCAGTTAGAACCCTTCACACACAAGGAATTAGACCGCAAAACCTGAAAAACCCTCCTGACCTGCTGGACATGAGAGTCCCAGTCATCCGAAAAAATCAAAATATCATCCAGATACACAATCATAAATTTATCCAAATAATCACGGAAAATGTCATGCATAAAGGACTGAAAGACTGAAGGGGCATTTGAAAGACCAAAAGGCATCACCAAATACTCAAAGTGGCCCTCGGGCATATTAAATGCGGTTTTCCACTCATCCCCCTGCTTAATTCGCACCAAATTATACGCCCCACGGAGATCTATCTTAGAGAACCACTTGGCCCCCTTTATGCGAGCAAACAAATCAGTCAGCAGTGGCAACGGATATTGATATTTAACCGTGATTTTATTCAAAAGCCGATAATCAATGCACGGCCTCAAAGAGCCATCTTTCTTAGCCACAAAGAAAAAACCGGCTCCTAAGGGAGATGACGAAGGACGAATATGTCCCTTTTCCAAGGACTCCTTTATATATTCTCGCATAGCCGCATGTTCAGGCACAGACAGATTAAATAAACGACCCTTAGGGTATTTACTACCCGGAATCAAATCTATGGCACAATCACACTCCCGGTGCGGAGGTAATGAACCAAGCTTAGGTTCTTCAAAAACGTCACGATATTCAGTCAAGAATTCAGGAATCTCAGAGGGAATAGATGATGAAATGGAAACCACAGGTACGTCCCCATGCGTCCCCTTACATCCCCAGCTTAACACAGACATAGCTTTCCAGTCAAGAACTGGGTTATGAGATTGCAGCCATGGCAATCCAAGCACCAACACATCATGTAGGTTATACAGCACAAGAAAGCGAATAATCTCCTGGTGATCCGGATTAATCCGCATAGTTACTTGTGTCCAGTATTGTGGTTTATTGCTAGCCAATGGGGTGGAGTCAATCCCCTTCAGGGGTATAGGAGTTTCAAGAGGCTCCAAATCATACCCACAGCGTTTGGCAAAGGACCAATCCATAAGACTCAAAGCGGCGCCAGAGTCGACATAGGCATCCGCGGTAATAGATGATAAAGAACAAATCAGGGTCACAGATAGAATAAACTTAGACTGTAAAGTGCCAATTGAAACAGACTTATCAAGCTTCTTAGTACGCTTAGAGCATGCTGATATAACATGAGTTGAATCACCGCAATAGAAGCACAACCCATTTTTTCGTCTTAAATTCTGCCGTTCACTTCTGGACAGAATTCTATCACATTGCATATTCTCTGGCGTCTTCTCAGTAGACACCGCCAAATGGTGCACAGGTTTGCGCTCCCGCAGACGCCTATCGATCTGGATAGCCATTGTCATGGACTCATTCAGACCCGCAGGCACAGGGAACCCCACCATAACATCCTTAATGGCATCAGAGAGACCCTCTCTGAAATTCGCCGCCAGGGCGCACTCATTCCACTGAGTAAGCACAGCCCATTTACGGAATTTCTGGCAGTATATTTCAGCTTCGTCTTGCCCCTGAGATAGGGACATCAAGGCCTTTTCCGCCTGAAGTTCTAACTGAGGTTCCTCATAAAGCAACCCCAAGGCCAGAAAAAACGCATCCACATTGAGCAACGCAGGATCCCCTGGAGCCAATGCAAAAGCCCAATCCTGAGGGTCGCCCCGGAGCAAGGAAATCACAATCCTGACCAGCAGAGCGAGATTTCAGGGACAAAAACAACTTGCAATTATTTTTGAAATTTTGAAAGCAAGATCTATTCCCCGAGAAAAATTCAGGCAAAGGAATTCTAGGTTCAGATATAGGAACATGAACAACAAAATCTTGTAAATTTTGAACTTTCGTGGTGAGATTATTCAAACCTGCAGTTAAACTCTGAATATCCATTTTAAACAGGTGAACACAGAGCCATTCCAGGATTAGAAGGAGAGAGAGAGAGAGAAAGGCTGCAATATAGGCAGACTTGCAAGAGATTCAATTACAAGCACACTCAGAACTGAGGAAAAAAAAAAAAAAAAATCTTCAGCAGACTTCTCTTTTCTCTCCTTTCTCTGTTAATTAATTTAACCCTTTTTAGGCCGGTCAAACTGTTATGGTTCTCAATGGCAAGAGAACATAGCCCAGCAAACATAAGAACTAGCTCTTGGAAGGATGGAAACTAAACTGACCATGAACTAAACCTGCCGCACAACTAACAGTAGCCGGGTAGCGTAGCCTGCGTTTTATCCCTAGACGCCCAGCGCCGGCCGAAGGACTAACTAATCCTGGCAGAGGAAAATATAGTCCTGGCTCACCTCTAGAGAAATTTCCCCGAAAGGCAGACAGAGGCCCCCACAAATATTGGCGGTGATTTTAGATGAAATGACAAACGTAGTATGAAAATAGGTTTAGCAAAATTGAGGTCCGCTTACTAGATAGCAGGAAGACAGAAAGGACACTTTCATGGTCAGCTGAAAACCCTATCAAAACACCATCCTGAAATTACTTTAAGACTCTAGTATTAACTCATAACATCAGAGTGGCAATTTCAGATCACAAGAGCTTTCCAGACACAGAAACGAAACTACAGCTGTGAACTGGAACAAAATGCAAAAACAAACAAGGACTAAAGTCCAACTTAGCTGGGAGTTGTCTAGCAGCAGGAACATGCACAGAAAGGCTTCTGATTACAATGTTGACCGGCATGGAAGTGACAGAGGAGCAAGGCTAAATAGCGACTCCCACATCCTGATGGAAACAGGTGAACAGAGAGGATGATGCACACCAGTTCAATTCCACCAGTGGCCACCGGGGGAGCCCAAAATCCAATTTCACAACACTGGACGCTGGGAGGGTGTCATGAAATTGTCCCAGACCTTTAACAGTGTAACTCTCCCTCTGCTGTACCTGGTGTATGTCTCCCTCATCTCTTTTGGTTGGGCAAGGAACCTTACGCTGTGCCACTAGCATTGTCTGATGGGAATTTGGTTTAAGATATTTTCCTCAATGACATTCTGGTATAGCACTATTTTAATAGACCTCTCCACCTCAGGAAGGAGAGATGCAAGGTTCTTCTTGTATTGTTGGTCTAGCAGGGTGAACAACCAGTACTCTCTTTTGGCCAATATAAATTTAATGCAAGGGTCACAGGAAAGGCAGCGGTACGTAAAGTTGTTCATTTGTGCCAAGGTCCCTACAGCCAACCTATCTCCACCATGATGATGACTCGCCATCTCCTCCTCCCTCTCTTTCTCCTCAATCCCCCCCCCAGCCCATCCACGTAGGAGAGATGGGACAAAGCTTGTGTGGGTACTAGCCTCTGTTGTGCTAGCAACCAGCTCCTGTTCCTCCTCCTTCTCCTCAGCCACCATCTCCTCATTGTTACCAAATCTGTGGTGAGCAGATGAGATTAGGCAGGGCTGGGTAGTATCTCCCTGTATCATGTCTTCCTCCATCTCCTAGTTCGCATGCAAAGCTTCATGTTTAATTGTGAGCAGCGACTGTTTAAATAGGCACAGAAGCAGGATCGTTGTACTGATTATAGTGTCATCAGCACTCGCCATATTTGTGAAGTCCTCAAAGTTTTGGAGAACCTCAAAAATGTCAGACATCCATGCCCACTGTTCACTTGTTATGTGTGGAGGCTGACCAGAATACTGACGTACGAGTTGGAGCTAGAATTCAACAGCTGGCTGCTCACAAAGCCTTACCAGCATGTGCAGTTCCAGCGAGTGGTCACGTCGCACACCAGTCGGTGAACTGGCACTTGCATGCGCTACTGCAGCACTGCCAGAGCAGCGGCAGCTGTGGCTCACTTGCAGAAGTAGGTGCTGACAGGGTGTACCTTGACCAGAAGCTCTGGCAAATCTGGGGAGGTTCTCAGAAACCACTGAACTACTAAGTTGAGCACATGTGCCAAGCATGGTATGTGTGAGCTCTCCAAACTTCACAGCCGCCATCAGGTTACGGACATTATGACACATGAACACGCCTAGCTGTAGGTTCAGTGGCGAGAGCCACAGATCTGTCTGGTCTGTTATTCCTTTCAATAACTTTGTCATGGTGTGCAGTTTGTCTCCTAGACAAATTAGCTTTAGCAGAGTCTGATGCTGCTTCGCTGAGGCAATGCTGCAGATCTTCCAGCTTCTGGCTGATGTGGACGACGTGCCCTGAGATACCAAATTGGAGATGCAGGATGAGGAGGATCAAGAGGGGGTGAAGGAGGTGGAGAAACAGTGATATAAGTAGGGCCAGCAATCCTAGGCGTTGGTAGCACATGTGCCGTGCCTGGGTGGGACTCCGCCCCAGCCTCCACAATGTTCACCCAGTGTGCCGTCAGGGAAATGTAGCCCTGGCCACATGTTGGTGATTAAGTGGACAGTGCCAGTAAGTGCATTGAAAGGGTGTGAATGATGTTCGTCGACATGTGCTGGTACAAAGCTGGAATACCACACTGAGAGAAATAGTGGCAGCTGGGGAGCAAGTACCAAGAGACAGTTGCTGCAATAAGGCTGGTTTCACACTTGCGTTTTTGTCTGCAGCGTTTTTTTCCAAAAAAACGCATGCGTTTTTTTCCCCTATATTTAACATTGAAAACGCATGCGTTTTTTTGTATGCGTTTGGTTGCGTTTTCAAACGCATGCGTTTTTTTCTGCATGCGTTCATTTTCAAAAATGCAACCTGTAGTATTTTTTTGCGCGTTTTTTTTGCCGCGAAAAAACGCATGCGTTTTTTTGCGGCAAAAAAATGCATTGCTGTCTATGTGAACGCCTGCGTTTTTAAGCACATGCGTTTGTTTGCGTTAAAAACGCATGCGTTTTTATAGAAAAAAAACAGAAAACACACTGAAAAGTCACCCACCACCATCAAGGTGATAAAGGGATCCAAACCCTAACCCTAACCCTACCCCAAACCTCACCCCTAACCGTTTATTGAACATTTTCTGACAGTCATAGTGCCACATATTTCAGTGCCATGTATTTCAATGCCACGTATTTCAATGCCACGTATTTCAGTGCCACGTATTTCAATGCCACGTATTTCAATGCCATGTATTTAAGTGCCACGTATTTCAGTGCCACGTATTTAAGTGCCACGTACTATAAATACTATAACTACGTGGTTATACGTGGCACTGAAATATCGTGGCACGTAAATACGTGGCACTTAAATGCGTGGCACTTAAATACGTGGCACTTAAATACGTGGCACTTAAATACGTGGCACTTATATACGTGGCACTTAAATACGTGGCACTTATATAAGTGGCCACTGATTAGGGTTAGGGGTAGGGTTAGGGTTAGGGGTAGGGTTAGGGGTAGGGTTAGGTTTTTTTTGGTTTTTTCTTGTTTTCTTGTGTTTTTCTATAAAAACGCATGCGTCTAAAAAACGCATGCGTTTTACCGCGATGCGTTTTTTCACACATGCGTTTTTTTTAAAAACGCATGCAGATAAAAACGCAAGTGTGAAACCAGCCTAAGTGGGCGGAAATCCTTTGTGTCTATGTCTACAATCCTAAACTGCTATATTTCCACTGCAAGCAGCCTAGAAATGTGCCCGTTTAGCATTTGGGCGTTTGGGTGGTTGGCCGTGAACTTTCTTTTTTTGTTCCAAGGCCTGGGTTAGGTACTGACACAAGGATTTGGAAGTGCCTGATGATGGTGCCTCTGAATGTGCAAGGACAGGTGCAAGGCAGAAGGCACCTGCCTTGGTGTCATGTACAAGGGATTGACAAGCACCTAGCACAGGTGAAGAGGCAGTGGTGTCATCAGCTGGCACCATGTCATAACTCTGTTGTCAGGTGTTCCAGAACCAGGGGCTCCTTCCCTGTCCCTAACACAAGGGGGCGCCCTAGCTCACCCTGCTCCCCGGATTACTTCTGATGGTGAAAATGCAGAAGCCACGTACCTTGCCTTAGCTCCTGAATCCGCCCTCAGTCTGTACCTTTCCTTCACACAGGGAAGAGGGGAGTAGTAGTATATAGTGTTGAGCGAAACGGGTCGGCAATTTTCAGAAGTCGCCGACTTTTGGCAAAGTCGGGTTTCATGAAACCCGACCCGACCCCTATGTGGGGTCGGCCATGAAGTCGACGATCTTCTGAATCTGGAATCGGAATTCCGATACCGATTCCCGATATGTTTAAGATATCGGGAATTGGTATCGGAATTCAGATTTAAGTGTAAAATAAAGAATTAAAATAAAAAATATCGCTATACTTACCATCTGATGCGCCCTGGTACTAAGCGGGAACCTTCCTTCCTTAGAATCAGCCTTCCAGGACCTTGCGGTGATGTCGCGGTGACGTCGCGGCTTGTGATTGGTCGCGTGGCCGCCCATGTGACCGCTCGCGCGACCAATCACAAGCCGCGACGTCACCGTGACGTCACCGAAGGTCCTGGAAGGGCTGATTCTTAGGAAGGAAGGCTGCCGGAACGAAGCCGAGGGTGAGTATATTCCTATTAGGTATATACTCACCCTCGGACACGCCCTGCTTCTTTCCGGCAGCCTTCCTTCCTAAGAATCAGCCCTTCCAGGACCTTCGGTGATGTCACGGTGACGTCGCGGCTTGTGATTGGTCGCGCGAGCGGTCACATGGGCGGCCGCGCGACCAATCACAAGCCGCGACGTCACCGCGACGTCACCGCAAGGTCCTGGAAGGCTGATTCTAAGGAAGGAAGGTTCCCGGTTAGTACCAGGGCCCGTCAGAGGGTAAGTATAGCGATATTTTTTATTTTAATTCTTTATTTTACACTTAAATATGGATCCCAGGGCCTGAAGGAGAGTTTCCGCTCCTTCAGACCCTGGGAACCATTGGAAACCCAATGCACTGCATTGGGTTTCGAGTTTCGGCCGACCCCGACTTTTTTATAGGATCGGCCGATTTCACTCGACCCGACTTTTGAAAAAGTCGGGTTTCGTGAAACCCAACCCGATCCTATAAAAGTAAAGGTCGCTCAACCCTAGTAGTATACTGTAGCACACCAACCAGACTAACAAGGTAATACGGACAGGGTTACAAAACATGCAAATATACTTACACATATAACAGAGGAATGCATCGGAGAGTGGAGAATGGGGTTAAACCAAAGTAGGAGAAGAAAGAGATTTATGATACACTCAAAACCTAGCAACAGTCACAGATAAACCCACCAAACACATTCTCCTATAATAAACAATAACATCCAGCCATGCAGCATAAGGTACTCTGACAATGAGTGCTAGCCAGGACCCAGATTATATAGGAGATGGGAATGGCTAACAGTGCACAGCTGAGAGTCTTAACACTGTAGGAGCAGATTTTCCCCTTTACCGCCAAATGAAATGTACACGGTTTAATAAGAAGGTGAAGTGGTTCTAATCAGTGCAGGAATAGGAGAAATCAGATGCTGCGGTCTTCAGGGCTGCCACTCCCTCCCCCTCAATGCTGCTGGCCTTGCTCTGCATGCTAGCTTCTCAGGTTGGGTCAGTGACTTCATCATCCGCCAACTCATCTTCCACTGCTGCACCCTGGTCTTCCTGACTTAGTGACTTAACAACAACCAGACTTATCTGTTACTGTGTCTCATCATCTACCTCTTTAGAAAAAAGTTGCCATTCCCCCACTGTCATCTTGTGACTGTGGCTGCTCTAGGTTTTGTGCACCACTAAACAGCATTTCCTCCTGTCCCTCATGGAACATGCAGGGTGAGAGGCCACATTCAAGAAATTATGTTGTAAAGAGCACCTCAGAGTGTCCTAGTGTGGTATCACTGGTCTCCTGGGACTCAACATAATGAGAGGAAGAAGGATCAGGGTGAGGATTAAGTGATCCAGACTAGGGTTGAGCGACTTTCATTTTTTTAAGGTCGAGTCGGGTTTTGTGAAACCCGACTTTGTCCAGAGTCGAGTCGAGTGCAGTCGGCCGACTATCGCTAAAAGTCGGGGATCGACTGAAACACGAAACCCAATGCAAGTCAATGGGGAAGCATAGTCGGCAGTGAGTGGAGGCCAGGAAAACACCTACAGTGCCCATTTTAATGGCAGAAACATCCATTCTTGTTTCTGAAGCTTGTCAATCTTAATTAACTTTATAATAATAGTTGTTCATTGGAACTTGGGGGTCATTTGGCAAAAGTTGTGGGGGGTAGGGCTGGTTCAAGGTTTTAGTGGGCCCAGGAATCGTGTACTACGTCACGGCGGTGGAGCAGGGAGAGGTAAGTATTTCAACTTTGCAAGTGCTGTGATCCTGAGCAAGCAGGGGTGGCCCACTTGTTTGCATTGGCACTGGCACAGGGCCCCTCAAAGTACAGCGGTGTGTTTGCATGGCGGGGGCGCCTCCCACCAGCAGCGACACTTTTGCGTACTCTGAGGGGCCCTGTTCCAGTGACATCGCCAACGAGTATGCCCCCCCACCTGATGAAGGAACCCGCACTTTCATCTGCACCTTCCTCTTTGTCCCTGTGTAAGGTGGTATAGCATGCAGGAAGGGGAACCTTACTTTCAGCAGGGTCAGATTCTGGCTGTGTAGAGTGCAAGGGGAATGTAGTGGTCTAGGTCAATGTACCAGCAGACTCATCTAGCAGTGGCTGGGCAATGGGCAGGGGGAGGAGGAAACAGATATAGGGCCAAAGAATAAATTAGGCTAAATGCAGTTCAAAATTGGTAACAGGACTAAACAGGCAGCATTGCTTTGTTCAGTGGAGTAGCAAACCCAAGAGCAGCAGACACTGTTTTAAGGGCCCAACCACACTAGTAGGCCAAATGCAGTTTAATATCTGCTACTATAGGCCCAAAGCCAGAAGGTTGAAGCTCAGCTTTATTCAGTTGAGGGCAAACACCAGGGAGGGAGATAAAATTACATCCTTATAGGAATCCACCCACAGATAGGGATAAAGTTAATCTTAAAGGGTACCCCCTATAGAGTTTCTATGATACCAGAAAAACCAAATAGAAAAAACCAAGTAGAAAAAATGAAAAAAACTTTTAAAGCAAAAAATAAAAAATTATCAAAATTGAAAACATCAAAAAAACACAAAAAAATCAAAAAATAGGCTAATACCTTTGTAGATACACAATACCTCTTCTAGCCCTACTTGGCCCTGGAAACTGTTGTCCTTCCTGACAGCGGAGGTTGGCACCCTATATTGCGATGTGGCGCCCCCACTCAACGACGGCTGTCCCTCCTATCCCTGGGTAATCCCTAATAAACTAATAATCACAGACAAAAACATACAGATATGGATCAAATTAGATCCATCAACACAGAATAAATGTCCCTCTATATATGTTCCTCACTATAAGCTCCCACCACTAAATTGGTTATGGAGGGACATTTAGGTGTGGACATTGTAGCTATTGCCGGTTTGTAACGCCCTCCAACACATTTACGAGTACAGTCACTAATAGAACATACAATAACAAACATTTTGCAAACTGCAAGACGGTCGGGGTCATCTATTTGTGTACGTGTACTTGTCCATTGAATTACATCGGTAAAACCAAAAGGCAGTTTAAAGTGCGTATTGGTGAACATCTTGGCGATATACGCAATAAGAGAGATACACCGGTTGCACGCCATGTCAATATGCATCATGGAGGAGATTTGGGATCCATTAGTTTTAGGACAATTGAAGTAGTGGAACCCTCAGTTCGACAAGGAGACTGGGACAAAAAAATTTTGCAGAGAGAGTCCAGGTGGATATTTTGGCTGGACACAGTTTACCCTAAAGGACTTAATGAACAGTTAACCTTTTCAAGCTTCATTTAACTATTCTGTGGTGTTGAAATACTACCTATGCGAGAAAACAATATAGCCAGTAAACCTATGAGTAGGTGGTCATAAATTCCAGTGGGTAGGGTTACCCCTGGAGACATACATCCGTGATAAATTGGGAGTGTATTAGATAGGTGAGAGGCTAACATGCTGTAAGAATTATAAATTATATATATATTTGCAAAAAGCTCCCAAGATTAGACAGTACATGTAGATCCACTCTTCTATTTAGCTTTAGATTGTGCTTTATTAGACTATATCTTTGGCTAGTCATATGTATTAAGTATTGGTGGCCATTATAAGTGGTCATTTATATATAGCATAAAGATGGTGGAGATCTGTATGCGCGTATCCTGCGTAGTAGATTGGAGTGTGGGATGAGTCAGCTGGGCGCCTGGTTTTGTGAAATAGAGGATTACTCTGCAGCTGCGCATGAGGTGGAGCGCAGATGCGTTCCACATATGACAGGTGATATCGTCACAAAGGGCGGCACTGAATCTGGGTATGCGGCTGGCTCCTGGATATAGAGGAGGACTAAGCGGCTGCGCAGAAAGTGGAGCGCAGATGCGGTCCACATATGAGGTGTGACATCATCATCATCGGACAAGCGCTGTACCCGGAAGTAGCATAACATGTGCATAATGGAGATTGAATACAAGGGACGCCAAGCCTAATGAAGGTGGGTGGAGATTATACCATCCCATCTTATATAAATGAGTGGACTGCATAGCGCTGGTGCACAGACTTTCTGCCAGACAAAACTATCATGTTTGTCTATAGCTCAGTGACCTATTAAGGACTGTGAATCTGAAGGTCCCCTGATGAACCCCCTTGAATAACGGGGGAGAAACGCGTTGGGACAGCGTGAGCCGATGCATTTGCATGGTCATCTGAAGGGAATACCCAGAAATTATGAGCTAAGTGCTAGTTGTGAGCTATACAAATTGTGACATACGGATTAGTGTGTGTCATATATGAAACACCTTATTTATGTTCCTTTGGTTATATGGAGTTGTCTGTATATATTTGATGAGCCTATTAAGGGGATATAGACCTTTTATGGATATGCACCTTTGAAAACAAGATATAAAAATAGAAAAACTAGCATCAATACAATATATTTATCTACTTATATGATTCAATATAGCAGCCTTGAGCTGTTTTAGTAAAAAGGTGCAATACTAGGTGGTGACACCAAGCTTTAACTTGCGGTGTGCACTATAGTCTTCATCCTCCATAACCAATTTAGTGGTGGGAGCTTATAGTGAGGAACATATATAGAGGGACATTTATTCTGTGTTGATGGATCTAATTTGATCCATATCTGTATGTTTTTGTCTGTGATTATTAGTTTATTAGGGATTACCCAGGGATAGGAGGGACAGCCGTCGTTGAGTGGGGGCGCCACATCGCAATATAGGGTGCCAACCTCCGCTGTCAGGAAGGACAACAGTTTCCAGGGCCAAGTAGGGCTAGAAGAGGTATTGTGTATCTACAAAGGTATTAGCCTATTTTTTGATTTTTTTGTGTTTTTTTGATGTTTTCAATTTTGATAATTTTTTATTTTTTGCTTTAAAAGTTTTTTTTTCATTTTTTCTACTTGGTTTTTTCTATTTGGTTTTTCTGGTATCATAGAAACTCTATAGGGGGTACCCTTTAAGATTAACTTTATCCCTATCCGTGGGTGGATTCCTATAAGGATGTAATTTTATCTCACTTTATAGATATTTTTTGGTATTTTACGGAATTATTAATAAAGATTGATGATTTTAGGGGTAGGTTTGGTTTTCAGTTGGTTTAGTCATATACTCCCCGTTGATAATTGGGTTGTTGGTTGGCAAACACCAGGGAGGGGCAGACACCGTTAGTAGGCCGTAACCAAAGTTGAAGGCCAAATGCAGTTTAATATCTAATTTTATAGGCCGAAAGCCAGAAGGTTGAAGCTCAGCTGTATTCAGTTGAGGACAACACCAGGCAGGGGCAGACACCGTTAGTAGGCCCTAAACACCTATTTATTTATTTTTTTAAATTCACTTAATGAGAGCCAGAAGGTTGAAGCTCAGCTGTATTCAGTTGAGGGCAAGACCAGGGAGGGGCAGACACCGTTAGTAGGCCCTAACCACCAATTTTTAAAAACACAGCACTTAATGAGAGCCAGAAGGTTGAAGCTCAGATTTATTCATTTGAGGACAACTTGAATTAGGGACTGCAGACAGACTTACCAGGCTGTCCCCTGTGTGGACCATGCATCCAATACATTAACCCATTGCGCCACAAAGGACACGTAACCTTCCGTGGCCATGCCTACAGGTCCATGTGTCTGTTGTCAGGTGTACCTTTGGACTGACAGATTGCCAGAGTGCATGGACAATGCGGTCTTTTACATGCTGGTGGAGGGTTGGGATGGCTTTTCTCGCAAAAGAAGTGTCAACTGGTTAGCTTGTAGCGTGGTACAGCGTAGTCCATCATGGCCTTATTAATAGTAAATAAAATATATAACTAGGCTCTATGAACTTTTAAATAGGTTCCAGGGGTACACGGGCAGCATTGGAGTGGTCAGTGGAGGAGTATTGCAAGTAGGGGCCGCAGACAGGCTATCAAAGGCCTAAAATAACAAACAATAGGCAGGCATGGCAGTTTTAACCCCTTCATGACCCAGCCTATTTTGGCCTTAATGACCTTGCCGTTTTTTGAAATTCTGACCAGTGTCCCTTTATGAGGTAATAACTTAGGAACGCTTCAACGGATCCAAGCGATTCTGAGATTGTTTTCTCGTGACATATTGGGCTTCATGTTAGTGGTAAATTTAGGTCGATAATTTTTGCATTTATTTGTGAAAAAATTGGAAATTTGGCAAAAATTTTGAAAATTTTGCAATTTTCACATTTTGAATTTTTATTCTGTTAAATCAGAGAGTTATGTGACACAAAATAGTTAATAAATAAAATTTCCCACATGTCTACTTTACATCAGCACAATTTTGGAAATAAAATTTTTTTTTGCTAGGAAGTTATAAGGGTTAAAAGTTGACCAGCGATTTCTCATTTTTACAACAAAATTTACAAAACCATTTTTTTTAGGGACCAACTCACATTTGAAGTCAGATTGAGGGGTCTACATGGCTGAAAATACCCAAAAGTGACACCATTCTAAAAACTGCACCTCTCAAGGTGCTCAAAACCACATTCAAGAAGTTTATTAACCCTTCAGGTGCTTCACAGCAGCAGAAGCAACATAGAAGGAAAAAATGAACATTTAACTTTTTAGTCACAAAAATGATATTTAGCAACAATTTGTTTATTTTCCCAAGGGTAAAAGGAGAAACTGGACCACAAAAGTTGTTGTCCAATTTATCCTGAGTACGCTGATACCTCATATGTGGGGGTACACCACTGTTTGTGGGCACGGCAGGGCTCGGAAGGGAAGGAGCGCCATTTGACTTTTTGAATGAAAAATTGGCTCCAATCTTTAGCGGACACCATGTCGCGTTTGGAGACGCCCCGTGTGCCTAAACATTGGAGCTCCCCCACAAGTGACCCCATTTTGGAAACTAGACCCCCCAAGGAACTTATCTAGATGCATAGTGAGCACTTTGAACCCCAAGGTGCTTCACAAATTGATCCGTAAAAATGAAAAAGTACTTTTTTTTCACAAAAATTTTCATTTAGCCTCAATTTTTTTCATTTTCACATGGGCAACAGGATAAAATGGATCCTAAAATTTGTTGGGCAATGTCTCCTGAGTACACTGATACCTCATATGTGGGGGTAAACCACTGTTTGGGCGCACGGCAGAGCTCGGAAGTGAAGGAGCGCCATTTGACTTTTTGAATGAAAAATTAGCTCCAATCTTTAGTGGACACCATGTCGCGTTTGGAGAGCCTCCGTGTGCCTAAACATTGGAGCTCCCCCACAAGTGACCCCATTTTGGAAACTAGACCCCCCAAGGAACTTATCTAGATGCATAGTGAGCACTTTGAACCCCAAGGTGCTTCACAAATTGATCCGTAAAAATGAAAAAGTACTTTTTTTTCACAGAAATTTTCATTTAGCCTCAATTTTTTTCATTTTCACATGGGCAACAGGATAAAATGGATCCTAAAATTTGTTGGGCAATTTCTCCTGAGTACACTGATATCTCATATGTGGGGGTAAACCACTGTTTGGGCGCACGGCAGAGCTCGGAAGGGAAGGAGCGCCATTTGACTTTTTGACATACATAGTGTACATCAGGTTGGTGTGTGTGTGTTGTAGTGTATGTCAGGTTGGTGTGTGTGGCGTATACTACACCACACACACCAACCTGACGTACGCCACACCACACACCAACCTGACATACACTACACCACACACCAACCTGATGTAGTGTCAGGTTGGTGAGTGTGGCGTAGTGTACATCAGGTTGGTGTGTAGTGTACATGTGGTGTCGTGTACGTCAGGTTGGTATGTGGTGTAGTGTACGTCAGGTTGGTGCGTGTGTGTGGTGTACACTACACCACATACAACAACCTGACGTACACCACACACCAACCTGACAAACACTACACCACACACACCAACCTGACGTAGGGTCAGGTTGGTGTGTGTGGTGTAGTGTACGTCAGGTTGGTATGTGGTGTAGTGTACGTCAGGTTGGTGTGTGTGTGTGGTGTTGTGTATATCAGCCTGGTGTGGGTGAGTTCTGTAGTGGAATATCAGGATGTGGCTAGTCCACGGACGTGTGATGAATTCTGAAGCATTCATCCAAACACAGTCCAGGTTTGTCGGGACACGTTTCACATTGGAAACGAGTTTCCTTTCTTATCCCCCTTTTATAACATACCCGGCACCTTTTTCTTTTTCGCCCCTCTCCGGGAAAATGTTGCCCTGGTACAATACGGGAACCTTGAGTTCCAGGGGTGCTGGGGCCCGCTCCTTCCTCGTCTCCAAACATCAGGGCCTTTATCACCGCCTCCTGGAACTGAAGGAAGGTGTTGTTGTTCTGACCTGCACATCGTGATAGCACGTATGCGTTATACAGTGTCATTTGTACGATGTGCACAGCCAGTTTTTTATACCACACCTTTGTTTTCCGCATGGCACTATAGGGCTGGAGGACTTGATCAGAAAGATCAACTCCCCCCATGTGTTTGTTGTACCCCAGGGCACAGTCCAGTTTGTGGACCTGTGCTGGGGTACCTCGAACGGTGGTGGCCGTGGTGCCGGGACCATGGATTGTGGTCAAGAAAAAGACGTCCCTTTTGTCTTTGAACTTGACCACAAGCATGTTGCCGCTACATTGGGCTCGGCTCTCACCCTTTGGGAGAGCCTGCTCAATTAGTGACAAAGGGAGACCCCTCTGGTTTCTGCGCACAGTACCGCAAGCGACGGTAGCTCTGGCAGAGAGGGATTGAAAGAGTGGGATGCTTGTATAAAAGTTATCAACGTACAGATGGTAACCTTTATCAAGCAGTGGGTGAACTAAATCCCACACTATTTTCCCACTCACCCCCAGAGCGGTTGGACATTCTGGGGGCTGGATCCTGATGTCCTTTCCTTGATAAACTCTAAAGCTGAGCGTGTACCCTGAGGTACTCTCGCAGAGCTTATAGAGCTTAATCCCGTACCTTGCCCGTTTGCTGGGCAGGTACTGACGGAACTGAAGCCGCCCTTTGAAGAGGATGAGGGATTCATCCACACAAATTTCCCTTTGGGGAATGTACACTTCAGCAAACTTGTTGCTGAAGTGTTCGATGATAGGCCGAATTTTGAACAGTCTATCAAAATTCGGGTCATCGCGGGGAAGGATGTCGGTGTTGTCCCTAAAATGTAGAAATTTATGAATCGCTTCAAAACGTTTGCGAATCATAACCATGCCATATATTGGAGTTTGATATAAAATATCAGTACTCCAGTATTGGCGAATTTCTGGTTTCTTCACAATCCCCATGTGAAGGACCAGTCCCCAATATTTCAACATTTCTACAGAGTCAACGGGACTCCAAGCAGAAAATGGTGAAACTGGGTTTAGGGAAAAAAATTGCAGGGCGTACAAATTTGTTTGCTCCACCATGAGACTGACGATTGACTCCGAGAAAAAGACTTTGAAAAAGTCTATTTCCCTGAGGTCTCAAATTGGATTCCTGATTGGGGAATGAAATCAGGAATCCGTGGAGCAAAATTTTCAGGGACGGGGGTCCAGGTGGGGGCACTAGTGCTAGGTTGGGCATGACTAGCACTAGGTTGGGGGTTACTTACCCTTGGCTGTGTGTCTTCTCCCCTGGGCTCCGGCTCTCCTCCGCTGGGCTCCGGCTCTCCTCCGCTGGGCTCCGGCTCTCCTCCGCTGGGCTCCGGACGATTTCTCGTTCTGCGACTTCTTGGTGGTGGCGAGTCCGTGTCACTGGAGGAGGAAGAGTGAGAGGAATACAAAAAAGTGGGGTCCTCTCCCTCACTATCAGCTTCGGAGGCAATAAAAGAATATGCCTCCTCTGCCGAGTACAGCCTTTGTGACTGGGATGAGTGGGATGAGCGGGACATTGTGTGTGTGGTGTGTGTAAAAAAAAACTAAGCTTTATTACAGTGTGCGTGTGTGTATGTGCGAGTGTTTAGTGAAACTTTTTTACTGCAGGAGGGGACTTTCAGGCGTGGGGGGCTGAGGAGATGCAGGATCCGGCAGCAGCAGCAAGGGGAGCGATCAGTGGGGCGCAGGAGCGATCACGCGGGAGAGATCAGTGGGGCGCGGGAGCGATCACGCGGGAGCGATCAGTGGGGCGCGGGAGCGATCACACGGGAGCGATCAGTGGGGCGCGGGAGCGATCACACGGGAGCGAACAGCGGGGCACGGGGGAGCTGTCAGGCGAAGGGGCCTGAGGAAATGCAGGTGCCAGCAGCAGCGGGGAAGGGGGGGGGGGGGTGATCAGAGTGATCACTGGGGTGGGTGATCTCCGGGGGGGGGCAGAAGGTGGCTGTCAGGAGCGGAGGGAAGGAGGGGGCAGGGGAGATGTAGGAGCCTGCAGCAGGGAAGGGTGATCACTGGGCAGGGGGGTGATTTCTGGGGCGTGGGAGGGGGTGGAGGTCAGGGGGGGAAATTGGATGGGGGGGGGAGTACCGGAAGGCGGACCAGAAGGCGGCGATCAGCGGACCGGAAGGCGGACAGGTGGCGATCAGCGGGGCACGGGGGAGCTGTCAGGCAAAGGGGCCTGAGGAAATGCAGGAGCCAGGAGCGGGGGGGGGGGGTGATCAGGGGGGCAGGGGGTGATAAGAGTGATCACTGGGGTGGGTGATCACCGGGGGGGGGAGGCGTTAGAGGGTGGCTGTAGGAGCAGCAGGGAAAGTTGATCCCTGGGCAGGGGGGTGATTTCTGGGGTGTGGGAGGGAGTGCAGGGGGGATCGGATGGCAGGGGGGGGAATCGGATGGCGGGGGGGGGAATCGGATGGCGGGGGGGGGATCGGATGGCGGGGGGGGGGATCGGACGGTGGGGGGAGAGGGAGGCAGAAGGGGGGGAGTACCGGAAGGCGGCAGCGGCGGTCAGGAGTCAGCAGGGGCGGCGATGAATAGGCGGCAGCGTCGGTAAGGTGGCAGCGGCGGCGGCGATCAGGCAGCGGCGGCGGCGATCAGGCAGCGGCAGCGGCGGGTGCAGCACGCAGGAACCTCACTCTCCAGCTTCCACGGAAGGGATGAAGCTGGAGAGTGATGTCAGACATGTTTCACTCCGCCCCTCCACATCTGATTGGAGGGAAAGCGTCACATGGACGCTTTCTCCAATCAGAGCTGGAGGGGGGTGAAACAGAGGGCACAGGAGCGATCGTGGCCACGGGGGGGCAAAGCCACCCCCCCTGGGGTCAACTAGAGGTCCTCACGTACCTGCGGGTCCGGTGACATTTCATTGACCCCGGTCACCGGACCCGCAGGAACGCGATCAAACCATGACGCATACGCTGCGTCATAGGTCGGATTGGCACCGACTTTCATGACGCAGCGTATGCGTCAAAGGTCGGGAAGGGGTTAAATCGGTTACATGGATACACAGGCAGGCAGCATTGTGGTCAGTGGAGGAGTATTGCAAGTAGGGGCCGCAGACAGGCTATCAAAGGCCTAAAATAACAAACAATAGGCAGGCATGGCAGTTTTACATCGGTTACATGGATACACAGGCAGGCCAGACAGCATTGTGGTCAGTGGAGGAGTAATGCAAGTAGGGGCCGCAGACAGGCTATCAAAGGCCTAAAATAACAAACAATAGGCAGGCATGGCAGTTTTAAATCGGTTACATGGATACACAGGCAGGCCAGGCAGCATTGTGGTCAGTGGAGGAGTATTGCAAGTAGGGGCCGCAGACAGGCTAGCAAAGGCCTTAAATAACAAACAATAGTCAGGCATGGCAGTTTTAAATCGGTTACATGGATACACAGGCAGGCCAGGCAGCATTGTGGTCAGTGGAGGAGTATTGCAAGTAGGGGCCGCAGACAGGCTAGCAAAGGCCTAAAATAACAAACAATAGGCAGGCATGGCAGTTTTAAATCGGTTACATGGATACACAGGCAGGCCAGGCAGCATTGTGGTCAGTGGAGGAGTATTGCAAGTAGGGGCCGCAGACAGGCTATGAAAGGCCTAAAATAACAAACAATAGGCAGGCATGGCAGTTTTAAATCGTTTACATGGATACACAGGCAGGCCAGACAGCATTGTGGTCAGTGGAGGAGTATTGCAAGTAGGGGCCGCAGACAGGCTATCAAAGGCCTAAAATAACAAACAATAGGCAGGCATGGCAGTTTTAAATCGGTTACATGGATACACAGGCAGGCAGCATTGTGGTCAGTGGAGGAGTATTGCAAGTAGGGGCCGCAGACAGGCTAGCTAAGGCCTTAAATAACAAACAATAGTCAGGCATGGCAGTTTTAAATCGGTTACATGGATACACAGGCAGGCCAGGCAGCATTGTGGTCAGTGGAGGAGTATTGCAAGTAGGGGCCGCAGACAGGCTATGAAAGGCCTAAAATAACAAACAATAGGCAGGCATGGCAGTTTTAAATCGGTTACATGGATACACAGGCAGGCCAGGCAGCATTGTGGTCAGTGGAGGAGTATTGCAAGTAGGGGCCGCAACACAGGCTAGCAAAGGCCTTAAATAACAAACAATAGTCAGGCATGGCAGTTTTAAATTGGTTACATGGATACACAGGCAGGCCAGGCAGCATTGTGGTCAGTGGAGGAGTATTGCAAGTAGGGGCCGCAGACAGGCTATGAAAGGCCTAAAATAACAAACAATAGGCAGGCATGGCAGTTTTACATCGGTTACATGGATACACAGGCAGGCCAGACAGCATTGTGGTCAGTGGAGGAGTAATGCAAGTAGGGGCCGCAGACAGGCTATCAAAGGCCTAAAATAACAAACAATAGGCAGGCATGGCAGTTTTAAATCGGTTACATGGATACACAGGCAGGCAGCATTGTGGTCAGTGGAGGAGGATTGCAAGGAGTGTCTGACACAGTTAGTACTCCAAAAAAAAAATAATAATAATGTCTCGCTAAACAACGATAAGTAAAAAAAGGGTGGCATGCTTAGGTACAGGGGTGGGCTCATCTGCAGAGTTTATGACAAAGTAATTTGGCAGTAAATTAGTATTTACTGGTGTCAATATAGGACACTGCCCCAGACTACTTTAACTAGCATCATAGATGCAAACAAATTGGTATTGTTTGTCAGTGCCAGGCATTGAATGATGTCAGTGCATAGACTAAACATTGGTGGAGCTGTGCGAGATAATTTTGCACGTGGTAGAGCACAGTTTGAGCTGGGGGGGGGACTCTCTTGTGGCCGGCGGTACCGCCCCAGGGCCCCTCATGTTACAACGGTGTGTCTGACGTTGGGTGCGCACCACCACCGCCAGAGACACTACATTGTACTATGAGGGACCCAGTGGCAGTGCCGTCGACCAAAAGCGGGCACACCCACCTCTTCAGACAAACAGCACTGTAACGGGTGCTTGCGCCAAGTGGCGATACAACGGCCCCGTGGGGGGATTTTTCCCATTGGGGGAGGTGTAAACATGTCGTATGCTGGACAAACAGCTGCTGCAAATTAAGAGATAGGAACACTCAGTAAGACCAGTCCAGAAGCAAGACCTTTTTATAGGAAAGCTAGGTGTCAGCCGGGAAAGGTGGGGCAAAATAATTTGAAATCCAGGAGTGGTTCATTTTAATGAAGGTGAGATCATCCACATTTTGGGTAGCCAGACGAGTCCTTTTTTCGGTTAATATTGAACCAGCAGCACTGAATACTCTTTCTGATAGCACACTAGCTGCTGGGCAAGCAAGCTCCTGCAACGCATATTCTGTCAATTCAGGCCAGGTGTCTAATTTTGATGCCCAGTAATCAAATGGGAATGACGGTTGAGGGAGAACATCGATAAGGGAAGAAAAATAGTTAGTAACCATACTGGACAAATGTTGTCTCCTGTCACTTTGAATAGATGCTGCAGTACCTGTCCTGTCTGCGGTCATTGCGAAATCACTCCACAACCTGGTCAGAAAACCCCTCTGTCCAACGCCACTTCTGATCTGTGCACCTCTAACACCTCTGCCATGTAGCCCCCTGCAGCTTGTGTGAGACTGAGAACCATCACCGGCGCTGTGTGCTGGGAATGCCTGAATCAAACGGTCTACAAGAGTAGCTTGTTTGGTTGCTAATATTTGTTCGAGGTTCTCATGTGGCATAATATTTTGCAATTTACCTTTATAGCGAGGGTCAAGGATGCAGGCCAACCAGTAATCGTCATCGCTCATCATTTTAATAATGCGTGTGTCCCTTTTGAGGGTACGTAAGGCATAATCCGCCATGTGTGCCAAAGTTCCAGTTGTCAAATCTGCGGTTGTGCTGGTTGGAGGGGCTGTTACAGGCAAATCTACGTCACTTGTCTCCCTTAAAAAAACAGAACCCGGCCTTGCAACGCCACTAATTTCTGTTGGCCCAGGAGAAGCTTCCTCATTCAAAAAGTACTCATCCCCATCATCCTCCTCGTCCTCCTCCTCCTCTTCGCCCGCTACCGCGTCCTCTACACGGCCCTGACCAGACAATGGCTGACTGTCATCAAGGCTTTCCTCTTCCTCGGCTGCAGACGCCTGCTCCTTTATGTGCGTCAAACTTTGCATCAGCAGACGCATTAGGGGGATGCTCATGCTTATTATGGCGTTGTCTGCACTAACCAGCCGTGTGCATTCCTCAAAACACTGAAGTACTTGACACAGGTCTTGTAGCTTAGACCACTGCACACCTGACAACTCCATGTCTGCCATCCAACTGCCTGCCCGTGTATGTGTATCCTCCCACAAAAACATAACAGCACGCCTCTGTTCGCACAGTCTCTGAAGCATGTGCAGTGTGGAGTTCCACCTTGCTGCAACGTCGATGATTAGGCGATGCTGGGGAAGGTTCAAAGACCGCTGATAGTTCTGCATACGGCTGGAGTGTACGGGCGAACGGCGGATATGCGAGCAAAGTCTGCGCACTTTGAGGAGCAGGTCTGGTAACCCCGGGTAACTTTTCAGGAAGCACTGCACCACCAGGTTTAAGGTGTGAGCCAGGCAAGGAATGTGTTTCAGTTGGGAAAGGGCTATGGCAGCCATGAAATTCCTTCCGTTATCACTCACAACCTTGCCTGCCTCAAGATGTACAGTGCCCAGCCATGACTGAGTTTCATTCAGCAAGAACTCGGACAGAACTTCCGCGGTGTGTCTGTTGTCGCCCAAACACTTCATTGCCAATACAGCCTGCTGACGCTTGCCACTAGCTGTCCCATAATGGCACACCTGGTGTGCAACAGTGGCAGCTGCGGATGGAGTGGATGTGCGACTGCGGTGTGTGGATGAGCTCTCGCTTCTGCATGAGGAGGAGGAAGAGGAGGAGGGGGGCTAACGCCTACAGCCAACTCTTTCCTTGACCGTGGACTAGGCAAAACTGTCCCAATATTGCTGTCCCCTGTGGACCCTGCATCCACCACATTCACCCAGTGTGCCGTGATGGACACGTAACGTCCCTGGCCATGCCTACTGGTCCATGCATCTGTTGTCAGGTGCACCTTTGTAGTCACAGACTGCCTGAGTGCATGGACGATGCGGTCTTTAACATGCTGTTGGAGGGCTGGGATGGCTTTTCTAGAAAAGAAGTGTCGACTGGGTAGCTCGTAGCGTGGTACAGCGTAGTCCAGCAGCGCTTTGAAAGCTTCGCTTTCAACTAACCAGTAGGGCATCATCTCTAATGAGATTAGTCTAGCAATGTGGGTGTTCAAACCCTGTGTACGCGGATGCGAGGATGAGTACTTCCTTTTCCTAACAAGAGTCTCATGTAGGGTGAGCTGGACTGGAGAGCTGGAGATCGTGGAACTAGCGGTGCTGCCGGTGGACATGGCAGACTGAGAGAGGGTTGGAGATGGTATTCTTGCCGGTGCCCTACATGCAGTGTTTCCTACTATGAACCTGGTGATTCCCTGACTGCTTTGGCCTGGAGACAAAAGCTGCACAGATACTGCCGGTGGTGCAGGAAATGGTGGGTTTACAGTGAGGGAAGGGATGTAGCGTTGCTGACTAGCTTCATTGGCTGAGGGTGCTGCAACCTTTAGGAACATTTGGTAGTTATTCCAGGCTTGCAAATGCACGGTGGATAAATGTCTATGCATGCAACTTGTATTTAGACTTTTAAGATTCTGACCTCTGCTTAAGGTAGTTGAACATTTTTGACAGATTACTTTGCGCTGATCATTTGGATGTTGTTTAAAAAAATGCCAGACTGCACTCTTTCTACTATCGGATAACTTTTCAGGCATTGCAGACTGAGCTTCTTTAACCGGATGGCCACGCTGTCCTCCAACAGGTTTTGGTTTTCCCACGCGTTTTTGGCCAGATATGGGCCCGGTAGATGGAACCTGTTGTGATGTTGATGCCTGCTGCGGCTCCTCCTCCTCCGCTTCTGAACTACTGCCGCCTGCACCCTGTTCCCCCAATGGCTGCCAATCGGGGTCAACAACTGGGTCATCTATGACCTCCTCTTCTATGTCGTGTGCAACTTCGTCTGTGTCACCGTGTAAGCCGGTGGTATAGCGTTCGTGACGGGGCACCATAGTCTCCGCTGGGTTTGATTCTGCCTTAGTACACTGCGAGGGCAATGTTCTTGTCTGAGTCAAAGGAACAGCATAGTAATCTGGCTGTGGCTGTGCATCTGTGCACTCCATGTCCGATTCAACTTCTAATGGGCATGGCCTGTTAACTGTTTCACTGTCTAACCCAGGAACGGTATGTGTAAAGAGCTCCATGGAGTAACCTGTTGTGTCGACTGACGCATCCTTCACTGTTGTTCTGGGTGAAGGACACAAGGAAGCGACTTGTTCCTGACCGGGAGCATCCACTGATGATGCACTGCTCTGACATTTGGCACTTTCCGAGGAGGCGAAAGAGCTAGAGGCAGAGTGAGCAATGAAAGCCAATACTTGTTCCTCCTGCTCCGGCTTCAAAAGTGGTTTTCCTACTCCCAGAAAAGAGAGCGTTCGAGGCCTTGTGTAGGCAGACGACGTTTTTGGCTCAACAACTCGAGACTTAGGTGCTGTACTGCTTTTACCACGACCACCTGATGTTCCACCACCACTACCATCATTACCAGCTGACAATGACCGCCCACGGCCACGACCTCTTCCACTAGACTTCCTCATTGTTTGCAAAACTTAACCAAAGTAACGCTATTTGTTACTGTAAAACAACTTATAAGGTGAACTCAAACTTCTGTAGAATTTATATATACCTTTATAGGTGCCTGACACTGAAAGGAAAATCAGGCCCAATGTTACACACTCGGTTTTTTGTGCCCCAATAATTTGAGACAGATGGCACACACAGGAGCAGCACTCAAGCAGACTTGCCAATATTTATCTCCCACTAATTTTTTTTTTTTTTAAAAGGGAGAATGTAGCCCCCCCCAAAAAAATGGCCAAGTATCACACAGTGGTTTTTTCGGTGCCACACAATGAGAGTGAGATGCCACCCACAGCAATGGCACGGAGGCAGACTTGCCAAGATTTATCTCCCACTAACTATTTTTTTTTGAAAAGGGAGAATTTACCCCCCCCCCAAAAAAAAGGCCCAGTATTACACACTGCTTTTCGGTGGGACACAATGAGAGACAGGTGCCACACACAGGACTGGCACGGAGGCAGACTTGCCAAGATTTTTCTCCCACTAACTATTTTTTTTTTTTGAAAAGGGAGAATTTACAAAAAAAAAACCCAAAAAGGCCCAGTATTACACACTGCTTTTCGGTGGGACACAATGAGAGACAGATGCCACACACAGGACTGGCACGGAGGCAGACTTGCCAAGATTTATCTCCCACTAACTATTTTTTTTGAAAAGGGAGAATTTACCCCAAAAAAACAAAAAGGCCCAGTATTACACACTGCTTTTCGGTGGGACACAATGAGAGACAGATGCCACACACAGGACTGGCACGGAGGCAGACTTGCCAAGATTTATCTCCCACTAACTATTTTTTTTTATGAAAAGGGAGAATTTACACAAAAAAAAACAAAAAGGCCCAGTATTACACACTGCTTTTTGGTGGGACACAATGAGAGACAGATGCCACACACAGGACTGGCACGGAGGCAGACTTGCTAAGATTTATCTCCCACTAACTATTTTTTTTTTGAAAAGGGAGAATTTACCCCCAAAAAACAAAAAGGCCCAGTATTACACACTGCTTTTTGGTGGGACACAATGAGAGACAGATGCCACACACAGGACTGGCACGGAGGCAGACTTGCCAAGATTTATCTCCCACTAACTTTTTTTTTTTTTGAAAAGGGAGAATTTACCCCAAAAAAACAAAAAGGCCCAGTATTACACACTGCTTTTCGGTGGGACACAATGAGAGACAGATGCCACACACAGGACTGGCACGGAGGCAGACTTGCCAAGATTTATGTCCCACTAACTATTTTTTTTTTTTGAAAAGGGAGAATTTACACACAAAAAAAAAATGGCCAAGTATCACACAGTGGTTTTTTCGGTGCCACACAATGAGAGTGAGATGCCACCCACAGCAATGGCACGGAGGCAGACTTGCCAATATTTAACTCCCACTAACTATTTTTTTTTGAAAAGGGAGAATGTAGCGAAAAAAAAATAAAAATGGTCAAGTATCACACAGTGGTTTTTTCGGTGCCACACAATGAGAGTGAGATGCCACCCACAGCAATGGCACGGAGGCAGACTTGCCAATATTTATCTCCCACTAACTATTTTTTTTTGAAAAGGGAGAATGTAGCCAAAAAAAAAAAATTGGCCAAGTATCACACAGTGGTTTTTTCGGTGCCACACAATGAGAGTGAGATGCCACCCACAGCAATGGCACGGAGGCAGACTTGCCAATATTTATCTCCCACTAACTATTTTTTTTTTTGAAAAGGGAGAATTTACCCAAAAAAAACAAAAAGGCCCAGTATTACACACTGCTTTTCGGTGGGACACAATGAGAGACAGATGCCACACACAGGACTGGCACGGAGGCAGACTTGCCAAGATTTATCTCCCACTAACTATTTTTTTTTTTGAAAAGGGAGAATTTACACAAAAAAAAAAAAATGGCCAAGTATCACACAGTGGTTTTTTCGGTGCCACACAATGAGAGTGAGATGCCACCCACAGCAATGGCACGGAGGCAGACTTGCCAAGATTTATCTCCCACTAACTATTTTTTTTTTTGAAAAGGGAGAATTTACAAAAAAAAAAACCAAAAAGGCCCAGTATTACACACTGCTTTTCGGTGGGACACAATGAGAGACAGATGCCACACACAGGACTGGCACGGAGGCAGACTTGCCAAGATTTATCTCCCACTAACTATTTTTTTTTATGAAAAGGGAGAATTTACACAAAAAAAAACAAAAAGGCCCAGTATTACACACTGCTTTTCGGTGGGACACAATGAGAGACAGATGCCACACACAGGACTGGCACGGAGGCAGACTTGCTAAGATTTATCTCCCACTAACTATTTTTTTTTTGAAAAGGGAGAATTTACCCCCAAAAAACAAAAAGGCCCAGTATTACACACTGCTTTTTGGTGGGACACAATGAGAGACAGATGCCACACACAGGACTGGCACGGAGGCAGACTTGCCAAGATTTATCTCCCACTAACTTTTTTTTTTTTTGAAAAGGGAGAATTTACCCCAAAAAAACAAAAAGGCCCAGTATTACACACTGCTTTTCGGTGGGACACAATGAGAGACAGATGCCACACACAGGACTGGCACGGAGGCAGACTTGCCAAGATTTATGTCCCACTAACTATTTTTTTTTTTGAAAAGGGAGAATTTACACACAAAAAAAAAATGGCCAAGTATCACACAGTGGTTTTTTCGGTGCCACACAATGAGAGTGAGATGCCACCCACAGCAATGGCACGGAGGCAGACTTGCCAATATTTAACTCCCACTAACTATTTTTTTTTGAAAAGGGAGAATGTAGCGAAAAAAAAATAAAAATGGCCAAGTATCACACAGTGGTTTTTTCGGTGCCACACAATGAGAGTGAGATGCCACCCACAGCAATGGCACGGAGGCAGACTTGCCAATATTTATCTCCCACTAACTATTTTTTTTTGAAAAGGGAGAATGTAGCCAAAAAAAAAAAAATTGGCCAAGTATCACACAGTGGTTTTTTCGGTGCCACACAATGAGAGTGAGATGCCACCCACAGCAATGGCACGGAGGCAGACTTGCCAATATTTATCTCCCACTAACTATTTTTTTTTTTGAAAAGGGAGAATTTACCCAAAAAAAACAAAAAGGCCCAGTATTACACACTGCTTTTCGGTGGGACACAATGAGAGACAGATGCCACACACAGGACTGGCACGGAGGCAGACTTGCCAAGATTTATCTCCCACTAACTATTTTTTTTTTTGAAAAGGGAGAATTTACACAAAAAAAAAAAATGGCCAAGTATCACACAGTGGTTTTTTCGGTGCCACACAATGAGAGTGAGATGCCACCCACAGCAATGGCACGGAGGCAGACTTGCCAATATTTATCTCCCACTAACTATTTTTTTGAAAAGGGAGAATTTAGCCCCCCCCCAAAAAATGGCCAAGTATCACACAGTGGTTTTTTCGGTGCCACACAATGAGAGTGAGATGCCACCCACAGCAATGGCACGGAGGCAGACTTGCCAATATTTATCTCCCACTAACTATTTTTTTTTTGAAAAGGGAGAATTTAGCCAAAAAAAAAAAATGGCCAAGTATCACACAGTGGTTTTTTCGGTGCCACACAATGAGAGTGAGATGCCACACACAGCAATGGCACGGAGGCAGACTTGCCAATATTTATCTCCCACTAACTTTTTTTTTTTTGAAAAGGGAGAATTTACCCAAAAAAACCAAAAAGGCCCGGTATTACACACTGCTTTTCGGTGGGACACAATGAGAGACAGATGCCACACACAGGACTGGCACGGAGCCAGACTTGCCAACATTTATCTCCCACTAACTATTTTTTTTTTGAAAAGGGAGAATTTACCAAAAAAAACCAAAAAAAAACAGTATTACACACTGCTTTTCGGTGGGACACAATGAGAGACAGATGCCACACACAGGACTGGCACGGAGGCAGACTTGCCAAGATTTATCTCCCACTAACTATTTTTTTTTATGAAAAGGGAGAATTTACACAAAAAAAAAACAAAAAGGCCCAGTATTACACACTGCTTTTCGGTGGGACACAATGAGAGACAGATGCCACACACAGGACTGGCACGGAGGCAGACTTGCTAAGATTTATCTCCCACTAACTATTTTTTTTTTGAAAAGGGAGAATTTACCCCCAAAAAACAAAAAGGCCCAGTATTACACACTGCTTTTTGGTGGGACACAATGAGAGACAGATGCCACACACAGGACTGGCACGGAGGCAGACTTGCCAAGATTTATCTCCCACTAACTTTTTTTTTTTTTGAAAAGGGAGAATTTACCCCAAAAAAACAAAAAGGCCCAGTATTACACACTGCTTTTCGGTGGGACACAATGAGAGACAGATGCCACACACAGGACTGGCACGGAGGCAGACTTGCCAAGATTTATGTCCCACTAACTATTTTTTTTTTTGAAAAGGGAGAATTTACACACAAAAAAAAAATGGCCAAGTATCACACAGTGGTTTTTTCGGTGCCACACAATGAGAGTGAGATGCCACCCACAGCAATGGCACGGAGGCAGACTTGCCAATATTTAACTCCCACTAACTATTTTTTTTTGAAAAGGGAGAATGTAGCGAAAAAAAAATAAAAATGGCCAAGTATCACACAGTGGTTTTTTCGGTGCCACACAATGAGAGTGAGATGCCACCCACAGCAATGGCACGGAGGCAGACTTGCCAATATTTATCTCCCACTAACTATTTTTTTTTGAAAAGGGAGAATGTAGCCAAAAAAAAAAAAATTGGCCAAGTATCACACAGTGGTTTTTTCGGTGCCACACAATGAGAGTGAGATGCCACCCACAGCAATGGCACGGAGGCAGACTTGCCAATATTTATCTCCCACTAACTATTTTTTTTTTTGAAAAGGGAGAATTTACCCAAAAAAAACAAAAAGGCCCAGTATTACACACTGCTTTTCGGTGGGACACAATGAGAGACAGATGCCACACACAGGACTGGCACGGAGGCAGACTTGCCAAGATTTATCTCCCACTAACTATTTTTTTTTTTGAAAAGGGAGAATTTACACAAAAAAAAAAAAATGGCCAAGTATCACACAGTGGTTTTTTCGGTGCCACACAATGAGAGTGAGATGCCACCCACAGCAATGGCACGGAGGCAGACTTGCCAATATTTATCTCCCACTAACTATTTTTTTGAAAAGGGAGAATTTAGCCCCCCCCAAAAAAATGGCCAAGTATCACACAGTGGTTTTTTCGGTGCCACACAATGAGAGTGAGATGCCACCCACAGCAATGGCACGGAGGCAGACTTGCCAATATTTATCTCCCACTAACTATTTTTTTTTTGAAAAGGGAGAATTTAGCCAAAAAAAAAAAATGGCCAAGTATCACACAGTGGTTTTTTCGGTGCCACACAATGAGAGAGAGATGCCACACACAGCAATGGCACGGAGGCAGACTTGCCAATATTTATCTCCCTGCAGTTATCTCAGAAAAGTATGGCAGGCAGCTAGAAAAAGGACTGCTGCACACAAAAGTGTGGACAAACACACAAGATAGCTGTGCAGAAAGGAAGGAAATACAGGATTTGTGCTTTGAAAAAAAGCAGTTGGTTTGCACAGCGTCGTACACACACAGGCACAGCAACGCAGCTATTAGGGTCAGGGAGCCTTCTAGGGCAGCCCAATGAGCTACAGCGCTGAGGAAAAAAAAAAGTAGCTTCCACTGTCCCTGCAAACAAAAGGTGGTGTTGGACAGTGGAAATTGCTACAGCACAAGCGGTTTGTAGCTTTATGTACCCTGCCTATCACTATCCCTGCTTCTGAAGAAGCGGCAGCAACCTCTCCCTACGCTCAGATCAGCAGCAGTAAGATGGCGGTCAGCGGGAACGCCCCTTTATAGCCCCTGTGACGCCGCAGAAAGCAAGCCAATCACTGCAATGCCCTTCTCTAAGATGGTGGGGACTGAGATCTATGTCATCACGCTGCCCACACTCTGCGTCCACCTTCATTGGCTGAGAAATGGCGCTTTTAGCGTCATTGAAACGCGACTTTGGCGCGAAAGTCACGTACCGCATGGCCGATGCAACGCTGGGATCGGCTCGGTTTCATGAGACGCCGACTTTGCCAAAAGTCGGCGACTTATGAAAATGAACGATCCGTTTCGCTCAACCCTAATCCAGACTCTTGACTGGTGAGACTGGACCATGTGAAAGACTGGGTGGTGCTGGCAAGCATGCTGGAAGCATTATCTGCTATCCAACCGACCACCTGTTCACACTGGTATGGCTTCAGAAGTGGTGTCCCGTGCCTCACTGCAAAGTGGGACAGGAAGCTATGTGTTGTAGATGGGCATGTTGCTTGTGCTCCAGCAACAGGCACAGTTGCACTGAATTAAAAAAAAAAAAAAATTTCAAATCACCGTAATGAAAGAAAAAGGACTAGGAGGCATAAAGTTATCCGAGGACACAAATCTCCAAGGGTGCCCAAACTTTTGCATCAGCCCATTTTCCTTTTTGTAATTTTTAAAAATGTAAGAGGTGAAAGTATATATATATATATTTTGCCTAAAATACAAAGGAAATGTGTCATCTTTAACTTTAGGCCTTTTAGAGATCATTTCATCTTCAACTTGCTTAACTGTTCGCAATAACAGAAATTTTGACCGGGGGTGCCCAAACTTTTACATGCCACTGTATAAGAGAGGCCGTACGGGGCCCATGGCACCTAAGGGGAGGCCGACATGACCTGGTTACGTGGGACTTGGTGAGCTGACGAAGGTAGTTGGCTGGGAAGGACGGGTAAGGCTACTTTCACACTAGCGTTGTGTGACGGACGTCGCAATGCGTCGTTTTGGAGAAAAAACTCATCCTGCAAAGTTGCCCGCAGGATGCGTTTTTTCTCAATAGACTTTCATTAGCGACCATTGTGACGGATTGCCACATGTCGCATCCGTCGTGCGACGGATGCGTCGTGTTTTGGCAGACCGTCGGCACAAAAAAGTTCCATGCAACGTTTTTTTGTGCGTCGTGTCCGCCATTTTCGACCGCGCATGCGCTGCCGAAACTCCATCCCCTCCTCCCCGGACATTACTGCATCCGCTGCCCCTGTTGTGCATTTATTTCACAACGTGCGTCGGTACGACTCATAGCGACAGCTCAGTACCGACGCTAGTGTGAAAGTAGCCTTAGCTGGGGTTAATGGCATGTGAGGGGAGAGATAATGGTTAATTTTCAAACTAGAAGGAGGTGGGGTTATGGTTAGGAAGGGAGGGGTAGTAAAAGAGGGAGCACCTATCCTATGCAGGCAACCATTTTAAGTACCCACCTGACGTGTAAGGTATCTCCCATTCACCCACCCTTTTTTGCTTGTTAGAGGATGGTGTTGGAGGGCTTGCGCAGGGTTAGGTTTTTTTTCTCCGTTGGGGGATTGTTTCAAAACTAATCGTATTACGGTACTGATTAATATTACCTTAGCAAGTTGTCATGGCAGCGTTGCAGGGGGGAGGTCCTCGAAGTCAGTGGAAGTGGAAAATGGCGGATTAGTGAGGGGGGATCTTGAGAGGTCCTGGACTCTCAATGAGTGAATTTAACTAGGTGTGATTCAATTATCCCGCTGAAGGGGTATTCAAGGGACCCTTGGATGGGTTTTTGGTTGACCAGGTTGGTTGTTATCTATCCCTGAGCTGGTGCTTAACGGCTGGGGGTAAGACTTAACCTGGGGGCCAATGTGGGATTTGGAAATTTGAGGTTTATAATTTTGGGGCTTTGAGGACCACCCCTCTTAATTTTTTCGATTGTTAAAAATTGTTTTATACGTTATGTTAATAAAAGGCTGCTGTGGCCATTTAAATCCAAACAACAATTTGAGTGTTTATTGGGGCAAGGGGGATGTTTTTTATTATATCGGGTTGGAAGGGCTGGGGGGAGTTTGTTATCAAGAGTTAATTGGGAGTTTTAACTCAAGCTCACGGGAGTCACGTATACCATTATGTCATGTCTGTCCGCATCTACCTAAGGTTACATTTTACAAAGAGAAAATTACACAATACACTGTGGTTCATTATATTGTTTCTCTACAGAGTTTAGACACACACATATTCGGCCAAGGTATATCATACAAAAACAACACAATTAAGTAAAATTGCATTTGCTTCTAAGATAGGATATTTCAGAAGCTCGTGATTGCTTTTGGATGCAGTTTTGAGCAAAGTGGTCCTCTAGAGTAAATGGCTTAATTAGAAGCTTGCTGAAGCAGAAACTCCATGAATATACCAGTGTACAATGAGGAATTGTCTGCATCCAGAAAGGCAGATAGGTAACACAATGCAATCAGTCAGTCAGTCTCCGAAATACAGTAGGATGGAGAAGAGAAATCGGATCTGTTTTTATGAAAGTGTCACTTTGCATGGCTGAACACTCTGTGCAACCAGATAGCTGGGATGGTGTATTTCAGCAACGTGTATCCAGTCTCACCGGACCAGGGCCTGTAAGAAACTGCTAAATTATGGATCACAGGCCCACTTAACATGAGCATCTCTGGCAAACAATGAGCTAGTCTTCCACTGAGCCGATCCCTCCCGTGCACTGATCAGCAGAGTCGCTAATTTAGATGAGTCATCTTTTACTGCAACAACATTTTTGCACAGCATGTCTGGCTGAAAGAGACGTAAAAACTGCAATATAAAAGGCGATAATCTTCTAGGGTGTGATTCTTTTCTCTCAACAGCTGCGCACAGCTACCGTACCTACGTATAATTATGATATATTATAATTATTATATACATTTCATACGCAACTACTTGAAAGCAGTAAATTATAGGAACTAATACAACCGTAAACTGGCAGAAAAATTCTTTTATATTTACCAGGGTATTACACCCACTTGAATGTGGAGCAATGCAAATGTATGTAAAGTACCAATGATATTATCCTTATGCGCCCCTTTATTAGCAGCCTTAGATTTTGTTTCATGCTCATACATACTATTTGGTTAAAAGCTAGATTTCTCTAGGAGAGTTAGGACAGAGACAGACTGCCGTATTTCTCGTGCGAGAATCGCATCGTAAACCTCGTACTGGCAGTCGGCTCTCCTGACCTGAGCTTGACAGCTGCATAGAAATACATCATACTGTTGCTCAGGTTAGGAGATGTGCCAGGCCAGTCCTTGCAGTGCGATGCGATTCTCGCACGAGAAATACGGAAGTCTGTCTCTACCCTTAGTGTATAATCACATGGTACCATTGTTGCTACAAGGACAAGCTAAAAAGGTGATCAATATTACCATAAATTGTTGTATATTCATGGTAAAAGTGGGCGTTACCATTGCTAGCCATGAAATTATTTGCTGTTTTTGATATGTGGTTCTCAGTCATGTAGCATCATCAGTGCCATATAAATACCAGTTTTTTTCTGCCTCATCTGACAACAGCATGATGTAGGCAAAGATACCCTGATTCCATTGATGTGTCACTTAGTTTACGGGGTGCAGCAGTTGTGATACAATCAGAGATTTTAGATGTAGGATGAAACAGAATTCAGAAAACTGCCCCCCCCCCCCCCCCCCCTCCACACACACACACACACACCACAGCTTTCTATGTACATTGTCTATTGACAGTGAGCTAATAATCAGTTCTGGGAGTAGAGTTGGACCAGGATGCACATGAGCCGTAGTCCTGTAGTGTTAATATTCCGCTGATAAAATGCTCATTGTATTGAAATGACAGCACACAGCCTAATAAGTGACGCATGGCTAAAGTCAGTGCCCAGGGCCGTATTTGCCACTAGGCACATGAGGACACGTGCTTAGGGCACCAGGATGCGGGGGCGGCAGCTGAGCAAGGTTTTCAGCTGAGCAAGGTTTTTTTTTTTTTTTAAAGGTCTGGGGTCAACCGTAAGTTGACCATAAGTGATCCGTTACGCGGCAGATGCGGAAAAACTGCCGCATCTGCTGCAAAAGGCTACTTTCACATCAGCGATTTTTGGCAAAGTCACTGCCGATAGTGTCATACTCACCAATGGGGGAGGCAAAACTAAAAGTGTCTAGGGCAGCAGAAACTCTAAATACGGCCCTGTCAGTGCCCTTAACTTATACAGCCCCATGTTATTCTATGGGGCCATGCACATGTTCGACTTTTTCTTTGAACCGAGCTGATCCAAGAAAAAAAAAGCAGCATGCCCGAGTTAGATCTGATTATCTAATCGCATTCGGTCATGAAAGTCTATGAGTACATGGAAAATATCAGACTGCATTCGGATGACATATGAGCGCAGTCTGGATTCCACGGACTGACACAATGAAGAAGATGGAAACATTTTTTCCACCCCATCTCCTCATCTTAGAGAATTGTAGCACACTATGATCCGACTTTGATGACAGTGTGATTAGCATAGACAGTCCGATTTTCTCAGATGAGAGAATAAACGCTCATTTGATCCTAACCTGTGGTCATGTCTGTAGGCTACTCTGCATCATTTCGCTGTGAGACACACCTCCTTTTTAAAGATCATAAAAATTAGCACTAAGTAAAGTCTTATATCTCTGGAACCGAATGGCGGATTTGAAAAATGCAAAAAGTGAATGTTAGGGCTAGCGAACGCACTGATTAAATATAGATGTATTTATTGGTGCGTTCGCAGCCCGGGGTCCACCGTGCAGGAGGAACCTGCTGCTAGCAAATGACGGCACTATATGGCGGTTTAAGCGAACTCTGTTACTTCACAGAGTCGCAGGGAAACAAGACGCTGTGCCCTGTTAACCCCTCAGGAGGTCACAGCTAACTGCCGAGCTGAAGGCAGTCTGTGGTCACACACACATACAATCTCCTCACCGGAGGAGCCGGTATTCTAGGGGCTTATTTCAGCCGGGGCCCTAAATCCACGCACACAATCTCCTCGCCGGAGGTGCCGACATTCTAGGGGCTTATTTCAGCCGAGTCCCTGAACACACATAAATGTGACCACACTGGCGCATGCACATAACAGATTTGATACTAGCGCAAGGACGTGCGGCCATGCGAGCCTTATATAGCTGCAGCAAAAAAAAGACCTTCCTAGAAGGACCAATGAGAGACTGCCATACCTGAGCATGTGACCCTAGATCTCCACTGAGAGATCTTGCCCTGGGCATGCTCAGTGTGTGCAGAGCAGGACTTAGTCCTAGCACCTACAGGACCTTCCTGAAAGGACCAATGGACTTAGCTGCAGTATCTGACCATGTGACCCTCGATCCCCACTAAGAGATCTTACTCAGGGCATGCTCAGAACGAGAAAAGCAGGACTTAGTCCCAGAAGCGTCTGCTCGCCGCTGCCCAGCACTGACTTCAATGGCAGAAGCAGGAAAAGCAGCAGTAACTCTTTGTACAGAGTGGGACTGAGCAAGACGCTGGGACTGACGTCTCCACTGAGCAGGCTCCACTGCAGCATGAGAAGAATGGGAGACCGCAGCGGAGATGGCCCGAGATTCCCCCTGTGCAGAGGCGGGAACTCGACCCCTAACATTACCCCCCCTCCTTGGGCCTCGCTACGCTCAAAGGCAGCAATGAGCTGCAGAGCCCGAATGTGCTCAACAGGCTCCCAGGACCTGTCCTCTGGACCATAACCCCTCCAATCCACCAAATAAATTTTTTTGCCACGTACCACCTTGCACCCCAAGATAACGTTCACCTCGTAATCATCCAAAGATGAACCCGATGTCCCGGCAGATGACTCAGAAAACTGGGACATGTATACGGGCTTTAAGAGGGACACATGAAAGGTGTCAGTGATACCCAGGCGTGGAGGAAGGGCCAGACGGTAGACCACAGGGTTAACCTGTTCGAGGACCTTGAAGGGACCCAAGTAGCGAGGTGCAAACTTAGTGGACTCAACTCGCAGCCTGATGTTACGGGCGGAGAGCCACACTAAGTCGCCAGGAGCAAAGATCGGAGCGGGACGCCGATGTGCATCGGCGGAGGACCTCATTCTCTCCTTGGAGGCCCGGATGGCATCCTGAGTGCGGTCCCAAATGTCCTGTACCTCCACAGCCCAGTCTGCCCCCCTGGAGTCGGCAGAAGACACAGGCATAGGCACAGGAACCCGCGGATGCTGACCGTAATTAAGAAGGAATGGATTCTGACCAGTGGAGTCGGCTACGGCGTTGTTAAGCGCAAACTCCGCCCACGGTAGCAAGGATGCCCAGTCATCCTGCCTAGCAGAAACAAAATGTCGCAGATATGTGACCAGAGTCTGGTTGGCCCTCCCTACCAACCCATTCGTCTCGGGATGATATGCTGAAGAGAGATTCAACTCAATGCTGAGTAGATGACAAAGCTCTCTCCAGAACCGAGACGCAAACTGGGGACCCCGGTCACTGACAATTTTGTCTGGCATACCGTGTAGGTGAAAGACATGTTTAATAAACAATGCTGCCAGAGCCCGTGCAGAAGGTAGCCGTGAAAGAGGCACCAAATGCACCATTTTGGAAAAATGGTCGGTGATCACCCAAATAATGGTGCAGCCACGGGACTTGGGTAAGCCCATCACAAAGTCCATCCCGACCATCTCCCAGGGCCTGTCTGCCACCGGCATGGTATAAAGTAAGCCAGCTGGCCGTTGTCGAGGAGACTTATTTTTGGCGCAGGAGACACACGCCCGAATATAGTCTCCGACGTCACGGGCCATATGCGGCCACCAGTACGTCCTCGCCAGAAGCTCAGATGTCCTTTTGGTCCCAAAGTGTCCACCCACCCTGGACGAGTGAGCCCAAGAGAGAACCTCCGGTCGCAAATTTGCTGGCACAAAAGTCTTACCCGGGGGCACAGACTCTAGCGAAACCAGAGCCACGGTCCTCAGACTCTCAGATGGGACAATAAGCCAAGGTTCCTCCTCCTCCGCTGATGACACTACGGAGCGGGAGAGAGCATCGGCACGAATGTTCTTCTCCCCGGAGAGAAAATGGAAGGTGAAATGGAACCGGGAGAAGAACAGGGACCATCTGGCCTGGCGAGAATTTAGCCGCTGAGCAGTCTGAATATAGACCAAGTTCTTGTGGTCGGTGAAAACTTGGAGGGGAAAACGAGCCCCCTCCAAGAGATGTCTCTACTCCGAGAAGGCCAAGTTCATAGCTAGCAACTCCCTGTCCCCGATGAAATAATTCCTCTCTGCCGGTGTGAAGGTCTTAGAGAAAAAGAAGCAGGGATGCTTCTGACCTTGAGCATCCTTTTGGAATAGGACTGCTCCAGCACCGACAGACGAGGCATCCACCTCCATTATGAAAGGTTTATCTACATCGGGGCGATGTAGAATGGGAGCACTAGCAAAGTGGGACTTAATAGAGAGGAAGGCCTTAGAGACCTCTTCTGACCACAACTTGGGATTTGCTCCCTTTTTGGTGAGGGCAACCAAAGGAGCAACCAAAGTTGAGAAGTGGGGAATGAACTGGCGATAGTAATTAGTGAACCCCATAAAGCGCTGCACCGCTTTTAGAGAATGGGGTTCTTGCCAGACCATCACAGCCTGTAGCTTGGCAGGATCCATAGCCAATCCTTGGGCCGAGATGATGTAGCCCAGGAAAGGCAAAGACTCCTGCTCAAACACACACTTCTCCAACTTGGCATAGAGGGAATTTGCCCGTAGGAGGTTGAAGACTTTGCACACATCTCTCCGGTGGGAGTCTATATCTGGAGAGTAGATGAGAACATCATCCAGGTAGACTACAACTGAGGTGGAGAGCATATCCCGGAAGATATCGTTTACAAAGTCTTGGAAAACGGCGGGGGCATTACAAAGCCCAAAGGGCATCACCAGATATTCATAGTGCCCATCCCTGGTGTTAAAAGCCGTCTTCCATTCATCCCCCTCACGGATGCGAATCAGGTTGTAAGCACCCCGCAGATCTAATTTAGTAAACACTCTTGCTCCCCGAAGCCTGTCAAAAAGCTCAGATATCAGGGGCAGAGTGTACTTGTTCTTAACGGTGATGTTAAGACCCCTGTAATCTATGCATGGACGTAATTCTCCGTTCTTCTGCACGAAGAAGAAACCAGCCCCTGCAGGTGACACAGACTTCCTAATGAATCCCCTTGCCAGATTCTCCTGGATGTACTGAGACATTGCCTCCATCTCTGGGAGAGACAATGGGTAGACTCGACCCCGGGGAGGCTCGGCACCAGGCAAGAGGTCAATAGGACAGTCATAGGGGCGGTGAGGCGGAAGAGTCTCCGCAGCCTTTTTGGAGAACACGTCCGCATAGGGCCAATATTGCTTGGGGAGAGAGGAGAGATCTGCGGGTACCTCTGTAGTAGCAACCTGAACGCATTCCCTCTGACATCTACCCCCACAAGATTCACTCCATCCCAAAATCCTGCCTGTGGACCACTCAATATGAGAGTGGTACCGTAGCCAAGGTATCCCTAAGAGGACCTCATCAATTCCCTCAGGAATGACGAGCAGAGATATTATCTCCTGATGAGATGGCGACATGGATAGAATAAATGGGATGGTCTGGTGTGTAATCTGTGAGGGTAGTGTCGACCCATTCACCACTCATACGGTCACTGGTTGGGCGAGCATCACCAGAGGTATTGCGTGTCGTTGGGCGAAGGCAGAAGACATAAAATTGCCCTCTGCCCCAGAATCCACGCAAAGCTCTACCGAATGAGTGGATGGGCCAATGGTAATTGTCCCCTTAAAGGACAATTTGGAGGCAAACGTCGCCGTGTCTAGTGAACCTCCACCTACTACCACTAGATGCTGACGTTTCCCCGACCGCTGAGGACATCTGGTGGCAAGATGTCCTGACTGCCAGCAAACATGACAGACCCTAAGTGCATGAGCGGTCCGGGACTTAGGTCCCGCTCGTAGCACCTCCATGGCTGTTGTGAACTCTGTTCTGGAACTCCCTCCTGTGGTCAGGAATGGTATTTCTGTGAGTTCTGTCCGTGGGTTCCCTCTGGTGGCTGAAAGTGGAGCTGCTGGTCTGGAGGTGGCTTCCTCAGCTGCATCGTTTAAAGACTGGGCTGGTTCCTCTATTTAACTCTGCTCAGATCGTTACCTGATGCCAGTTGTCAATGTATCTGTACTGGTTCAGATCTCACTTGGATCTCCTGATGACCTGTCTACTTCAGCAGAAGCTAAGTCCCTGTTAAGCTCATTTGTTGTTCATTTGTGTGCTGAATATATTTCTGAGTACCTGCTAAGTTTTGTCCAGCTGGCTATCATGATATTGTCTCTCTAGCTGGAAGCTCTGGGTTGCAGAGTGGCACCTACCGTGCCTTGAGTCGGCGCGGGGGGTTTCTTGCTCACTCTGCGTGGCTTTTTGTAGTTTTTTGTGCTGACCGCAAAGATCCCTTTATCTATCTTCTGTCTATTTAGTAAGTCGGGCCTCCTTTGCTGAAACCTGTCTCATTCCTATGTTTGTGCCTTCCTCTTAACTCACAGTCAATATATGTGGGGGGCTGCTCTTTTCCTTTGGGGAATTTCTCTGAGGCAAGGTGAGGCTATATTTCTCTTTAGGGGAAGTTACCTCTCAGGCTGTGAAGAGTCATCTAGGCAGAGTCAGGTACGATCCACGGCTAATTCTAGTGTGTGTGATAATAGATTAGGGCTGCGGTCAGCAGAGCTCCCACTTCCCAGAGCTCGCTCTATTTTGCAGTTTTGACTATCAGGTCATTCCCGGTGCTCCTAACCACTAGGTCCAGCCATAACACATGGCCTCATGTGACTCGGGTGCCTGGACCGGAGATTCCAAAGGCTTGGCGAAGGTGGGAGCCAGCCGAAACCTCTGCCTACACTGGGCTCGCTCTAACCTCCGCTCGTTAAAACGGAGGTCAATACGAGTAGATACAGCTATTAACTCCTCCAGTGTGGTGGGAATCTCCCTAGTGGCCAGAGCGTCCTTAACATGGTCAGCCAGTCCCCTCCAAAATATAGGGATGAGGGCTTTATCCGACCACTCCAGCTCAGATGCTAAGGTGCGGAAGTGGACGGCAAAATGGCTGACCAAGGACGAGCCCTGAGTCAATTCCAACAGTTGGAGCGCCGTATCATGGGTGACTCGAGGTCCTAAAAAGACCTGTTTCAGAGTGCTCAGAAACAGCGGAGCACTCTGCACCACATGATCGCCACGCTCCCACAGCGGCGCAGCCCACTCCAACGCTTTGTCCAACAGGAGAGACATAATGAATCCCACCTTTGCACGCTCTGTAGGGAAACGTGCAGCCAGGAGCTCGAGGTGTATAGAGCACTGGCTCACGAAACCCCTACATGATTTGCCATCACCAGAGAATTTTTCTGGCAGCGGGAGGCGAGACAGGGTCGGAACAGGAGTGGCAGTGGACAAAGCTGCTGCAGCCACGCTAGCAGCCTGAACAGCTACTGTGGTAACATCCACAGCTGAGGTTGTGCACTCGAGAGCCGCCAACCTACCCTCCAGCTGCTGGATGTACTGCAAAGATTGCTGTTTGTCCGCCATTGCTAGCCAGACCCTGGCGCTAGTATTATGTTAGGGCTAGCGGAACGCACTGATTAAATATAGATGTTTTTATTGGTGCGTTCGCAGCCCGGGGTCCACCGTGCAGGAGGAACCTGCTGCTAGCAAATGACGGCACTATATGGCGGTTTAAGCGAACTCTGTTACTTCACAGAGTCGCACAGAAACAAGACGCTGTGCCCTGTTAACCCCACAGGAGTTCACAGCTAACTGCCGAGCTGAAGGCAGTCTGTGGTCACGCAAACATACAATCTCCTCACCGGAGGATCCGGTATTCTAGGGGCTTATTTCAGCCGGGGCCCTAAATCCACGCACACAATCTCCTCACCGGAGGTGCCGGCATTCTAGGGGCTTATTTCAGCCGAGTCCCTGAACACACATAAATGTGACCACACTGGCGCATGCACATAACAGACTTGATACTAGCGCAAGGCCGTGCGGCCATGCGAGCCTTATATAGCTGCAGCAAGTAAAAGACCTTCCTAGAAAGACCAATGAGAGACTGCCATACCTGAGCATGTGACCCTAGATCTCCACTGAGAGATCTTGCCCTGGGCATGCTCAGTGTGTGCAGAGCAGGACTTAGTCCTAGCACCTACAGGACCTTCCTGAAAGGACCAATGGACTTAGCTTCAGTATCTGACCATATGACCCTCGATCCCCACTGAGAGATCTTACTCAGGGCATGCTCAGAACGAGAAAAGCAGGACTTAGTCCCAGAAGCGTCTGCTCGCCGCTGCCCAGCACTGACTTCAATGGCAGAAGCAGGAAAAGCAGCAGTAATTCTTTGTACAGAGTGGGACTGAGCAAGACACTGGGACTGACATCTCTGCTGAGCAGGCTCCACTGCGACAGGAGAAGAATGGAAGACTGCAGCGGAGATGGCCCGAGATTCCCCCTGTGCAGAGGCGGGAACTCGACCTTTAACAGTGAATACTCATGAAACCAGCAGGAATAAAATAACAGCAAAAACTGGAAATATTTCACATGCTGGCAAATCCTCTTTGAAATGGATATCCTGGCAGAAAAATTGATTTTCAAAATTACTCTGACAGTTTTTAAAAAAAGAATTACAGTATTACCTTCACTGATCGTCCGCGACACTGGGACACAAATCTGCTCTCAGCCAATCAATGACTGAGGTGGGTTCACACTCTAAACCCTGATTTGCTGAGCAGGCATTTCCAGTTTGTCCATATGGGACCAGAAAGTAGAGACCTACTTGAGGCGGTAAGCTTCAGCTACTTCTTTAGTTTTTTTAGACCAGTCTGAGGCCTTCTTTTAAAGGGAACCTGTCACCTGAATTTGGCGGGACCTTTTTTTGGTCCGATGGGCGGTGTTTTCGGGTGTTTTATTCACCCCTTCCTTTCCCGCTGGCCGCATGCTGGCTGCAATATTGCCTTGAAGTTGATTCGCTTTCCTCCATAGAACACGCCTGTGCAAGGCAATCTTGCCTTGCGCACGCGCAGTATGCTTTGCCCAACTGCGGGCAAAGCCGAAAAGCATTAATGCGCATGCGCCGGCACACTATGTCCCGGAACACAGCAAAATACTTCATAGTGCGCCAGCGCATGCGCACTAATGCTTTTCGGCTTCGCCCGCAGTTGGGCAAAGCATACTGTGCGTGCGCAAGGCAAGATTGCCTTGCGCAGGCGTGTTCTACGGAGGAAAGCGACAGGTTCCCTTTAAAAATAATAGAAAATGATAATAATTGGTTTTCTAAAACAGAAAATTTCTTTAAGGAAAGCTAAAAATGAAAATATAAATAATTTAACTTAATTTCATTATCAAGATTTATATGATTAAGGGTATGTGCACACATTCTAAATTTTTTGCATTTTTTGCGCGTTTTTCAGCAGCAAAAACACTTAAAAAACGCATACATTAAGCATCCCATCATTTTGAATGTATTCCGCAATTTTTGTGCACATGTTGCATTTTTTTCCACGATAAAATCGCATCGTGGAAAAATTCGCAGCATGTTCATTAATTTTGCGGAATTATCACGGATTTCCCGCTATTTAGTGCATCAGGAAACTTCGGAAAACTTCGGAAAAAAACTGGAAAAATCCGCACAAAAACCGCGCATAACCACCAGTAAAACGCGAGAAAAACGCATGCAGATTTTCTGCAGAAAATCTCCGGTTTTGTTCAGGAAATTTCTACATAAAATCCAGACGTGTGCACATACCCTAATAGTCACATAAAAAGCAGCACTGTTTTCCAAATCATGAAAAGCTTACAGAAATGTAATATATACTCTGACATGTGAGAATATGAGATTGCTGACAGCTTAAAATCACTTTAATCACTAAAATTCTGGTACACTGCATCTAAGGGTACCGTTACACTAAACGATTTACCAACGATCACAACCAGCGATACGACCTGGCCGTGATCGTTGGTAAGTCGTTGTGTGGTCGCTGGGGAGCTGTCACACAGACAGCTCTCCAGGGACCAACGATGCCGAAGTCCCCGGGTAACCAGGGTAAACATCGGGTTACTAAGCGCAGAGCCGCGCTTAGTAACCCGATGTTTACCCTGGTTACCAGTGTAAATGTAAAAAGAAACAAACAGTACATACTCACATTCCGGTGTCCGTCAGGTCCCTCGCCGTCTGCTTCCCGCACTGACTGTGAGTGCCGGCCGTAAAGTAAAAGCAGAGCACAGCGGTGACATCACTTCTGTGCCCTGCTTTCCGGCCGGCGCTCACAGTCAGTGCGGGAAGCAGACGGCGAGGGACCTGACGGACACCGGAATGTGAGTATGTACTGTTTTTTTTTTTTTACATTTACGATGGTAACCAGGGTAAACATCGGGTTACTAAGCGCGGCCCTGCACTTAGTAACCCGATGTTTACCCTGGTTACAAGCGAACGCATCGCTGGATCGGTGTCACACACACCGATCCAACGATGACAGCGGGAGATCCAGCGACGAAAGAAAGTTCCAAACGATCTGCTACGACATACGATTCTCAACAGGGTCCCTGATCGCTGCTGCGTGTCAGACACAGCGATATCGTATGGATATCGCTGGAACGTCACGGATCGTGCCGTCGTAGCGACAAAAGTGCCACTGTGAGACGGTACCCTAACACAACAAGCCTTGATTATATTATCCAGTTTGTGTCTACAGTGCTCATGCAGCTCGATACAATCAGTGCTTTGCTTATATTTAGGCCTCTTTCACACATCAGTGTGTCCAGTAGGTGTGGTGACAGTTTTCACACGTATCGGAGACGCTTACACACTTACCCAAGTGAATGGGTCTGTGCACATGTCAGTGTGTTTCCATGGTCTGTGGTCAAAATACGTTGACATGTCCATTTTTTAACAGCAGCATAGGCCCACAAATGTCCCGCACACATGCACACTGAAGACACACAGATGACATCCGTGTCACCAGTGCGATATATACCTGTGCCTGGGAATCAGCAGTAATGTTCGCTCTGTTTCCCAGCACCAGGTCCTGAAAACAGCTCTGATCATTCTCCCCTGCTCACTCTGTGATCACCTCGAGCAGGGGAGAATGTTGAGAGTTATACTCAACTGATAACAGCGAGAGCAGGTGGCAGCTGATGGGACTACTACTCCCATTAGCCTACACCTGCTGCCGCTAATAACAGTGACAGCAAGTGGGGGCTGATGGGAATATTCATCAGCTACTGCCTGCACTCTAAATAAATAAATTAAAAAAACAGCATGGGTTCCCCTGTAATTTTGATAACCAGCCAGGCAAAACTCATAGCTGGGGTCTGCAACTGTCAGCTGTCAGCTTCAGCAAGGCTGATAATCAAGAATAAAGTGGTCCCCATGCCGTATTTATAATTGTTTAAATACATAATTTAAAAAAATGCTGTGTGGTCCCCCCATTTTTGACAACCAGCCTTGCTAAAGCAGACAGCTGGAGGCTGGTATTCTCAGGCTGGTAAGGGGCCATTGATATTGTCTCCCCAGCCTAAAAATAGCAGCCTGCAGCCACCCAGAAAAGGCGCATCTATTAGATGCCCCAAGTCTGGCAATTTGCCCAACTCTTCCCACTGGCCCTGTGGCGGTGGCAAGTGGGGTTCATATCTAAAGAGTTGATGTCATCTTTATATTGTCTGGTGACACCAAGCCCACGGCTTAGTAATGGAGAGGCGTCTGTAAGACGCCTGTCCATTTCTAATCATATAGTTGTATTAAATAAAGACACAGCCAGAATATAGTCTTTTATTTGAAATAAAAACAAAACACAGTTTTCCATTTTTATTTAAAAATAACAAACACAGTTATACTCACCTAACGTCCATTCCATTGAAGCTACTGTCTCCTGTAATAAAACAAAAATAAAAAACAACCATATTCCTCACCTGTCCATCCTTCTATCCCGTGCCGTAATCTATGTTTCGGGATAAATAGTTTTCAACCTGGATGGTGCCAAGATGCAATTGTCCAGGCTGAGAACCACTGATGAATGAGCTTCTGCGGTGACATCATCAAGGTTACCGTGGGTCACTGAGGCTGCGTTCCTCAGTACTGTGAGAAAAGTCACTGAGTTGACTGCAGATCAAAGCCTGAAAATACCAGTCCTCAGCTGTCTGCTTTAGCAAGGCTGGTTGTCAAAAATTGGAGGACCCCGCACCTTTTTTCTTAATAATTTATTTAAAATAATTAAAAAAAACAGCATGGGGACCCCTCTATTCTTGATAACCAGCCTTGCTGAAGCTGACAGCTGAGGTTTGCAGCCCACATCTGTAAGTTTTGCTTGGCTGGTTATCAAAAATACAAGGGAACCCAAGCCGTTTTTTTAATTAATTAATTTATTTAGATTTAGAGGGCAGGTGGCAGGTGATGAATAATGTCATCAGCCACCGCCTGCTCTCAGCTGTTATTAGTTGAATACAACTCTCAGCATTGTCCCCTACTAGCACTGATCTCAGTGTGGGCAGGGGAGAATAATAAGAGAGGTCTACAGCACCCGGTGATGGGGAACAGCGCCAACAGTACCGCTGTTTACCAGGTGCCAGTACATGTGATACTGATGTGGCACACGGTTGCCGCACATATGCCACAACACAAGCATTGGATACATGTAGACACGGACACTGATTTCTCTGGTTCTGGTTTTTCTGGTACCGGAAATATCAGAATGTGTGAAAAAGGCCTTACAGCTAAAATCTTGACCTTCTTCACCCTTTAATCTTGGTGTATGTTTGTGACAGTCATAACGTACATGAAGGAAAAACAGCAATTTAATATTAATTCTCACTTATTATGTGCTTGTCAGTAGAACAATCATGTAAAAAATAACTAATAAAAGTATAGTTGAAAAATGCTTTTCTGCAACCTTGATTTCTGTGACTGTACTGATTTTGTGGTAAATACATACATATGCTTGTATAACTAAACCTATTCATTCCAACCATTTTCCTGGGTTCCCACCATAGAAATGCATTCATATGTGTACAATACAGCCTCGGCAATCTCTCCTCTATAGCTATGTCACATTCCCTGGTAATGTGACATATCCCTGGCTCTGACACTGCATATGAAGCTGATCTGGAGGAAGCTGTATTGTTTGCATGCAGCTAATGCATTGCTCTGTGGGGACTTAGTGCAAAATATTTCATAAGAATGTGTAATGTTTTCAGCATATAAGCAGATTTATGTATTATTTTATTGTTATGCTTTCCTTATATAGCGTCATCATATTCCACAGCGTTTTACAGACATTATCATCACTGTCCCCATTGGGGTTTACAATCTAAACTCCCTATCAGGCCGGTTTCACACGTCAGTGGCTCCGGTACGTGTGGTGACAGTTTCCTCACGTACCGGAGACACTGACACATGTAGACACATTAAAATCAATGTGTCTGCAGATGTCAGTGATTTTTCGCGGACCGTGTGTCCGTGTGCAAAACACGGAGACATGTCCACGTTTCTCCAGCAGCACGGTCCGCAAAACGTCCTGCACACGTGCACACGGAGAACAGTGTGCACTCCCCTCCGTGTGCACGTACCGCCGCAGGAGAAACAGCGCTAGAGTTAAGCGCTGTCCCCTGCTTTTTGTGCTGAAGCCGGCATTCATTCCTTCTCCCCAGCAGCATTCGCTGGAGAGAAGGAATGAAAAAGCAAGGTTTTTTTAATTTATTTTTTGTTAAAAATAGAGTTCGGGGTCACCTCCCGCCCCCTGTGTGCCCACCCGTTTGCATTAAAATACTCACCCAGCTCCCGCAATGCCTCCTCTCTGCGCCGGCAGCTTGTCCTGTGTGAGCGGTCACGTGGTACCACTCATTACAGGGATGAATATGCGGCTCCACCTCCCGTAAGGAATGAATGCCGGCTTCAGCACCAAAAGCAGGGGACAGCGCTTAACTCTAGCACTGTCTCCTGCACGGTCTGTGTGGTCCTCAGTCAGCACACGGGCGGCACACGGCTTCCGCATGTGTGCCACACTGATGTACCACGTGAGCACACGGACACACAGACACGGATAACTCCGGTACCGATTTCTCCGGTACCAGAATTATCTGGACGTGTGAGACTGGCCTCAGTATGTGTTTGGAATGTGGGAGGAAACCCATGCAAACATGCAGAGAACATACAAACTCCTTGCAGATGTTGTCCTTAATGGAATTATTACCCAGGACTCCAGCACTGCAAATTAACAGTGCTAACCACTGAGCCACCGTCCTGTCCTTTATTTATCATAAAGTGCCCATAGCTTGGAACTTTAAATCTTAGTTTTGTCATCCTATTATTGCTGCCTCATTGCTTATTGCTACCTCATCCAGGAGCAACATGACGTAGGGGCTGAGATCCTGATTCCAATGATGTGTCACTTACTGGGCTGCTTGCTGCAGTTTTGATAACATGACTGTTTTCTCTGCTGCAGATCTATCAGTTTTCTGAATGCTGAGCTCTGTATAACCCTGCCCACACCTCTAATTGACAGTTTTCTGTGTACATTGCTGTGTACACTGTGCATAGGCAGAAAGCTAGTGGAGTGACGGAAGCAGATAATACTGTGGCATCGCTGTATATAGCACAAGAAATCGGTGTTCAAGTCCCCTAATCTGGCTAACGATGACAGTAAAAAGTAAATACAGTTTTAAAAAATATGAAAAAAAAAAATTTCAAATCACACCCCTTTTCCCCCACTGAAAATAAAGATATAAAAAAATGTGAAAAATACACATATGTGGTATCTCCGCGTTCAGAAAAGTCCGATTTATCAAAATATGAAAACAATTAACCAGATCGGTAAATACCGTTAATGGAAAAAACACCAAAATTATGTTTTTTTGGTTCCCGCAATTCCAGAAAAAAGACTGTAACAGATCAAAAAAGTCATATCTATCCCAATGTAGTACTAATGTAAACGTCATCTCGCCCTGCAAGAAAACAAGCCATAACACCATTGGCCGAAAAATTAAAATGTTACAGGTCTCAGAATATAGTGACACAACCCAAACAAATTTTGGGGGAAAACTTCTGATTTGTTTTCACCACTAAAATAATAAAAAAAACTGGACATGTTGGGTATCGCCGTAATCGTATTGATGAGGATAATCATATTGCATGTTCATTTTTACCCCCAAATGTACACTTTATCATAACTCCCAAAAAACAATGTTTTTTTTCACAAGTTTATTACACTTGGAACTTTTTTCCTTGTGTTCCAATGTACTATAAGGTAAAATGAATGGTGTCATTCAAAAGGTACAACTCATCCCGCAAAAAACAAGCCCTCATATGTCTGTGCGGACAAAAATAAAAGAGTTATGGCTCTGGGAAGAAGGGGGAGGAAAAAATGGAAACGCAAAAATGGAAATTGGTGTGAAGGAGTTAATGCCGCCATTTGATTTATATAAATGGACCCCAACAATCTGACAGCTAGATCCCGAGAAATGATGCCTGCCCTACCGCAGAATTAATTTCCATGCTCCCGACTATGTACGAGCCTTCATGTTTTCCATCGGCAGCACAGCTGTGTGGATTTTCCAGGACGTCCGTCGTTGCTAAGCAGGAAATACAAGCCGCGGCTATTGACTTATTAGTGTGCAGCACATTGCTCTATGGCTTATCTTTTACTCTACAGTGATTTTCTTTCTATTCAGATGTATTCGAATTAATACCTTTATCAAGGAAATAATGCAGAGTAAACCTCACTTAATAACAAGTACATTTTAACGGCTCAATCCAAATCCGATCATGCGTTCCTCTGGTGGCCGAGAAGCAGGCGGCACCGGCCGGTGACACATCGCCGTGCACCAGGTCACCTGATCTGCCTGTTTTGGAAGGGAAACATGATGAAGCACCAGTTTTGCAGTATAAATAGCTTCTATGTGCCATCAGGGGATCTACTGACACAGTGTGGCATCAGCAAAAGGGAAATGTATTTTGCATCTAGTTCATGCAGCCTGCCGGAATTAACCTTTAAAGACCCAGCACCATAAACGATCTAATAGGTCTCTGTATTTGTTTAATAAGTGCAATGTCCTAGGAATTTTCAGTACAGATTTTATTTCAGTTTCATCACGTTAGTATTAGTTATTTCAATCATCATTTTTAAATAGCTTACGTTTGACTTTCTTAATGATTTCAAAATTTAGGCTAGTACTGCAAAACAGTTCACTTTTTTAGAGTTACGATTTGGCAGTAAACGCCCACCTCCCCCAAAGAAACAGGTAAATTGCAGACCGATTCGTAAGTTGCACAAAACTAACATTAAAGTCAATGGGGGAAAGTTGCTTATAACCAGGTATCAAAAATACAAGAAGGTTGCATTATTTTTTCTATGGGTAGTGAAAGGGAACCGGTCCCCATAAATAATGCTATTAACCTGCAGATATGGGATCAGTCTGCAGGTTAATAGTGTTAACGATCACTCTAGAAAGAAAATGAACTTTATTCCCCCGACAGCATTTGGTTTCAATCACGTAGGCGGCATCGGCGCTGGTTCAGTCACTGCTCTGAGAATACAGGACAGCTGCTGTAACTGTGTCCCCAGCACACACTGACACTCGCTCTACATTGTGGCCGGCTGTCAGTCAGGGCCGGGGGCACGGTTACAGTCACCGCTCTGAGAATACAGAACAGCCTCTGTAACTGCGCCCCCGGCCCTGACTGACAGCTGGTCACAATGTAGAGTGAGTGTCAGTCTGTGCTGGGGGCACAGTAACAGCAGCTGTTCTACAGTATATTCTCAGAGCGGTGACTGTAACTGCGCCCCCGGCCCTGACTGACAGCTGGTCACAATGTAGAGTGAGTGTCAGTCTGTGCTGGGGGCACAGTAACAGCAGCTGTTCTACAGTATATTCTCAGAGCGGTGACTGTAACTGCGCCCCCAGCCCTGACTGACAGTCGGTCACAATGTAGATCGAGTCTCAGTCTGTGCTGGGGGCACAGTAACAGCAGCTGTTCTGTATTCTCAGAGCAGTGACTGTAACTGCACCCCTGGCCCTGACTGACAGCCGGTCACAATGTAGAGCGAGTGTCAGTCTGTGCTGGGGGCACAGTAACAGCAGCTGTTCTGTATTCTCAGAGCGGTGACTGTAACTGCACCCCCGGCCCTGACTGACAGCCGGTCACAATGTAGAGCATGTGTCAGTCTGTGCTAGGGCACAGTTACAGCAGCTGTTCTGTATTCTCAGAGCAGTGACTGTAACTGCACCCCCGGCCCTGACTGACAGCCGGTCACAATGTAGAGCGAGTGTCAGTGTGTGCTGGGGGCACAGTAACAGCAGCTGTTCTGTATTCTCAGAGCAGTGACTGTAACTGCGCCCCCGGCCCTGACTGACAGCCGGTCACAATGTAGAGCGTGTGTCAGTCTGTGCTAGGGCACAGTTACAGCAGCTGTTCTGTATTCTCAGAGCAGTGACTGTAACTGCACCCCCGGCCCTGACTGACAGCCGGTCACAATGTAGAGCGAGCGTCAGTCTGTGCTGGGGGCACAGTTACAGCAGCTGTTCTGTATTCTCAGAGCGGTGACTGTAACTGCGCCCCCGGCCCTGACTGACAGCCGGTCACAATGTAGAGCGTGTGTCAGTCTGTGCTAGGGCACAGTTACAGCAGCTGTTCTGTATTCTCAGAGCAGTGACTGTAACTGCACCCCCGGCCCTGACTGACAGCCGGTCACAATGTAGAGCGAGCGTCAGTCTGTGCTGGGGGCACAGTTACAGCAGCTGTTCTGTATTCTCAGAGCGGTGACTGTAACCGTGCCCCCGGCCCTGACTGACAGCTGGTCACAATGTAGATCGAGTCTCAGTCTGTGCAGGGGCACAGTCACAGCATCTGTAACCGCACCCATGTGACTTAGACCGAATGCTGCCAGGGGAAATAAGGTTCATTTTCTCCCCTCAGGTTTCAGCTAAGTGCAGGCCCCGGGCAGGTTAGTAACGCTATTAACCTGCCGATTAACGCCATATCTGCAAGTTAATAGTGTATTTGCCGGTAACATGTTCCCTTTAAAGGTTTTTTTTACAGACGTAATTGGTTTTTTTACAATGTTGCAATTCAATATTTCAATATTGCTCAACCAGAGTCGCCGTATTCTGTTCACTTTCTGTTACCTAAGGATCTTTGCACTTTTTTGGGAGCTTTGTCTAAGCATACATACAGGTAAATGTGCATGATTTCTACAGATAACTGTAAATCCCGCCAAGGGTTCCTGCACTCTCTATGAAAGAGCTGTCGCCAGACATGTAAGGTTGTGGCTTCTCTCAGCGAGAACAAAAAATTGACAGTCTTAAATCGGACATGCCAGATCCTTAACTCCCCCAATCACCAGTTGTGAAGATCCCATGCACATTAGCCTAATGTCGGCCAAACCTGTAAATAACGGCAAGTTCAGCCAACATTAATCTATTGTGTATGGGGGTCTTAAGGGCTAAATATGTGTGCATCAAGCCTGTGCAATAATGCATACAAATGGAAAGGGGTTCATGGGTTGCCAAATCGACTCATTGAGTCATGTATACATTCCTGATATTCTTCTCTTGCGCAATGATTTGTATGGATTTCAGTGGACAATTATCCTGTATGCCTCTAAATTAAATCAGAGGTGTGTAATAGAAGTACAATAGAAGTCTTGTAATCCTCAATTGCAATTCTCTAATGACTGTACAAAAATGAGCCGTAATATGGCTGCCTAGAAGCAAAACATACCCACACTAGTACTTGCCCATAAATTGCAAGTGCAAAGATAAGCTGGAGGCATCAGATTTACTGTTCACTTAGAATTAAGCTGCACACTTCAATGGTGGAGATTTATGAAAAATTGTCTTCATTCTCCAAAGCACCCAATCATATTGCAGGTTTAATTTCTTGTGTGGTAGTTGATAGCTCTTCTGGGGTCGAACAGGAATGGCCAGTACATAGATAAAGAGCCATCTTCATTTTACCTGATAAATTCACAGTAGGAAGTTACCGAAAGGTATAGTCCATTCACAGTCCATGAGACGCCACATACGGTGGTAGCAGCCACAAACAGCAAACCTGGACTCTTCCGGGACATACCCCATTCTGCAAGGAATCGGAATACTGCAGAAGATATAGTGAATGACAGTTTTATACAAATGTGAAATACTGGAGACTTAAACTATTGCTTTCAAATGAATAATAAAAATAGTTTTTGATTAAATCATTATTAGCCAAGAATGGTTAATGTCTGATTGAGAACTGGGTTTGATAGATCCTGGGTGACTTGATAATATCCCACTTTTGCCAACAATGAGTTTAGAATATTTCTACTAAAGGCAGGAAGTTGTGTCTTGGTGCATCATTTGATGGTGGCTGGTTACAGGCGAAGCGCTCTATTTATCATAGACGCCTAAAAGAAACACTGTCATTGTTGCTCATAGCAATTACTGTAATCAATGCTCAACTGTTATTTCTTAACAAGCTCTGATAAAACTAAAACTGCACTGTTATTGGTTACTATGAGTATAAAAAAACCCTGTTTATCTGTTAGATGGAGAACCTTGTGGTGGCATTAATTGGCACTTTAAGCTAGGGCCATGATTTACTGGTTGGTAGGACTAGCCATGATAATTGTGAGGGTTCGTTGGTGCCATGTCAGTTTGGAGTAGGCTGTGGCTTCTGCGACATTCCCTTTGCAGCGAGACAGTCCTTGAAGAGATGCAGCAGAGACAAAGCAGCTACTGAAGAAGAAAAGGAAAAGCTTCCTGAGGCAGTGAGACACTTAGGAAAGCATAGCCTGAAGAGGCTTCAGCATGGTGCTCACAAGGTAGTCAAGGAAGTGAGGGTGCTCAGGTTCAGACATATCACTGGTGAAACCTGTGCAGTCCCACAGGGGCTCAAGAGGTAATGAGGCCCCCTTCTACCTCCTAAGCAAAAAGCCTCCAACAGATGCAGTACCCGTTATTGGTCTGTAAAGTGCCCATGTACTGTTCTTGCACAGGGGCCCACTTCTTTTTCTGGGTCCGTGTAAGAACAGATGATGGTATCTCTGAAGAGCCCCTACGTGATGTGTCATTAGTGCAGGAAGGCTGCCATCTATTTGTTTGATGGGACCATGTGGAACCGCAGGGAGCATTGGTGCCAAGAGAGCAGACGTTCACAGGAGAAGACCCTGCAGCCAGAGTGACAGGCCGCAGCAGGAACCATGTGCCAGCAGGGTTATGGCCACTTGCAGACAGGATTCAGATGACACCAAATCAGATCCAGAGCCCTAACAATGCCGGTCAAGACCTGAGGACCCAATCTATGCTGGTCTAGATTCTGAGTCGAGACTGCACCAATCAACTCCTGAATCCCAGACTGCGCCGATCAAGATAACGTCCCCTGCGACGCCTTTCAAGATCCGGAGCCAGCCCTCCTTTCTCTCCTCAGATCCGGAATATAGCTGTCATCGATCAAACATCGAAGACCCCTGAGGAGACTCCGCACTGAAGAGGACGTCTGCGGTTACAGAAGGATGACACGAGTGAGCCGTGAAGTCACTTCCAGCAATAAAGTACGGTGCAGGGGTTAGTCTAGATTAGGACAACAGGTGGAGTGGGGGTCAGTTCATACACAGGAAGCTCAATGGTCCTTGATAGACTTTGTAAGAAGGACTTGCAGCCTAGCGGGAAAGCCCAGTGATCCCCGGTAGGGCCATTTTTGCAGGAAGAGCTAACGTAGTAGCTGCTCAGGAACGGGTGTTCCACCCTTGTAAGAAGGACACAAGTATAATCCCTGAGAGATGTCTTCAAATTGTTTGTCTAATGTTGTATGGTTTACTGCTGTTTGCAATGTTTCGTATTATTAACTGTTTCTTGACCATTGTGAATTCCCGCCATATCAGGAGGAAGTAATTAGTTCATTGACTGTTCCCGCGTCGTGTCTTCGTTGCGTTGCATTTGGTCACCTGCATTACATCTGTAACTGGAGTGCTGGCTGTGGAGGGTTGCTCTAGAGAAGGAGGTAGTGTTAATTGCAGTAAGAGACTTATTCTCTAATTAAGAGATGTATTATTTATTCTTTACTGCTAAATAAGACAATGTTTACACCTTAGTTTGACTACCAAACTTTTGAGCTGTAACCATTCAGGTATGTGCACATGACGTCTCAGTTCCTATGGCAGAGCCGCGAGGTTTTCCCAGGCACATCTTGTGGGCTTTTTCCTGCATTGTTTTCACTGATAGTTATGCCACTGTTTTTTGTGGCAGCTCTATCGTCAATGTCTTTTGCCTGTTCTTTCAACCACAAAGAGAGGGAATGAACATGTTACTTTTATTAACTACTTCACGATTTCTGTAGACTGAAGTGGTTAATAGGAATAACAAAAGATTGAACATGTGCACAGCAATGTCGTTTTTAAATTGCTGTGCCTTATAGTCATAGAAAGTTAATTATATTAACCCCTTAAAAGTAAAATAATTATTAAACCTCTTAAGGACCAGATCATTTTTAATTTTTGTGCTTTTGATTTTTCCTCTCCTTCCAAGAGCAAGAATTTTTTTTTTTAGACAGACACATGAGGGCTTGTTTTTTTTTGTGTTTTTTTGCAGGACAAGTCGTAGTTTTGAATGAAACTATTAATTTTAACATTGAATGTTCTGGAGAATAAAAACAATTTCCAAGTGCTGTGAAATATTGAAAAAAAATGCAATTCCACCGTGGTTTTTTTTTTGTTTTGTGAGTTCATTCGTTAGTAAAAATGATTCTTCATGAATCATTTCATGAGTCATAATTCTCCAGGTCAGTAGGATTATGGTGATCCCAACGAGTAAAGATTTTTTTTTTTGTCATTTAGAGCTCATGTAGACAAGTGTATAGAGAAGAATAGACAGAATCTGCAGATTGATGCTAAGGCACTTCAGGGGTTAAAGTGTTTCCATTAAGTGTGTTCAGAGTAAAATAACTGCATGTTTTGCCCCATGCTGGCTGTAATCCTCTTCTACAATGTTTCCATCCATGGAAACCAAACTGTTTAAAGACACTAGTTTCCTTGATCTCAAGGTCAGCTACAAGTGATCAATGAAGCATTCCAGATCATCAGCTATACTAATGGCACGGTGAAACAGCTTGCTTACATTTTAAAATAAGTCTGCGGAAGTAAATTTATATACAGTTATTATGTAACTGAAAAAATTGGGTTTCAAAGATGAAATGTATAAAGACTGATTATGATGCTGTAGTATGGAGCTTGGCAGATGACAACACGTAGTGGCCACATATGGTCCAAACATGTATTACAAAAACCTTGAATTCGATGTAGCTTGTATAAGCCTCATGACATCATCCTCCGGGTGGTACTCTGCATTAGAACACCATCAAATTTAACGTTTGGATGAGTTAAAAATTTCAGTTTTCTTTAGGGAATACTCTCCGCTACATTTTTATTTCACAAATCCTTCTGAAAAGATCTATAGTATAGTACACATTTGTTAATATATTTACTGTTTTTCGTTTTGACCGTTTTACAGCACTGCTCCTGTTCTCTTGTGAACAAGTGACTGGAAATCAGATGCAGGGTCTTATGTGGGGATCAGAAGTTAGTTTCTTAATGTAAGTCTACGGATAGGTTTGCATTGTGAATGTCATGCTTCTGGATTCAAACCCTTCATTCTGTGTTCTGTGTCTCTTTCCATTGAGCCACAACTGATACACCTTTTCTTTGGGTGTTTTAGTTTTGTTATATTTGTTTCTGTTGGTTTTGGGTAACATGTATTTTTCATTTAGTCTGTTTGAGTCACGGCTGTGCCAGGCGCGACAGACAGTCATTTTGTATCCAGCTGTAGAAGGTCATTGCGCTTGGCTTTGCAAGCACCTTCTTGATTTTCATCTCTGTATGGAGTGATATCCTTCTCCCTTTAGGACGTAGTAGCTATCTCCACCTTCTGCTGCTTATTGACACACCCTTGCTGGATGTTTAAATACCCTAAGTCCTTCAGTAAGGTGCTGGTGATAGCTCTATTTACCTCTGTCTATTGAAAGTGCTAGAAGTCAACTAGTTTCTTCTTGGAGCCTCTTGGAGGACTGCTGACATGAGCTCTCTGGTGTCATCTTAAGTTAAGTGTTTTCCCTCATTTGTCTTCCTGCTTTGTCTTTAGTGGTATTGTAGGCTGCCTCGCGCTCAGCCCGTCCCCTACCTATCCAGGTCTTATCGCTGGGGAAGTCAGGGACTAGGTTCCTGTTCGGCAATAGGTGTGGAACCTATTTAGGTCAGACAGGGTGTTGTCAGATCTGCCTAGGAATTTCCAATCCCCCCTTTCCTAGTGTTTGGGCTCCCCCTTCCTCTTACCCTTGTTGTGCACCTAGTTTCTCCCTCACCCAGTGTGATAGTTTGTCTGTTCTATCACCTTTTGGGTGCAGCTTTAAATACCTTCTCCTACTGGTCTTTCTTGCTGGTGATAGACTTTGTTAGATTCATTCACTGTGCTATAGTTTGTGTTGGTTGCAGTTGCTTTGTGGTTGATTCATTCATTTATTCCTTAGGAAACTGCTACTCTAGTGATCCAAGGAGCTGCTAAGCACATTCAGGGTAAGTTGCCGTCGAGTGGGGGCAACATTATGTTTCTTGTGTTTTCTCTGTGGCCATACAGGGACAGACCAGGGTCAGAGAAGTGTTTTTCCTAGTCTGAACAGAGACATGTAAGGTTAAGGTATTTATCTTCCTGGTTTGTACGTTACCTGTGTGAATGTGCTTTTGCAGTCAGAACAGGGAGAGCAAGTACAGGACAAATAAAAGCAGAACATACTATTTGAGGTGGCAAAGCTGAAAAGTGGTCACATTGTTCAGAAAATGATCAGAGCGGTGCAAGTAGTTTAATGCACTTCCACTACACTACAGATGTATTCAGAAAAGATAAGGCAATAGAACTTTAGCTGGGATAGCTTTTTTAAAGGTGTTTTCCCGTCTTGTGTTCTCCTGTCCACAAGGCAAGTAGGGAGGTCCTAGCCAGCGGTGGGGCTCACAGCAATCAGACATTTATGATCTGTCCCATGGATTGACATTATATAAAGCCAGTGTCATTATAATTCTCCTACTCATGGCTAGGCATGACAAAACGCCTACACAGAGGATTCAGATATTCCCATTTAGGGAATATTAGTAGAATGTTTTAATTTCCATCCCATTTCCTATCACATAAAGAGCAAAAACACTTCAAATTTCACTCAATTACGATTATTTCCTTACATGTCTTCTAAGCTGCGCTACATTAAACTGTAAATGGTAAATGATCAAATATAAATCAATGCAATAAATCAACTTGTACAGTACCACTGCAGAACCTTAGATGTAATGGTAAAAGAGACTGATGACTCCCACACATTGTGTTCTGTAGCTTGGATTACTGATCTGTCAATCACACTGGCTAACCTGCAGTCCTACCCTATTTTAGGAGAAGTTACGTAGAATAGATGTGCAAAAAAGAAGAGTTTTTAGATTGTGATTAAATTACACATTTTATATGTTAGAACTATTGATTGAAACTAAAACTGGGACTGCTCTTAGGAGGATGCAGATAGGCTTTTTCAGCTTGACTGCTATGACATAGCTTACTTTTTATTAAGCAGAAATAATCTGCATATTATAATAATATAATTATTTTCCTATGGACTATTACCTTTAAATATGTCTGTCTTCAGAGCCAACAACCCCCCACACCACCCCGCAAGCTACCTACTGTAGTATAATACAATCTATAACCAATTACAAAAGAACAATACATTACGCTAGATATGATGAAATAAGTATTGTATTTCCTTGGAATGTTAAAATTGATTACTATTGTGTGGCGCTCTGCCTACTTTTAGGATCCTATCTGGAAAATGCAGTATTGCACCAGGTCCCAGTTTGGGAATCTATTTCTAGGTGTATATACTGTATGTGTGCACTGTATAGTGGTTAGTATTGTGCTACAATAGAAAGACTTCCTGCAGTGTTGTTTTTACTGGCCCAGTTTTATTTATTGCACATGTCATTTATAGTGAGAGGTAATAAGTTTAAAGTTCACATCTTCATTCTTTGTAGTTTCAAAGTTAAGAGTTCAGAGTTAACCTATGGACTTTTTCACCGACCTTCCAAGAGCTACAATGCTCTTAATATACTTAAAGCTCACAACTATGAATTATTGCGCTATGTTCTTGTCGTGAAGTTTCATGTATCAACCTTTACTCATTAATATTTACAAGAATATAACATCTACTTGTACATATATTGCTTAGCAATCTGTCCGGCTTTACGTGGCTACCTTCCATATTGTAATGAACCTTTATACTTTTTTACTTTTAAATAATTTTTTTTATGAATTAGTTGTACATGTGATAGATATCTCTAAGAATTTAAGGGAATTTGTCAGTAGGTTTTTGTTACTTCATCTGAGAACAGCATGTCGAAAAAGAGACACTAATTCGGGCGATGTGTCACTTAGTTTACTGGGTGGGTGCAGCACGTGTGACACAAACATAAGAATTTTTAGATGTGGCATGTACCAGAGCTGAGAAAGCTATCCCTGCCCACACCACAGATTTTTGTGTACATTATATAGTGAGAGTGAGCTGCCTATCAGAGGAGAGGGCGTGGTCGGACTAGTGCTTACGTTCCCTGTGGTCCGGGCAGTGATAGTCTCCTGGAGAAGAGGAGGGGGTGTTTTTGGTTTAGTGCTTATGTGCCCTGTGGTCTGGGCAGTGATAGTCTCCTGGAGAAGAGGAGGGGGTGTGGTTGGACTAGTGCTTACGTGCCCTGTGGTCCGGGCAGTGATAGTCTCCTGATGAACAGGAGAGGCATGGTTGGACTAGTGCTTACGTGCCCTGTGGTCCAGGCAGTGATAGTCTCCTGGAGAAGAGGAGGGGGCATGGTTGGACTAGTACTTATGTGCCCTGTGGTCTGGGCAGTGAAAGCCTCCTGGTGACGAGGAAAGGGCGTGGTTGGACTAGTGCTTGCGTGCCTTGTGGTCCAGGCAGTGATAGTCTCCTGGAGAAGAGGAGGGTGCGTTGTTGAACTAGTGCATACTTGCCCTGGGGTCTGGGCAGTGATAGTCTGCTGGTGAAGAGGAGGGGGCATGGTTGACTAGTGCTTATGTGACTTGTGATCCAGGCAGTGATAGTCTCCTGATGAAAAGGAGAGGGCGTGGTTGGACTAGTGCTTACGTGCCCTGTGGTCCGAGCAGTGATAGTCTCCTGGAGAAGAGGAGGGGGCATGGTTGGACTAGTGCTTACGTGCCCTGTGGTCCGGGCAGTGATAGTCTCCTGGAGACGAGGAGAGGGTGTGGTTGGACTAGTGCTTATGTGTCCTGTGGTCCGAGCAGTGATAGTCTCCTGGAGAAGAGGAGGGGGTATGGTTGGACTAGTGCTTACGTGCCCTGTGGTCCGAGCAGTGATAGTCCCCTGGAGATGAGGAGAGGGCGTGGTTGGACTAGTGCTTACATGCCTTGTGGTCCAGGCAGTGATAGTCTCCTGAAGAAGAGGAGGGTGCGTTGTTGGACTAGTGCTTACTTGCACTGTGGTCCGGGCAGTGATAGTCTCCTGGTGAAGAGGAGGATGATTGGTTTGACTAGTGCTTACGTGCCCTGTGGTCCGGGCATTGATAGTCTCATGGTGAAGAGGAGGGGACATGGTTGGACTACTGCTTACATGCCCTGTGGTCTGGGCAGTGATGGTGATAAAACCTTCATCATATCGAAGCAACAACACACAGTCTAATAATTGACATATTCCAGAAATCTGTGATACATCATGCAGCCCTCAGTTTACGTGGCACAAGTGTGCTGACAGATTCCCTTTAATGGAACCACTGGTGGCACTAAACAAATACCAATCAGTAAGCATTAAACGAGGAATGGCCATTTAATAACCTGTTTACACTGGCATATTGCAGTAAATGATGTGCATTGAGTGATCTGTGATAATTCAGTGTGCATAGGCTGCCATTGTTCCAGGCAGCACAGGTCCTGTTTACACAGAACAATGTACCGCTGAGAAGGTTGATCTTTTATGCGCCTTCACAAAAGATCATTTCACCCAGTAAAAAAGCATCTTAAGAATGCACGTTCACAATAATTATTTCAGTGTAAATGCAGATTAAAACTATAAGCATGTTGTAGTCTACATGTAAATGCTCACAGATTACTTGTAAAACGCAGCCTTTAACCCCTTTATGACCTTTGATGTATCCATACGTCCAGGTCGGCTGGCACTTACTGACCTTGGACGTAAGGATACGTCATGGCGATTTTGTGCGCTCAATCGTTGCGGGTGTCAGCTGATTCTGACGGCTGACACCCGGCACTCAGTGCAGGAGCAGTGCCTGCACCGCTCCCAGCACTTTAACCTCAGCAATCACAGCATTTAGCAAGCAAGCAGAGGGAGGGGGCCTCCCCTGCACTCCGATCAGCGATATTCTCGTCACCAGGCACTAGCAAGTTAGTTAGATCATGCACAGTGCATGATCTAACTAATTTGTGCTTGCAGGGCTGACAGGTTATAAGCATTGCAATGTTTGTGCTATGCAATGCTTCATAGCAGGGATTAGCCTGCAGTGAAAGTGAAATTCCCATAGTTGGACTTAGTAAAAAAAGTACAAAAAAACAAAATAATAATAAAAAACACAAAATATATTGCACCCAAAAATAAATATTTTTATGAAAAAAGTACATATATATAGTATTGCTGTGTCTTGAATTACCTGACCCATAAAACTGTCCCACCAGTTAACCCCTTCAGTGAACACCATAACAGAATAAATAAAAAACAAGGCAAAAAATAATTCTTTTTAATCATACTACTGAACAAAAAGTGGAATAAAATGTGATTAAAAAATACGAATGGAAATAAAAATGGTACCTCTGAAAACATCATCTTGTCCCACAAAAAACAAGCCACCATACAGCTCTGTCATCAGAAAGATAAAAAAAGTTATAGCTCTCAGAATAAAATAGTTTTTATCACATAAAAACGCCAAAACACAGAAAAACTATATAAATGTGGTATTGCTGTAACCAAACTGACCAGAAGAATAAATATGCCTTATCAATTTTACCACATGCTTAATGGCATAAAAATACCCGCAAAAAAACAATTCCTGAATTGCTGATGTTTGTTCATTCTGCCTCCCAAAAATTGGAATAGAAAGCGATAAAAAAAAAGTAATCTGCCAAAAATGGTACCAATAAAACCGTTAACTTGACCCGCAAAAAACAAGCCCTCACATGACTCTGTCGGCAAATATATGGAAAAATTATAGCTCTCAAAATATGTAGATGCAAAAACTTGTTTTTGAAAAAAAAAAGCTTCTTTTAGTGTTTGACACCAGTCAAACATAAAAATCACACCGACCCAAAGAACAAAGTTGGGTAATCACTTATACCGCACGAGGAACAGCGTAAAAAATTAATAAAACCAATTCTGCACCTGCTGTTGATTTGTTCATTCTGCCTCTCAAAGTAGTAGTAAGGCTCGGTGCATATTTATCCTGCATACTGCGCTCCGACAACATGGTGTCTGTGTAAATCTCTGAAATACATGATTCAGTCAGAACCCCCAGAGAAAGGTGCCCTATAATAAGGCAGATGGAGGAACTGTGGATGCTGTCTGGCCTATGTCCGTCTTTTTAGGCATGCATAAAAGTGGCGGCGGCCACAGTTTAAGTTTGCTGCCTCATAATTGTGAATAGATCCCTCAGGCGTTTTATATGAACCATGTTTCTTGGAGAATTAGATAGAAACCAGGATCTAAGTGCTCATCATAGAGCGTTGGATAACTGTGATCCAAATGTTATGTAAAATATTCCTAACAAACATTTCAAATCAATCCACAAAAAAAGCAAGTCTCCACTCAGGTCCATCATCTGTCAATGGAAATAAAGGGGGCTTCCATGCTACTGGTAGTACAAAGGTTCTGGATAAGTGAAATGGCTACTTGCCTCGCAAAAGAAATCCAGCGATTTCTGCGCTCCCAAATCCAAATGCCTCGCAGTGTGCCTAAACCATATTTAAAGTCTACATGTTTGGAATTTCTATAGCCATGAGAGCTCACGTAATTTTCAAGTGCGTGTCTCCAGAAGCATGAGCAGGGCACAAGGTGCTGGTCACCACACCGTACTGGTCACTACAAAGTACTGGCCACTAGGGTTGAGCGAAACGGATCGTTCATTTTCATAAGTCACCGACTTTTGGCAAAGTCGGCGTCTCATGAACCCGACCCGATCCCTGTGTGGGGTCGACCATGCGGTACGCGACTTTTGCGTTTCATTGACGCTAAAAGCTCCATTTCTCAGCCAATGAAGGTGGACGCAGAGTGTGGGCAGCGTGATGACATAGATCTCAGTCCCCACCATCTTAGAGAAGGGCATTGCAGTGATTGGCTTGCTTTCTGCGGCGTCACAGGGGCTATAAAGGGGCGTTCCCGCCGACCGCCATCTTACTGCTGCTGATCTGAGCGTAGGGAGAGGGTGCTGGCCGCTTCGTCAGAAGCAGGGATAGTGTTAGGCAGGGTACATTCACCCCCAAACCGCTTGTGCTGTAGCGATTTCCACTGTCCAACACCACCTTTTGTTTGCAGGGACAGTGGAAGCTACATTTTTTTTTCCTCAGCGCTGTAGCTCATTGGGCTGCCCTAGAAGGCTCCCTGATAGCAGCGTTGCTGTGTGTGTACACCGCTGTGCAAACCAACTGCTTTTTTCAAAGCACAAATCCTGTTGTTCCTTCCTTTCTGCACAGCTATCATGTTTGTTTGTCCACACTTTTGTGTGCAGCAGTCCTTTTTATAGCTGCCTGCCATACTTTTCTGAGATTACTGCAGGGAGATAAAGATTGGCAAGTCTGCCTCTGTGCCAGTGCTGTGTGTGGCATCTGTCTCTCATTGTGTGCCACAGAAAACCTAGTGTGTAATACTGGGCCATTTTTTTTTTTTTTATTCTCCCTGAAAAAAAAAAATAGTGGGAGATAAAGATTGGCAAGTCTGCCTCTGTGCCAGTGCTGTGTGTGGCATCTGTCTCTCATTGTGTTTCACAGAAAACCTAGTGTGTAATACTGGGCCATTTTTTTTTTTTTGTAAATTCTCCCTGAAAAAAAAGAAATAAATAGTGGGAGATAAAGATTGGCAAGTCTGCCTCTGTGCCATTGCTGTGTGTGGCATCTGTCTCTCATAGTGTGCCACAGAAAACCTAGTGTGTAATACTGGGCCATTTTTTTTTTTTTTTTTGCAAATTCTCCCTGAAAAAAAAAAAAATAGTGGGAGATAAAGATTGGCAAGTCTGCCTCTATGCCATTGCTGTGTGTGGCATCTGTCTCTCATAGTGTGCCACAGAAAACCAGTGTGTAATACTGGGCCATTTTTTTTTTTTTGTAAATTCTCCCTGAAAAAAAAAAATAAATAGTGGGAGATAAAGATTGGCAAGTCTGCCTCTGTGCCATTGCTGTGTGTGGCATCTGTCTCTCATTGTGTGCCACAGAAAACCTAGTGTGTAATACTGGGCCATTTTTATTTTTATTTTTTGTAAATTCTCCCTGAAAAAAAAAAAATAGTGGGAGATAAAGATTGGCAAGTCTGCCTCTGTGCCATTGCTGTGTGTGGCATCTGTCTCTCATTGTGTGCCACAGAAAACCAGTGTGTAATACTGGGCCATTTTTTTTTTTGTAAATTCTACCTGAAAAAAATAAATAAATAGTGGGAGATAAAGATTGGCAAGTCTGCCTCTGTGGCATTGCTGTGTGTGGCATCTGTCTCTCATTGTGTGCCACAGAAAACCAGTGTGTAATACTAGGCCATTTTTTTTTTTTGTAAATTCTACCTGAAAAAAATAAATAAATAGTGGGAGATAAAGATTGGCAAGTCTGCCTCTGTGCCATTGCTGTGTGTGGCATCTGTCTCTCATTGTGTGCCACAGAAAACCAGTGTGTAATACTGGGCCATTTTTTTTTTTTGTAAATTCTCCCTGAAAAAAAAAAAAAATAGTGGGAGATAAAGATTGGCAAGTCTGCCTCTGTGCCAGTGCTGTGTGTGGCATCTGTCTCTCATTGTGTTTCACAGAAAACCTAGTGTGTAATACTGGGCCATTTTTTTTTTTTTGTAAATTCTCCCTGAAAAAAAAGAAATAAATAGTGGGAGATAAAGATTGGCAAGTCTGCCTCTGTGCCATTGCTGTGTGTGGCATCTGTCTCTCATAGTGTGCCACAGAAAACCTAGTGTGTAATACTGGGCCATTTTTTTTTTTTTTTTTGCAAATTCTCCCTGAAAAAAAAAAAAATAGTGGGAGATAAAGATTGGCAAGTCTGCCTCTATGCCATTGCTGTGTGTGGCATCTGTCTCTCATAGTGTGCCACAGAAAACCAGTGTGTAATACTGGGCCATTTTTTTTTTTTGTAAATTCTCCCTGAAAAAAAAAAATAAATAGTGGGAGATAAAGATTGGCAAGTCTGCCTCTGTGCCATTGCTGTGTGTGGCATCTGTCTCTCATTGTGTGCCACAGAAAACCTAGTGTGTAATACTGGGCCATTTTTATTTTTATTTTTTGTAAATTCTCCCTGAAAAAAAAAAAATAGTGGGAGATAAAGATTGGCAAGTCTGCCTCTGTGCCATTGCTGTGTGTGGCATCTGTCTCTCATTGTGTGCCACAGAAAACCAGTGTGTAATACTGGGCCATTTTTTTTTTTGTAAATTCTACCTGAAAAAAATAAATAAATAGTGGGAGATAAAGATTGGCAAGTCTGCCTCTGTGGCATTGCTGTGTGTGGCATCTGTCTCTCATTGTGTGCCACAGAAAACCAGTGTGTAATACTAGGCCATTTTTTTTTTTTGTAAATTCTACCTGAAAAAAATAAATAAATAGTGGGAGATAAAGATTGGCAAGTCTGCCTCTGTGCCATTGCTGTGTGTGGCATCTGTCTCTCATTGTGTGCCACAGAAAACCAGTGTGTAATACTGGGCCATTTTTTTTTTTGTAAATTCTCCCTGAAAAAAAAAAAAAAATAGTGGGAGATAAAGATTGGCAAGTCTGCCTCTGTGCCATTGCTGTGTGTGGCATCTGTCTCTCATAGTGTGCCACAGAAAACCAGTGTGTAATACTGGGCCATTTTTTTTTTTTGTAAATTCTCCCTGAAAAAAATAAATAAATAGTGGGAGATAAAGATTGGCAAGTCTGCCTCTGTGCCATTGCTGTGTGTGGCATCTGTCTCTCATTATGTGCCACAGAAAACCAGTGTGTAATACTGGGCCATTTTTTTTTTTTTGTAAATTCTCCCTGAAAAAAAAAAAATATATAGTGGGAGATAAAGATTGGCAAGTCTGCCTCTATGCCATTGCTGTGTGGCATCTGTCTCTCATTGTGTGCCACAGAAAACCAGTGTGCAATACTGGGCCATTTTTTTTTTTTTTTGTAAATTCTCCCTGGAAAAAAATAAATAAATAGTGGGAGATAAAGATTGGCAAGTCTGCCTCTGTGCCATTGCTGTGTGTGGCATCTGTCTCTCATAGTGTGCCACAGAAAACCTAGTGTGTAATACTGGGCCATTTTTTTTTTTTTTATTCTTCCTGAAAAAAAAAAAAATAGTGGGAGATTAAGATTGGCATTTCTGCTTGAGTGCCGGTCGTGTGTGTGCCATCTGTCTCAAATTATTGGGGCACAGAAAACCTAGTGTGTAACATTGGGCCTGGTTTTCCTTTCAGTGTCAGCCACCTATAAAGGTGTATATAAATCCTACAGAAGTTTGAGTTCACCTTATAAGTTGTTTTACAGTAACAAATACCGTTACTTTGGTTACGTTTTGCAAACAATGAGGAAGTCAGGTGGAAGAGGTCATGGCCGTGGGCAGTCATTGTCAGCTGGTAATGATGGTAGTGGTGGTGGAGCATCAGGTGGTCGTGGTAAAAGCAGTACAGCACCTAAGTGTCGAGTTGTTGAGCCAGGTTCGTCGTCTGGCTACACAAGGCCTCGAACGCTCCCTTTTCTGGGAGTAGGAAAACCGCTTTTAAAGCCGGAGCAGCAAGAACAATTTTTGGCTTTCCTTGCTGACTCAGCCTCTAGCTCTTTTGCCTCCTCTTCTGAAAGTGCAAAATGTAAAAGCAGCGCGTCGTTAGTGGATGTTCACGGTCAGGGACAAGTCGCTTCCTTGTCTTCTTCACCCAGAACAAGAGAGAAGGATGCATCAGGAGACACAACGGGTTACTCCATGGAGCCCTTTACACATACCATTCCTGGGTTAGACAGTGAAACAGTTAACAGGCCATGCCCATTAGAAGTTGAATCGGACATGGAGTGCACTGATGCACAGCCACAGCCAGATTACTATGCTGTTCCTTTGACTCAGACCAGAACATTGCCCTCGCAGTGTACTGAGCCAGAATCAAACCCAGCTGAGACTATGGTGCCCCGTCACGAACGCTATACCACCGGCTTACACGGTGACACAGACGAAGTTGCACACGAGATAGAAGAGGAGGTCATAGATGACCCAGTTGTTGACCCTGATTGGCAGCCATTGGGGGAACAGGGTGCAGGCGGCAGTAGTTCTGAAGTGGAGGAGGAGGAGGAGCCGCAGCAGGCATCAACATCACAACAGGTTCCATCTGCCGGGCCCGTATCTGGCCTAAAACGCGTGACAAAACCAAAACCAGTTGGAGGACAGCGTGGCCATCCGGTTAAAGAAGCTCAGTCTGCAATGCCTGAAAAGGTATCCGATAGTAGAAAGAGTGCAGTCTGGCATTTTTTTAAACAACATCCAAATGATCAGCGCAAAGTCATCTGTCAAAAATGTTCAACTACCTTAAGCAGAGGTCAGAATCTTAAAAGTCTAAATACAAGTTGCATGCATAGACATTTATCCACCATGCATTTGCAAGCCTGGACTAACTACCAAACGTGCCTAAAGGTTGCAGCACCCTCAGCCAATGAAGCCAGTCAGCAACGCTACATCCCTTCCCTCACTGTAAGCCCACCATTTACCGCAACACCTGCAGTATCTGTGCAGCTTTTGTCTCCAGGCCAAAGCAGTCAGGGAATCACCAGGTTCGTAGTAGGAAACACTGCATGTAGGGCACCGGCAAGAATACCATCTCCAACCCTCTCTCAGTCTGCCATGTCCACCGGCAGCACCGCTAGTTCCACGATCTCCAGCTCTCCAGTCCAGCTCACCCTACATGAGACTCTTGTTAGGAAAAGGAAGTACTCATCCTCGCATCCGCGTACACAGGGTTTGAACGCCCACATTGCTAGACTAATCTCATTAGAGATGATGCCCTACCGGTTAGTTGAAAGCGAAGCTTTCAAAGCGCTGCTGGACTACGCTGTACCACGCTACGAGCTACCCAGTCGACACTTCTTTTCTAGAAAAGCCATCCCAGCCCTCCAACAGCATGTTAAAGACCGCATCGTCCATGCACTCAGGCAGTCTGTGACTACAAAGGTGCACCTGACAACAGATGCATGGACCAGTAGGCATGGCCAGGGACGTTACATGTCCATTAACGGCACACTGGGTGAATGTGGTGGATGCAGGGTCCACAGGGGACAGCAATATTGGGACAGTTCTGCCTAGCCCACAGTCAAGGAAAGAGTTGGCTGTAGGCGTTCGCCCCCCCTCCTCCTCTTCCTCGTCCTCCTGCAGAAGCGAGAGCTCGTCCACAGACCGCAGTCGCACATCCACTCCATCCGCAGCTGCCACTGTTGCACACCAGGTGTGCCATTATGGGACAGCTAGTGGCAAGCGTCAGCAGGCTGTATTGGCAATGAAGTGTTTGGGCGACAACAGACACACCGCGGAAGTTCTGTCCGAGTTCTTGCAGAAAGAAACTCAGTCATGGCTGGGCACTGTACATCTTGAGGCAGGCAAGGTAGTGAGTGATAACGGAAGGAATTTCAAGGCTGCCATAGCCCTTTCCCAACTGAAACACATTCCTTGCCTGGCTCACACCTTAAACCTGGTGGTGCAGTGCTTCCTGAAAAGTTATCCGGGGTTACCCGACATGCTCCTCAAAGTGCGCAGACTTTGCTCGCATATCCGCCGTTCGCCCGTACACTCCAGCCGTATGCAGAACTATCAGCGGTCTTTGAACCTTCCCCAGCATCGCCTAATCATCGACGTTGCAGCAAGGTGGAACTCCACACTGCACATGCTTCAGAGACTGTGCGAACAGAGGCGTGCTGTTATGTATTTGTGGGAGGATACACGGGCAGGCAGTTGGATGGCAGACATGGAGTTGTCAGGTGTGCAGTGGTTGAAGCTACAAGACCTGTGTCAAGTCCTTCAGTGTTTTGAGGAATGCACACGGCTGGTTAGTGCAGACAACGCCATAATAAGCATGAGCATCCCCCTAATGTGTCTGCTGATGCAAAGTTTGACGCACATAAAGGAGCAGGCGTCTGCAGCCGAGGAAGAGGAAAGCCTTGATGACAGTCAGCCATTGTCTGGTCAGGGCCTTGTAGAGGACTCGGTAGTGGGCGAAGAGGATGAGGAGGACGAGGAGGATGATGGGGATGAGTACTTTTTTAATGAGGAAGCTTCTCCTGGGCCAACAGAAATTAGTGGCGTTGCAAGGCCGAGTTCTGGTTTTTTAAGGGAGACAAGTGACATAGATTTGCCTGTAACTGCCCCTCAAACCAGCACAACCGCAGATTTGACAACTGGAACTTTGGCCCACATGGCGGATTATGCCTTACGTATCCTCAAAATGGACCCACGCATTATTAAAATGATGACCGATGACGATTACTGGTTAGCCTGCATCCTTGACCCTCGCTATAAAGGCAAATTGCAAAATATTATGCCACATGAGAAAGTCGAACAAATATTAGCAACCAAACAAGCAACTCTTGTAGACCGTTTGATTCAGGCATTCCCAGCACACAGCGCCGGTGATGGTTCTCACACGAGCTGCAGGGGGCTACAGGGCAGAGGTGTTAGAGGTGCACAAATCAGACGTGGCGTTGGTCAGAGGGGTTTTCTGACCAGGTTGTGGAGTGATTTCGCAATGACCGGAGACAGGACAGGTACTGCAGCATCTATTCAAAGTGACAGGAGACAACATTTGTCCAGTATGGTTACTAACTAGTTTTCATCCCTTATCGATGTTCTCCCTCAACCGTCATTCCCATTTGATTACTGGGCATCCAAATTAGACACCTGGCCTGAATTGGCAGAATATGCATTGCAGGAGCTTGCTTGCCCAGCAGCTAGTGTGCTATCAGAAAGAGTATTCAGTGCTGCTGGTTCAATATTAACCAAAAAAAGGACTCGTCTGGCTACCCAAAATGTGGATGATCTAACCTTCATTAAAATAAACCACTCCTGGATTTCAAATTATTTTGCCCCACCTTTCCAGGCTGACACCTAGCTTTCCTATAAAAAGGTCTTGCTTGTGGACTGGTCTTACTGAGTGTTCCAATCTCTTAATTTGCAGCAGCTGTTTGTCCAGCATACGACATGTTTACACCTCCCTCAATGGGAAAACTCCCCCCACGGGGCCGTGGTCTCGCCACTTGGCGCAAGCACCCGTTAGAGTGCCGTTTGTCTGAAGAGGTGGGTGTGCCCGCATTTGGTCGACGGCACTGCCACTGGGTCCCTCATAGTACAATAAAGTGTCTCTGGCGGTGGTGGCGCGCACCCAACGTCAGACACACCGTTGTAACATGAGGGGCCCTGGGACAGTACCGCCGGCCACAAGAGAGTTCACCCCCCCCAGCTCAAACTGTGCTCTACCACGTGCAAAATTATCTCTCACAGCTCCACCAATGTTTAGTCTATGCGCTGACATCATTCAATGCCTGGCACTGACAATACCAATTTGTTGACATCTATGATGCTAGTTAAAGTACTCTGGGTCAGTGTCCTATATTGACACCAGTAAATACTTACTGCCAAATTACTATGTCAGAAACTCAGCAGATGAGCCCACCCATGTACCTAAGTATGCCACCCTTTTTTTTTTTTGTTGTTGTTTTGCGAGACATTAACATCTATTTATTTTTTGTGAGTACTAACTGTGTCAGACACTCCTTGCAATCGTCCTCCGCTGACCACAACAATGCTGCCTGTGTACCCATGTAACCTATTTAAAACTGCATAGAGCCTATTTTTATTTATTTTAGGCCTAGTAAGCCTGTCTGCGGTCCCTCCTTGCAATCGTCCTCCGCTGACCACAACAATGCTGCCTGTGTACCCCTGTGAGATAACTCTAAGTGCCTTGAGCCTATTTTTATTTATTTTAGGCCTAGTAAGCCTGTCTGCGGTCCCTCCTTGCAATCGTCCTCCGCTGACCACAACAATGCTGCCTGTGTACCCATGTAACCTATTTAAAACTGCATAGAGCCTATTTTTATTTATTTTAGGCCTAGTAAGCCTGTCTGCGGTCCCTCCTTGCAATCCTCCTCCGCTGACCACAACAATGCTGCCTGTGTACCCCTGCGAGATAACTCTAAGTGCCTTGAGCCTATTTTTATTTATTTTAGGCCTAGTAAGCCTGTCTGCGGTCCCTCCTTGCAATCCTCCTCCACTGACCACAACAATGCTGCCTGTGTACCCATGTAACCTATTTAAAACTGCATAGAGACTATTTTTATTTATTTTAGGCCTAGTAAGCCTGTCTGCGGTCCCTCCTTGCAATCCTCCTCCGCTGACCACAACAATGCTTCCTGTGTACCCCTGCGAGATAACTCTAAGTGCCTTGAGCCTATTTTTATTTATTTTAGGCCTAGTAAGCCTGTCTGCGGTCCCTCCTTGCAATCCTCCTCCACTGACCACAACAATGCTGCCTGTGTACCCATGTAACCTATTTAAAACTGCATAGAGCCTATGTTTATTTATTTTAGGCCTAGTAAGCCTGTCTGCGGTCCCTCCTTGCAATCGTCCTCCGCTGACCACAACAATGCTGCCTGTGTACCCATGTAACCTATTTAAAACTGCATAGAGCCTATTTTTATTTATTTTAGGCCTAGTAAGCCTGTCTGCGGTCCCTCCTTGCAATCGTCCTCCGCTGACCACAACAATGCTGCCTGTGTACCCATGTAACCTATTTAAAACTGCATAGAGCCTATTTTTATGTATTTTAGGCCTAGTAAGCCTGTCTGCGGTCCCTCCTTGCAATCCTCCTCCGCTGACCACAACAATGCTGGCTATGTACCCATGTAACCTATTTAAAACTGCATAGAGACTATTTTTATTTATTTTAGGCCTAGTAAGCCTGTCTGCGGTCCCTCCTTGCAATCCTCCTCCGCTGACCACAACAATGCTGCCTGTGTACCCCTGCGAGATAACTCTAAGTGCCTTGAGCCTATTTTTATTTATTTTAGGCCTAGTAAGCCTGTCTGCGGTCCCTCCTTGCAATCCTCCTCCACTGACCATAACAATGCTGCCTGTGTACCCATGTAACCTATTTAAAACTGCATAGAGCCTATTTTTTTCTTTTATTTAATATTAATAAAGCCATGATGGACTACGCTGTACCACGCTAAGAGCTACCCAGTTGACACTTCGTTTGCGAGAAAAGCCATCCCAACCCTCCACCAGCATGTAAAAGACCGCATTGTCCATGCACTCTGTCAATCTGTGAGTACAAAGGTACACCTGACAACAGACTCACGGACCTGTAGGCATGGCCACGGAAGGTTACGTGTCCATTACGGCGCAATGGGTTAATGTGGTGGATGCATGGTCCACAGGGGACAGCCTACTAAGTCTGTCTGCAGTCCCTAATTCAAATTGTCCTCAATTCAGGTTTTCGGGCTTTTTTAAAAAATAGGAAACTGCATTTGGGCTACTAGTTTGGTTGGGGCCTACTGTTGATGTCTGACGCTCCTGGGTGTTCTCCTCCTCCTTGGTGTTCTCCTCCAGGTTTCCTTGTCTGAGCTTCAACCTTCTGGCTCTCAGTAAGTGCTGTTTTTTTAAAAAATGGTGGTTCGGGCCTACTAACGGTGTCTGCCGCTCCCTGGTGTTGTCCTCGACTGTATAAATCTGAGCTTCAACCTTCTGGCTCTCAATAAGTGCTGTTTTTAAAAAAATTGGTGGTTAGGGCCTACTAACGGTGTCTGCCGCTCCCTGGTGTTGTCATCAACTGTATAAATCTGAGCTTCAACCTTCTGGCTCTCATTAAGTGCTTTTTTCAAAAAAATGTTGGTTAGGGCCTACTAACGGTGTCTGCCGCTCCCTGGTGTTGTCCTCAACTGTATAAATCTGAGCTTCAACCTTCTGGCTCTCATTAAGTGCTGTTTTTAAAAAAAATTGGGGGTTAGGGCGTACTAACGGTGTCTGCTGCTCCCTGTTGTTGTCCTCAACTGTATAAATCTGAGCTTCAACCTTCTGGCTCTCATTAAGTGCTGTTTTTTAAAAAATTGGGGGTTAGGGCCTACTAACGGTGTCTGCCGCTCCCTGGTGTGGTCCTCAACTGTATAAATCTGAGATTCAACCTTCTGGCTCTCATTAAGTGCTGTTTTTAAAAAAATTGGTGGTTAGGGCCTACTAACGGTGTCTGCCGCTCCCTGGTGGTGTCCTCAACTGTATAAATCTGAGCTTCAACCTTCTGGCTCTCATTAAGTGCTGTTTTTTAAAAAAATGGTGGTTAGGGCCTACTAACGGTGTCTGCCGCTCCCTGGTGTTGTCCTCAACTGTACAAATCTGAGCTTCAACCTTCTGGCTCTCATTAAGTGCTTTTTTCAAAAAAATGGTGGTTAGGGCCTACTAACGGTGTCTGCCGCTCCCTGGTGTTGTCCTCAACTGTATAAATCTGAGCTTCAACCTTCTGGCTCTCATTAAGTGCTGTTTTTAAAAAAATTGGGGGTTAGGGCGTACTAACGGTGTCTGCTGCTCCCTGTTGTTGTCCTCAACTGTATAAATCTGAGCTTCAACCTTCTGGCTCTCATTAAGTGCTGTTTTTAAAAAAATTGGTGGTTAGGGCCTACTAACGGTGTCTGCCGCTCCCTGGTGTTGTCCTCAACTGTATAAATCTGAGCTTCAACCTTCTGGCTCTCATTAAGTGCTGTTTTTTAAAAAAATGGTGGTTAGGGCCTACTAACGGTGTCTGCCGCTCCCTGGTGTTGTCCTCAACTGTATAAATCTGAGCTTCAACCTTCTGGCTCTCATTAAGTGCTGTTTTTAAAAAAATTGGTGGTTAGGGCCTACTAACGGTGTCTGCCGCTCCCTGGTGTTGTCATCAACTGTATAAATCTGAGCTTCAACCTTCTGGCTCTCATTAAGTGCTTTTTTCAAAAAAATGGTGGTTAGGGCCTACTAACGGTGTCTGCCGCTCCCTGGTGTTGTTCTCAACTGTATAAATCTGAGCTTCAACCTTCTGGCTCTCATTAAGTGCTGTTTTTAAAAAAATTGGGGGTTAGGGCGTACTAACGGTGTCTGCTGCTCCCTGTTGTTGTCCTCAACTGTATAAATCTGAGCTTCAACCTTCTGGCTCTCATTAAGTGCTGTTTTTAAATAAATTGGGGGTTAGGGCCTACTAACGGTGTCTGCCGCTCCCTGGTGTGGTCCTCAACTGTATAAATCTGAGATTCAAACTTCTGGCTCTCATTAAGTGCTGTTTTTAAAAAAATTGGTGGTTAGGGCCTACTAACGGTGTCTGCCGCTCCCTGGTGTTGTCCTCAACTGTATAAATCTGAGCTTCAACCTTCTGGCTCTCATTAAGTGCTGTTTTTAAAAAAATGGTGGTTAGGGCCTACTAACGGTGTCTGCCGCTCCCTGGTGTTGTCCTCGACTGTATAAATCTGAGCTTCAACCTTTTGGCTCTCATTAAGTGCTGTTTTTAAAAAAATTGGGGGTTAGGGCGTACTAACGGTGTCTGCTGCTCCCTGTTGTTGTCCTCAACTGTATAAATCTGAGCTTCAACCTTCTGGCTCTCATTAAGTGCTGTTTTTAAATAAATTGGGGGTTAGGGCCTACTAACGGTGTCTGCCGCTCCCTGGTGTGGTCCTCAACTGTATAAATCTGAGATTCAAACTTCTGGCTCTCATTAAGTGCTGTTTTTAAAAAAATTGGTGGTTAGGGCCTACTAACGGTGTCTGCCGCTCCCTGGTGTTGTCCTCAACTGTATAAATCTGAGCTTCAACCTTCTGGCTCTCATTAAGTGCTGTTTTTAAAAAAATGGTGGTTAGGGCCTACTAACGGTGTCTGCTGCTCCCTGGTGTTGTCCTCGACTGTATAAATCTGAGCTTCAACCTTCTGGCTCTCATTAAGTGCTGTTTTAAAAAAAATTGTTGGTTAGGGCCTACTAACGGTGTCTGCCGCTCCCTGGTGTTGTCCTCCACTGTATAAATCTGAGCTTCAACCTTCTGGCTCTCATTAAGTGCTGTTTTTAAAAAAATTGGTGGTTAGGGCCTACTAACGGTGTCTGCCGCTCCCTGGTGTTGTCCTCGACTGTATAAATCTGAGCTTCAACCTTCTGGCTCTCATTAAGTGCTGTTTTAAAAATTTGGTGGTTGGGGCCTACTAACGGTGTCTGCCGCACCTTGGTGTTGTCCTGTGTTATTTTCCTGACCTTTAATCTTCAGGCTTTCGGCCTTCATTTGTAATATTTAACTGCATAGGGCCTACTAGTTGGGTTGGGCCTACTAACGGTGTCTGCCGCTCAGAGGTGTTCTCCACTGAACAAAGCAGTGCCGCCTGTTTACTCCTGTTACCAATTTTGAACTTTATTTTGACCACTTTATTATTTGGGCCTACTAACTGTGTCTGCCTCTCATTACAGTTGTCCTCCACTGAACTAAGCAATGCTGCCTGGTTTGTCCTGTTACCAATTTTGAATTGCATTTAGCTCACTTTATTTGGTCCTATATCAGTGTTTCCTCCTCATCCTGCCCATTGCCCAGCCGGTGCTACATGAGTCTTGTGGTACTTTGACCCAGACCACTACATTCCCCTTGCACGCTACACAGCCACAATCTGACCCTGCTGAAAGTCAGGTTCCCCTTCCCGCATACTATACCACCTTACACAGGGACAAAGAGGAAGGTGCAGATGAAAGTGCAGGTTTCTTTAACAGGTAGGGGGCATACTCGTTGGCGACGTCACAGGCACAGGGCCCCTCAGAGTACGCAAAAGTGTCGCTGCCGGTGGGAGGCGCCCCCGCCGTGCAAAGACACCGCTGTACTTTGAGGGGCCCTGTGCCAGTGCCAATGCGAACGAGTGGGCCTCCCTGCTTGCTCAGGATCACAGCACTTGCAAAGTTGAAATACTTACCTCTCACTGCTCCACCGCTGTGACGTAGTCCACATTTCCTGGGCCCACTAAAACCTTGAACCAGCCCTATCCCCCACAACTTTTGCCAAATGACCCCCAATTTCCAATGCCCAACTATTATTAGAAAGTTAATTAAGATTGACAAGCTTCAGAAACAAGAATGGATGTTTTTGGCATTAAAATGGGCACTGTAGGTGTTTTCCTGGCCTCCACTCACTGCCGACTATGCTTCCACATTGACGCATTGGGTTTCGTGTTTCGGTCGATCCCCGACTTTTCGCGATAATCGGCCGACTGCACTCGACTCGACTTTGAGCAAAGTCGGGTTTCGCAAAACCCGACTCGATCTTAAAAAAATGACAGTCGCTCAACCCTACTGGTCACTACAACATACTGGTCTCTACAATGGCAGTTTGCAATTTTTACTCAGCAACATCCACTCATGCTGGTTTCTGGAAAACACCCATGGAGTCAAACTCATTTCTACACCTGTAGATAAATTCCCAAAGGGGTATAATTTCCAAAATGGGGTCATTTGAGGGAGGGATTCTTCTCTTCTATGACTTAAGGGCTCTGTATATGGATTCCATAAACTATTCTAGGAAAATCTGCGCTCCAGGAGGCAAATAGCTTTCCGTCTCTCCTGAGTCTCTCCATATGGCTAAGCAGTACTGTACAGCCACATATGACACATTCAGCAGAAATTGTGGAAAACATTTTGGTGCTATTTTTGCCCATTTCCCCTTGTGAAAATGTAAAATCTGGGGCTAAAACTAAATCTTGGTGGTAAAAATTTAATTTTTTTTCTTCACTGCCCAATGGTATAAAATTCTGTGATACACCTGTGATGTCAATATTATCACTGCATGCCTAGATGAATTTATTGAGAAGTGTAGTTTGCTAAATGGGGTCACTTATCAGAGGTTTCTGCTGTTCTGGCACCTCAGGGGCTCTACCAATGTGAAATGGCAACTCAAACCAGTCTGACTTTGCACAGTACCTCAAAAGTAGTTTTTGACCACATATCTGGTATCGATGTACTCAGAAGAAATTGTATAACAATTTTTAAGTTCCGTTTTTTGTCCTGTTACCCTTGTGAAAAAAACAAATTTGGGGATAAAATAACATTTTGTGGGAAAAATGTGAATTATTTTCACCGCTCTACATTATAAACTTCTGTGAAGCACCTTTGGTTTCACACATTTAGATACTTTCCTTAAGGAGTCTAGTTTCCAAAATGGTGTCACTTGTGGAGAGATGCCACTGTCACGAAGAACAAAATGTCACGAAAAAACAGTCTCAGAATCAGTAGGATCCGTTGAAGGGTTCCAGAGTTTTTACCTCATAAAGTGACACTGGTCAGAATTGTAAAATTTGGCCTGCTCATGCAGGTGCAAACAGGCTCGGGGATGACGGGGTTAAAGGGATTATTTCAGAATGTATTATTTTTTATTTCAAATTCGCTTTAGTCTACTAACTCCTCAAATGTAACCCATGTTGCCTTTAGATCCTCACAGGCTAACGTCTTACATAATTTTCTGGCGCCGGATCCTTCAGTGCTGCCTGTGTGACCACTGTAGACTACATTTCCCACAAGCACCCTGCATCTTCCCCGGCCTCCCTGCTCTCCCTCATGTACAGATAATTTTAGCTACTCCAACTGCTCTGTTATCTGCTAATGGCCCCCAGGGCAGAGCTGACAAGAGGAGACATGGTGCTGTGCTTAGTTTCTAATATTACATCAATAAATGTTATTCTCTTCTGTCCTTCCACCCCGTTTAATAGCTTCTTACCCTCCATCCTTCAATTCCATATGTTTTCCATTTATATTTCCCTTATATGTCCTCGCCTTACTCTTTGTTACCGATGCAACCAATCACAGTGCAGTTTTTTGTTACCAGCACTGTATAAAAATGAAAACTGATCTCTGATTGGTTGCTGTGGTCAACAGAGAGTTTCTTTTTAGACAGTATACCGTACATAAAGGTCCATTTCTATTTACATTGTATTATTGATAGGAGGTGTCCATTATAACAAAAATGGACAAAAATATTCATGCATTTATTAAGAAAAACCATTGGTAGTTTAGTGACTGCTGCTCCTATGCTTACTCTTCTTCGTCTATCACATGATACCACTACAGAAGTATAGCAGGTATCTGCTGAGCATGTGTGACCAGTCATTTGTCCATTGGCAATCAGACAAGCAAAAGCCTCTGACGTGGATTTTCAGGCGTTGATACCTGGAGCAGTGAGGACGTTTGGTCATTAATTGCATTTGACAATTTCATTTATTTTAGGACTTTAAGCCACCGAGCTGTGATTGATATTGTGGGAATAACCATTTAACTTGTGTCACCCCACCCAGACTGAGTGCACATGTGTCCGACAGCTAATAAAGGGAATCTGTCACCACATATGACATATGATCTAAACTATAAATATGGGCATACAGGTTATTGAATGCTGAAAAAGTCCTCCCTGTATGTCTCATATCAGATGCCCTGTTGTTGAGAAATCATCTTTTATCACTTTATGTAAATTACCTCTTACAGGCTCTGGGAGGATGTTGCCTGGAGATAACTCTGCCTCCAGAGCTTATTTTACATGAAGGGGAAGTTACTATTGTGATGTGTAATGGTTAACAGTGTTATCAGTGTGATGTGTAATGGCCGCTCTCTGCTCTCCTGATCTCACTGCAGAGCTGTGTGTGATTATAACTGCCACATCTGCAGCTTCAGCTTCCAGTTCACAGGCAGACAGGGTTGTAATATTGTTGCAATACAGCAGAGCTCAAGAGCTGCAAAAAATGTGTTTGCAAGAAGACAAAGTTAATTTCTCCTGTTATTTGTTAGTTACTTGTCTCACACCTGTAATCCCCCCACCCCTAAAATAAGTTTTGGAGGCAGATTTATCTTCCAGGTAACATCCTCTCCATAGACTGGAAGAGGTAATTTACATAAAGTGATAAAGGAAGATTTCTCAACAACAACAATCTGATATGAGGCATTCAGGGATCACTTTCAGGAGACTATATCCTATATACCCATATTATTATTATACATTTTTTATAGCGCCATTTATTCCATGGTGCTTTACATGTGAAAAGGGGGCAAATATACAGAAGTACAATAAACATGAGCAAAAATAAAGCATTAACAGGTACAGAAGGAGAAAGGACCCTGCCCGCCAGGGCTCACAGTCTGCAGGGGATGGGTAAGGATACTCTAGGAGAGGGTAGAGCTGGTTGTGTGGCGGTTCAGTGGATTGAGGACAGCTGCAGGCTGTAGGCTTGTCGGAAGAGGTGGGTCTTCAGGTTCTTTTTGAAGGTTTCTGTGGTAGGTGAGAGTCTGATGTGTTGGGGTGGAGAGTTTCAGAGTATGGGGGAAGCACAGGAGAAGTCTTGTATGTTGTGAGAAGAAGAGATAAGAAGGGAGTAGAGAAGGAGATCTTGAGGGGATCGAAGGTTGCGTGTAGGTAAGTATCTGGAGACCATGTCACAGATATATGGAGGAGACAGGTTGTGGATGGCTTTGTATGTCACAGTAAGGATTTTGAACTGGAGTCTCTGGATGATAGGAAGCCAGTGAAGGGCTTGGTATAGGGGAGAGGCTAGGGAATTGCAAGGAGACAGGTAGATTAGTCAGGCAGCAGAGTGTATGGTGGATTAGAGTGGTACCAGAGTGCTAGAGGAGAGACCAGAGAGTAGGAGGTTGCAGTAGTTGAGGTGAGAGATGATTAGGGCATGCACAAGTGTTTTTGTGGTATCTTGGTCAAGGAATGTGCGGATCTGGGATATATTTTTGAGTTTGAGTCGGCAGGAGGAGGCAAGGGCTTGGATATGTGGCTTGAAAGAGAGGGTAGAGCCAAGGATCACCCCAAGGCACCGAGCGTGTGGGACTGGGGAAAGTAAGCAGCCATTGACATTGATGGATAGGACTGGTGGAGGGGTAGAGATGGGGGAAAGATGATGAATTCAGTTTTGTCCATGTTCAATTTTCGAAAGCGAGCAGAAAAGAAGGCTGAGATAGCAGACAGACATTGTGGGATTTTGGCAAGTAAGGAGATGAGGTCTGGTCCATATACAGTAGGTAGATCAGCATGTCATCGGCATAGAGATGCTACTGCAAGCTGTGGGATTCTATGAGCTGTCCCAGGCTGAAGGTGTAGATAGAGAAGAGTAGGGGTCCTAGTGGAGCGCCCCCAGACGCAGGGCCGCAGGACACTCGGCACCGGGTCTCTCTGACTCAGTTCTGGGGTTGTCACGGTGGCTAGACCCGGTCCGTGACCCTGCTAAGGGGCATCCAATGAAAGTTGTAAGTGGTGGTGCGTGGTGCAGGTCGCGATGAATAACGAGGACACAGGGTTGCAGTCTCTTTACCTCTTTACTGAAGGCTTCAAGGTCCTCAATCCAGAGTACGGTTAACAGGGCTGTAAGAGACCGGCCGGTCCGATGGCACCTCCAGAGTTCCCTTTGCAGGTGGAAATCTGTGCCTACTTTCTAGCGCCTGTGTGTTGTAGTACTTCCCTGCTGAGCACCACGGGATAGTCCTCACAACTGTTGTGTCTGTTTCTGATGTTATTTCCCACAACTTATGTCTATTCTGATGTTCTTCTCTGTCCCCCAGATGATATGGATAGGACGCACCCGTATGACGGGAAGGCCTGGAGTTCTTCCAGGACCCTAGCGTCGCCCCTCTCCCACAGTTGCCCCCTATGTCTTCTTAGGTGATTTTGGTGAGACAGCCAACCTAAAATCAACTGTCCTGCCTCTGTTTGAAGTATTGCTTGGAGCCTAATACTTCCTCGGCGTTCTGGCCACCGGCTACGCGCCTCAGTAGGATGTTGCCTCGATCTTACAGCACGACTCCTACTGGTGTTATCTCCTTTTTGCTTTGATCTCGTTTCTCACTCTCCACAATAAACCTCACTTCTTGTCCTCTCTTGAGATACCGCCGCGATGTAGTGCAGGCGCGCTTCCTTAACGTTCTTTCCTGTTCGATAGGCCTCTGTCAGGATCCCACCCCTGACAGAGACCCCCCTGAATCTTCCCCTGCAACACCCTCTGCCACAGGATGTTGCTTGGTTCCAACCCAGTCAGCTTTCTGTCTAACTTTCTATCTAACCCCCAGTTTTACCAGATTGTGAGGAGTGGCCTAATATATAGCGCCCTTAGCTCCCCCTGGAGGCCAGACTATGAAGTGTATTGGTGTCTGTGATACCTGGTCAGGTGAACTCCTTCTGTGCCATCAGACGTACCATCACTCCCCTTAGCGGCGGAGCATCAGTACTGCAACGACCAGGACTCTGGGGCGCTGCACTAGAACTGAGCCTTGAGAAACACCGACAGACAAGGGGCAAGGTGAGGAGGTGGTGTGGATGATTTAGACACTGAATGTTCGGTCTGTTAGATATGATGAGATCCAGGATAGGGCCAAGTCTGTGATGCTAAGAGATGAGAGAATCTGTAGCAGGAGGGAATGGTCTACAGTGTCAAAGGCAGAAGACAGGTCCAGGAGAAGGCGGACAGAGTAGTGTCACTTGCTCTTGGTGGTTAGTAGGTCATTGGTGAATTGGTTAGGGCAGTTTCAGTTGAGTGATGCGGTCGGAAGCCAGATTGTAACCAGAGGGAGCAGGAGGAGAGGTTGGAGGACAGTTCAAGATGGACGTTTTGAGGCATAAGGGAGAAGAGATATCGGGCAATAGCTAGACACAGAGGATGGGTTGAGAGAGGACTTTTTAAGGAAAACACCTGTTGTGAGTGAGAGGTTGAAGAGGTGTGTTAGAGTTGGGATGAAGACTGTGGCGAAGTTAGGGATGAAGTGGGACGGGAGTGAGTCAAGCGTGCAAGTGGTGAGGTTTGATCTTGACAGGAGGGTGGAGAGCTGATCTTCTGTCATGGTGGAGAAGATGGTTTTGGAGTAACAGGACTAAGCAGCTAAGAGGGGCATTGAGGGCTGCGGGCCAAAGCTTTCTCTGATCGTATCAATCTTCTGCTTAAAGAAGGAGGCAAAGTCTTCAGCAGTAATGAGAGGAGAGGGAGGAGGTGCTGGGGGATGGAGTAGAGAATTACAAGTGTTGAAAATCTGTTTAGGGTTGTGAGCCAGGGAAGATATAAGAGATGAGAAGTAAGTTTGTTTTGTGGTAGTGTGCGTGGACTTGAAACTGGTGAGGGACTGCTTGTATGCTATGAAGTGCTTGGTAGAGCGGGATCGCTTCCATCTCTGCTCAGCGAACCAGGAAGCCTGACTGAGTTCTTTGGTCAGGCTGGTCAGCCAGGGCTGCCTGTTGATTGTGCGACTTTTAATATGCGTGAGGGGGCGGCTGAATCAAGTGTTGCTGTTATTGTGTTGCTATAGAAAGTGGCAGCAGCTTCTGTGTTGTGAAGGGAAACTATGTCTGTAAGGGAGAAGGGACTGAGAGAACGATTGTAAATTGAGGTGTTTGGGATTTCTGCAAGGGTGAGTGAGTTTGTGTAGTGGAAGTTGCGCACTAGGGGAGGAGAGGGAAGAGAATGTAGGTATGTTGTGGTCAGACAGGGGGAGGGGTGAGTTTGTGAGATTAGTAAGGGAACAGAAGCGGGTGAATATAAAGTCCAGCATGTAGCCATGTTTGTGAGTGGCCGCAGAGGACCATTGACTGAGGCTGAAGGAGGCAGTGAGCGATAAAAGTTTATAGGCAGCTGAGGTGGAAGTGTCAATGGGGATATTGAAGTCACCCATGATGATAGTGGGGATGTCAGCAGAGAGGAAGTGAAGTAGCCAGGTGGTGAAGTGGTCAAGAAAGGTGGAGATGGCTAGTTCTGGGGGGTGGTAGATGACAGCCAGCTGGAGGTTGGAGGGGGAGTAGATGCGGATGGAGTGCACCTCAAAGGAGGGAACAGTAGCGGAGGGTGGTAGCGGAATTGGGGTAAAGGAGCAGGTGTCGAACAGGAGCAAGCCAACTCCTCCACCACATTTGTTGCTAGGCGAGGGGAGTGAGAGAGATGGAATCCACCATAGGAAAGTGCAGCTGGAGAAGCTGAGTCAGAGGGTGTGAGCCAGGTTTCAGTGATGGCAAGGAAGCAGAGTTTGTTGGTGATGAAGAGGTCATGGATAAGCGACAGTTTGCTGCAGACAGAGCGTGCATTCCATAGTGCTCCAGGGAGGGGGACCGAGGGAGTGGGGGCTGGATGAATGGGTATGAGGTTATCACGGTTGGAAAAACATGTAGATGATCGCGGTAGGGTGTTAGAAATGAGTTTAGGGTTGTGTTGAGGAGGGCCAGGATTAGGGGATGCGTTATATTAATAGTTTAGATAGGTCAAACTTGGTGACAGATTCCCTTTAAATGTGCATTGGTATCTTTTGAAGTAACAATAATTCAGTTTGATTTTAAGCAGTTTTCAAGTCAAAAGAGAATATGTATGAATAGTCTGTAAGTAGTTAATTATATAGCTTACTAAGGCTGGTTTCACACTTGTGTTTTGATCTGCAGCGTTTTTTTAAAAAATGCATGTGGTGAAAAAACGCATGTAAACGCGTGCAAACACTGCGTTTTTTAGACGCATGCGTTTTTGCATGCAGAAAAAAAAATGCAGCGTTTTGCCACGTTTACATGCATTTTTTCCTGCGTTTGCGTTTTTTAAACGCATGCTGAGAAGTGTGTGACAGCCGCCAATCATCAAAATCAACTAGAAAACCCCCTATAAACAGAAATAGCTAGGGTTAGGGTTAGGGATAGGGTTAGGATCCCTAGTAACCCTAGGGATCCTAACCCTAACCCTAGGGATCCTAACCCTAACCCTAACCCTAAGGGTTAGGATCCTAACCCTAACCCTAAGGGTTAGGGTTAGGATCCCTAGGGTTAGGGTTAGGGTTAGGATCCCTAGTAACCCTAGGGATCCTAACCCTAACCCTAAGGGTTAGGATCCTAACCCTAACCCTAAGGGTTAGGGTTAGGATCCCTAGGGTTAGGGTTAGGGTTAGGATTCCTAGGGTTACTAGGGATGCTAACCTTAGGGTTAGGTTTAGGATCCCTAAGGTTACTAGGGATCCTAACCTTAGGGTTAGGGTTAGGATCCCTAGTAACCCTAGGGTTAGGGTTAGGGTTAGGGTTTTCTTGTTTTTTCTTGTGTTTAGGGTTAGGGTTAGGGTTTTCTTGTCTTTTCTTGTGTTTTCTTGTGTTTTTCTATAAAAACGCATGCGTTTTTAACGCAAGCAAATGCATGTGCTTAAAAACGCATGCGTTTACATAGAGAGCAATACATTTTTTTGCCGCGAATAAATGCATTCTTTTTTTGCGGCAAAAAAACGCCGCTAGAAATTACTACAGGTTGCATTTCTGCAACTAAACGCACGCGTCAAAAAATGCATGCGTTGCTGAAAACGCATCAAAACGCATGCTAAAAACGCATGCATTTTTTAATGTTAAGTATAGAAAAAAAACGCATGCGTTTTTTAGCGCTAAAACGCTGCAGATCAAAACGCAAGTGTGAAACCAGCCTAATACAGTTCTATTAGGTCAAGTGCCTCCAACACTTGGCAGACGATTCATCTCGGGTCCCTGTCTCTTCGCTTCTGGTCCTTTGTTGGCAGTCAATTATTTTTTGTGTCAACAAATGACTATACCCAGACCCATGCTTGAAGAGGGCCAGCTGACTGCTTATTTCAATAGCTATGACAGCACCCTTTATCACACACAATACTTGGCCAAACATACAAATGTTTTCAATTATTATCTTAATAATAATTTTATTTTATATAGCGCCAACATATTCCACAGCACTTTTCAATTAAGTGGGGACATATACAGACAATAAAGTACATTCAATACAAGGTAAGACAGTATAAACCATTACATTAGGAGTGAGGACCCTGCTTGCAAACTTACAATCTACGAGGAAATAGGGGGGCACAATAGGTGATAAGTGCTTGTTTTTCAGACCCAGCAATGGTAATATATAGTGATTTTCTATAAAGCTTCATGGTACAGTCATCAGCCAGTATATTAAAGTGCAGTTATCAAGTACAGTTATCATGGGCATGGAGGGTGCGGGCTTGTTTAAAGAGATGAATTTTTAAACCACACTTAAAAATGTGGGAGCTATGTGTAAGCAGAGGTCAGGATACAGTAACGGTCGAAGGCAGAGCAAGGGTTAACAGAGTGATTTAATATAACAGCAGTACTCCACACAGGGAGAAGATAAATGGAGGGGAGGATGTTAATGCTATGCTTGATAAACTTAGGGGCAACAGTTGTATGAAGGATAGGGGAAAGTTCAAGGGTATCAAACTTATCAATCTGGCGTCGATGAGGAGCAGTCTCTGCGATGATGTCAGTGGCGTTTTGGTTTGAACGCTTGAAGAATCCGGTGTCATCCTGGTCCGGAAGGGGTCCTGGGTCCCGATGTCGATGGTGGTCCTGAGATGTCCTGTTGCGGGTCCTGGATCCAAGAGGAGATGAACTAGAGAGGGGGCAGTCCTTTCTTTTAAGCGCTGACACAACACTAGAGTATACGGGAGTAGTGATGAGAGAGTGTACTCGTTGCTTGGGTTTTCCCAAGCACGCTCGGGTGGTCTCCGAGCATTTTGACTGCTCGGAGATTTCGTTTTCATCACAGCAGCTGAATGATTTACAGCTACTAGCCAGGCTGAGTACATGTGGGGGTTGCCTGGTTGCTAGGGAATCCCCACATGTAATCAAGCTGGCTAATAGCTGTAAATCATTCAGCTGCCATGATGAAAACTAAATCTCTGAGCAGTCATAAATACTCGGAGACCACCCGAGCGTGCTTGGGAAAACCCGAGCAATGAGTACACTCGCTCATCACTATATGGGAGCAAATCTGTCAGGAAACCGTACTCGGTCTGTGGCCTGGTTGTCCCGTCTTGGAGTGCTCCCCATGCGGTCTGGGCATAAGGAGGAGTAACTCACGATGAGTGGCGTTACGGGAGTCGGAACAGTTGGGAATCAGGTGGAGCATCTCTGCCTATAGTCTCCGGTAAACCTCTGTGGGCCCCTCTGACTTGGGCCTACTTTATCCTGACTACACGGCACGGGAGGACTCACTCTTAGCCTTCACACACTACAGCTTTCTGCCACCACTCTGCCTGTTCCCGTGCACTGTTGCCCTTTTATGCTCTCCACGTCCTTTGGTCTTAAGTTCAAAGGTCTGTCTGCAGAACTAAACTCTCCCCCCTGCAACTCGAGTGACAGCACCGATGGTTCCGGACTCATCCCTGACAAGGCACGCCATGGCCAGCTCTCCTCACATATGTAACAGTCGGATCGTGTGGGGTAGTGCATTCCACGCAGCATGGGACAAGTCTTGGAGACAGAGTTGCGAGGTTCGAATTATGGAGGATGTTAGTCTTAGGTCAGTTTCAGAACAGAGAGAGCGTGTAGGGCGATAGGCAGAGATGAGGGCGGAGATATAGGGTGGTGCAGAAATGTGAAGTTCTTTGTTGGTGAGAGATATGAGTTTATATTGTATTCTGTGGCAAATGGGCAACCAGGGTAATGACTTGCACAAAGTGGAGGCTTCGGTGAAGCGGCTGGACAGAAATACGATTCTGGCATTCAGGACGGATTGGAGATAAGAGGGTTTAGTAAGATGGAGACAGATCAGAAGAGAGTTTCAGTAGTCTAGGCAAGAGTGAGTAAGAATGACAGTAAGGGTATGTGCACACGCTGCGGATTTTGCTGCGAATCCGCAGCAGATTGGCCTCTGCAGATTCGCAGCAGCTTTCCATGCGTTTACAGTACCATGTAAACCTATGGAAAACAAAATCCGCAGTGCACATGCTGTGGAAAAAAACACGCTGAAACGTAGCGTTGTTTATTCAGTAGCATGTCAATTCTTTGTGCGGATTCGGCAGCGGTTTACACCTGCTCCATAATAGGAATCCGCAGGTGTAAGACCCCACGTGAAATCCACACAAAAGCCACAAAAAAACGTGGTAAATCCGTGATAATTATGCAGGTAATCCACAGTGTGGTTTACCTGCGGATTTACCAAAATCAGTCCGGAAAAATCCGCAAGACTTTCTGCAACGTATGCATGCAGCCTAAGAGTTTTAGCAGTTTGAAAGGTGAGAATCGTCAGATTTTGGAGATGTTTTTAAGATGCAGGTGATATGAGCGAGTGAGTGATTGGATATGTAACTGTTAACAAGCAAATTGCATACATGCAGTCCTATGACTGTCCAGTCGAAACAGAAATACGTGGCAGAAGAACACCGCATGCTGTCACGATTCAGCAGTCTGCAATCACATAGAGTGACTATAGAATTTGTCCCAAGCCTAGAAAACCACTTTATATGTACAGGGGCCTTAAACCATGCAATTCATTAGGTCTCTACATTCAATCTAATTATCAGAAGAAATATGCTTTTAAAGTGGCAGGGAGCCTACTGGACCCCTTTGCGACTGCATGGTATGGGTGACCTTGGTAGACTGCGGTCAGTAGCCAACAATAACACCGCCTTTATTGATTTTGATGTACAGATGTACAGTAGTAATGCTAAATTCAATGCTCATTCAAGCATGTTGAAACAGAGTATAGCAGTATAGGGGTAGTGATCATGTGGTGTAATACGGACATTTCTGGGTGGATCGACTTTTAGAAAATGCATCATGAGGAGGAAACTCAGTACCTTTTATAAATAGGCCACATCTCCACCATAATGAGATGTATGACATGTAAAGGCCTAAGCCTTAGGATTGCATATAATAAGAAGTAAAAGGAAAGATTGACTTGCCCACATTCAAAAGCTATGGACACGAAGAAATGTATAGTAACTATTTACAATATTCATTTTTTTTCAGATCATACGTGAACAATAATCCAGAACTGAAACCCCAAATGAGCATGAGGCTTTCTGTCGAGCTGAGGTCAAATTCTAATACGGTTCTCTCCCAAAGCAGAACACTTTTTCCTCAAACGACGAGTTATTGATAGCTCTCTTTGTGTCTGACTATGGTGGTTGCCATGGCAATCCGACCTGAATCCGGTTGTCTTATTTCAAATCATTGTGACACCATTATGTCTTGTGCTACATTTTTCTTTTTTTTCCTCATATCACTATTTAAGAAGATTTTCCATCACCCAGCTGGTATTATAATTATACAGCTATTTTCACAGTTTCTCCTACTTTCTATATTTAGGAGTAGATCGTCTTGACATTTCTTGGTATGAAGGAATTTTGCAATATGAATGAGCAATGCACCCTACTATTTTTATTAGTAGTATTATTATTTATGTGCTGTTCTGTATGTACCTAGTAGGATTAGATGCAGTGCTCTTAATAAATGAGTACACCCCAACAGATTTGTCAGACAATCTTTAGTTTCCTTTCAGAATCAACATTTACTGTGGGTTCCCTTTCTACAAAATACTCCTATCCAAATGTGAGTCATTGATTGCAAATAAAGATATGTTGTTTTGAACACCCAAAAAGTAATTGTCCTAGCAAAGTAATTCAAAACCATATTGAAAGAAAGAATACATCGCAATGAACGTCTGGGTTAGCAAAGCTAAAGTTTACAATTAGCAAGAATTCAACCACGGGTAAGTCTAATTATTCATTCCAGCCAACAGATGACTATAAAATCCCTTCCCATTTCATGCTGTCAGCAATGGCACCACGTGGAAGAGAAATGTCACAAGACCAGAGAAAGAAAATGATTTCTTCACACAAGACAGGTGAAGGCTACAAGCTTTACTTATCAGTCAAAATACTGCAGCAACAAATTATACAAAAATTTAAGAAAGATGGAACTGTAACCATCTCATAGAAACATCTAGTCTAACAACATAAGTTAAAATGTGAAAAGGAGCGTCTTCAGATGAGAAGGCTTGAAGAAATTCAACAGACAAGATCACTGCAGTTTGGTAAAGAAGCATAAAGCCAAAAGGGGAGAGTGTTTCCCGTGACACAATACAGCATACGCTGCAAGAGAATGGCAGGCATGGGTGTCGTCTACGAAGGAAGCCTCTTCTAAATCCCATGCTCAAAAAAGCCCACCTACAATTTGTCAGGGCCTATGCTGAAAAATTTGAAGACTACTGGGATTCTATACTCTGGAGTGATAAGACCAAAATGTTTTTTGGAACTGATGGCTTCAAAACTGTATGGCATCGCAAAGGTGAGGTGAACAAAAGGAATGAATAGTGCCTACAGTTGTAACATGGTGGTGGTAGTGTCATTATGTGGGGCTGCATGAGAGCTGCTGGTGTCGGGGAGCTACATTTCATTGATGGTATGCATGCACATATGTACTGCTCTATATTGATAGAGAGGATGCTATCATCTCACCATGCCCTTGGTAGATGTGCACTTTTCCAACAAGGCAATGATCCAAAACACAAATATAAGTCCTCTGTTGCACTGTTCTTCTAAAGAAGAAAATGGTAAAAATGATTCAATAGAGAAGTATGTCTCCTGATCTCAACCCAGTTGGACACCTATGGGGAATTCTGAAGCGAAACGTTGAACATCACTTTCCATCCAGCATCCTGGCTCTAAAAGCGGTCATTCTTGAAGAATGGAAAAGAGAGATGTTGTAATACATCACCAACTTCTTCTATCCATTCCTAGAAGACTTAGTTTTGACCTTAAAAATTATCTAGGTCATACAATATACTAGATGTAGCTGTTTTTGATGTGGGGTGTATTCATTTTTGCATCAGCTTATTTGACTAAAACTGAAGGTTTTGTAATATCTCCCCCACCTACTGCATCCTCACACATCCCTTGTAGACTGTGAGCCCTCACGGGCAGGGTCCTCTCTCCTCCTGTACCAGTAAGGTTTTTCTATTATGTACACCCCTTTTCACATGTTTTCATAACAATAATAATTATTATAATTAACCCCTTTCTGACATTAGATGCAATAATATCTTTATGTGACCTGGATCTATCTAACCAGGGATACATTACTACGTCTGCACGATCGCCAGCACACACAGGTGGTTGTGCGGGCAATCGCTGCTGGGTGTCAGCTGATTCTGACAGCTGACACCTGGCACAAAGTGCCCGGAGTGGTCACGCAGCACTCCCGGCATATTAACCCCCGAAATGCTGCAATCAAATGAGATTGCAGTATTCCAGGAGGCGGCAGAGGGGAGTCTCGATCTTTGCCATGGTGACCCGATGTCATCATGACGACATCTGTGTTGCCAGAGCTAGGAAACTTGCTGATCATGCGCAGTGCATGATAAGCAAGTTTGTCTGTCAGTGCAGAGCTCACTGTTTGTACAGCATGGTGATGTGTCATTTAGTGTCTGAGAGCAGCTAAACATAAAAATCCGATATAAATCTGGTATCGGTGTAATTGCACCGACTCAAAGACTAAAGTTGCCTAATCCCTTATACCGCATGACGGCGGTGAAAAATAAGTAAATCTAATTCTTCACCTGCTGTTGATTTTTTTCATTTTATCTCCCAAAGATCGCAGTAAGGCTCGGCGCACATTTATCCTGCACTCTGCGATGAGCACTTGCATTGGAGTTTCCGGGAAAGTCTCTGAAATACATGTTTGAGATGGAACCTCTGGTGAAAATTTCCCTATAATGAGGCAGATGGAGGAACTGTGGATGTTGTCTGACCTGTGATCCGGCGGTGTCAGTCTTTTTAGGATTGTATAAAAGTGTCATCGGCCACAGTTTTGTGCACATGTTAAAAGAAGGACACCGCTGAACAGAGGCCAGACGGAGTCCAGAGTAACCCTGCTGCCTCATTATAGTGAAAGGATCCCTTGGGGGATTCATTTGAATTTCGTTACTCAGAGATTTAGATGGAAATCCCAAAGTAAGTGGTCAGCGTAGAGTGTCGGATAACTGTGATCCAAAACGTTATGTAAAATGTTCCCAATACAAGCTTCAACTCAATCCACAAAAAAAGGCAAATCCCCACTCAGGTCTGTCACCTGTTAACAAATATAGGGGGCTTCCACGTTACTGGTAGTACAAAGGCTCTGGAAATGCGAAATGGCTCCTCAACCGCAAAAAGAAATTTATCAAATTCTGCGCTGTCAAATCATAATGCGCCCCTCCCTTCTGAGCCCCACAGTGTACCTAAACCACGTATTGCATCCACATTTGGCATTTCTGAAGTGATGAGAGCCCTCCTAACTTACCAGTGCATGCCTCAAGAAGCACGGGCTGGGCACAACGTACTGGTGACTGCAACTTACTGGTCACCACAGCGTACTGGTCATTAGAATCGCAGTTTGAAATTTTCACTTGGCAACATCCACTGCTGCTTGTTTCTGGAGAATACCCATGGAGTCAAAATTGTTACTGCACCTGTAGATAAATTCTCCAAGGGGTATAGTTTCCAAAATGTGGTCACGTGAGAGGGGATTCTGCTCTTCAAGCACTTAGGGGCTCTGTATATGGAGTTTGCAAACTGTTGTAGGAAAATCTGCACTCCAGGAGGCAAATAACGCTCCATTCCTCCCAAGTCTCTCCGTATGGCTAAGTAGTACTGTACAGCTACTTTTGGGGTATTGCCACATTCAGTAGACATTGTGGGAAAAAGTTTGGTACCATTTTTACCCACTTCTTGTGTGAAAATTTAAAATCTCGGGCTAAAACAATATTTTGGTGGTAAAAATTTGATTATTTTTTTCTTCACTGCCCAATGGTATAAAAATCTGTGAGACACCCATGATGTCAATATGATCACTGCACCCTTAGATGAATTTATTGAGAGGTGTAGTTTGTGAAATGGGTTCACTTATGGGGAGTTCTGCTGTTCTGGCATCTTATGGGCTCTCCCAGTGGGTTATGGCACCTGCAGACCATAACAGTAAAATCTGGCGCTCCTTGTCTTCTGTGCTTTGCACTGTGCTTGAAAAATATTTGGCACACTCAGGAAAAAAATGGATCTCAGTTTGGTGTAAAAAAATTCCAATTAGCCTTAGAAAAATTAAAAACTTGGGGCTAAAACAACATTTTAGTGGTACAAATGTGATTTATTCTTTCTTCAACGCTCAGTGGTATAAAATTATGCGAGCCACATGTATTGTCAATATGATCACTGCACCACTAGGTGAATTCATTGGGGAGTGTAGCTTGTAAAATGAGTTCACATATTGGGTGTTTCTGCTGTTCTGAAACCTCAGGGGCTCTGCCAATGTGACATGGCACTGTAAGGAGGTTGCTTTCCCTGCTCCTTACCTGGAACCACTTAGTCAGACAGTTGGGTTGTCGAGGGGAAGACTTTCTGCCCTGGAGAGAAGGGACCATGTCACTGCAGGGGGAGAGAGGAAGAGAGGGGGGCGTGGTGAGAAAAGTGCGGAAGAGCAGAGCGCGCCAGACAGAGGGGACAGCGTGCCAGGGAGAAAGCAGGCTGCAGCGCCGCGCTCCCCATGACAGAGTGTTCCCCGCGGGGGCACTAAGGCTGGAGTGAGAGTGGGGACTTGGAAGGCTCCATAATCAGAGACGAAGTATCCCCTTACAGTGACCTGAGCGCGCAGCCCCGGTGACCGCACTGACAAGCCAGGATCCCTGAGTGTAACTAAGGAAACTGCTCAGTGTGTGTGTATTTTTGCTGCAGAGAGAGAGACTGTCAGCCTGGTGTACAGAGTCTGGCAGCAAAGTGGCTGTGTGATTTCCTGCTTGCAGCTTCACTGGGAGAAAAGTCTTAACCCCGGAGTTTCCAGTTCCCAGGAAACAGAGAAGAGACTTCTATCCCCTGGTCCCCGCAGTATCAGTACAGAGACTGTGATTCTTGGTGAGAGACTTAACAGTGCGGAGCCCCTGATTCCTGGATGTGCTGTTTTCCTGGATTCCTGGATTTACCTCTATTAACCCCCTGTTTACTCCCTGCGAGGAGAATCTTACTCCTGTTAATAAATTCCCCTCAACAGTTGGTCTGTCTGTTCCGTGGTGACATACTCAACCCTGCACTCTATTACACTTGGTGTAGTCGGCAGGATGTCACACGGTAGCTCGGAAAGGGCAGACCAAGCAGTTGGGGGAGGCCCCAGGTCTAGCATCTCCCTGGGAGCCATGTTGGTTAACCTGCCAAAATTCTCGGGGAGCGATGTCATGTTGTGGAGTTGGACGGAGCGCATCCGAGGGATGATGCGGATGCATCCTATGACACCGGCTCTGCAGGCGGAAATAGCGGTGATGGCCCTAGAGGGGGATGCACGGGACTCTGTTATGCTCAGACCCCCCCAGGTGAGAGATACCCCGGACAAAGTATTACGTATACTTGAGGAGACGCATGGGGACCCCACTGACGTAGGGGAGCTGCGCATGCGACTGTTCCGCCGGGTACAAAGAGAGGGGGAGACCGTGACGCAATATATGAACGCACTGCAGGAGCTTCATACTGCCATTATACGAAAGGACGGCGTAGGTGTGGGGTCAATTGACATTGTGCTGCGAGACCAACTGGTGACAGGCTTGCGAGATGTGTTGGTGAAACAGGCTCTGCGAGAGCGCATGCGCGTAAAGCTAGATATGACTTTCTCTGAGGTCGGGAGTGAGGCACGCACGCGCGAGCAAGAGCAAGGGGTGGTAGTGCCAGTGGGAAAGGTATAGAGTGGGGAGGTAACAGCCCCTCAATGGGTAGAAGACTTGAAGAAGGAGGTTAAGCGAGTCCGTGAGGAGGTGGCTGAGTATAAGAAGATTCCTGCTACAGAGTACAGCCCTCCGGTGCGAGAAAGAGAGACCTTCCCCCAAAGTGAAACTAGTGCCGCTCGGCGAAGAAGACTGACTACATGCTACAACTGCGGAGCACCTAGTCAGAATGAAGAGGAGATGACATGGACTCGGGATTCCCTTTTGAAGATAAGAAGAATCTGGGAAGAGATTGAGGGTCTGGGGAAAGCCCTGACTGCCGTTTTGGAGACCAACGGCATACCCCGAGGTAACGTGCGGAAGCTGCCAGAAAGAGATAGAGGAGAGGTGCGCAGCATGAAGAAGGCTTCAGTGGTGGCCCCAGAGTGTAACTCCGTATCCTGGAGAGAAGAGCAACCGCAGATGAGAGATGTCCCCCGCCGAGGTCGACGATCCAGACTGAAGCGCCCTCCAGACAGATGCAGACGTGAGTGCTGGTCATGCAGAAAAGGGGGACACATGTCCAGAAATTGCCCTACCCGAGAAGAGCGGTGGCAGAGATCGGCTCACCCCTCTGAGGGTCCTGCAACTGGAGGGAACGTCGCCCCTGGAGAGAATGGTACGGCAGGAAGAGAAGAGTTCCACCTAAGGCAAGACAGTACCACAATGTCGGACGCCAAGGAGAGGTGGAGAAGGTGTCGAGCATCTCTGGTGGAATGACTGCGCTGTCCCAACGCATAAAGGCGAGCCTGGTGGATCTGCAGCCTGGGTCTGAAGGTTTTGTTGATGAGACTCAGCCCAGAGGAAAGAAAGTGACGTTCACTCGAGAAGACCACTAAAGTGCTTTACTACCTTGCCCAGCACGAGTTCCCGAAGGAGAGAGAAAGTGCCAAGTGTTCCTGCGACACTCGTTTTCAAGGTCCTAGCCGATGAGAAGGAAGAACCACTGATGTCGTCCCCTGAGGTGAAGAATGTGCTGGCTGGCAACTCTGTTGTGAATTCCGCTCTTGGGCTCCCTCCGGTGGTTGTAAGTAGCACTTTTGTGAATTCTGCTCTTGGGCTCCCTCCTGTGGTTTTGAGTGGTATAGCTGCTTCTTGGATTTAGTATCAGCAGCTGCTTCCACTGATCTTCTTTCTGCTCGGCTATTTTAGTCTGGCTTTATCCCTCAATGCCAGTTGTCAATTGTTCCTGCTTGGAGGCACGGCTCTTGGATTTCCCTGACACTCTGACCCGTTCAGCAGAGATAAGTCCTTGCTTGTCCTTTTGCAGTCCACTTGTTGTGGACTTATTGTTCAGCACATTTATGTTTTGTTCATTTGTCCAGCTTATCAGTATGGATCTATTTAACTAAGCTGGAAGCTCTGGGCTGCAGATTTTGCCCTCCACACCTTTAGTCAGGTGTGGAGATTTTTGCATATCTCTGCGGTGGACTTTTTCTAGTTTTTATTACTGACCGCACAGTGTTTCTTTCCTTACTGTCTATCTAGCTAGAATTGGCCTCCTTTGCTAAATCTTGTTTCATACTGCGTATGTCATTTCCTTCTCCTCTCACAGCCAATATTTGTGGGGGCTGTCCTATCCTTTGGGGATTTTCTCTGAGGCAAGATAGCTTTCCTGTTTCTACCTTTAGGGGTAGCTAGTTCTCCGGCTGTGACGAGATGTCCAGGGAGTGACAGGAACATTCCACGGCTACTGCTAGTGTTGTGTTAAGATCAGGAACTGCGGTCTGTATAGTTACCACCTGCCCAGAGCTAGTCGCATGTCGCTCCTAAATTACCAGTCCATAACACAGCTCACCAGTTCCTGATTGGACAGGGGAAATGGAACAGCTGTGTGAGACAGGGCGTGTGGCTGCGAAGCCCTGGGAAGTGATGCCCGCAGAGCCCAGCGCAGTTGACAAAGATTCATATTGACTCAAGCTTTGACGAGAATGCTCCTGTCAATGAGAGGGGGAGCTATGGAGAAGAATTGCTTGTACTGAGCCCCCAAACTGAGGAGCCCGAGCAAGAAGTCCCTAAAGTTTCCGATAACGACAAGGAAGAGGATGAATCAACTACGCAGACATCTGCTAACGACAAAGCTAAGAAGAAGAAAAAGAAGAAGAGGCCAGCAGTTGTCGATGAAGCGGAGAAGGCATATCTCATCCTGACCGATGAACAACTCCTAGACCATTTAGTTTGGCAGTATGTGAAAGAAGAAAGGCAGAAGGAGATGCGAGAATTGCAGTTATCTGACTCCCCTCAAAAGAACAAAGAGAAGCATGAAGAGTCCTCGCCCGTGGAATGGCGAGATTCAAGAGAGGGGGAATGTAAGGAGGTTGCTTTCCCTGCTCCTTACCTGGAACCACTTAGTCAGACAGCTGGGTTGTCGGGGGGAAGACTTTCTGCCCTGGAGAGAAGGGACCATGTGACTGCAGGGGGAGAGAGGAAGAGAGGGGGGCGTGGTGAGAAAAGTGTGGGAGAGCAGAGCGCGCCAGAGAGAGGGGACTGCGTGCCAGGGAGAGGGGACAGCGTGCCAGGGAGAAAACAGGCTGCAGCGCCGCGCTCCCCATGACAGAGTGCTCCCCGCGAGGGCACTAAGGCTGGAATGAGAGTGGGGACTTGGAAGGCTCCATAATCAGAAACGACGTATCCCCTGTTATGACCCCAGTGGACAGGGTCTCAGAGGAACGTGTAAGTCTGCGAGATTCAAAAATCCAGCTCATAGGGCTGTGGTAACTGGGTTGACCAAATAGCTACTCCTAACGCCAACACTAGAAGTAGCCGGGGATCATGCCTACGGTGATCGCTAGATGACTCGCGCCAGCCGGAGAATCTAACTACCCCTAGGAGAAGAAAACAAAGACCTCTCTTGCCTCCAGAGAAAGGGACCCCAAAGCAAGATACAAGCCCCCCACAAATAATAACGGTGAGGTAAGAGGAAATGACAAACACAGAAATGAACCAGGTTCAGCAAAGAGAGGCCAGCTTACTAATAGCAGAATATAGCAAGATAACTTATCTGGTCAACAAAAACCCTATAAAAATCCACGCTGGAGATTCAAGAACCCCCGAACCGTCTAACGGTCCAGGGGGAGAACACCAGCCCCCTAGAGCTTCCAGCAAAGGTCAGGATACAGATTGGAACAAGCTGGACAAAAATACCAAACAAAACAAAAGCAAAAAGCAAGGAAGTAGACTTAGCTTGAAATACAGGAACCAGGATCATAGGACAAGAGCACAACAGATTAGCTCTGATTTCAACGATGCCAGGCATTGAACTGAAGGTCCAGGGAGCTTATATAGCAACGCCCCTGAACTAACGGCCCAGGTGAGGATATAGGAAAAGACAGAAGCTCCAGAGTCAAATCACTAATGACCACTAGAGGGAGCAAAAAGCAAAATCACAACAGTACCCCCCCCCCTTAGTGAGGGGTCACCGAACCCTCACCACGACCACCAGGGCGATCAGGACGAGCGGCGTGAAAGGCACGAACTAAATCGGCCGCATGAACATCAGAGGCGACCACCCAGGAATTATCTTCCTGACCATAGCCCTTCCACTTGACCAGGTACTGAAGCCTCCGCCTGGAGAGACGAGAATCCAAGATCTTCTCCACCACGTACTCCAACTCGCCCTCAACCAACACCGGAGCAGGAGGCTCAGCAGAAGGAACCACAGGCACAACGTACCGCCGCAACAAGGACCTATGAAATACGTTGTGGATAGCAAACGACACAGGAAGATCCAGGCGAAAGGATACAGGATTAAGGATTTCCAATATCTTGTAAGGACCAATAAAACGAGGTTTAAATTTGGGAGAGGAAACCTTCATAGGAACAAAGCGGGAAGAAAGCCACACCAAATCCCCAACACGTAGTCGGGGACCCACACCGCGGCGGCGGTTGGCAAAGCGCTGAGCCCTCTCCTGTGACAACTTCAAGTTGTCCACCACAAGATTCCAGATCCGCTGCAACCTATCCACCACAGAATCCACCCCAGGGCAGTCAGAAGGTTCCACATGACCCGAAGAAAAACGAGGGTGGAAACCAGAGTTGCAGAAAAACGGCGAAACCAAGGTGGCGGAACTAGCCCGATTATTAAGGGCAAACTCAGCCAACGGCAAGAAGGTCACCCAATCGTCCTGATCAGCAGAGACAAAACACCTCAAATAAGCCTCCAAAGTCTGATTAGTTCGCTCCGTCTGTCCATTAGTCTGAGGATGGAAAGCAGACGAAAACGACAAGTCAATGCCCATCCTACTACAAAAGGATCGCCAGAATCTGGAAACGAACTGGGATCCTCTGTCTGACACAATATTCTCAGGGATGCCGTGCAAACGAACCACGTTCTGGAAAAACACAGGAACCAGATCGGAAGAGGAAGGCAGCTTAGGCAAAGGAACCAAATGGACCATCTTGGAGAAGCGATCACATATCACCCAGATAACAGACATGCCTTGAGACACCGGAAGATCAGAAATGAAATCCATGGAGATATGTGTCCAAGGTCTCTTAGGGACAGGCAAGGGCAAGAGCAACCCGCTGGCACGAGAACAGCAAGGCTTAGCTCGAGCACAAGTCCCACAGGACTGTACAAATGACCGCACATCCCTAGACAAGGAAGGCCACCAAAAGGATCTGGCCACCAGATCTCTGGTGCCAAAAATTCCTGGGTGACCTGCCAACACCGAGGAATGAACCTCGGAAATGACTCTGCTGGTCCACTTATCAGGCACAAACAGTCTGTCAGGTGGACAAGAATCAGGCCTATCAGCCTGAAATCTCTGCAACACACGTCGCAGATCAGGAGAAATAGCTGACAAGATAATACCATCCTTAAGAATACCAACAGGTTCAGCGACTCCAGGAGCATCAGGCACAAAGCTCCTGGAAAGAGCATCGGCCTTCACATTTTTTGAACCTGGTAAATACGAGACAACAAAGTCAAAACGGGAGAAAAACAATGACCAGCGGGCCTGTCTAGGATTCAGGCGTTTAGCAGACTCGAGATACATCAGATTTTTGTGATCAGTCAAGACCACCACACGATGCTTAGCACCCTCGAGCCAATGACGCCACTCCTCAAATGCCCATTTCATGGCCAACAACTCCCGATTGCCCACATCATAATTTCGCTCCGCAGGCGAAAACTTCCTAGAGAAAAAGGCGCAAGGTCTCATAACAGAGCAACCAGGGCCTCTCTGCGACAAAACGGCCCCTGCTCCAATCTCTGAAGCATCCACCTCAACCTGAAAGGGAAGCGAGACATCAGGCTGGCACAAAACAGGCGCCGAAGTAAACCGACGTTTCAACTCCTGGAAAGCCTCCACGGCAGCAGGAGCCCAATTAACCACATCGGAGCCCTTCTTGGTCATATCCGTCAAAGGTTTCACAATGCTAGAAAAGTTAGCGATAAAACGACGGTAGAAGTTAGCGAAACCCAAGAACTTCTGAAGACTCTTAACTGACGAGGGCTGAGTCCAATCAATAATAGCTCGGACCTTGACTGGGTCCATCTCCACAGCAGAAGGGGAAAAAATGAACCCCAAAAAGGGAACCTTCTGTACACCAAAAAGACACTTTGAGCCCTTGACAAACAAAGAATTTTCACGCAAAATTTTAAAGACCATCCTGACCTGCTCCACATGCGAGTCCCAATTATCAGAAAAAAACAGAATATCATCCAGATAAACGATCAAAAATTTATCCAGATAGTTCCGGAAAATGTCATGCATAAAGGACTGAAAAACTGAAGGGGCATTAGAGAGCCCAAAAGGCATCACCAAGTACTCAAAATGACCTTCGGGCGTATTGAATGCGGTTTTCCATTCATCTCCTTGCTTAATGCGCACAAGGTTGTACGCACCACGAAGGTCTATCTTGGTAAACCACTTGGCACCTTTAATCCGGGCAAACAAGTCAGACAACAGCGGCAAAGGATACTGAAATTTGACAGTGATCTTATTTAAAAGCCGATAGTCAATACAAGGCCTCAAAGATCCGTCCTTTTTAGCCACAAAAAAGAATCCCGCACCAAGAGGGGAAGAAGACAGACGGATGTGTCCTTTCTCCAGAGACTCCTTGATATATGAACGCATAGCGGTATGTTCAGGTATCGACAGATTAAACAGTCTTCCCTTAGGAAATTTACTGCCTGGAATCAAATCTATTGCACAGTCACATTCCCTATGAGGAGGCAATGCACTGGACCTGGACTCGCTAAAGACATCCTGATAATCAGACAAATACTCCGGAACTTCCGAAGGCGTAGAAGAAGCAATAGACACAGGCAGGGAATCCTCATGAATACCACGACAGCCCCAACTAGACACTGACATAGCCTTCCAGTCAAGGACTGGATTATGGGTCTGTAACCATGGCAGCCCCAAAACAACCAAATCATGCATTTTATGTAGAACGAGAAAACGTATCACCTCGCGATGTTCAGGAGTCATGCACATGGTAACCTGTGTCCAATACTGCGGTTTATTTTCTGCCAATGGTGTAGCATCAATACCCCTAAGAGGGATAGGATTTTCTAATGGTTCAAGAATAAAACCACAGCGCTTAGCAAATGAGAGATCCATAAGACTCAGGGCAGCACCTGAATCTACAAACGCCATGACAGGATAAGATGACAGTGAGCAAATCAAAGTTACAGACAGAATAAACTTAGGATGCAAATTACCAACGGTGACAGGACTAACAACCTTAGATATACGTTTAGAGCATGCTGAGATAACATGTGTAGAATCACCACAGTAGTAGCACAAGCCATTCCGGCGTCTATGAATTTTCCTCTCATTTCTAGTCAAGATTCTATCACATTGCATCAAATCAGGTGTCCGTTCAGACAACACCATGAGGGAATTTGCGGTTTTTCTATCACATTGCATCACATCAGGTGTCTGTTCAGACAACAACATGAGGGAATTTGCGGTTTTGCGCTCCCGCAACCGCCGGTCAATTTGAATAGCCAGGGACATGGTATCATTCAGACCTGTGGGAATGGGAAAACCCACCATAACATTCTTAATGGCCTCAGAAAGGCCATTTCTAAAATTAGCGGCCAGTGCACACTCGTTCCAATGTGTCAGCACGGACCATTTCCGAAATTTTTGGCAATACACCTCAGCCTCGTCCTGGCCCTGAGACATAGCCAGCAAGGCTTTCTCTGCCTGAATCTCAAGATTGGGTTCCTCATAAAGTAAACCGAGCGCCAGAAAAAACGCATCAATATCAACCAATGCCGGATCTCCTGGCGCCAACGAAAAAGCCCAATCTTGAGGGTCACCCCGTAATAATGAAATAACAATTTTTACTTGTTGAGCAGAGTCTCCAGACGAACAAGGTTTCAGGGACAAAAACAATTTACAATTATTCCTGAAATTCCTAAACTTAAATCGGTCTCCTGAAAACAGTTCAGGAATCGGAATCTTGGGTTCAGACCTAGGATTTCTGATAACATAATCTTGTATACTCTGCACACGAGCGGCAAGCTGGTCCACACTTGTAATCAAGGTCTGGACATTCATGTCTGCAGCAAGCTTAAGCCACTCTGAGGTAAAGGGGAAAAGAAAAAAAAAAAATGAGAGAGGGAAAAAAAACCTCAAAATTTTCTTTCTTATAATCCCACTTCTGCAATGCAATAAACATTTAATACTGGCCTGGCATACTGTTATGACCCCAGTGGACAGGGTCTCAGAGGAACGTGTAAGTCTGCGAGATTCAAAAATCCAGCTCATAGGGCTGTGGTAACTGGGTTGACCAAATAGCTACTCCTAACGCCAACACTAGAAGTAGCCGGGGATCATGCCTACGGTGATCGCTAGATGACTCGCGCCAGCCGGAGAATCTAACTACCCCTAGGAGAAGAAAACAAAGACCTCTCTTGCCTCCAGAGAAAGGGACCCCAAAGCAAGATACAAGCCCCCCACAAATAATAACGGTGAGGTAAGAGGAAATGACAAACACAGAAATGAACCAGGTTCAGCAAAGAGAGGCCAGCTTACTAATAGCAGAATATAGCAAGATAACTTATCTGGTCAACAAAAACCCTATAAAAATCCACGCTGGAGATTCAAGAACCCCCGAACCGTCTAACGGTCCAGGGGGAGAACACCAGCCCCCTAGAGCTTCCAGCAAAGGTCAGGATACAGATTGGAACAAGCTGGACAAAAATACCAAACAAAACAAAAGCAAAAAGCAAGGAAGTAGACTTAGCTTGAAATACAGGAACCAGGATCATAGGACAAGAGCACAACAGATTAGCTCTGATTTCAACGATGCCAGGCATTGAACTGAAGGTCCAGGGAGCTTATATAGCAACGCCCCTGAACTAACGGCCCAGGTGAGGATATAGGAAAAGACAGAAGCTCCAGAGTCAAATCACTAATGACCACTAGAGGGAGCAAAAAGCAAAATCACAACAATCCCCTTACAGTGACATGAGCGCGCAGCCCCGGTGACCGCACTGACAAGCTAGGACCCCTGAGTGTGACTAAGGAAACTGCTCAGTGTGTGTATATTCTTGCGGCAGAGAGAGAGAGAGACTGTCAGCCTGCTGTACAGAGACTCAGAGTGGCTGTGTGACTTCCCGCTTGCAGCTTTACTGGGAGAAAAGTCTTAACCCCGGAGTTTCCAGTTCCCAGGAAACAGAGAAGAGACTTCGATCCCCTGGTCCCCGCAGTATCAGTACAGAGACTGTGATTCTTGGTGAGAGACTTAACAGTGCGGAGCCCCTGATTCCTGGCTGTGCTGTAAAAGCTAAAGACTGTGCAGCGCCCCAGAGTCCTGGTCGTTGCAGTACTGTGGCTCCGCCGCTAAGGGGGGCTATGGTATGTCTGATGGCACTGAAGGAGTTCATCTGACCAGGTATCACAGACACCAATACATTTCACAGTCTGGCCTCCAGGGGGAGCTAAGGGTACTATTCATTAGGCCACTCCTCACAGTCTGGTAAAACTGGGGGTTAGGCAGGAAGTTAGGGAGAACGTTGACTGGGTTGGAACCAGGCAACACCTTGTGGCAGAGGGTGTTGTAAGGGAAGATTCGGTAGGGTCCCTGTCAGGGGTGGGATCCTGACAGAGGCCTGGCAAACAGAGAGAAAGCTACGGGACCGCGCCTGCACTTGATAGCGGCGGTGCCCTAAGAAAGGACAAGAAGTGAGATTTATTGTGCTGAGTGAGAAACGAGATCAAAGCAAGAAGGAGAATACCAGTAGGAGTCGTGCTGTAAGATTGAAGCAACATCCTACTGAGGTGCAAACAACCGGCGGCCAGAACGCCGAGGAGGTATAGAGCTCTAAGCCATACTTCGAACCAACGGCAGGACAGTCAGTCACAGGCGGGCTGTCTCACCTAAATCACCTACGCAGACATAGGGGGCAACCTTTGGAGAGGGGCGACTCTAGGGTCCCGGAAGAGATCCGAGCCTACCCGTCATACGGGTGCATCCCAACCATAACACCAGGGAGGGACGGAGGATTAGCAGAAGATCATCTAATCGAGTTGTGAGGGAAAACGAGAAACAGACACAACAGTTGTGGGGACTATCCCGTAAGCTCAGCAGGGGAGGACCACAACACATAGCGCTAGTAGGAAGGCACAGATTTCCACCTGCAAAGGGAACTCTGGAGGTGCCATCGGACCGGCCGGACTTGCGCAGCCTGGTTAACCGTATTCCGGATTGAGGACTTTGAGACCTTCAGTAAAGAGGTAAAGAGACTGCAACCTGGTGTCCTCGTTATTAACTGCGACCGGCACTACACCGCAACACCACCACCATCCACATCTATTACTGTACGCCCCTCAGCAGGGTCACGGACCGGGTCTAGCCACCGTGACAACCCCAGAGCAGAGACTCACAGGCCCGATACCGGGTACCCCTCGGCCCTGCAGCAGTGGGGGCGCTACAAACTTGGCGTCACGAACAGGATCTACTTAAGCCTGAGGAATCGGGTCATGTGTGCCTTGGAACTGTGATTTATTATACTTGGACTGTGATTTATTGCAAAGACTGTGCTGTGCCACTTGCCGCCAAAATACGCCGCCATTACAGCGCTGAGGAGAGCGCAGGAGAAGAAGAGGGGCGTGGAGTGGGAGTAGACAGGCTGGAGAGCGCGAACGACCATGACCGCCCAGTTTAAATGTTTCTCTGTCCTGAGGACGTGTCCGTCAGCAGCCGAGGTCCGCCTCCTCATTCTCTTTGAAAGATGGAGACCATGGAGAAGGGGCCGCCCACGAAAGAGACCGCGGGAAGAGGACACCGGAGAAGAAGCGAAAATGGCGACGCCGGAAGCACAGCGTGCGAATGACCCAACTCAGCACGAGGTTGCACAACCCGACACAGCCCCGGACGCGCCATCGTTGCGGGAACTGACCATTGCGGAGCTACCGATAGGCCAACCCCCATGGTCGATGTCCGAGGAGTGTGTGGCTGCAGCCGAGGCCCGGCAGGTAGCCTACCGCCTGGAAGCCGATGCCCGTGTAATCGCTCGGCTGGGCCAACCCACGGAGGTCCGCCTGTCTCCGGTGTCCCCCGCTTCTTTTATCCCGGCCGCGGCGGAGTGTGAGCTGCAGGCACAGGGCCTGAGGATCCTGCCGGAGGCGGAGCACCTGCAGTGCCTGATGACAGCGTGGCGGAACAGGCCCCAACCGGCAGCCCAGGTCGATCTGAGGAGCGTTGAGGAGGTTCCACCGTCACACTGGGGTGTAGTAATATCCTTTAACTCCCGGAAAGGAAGGAGAGTTATACAGGAGATCGGAGAGCCACTGCAGGTCCGTGTGGATCGGGAAGAAGTGGAGCCCTGCGGGGGAAGGTACGATTCCGATCTGGAGCCTGGCGATGCGGTGACCTACACCCGGTGGAGGAGGGAAGCTGGCGAAGCTGGCTGGATAGCTCGAGGCATCCAGCAGTGCGTCGCCCTCCAGGCTGCTGCCGGAACGCCGGAGGACGAGCCTTCTGCAGGGAAGGTTCCGGAGCCTGTCCCCGCGGAACCTCAGGAGGTCTGGGTCCACTGTGTGCCTCTGGGTCGCGCTCGCCCACAAGCAAGGAGGGCATCCCGGCGAGGGATCCTGTCGCTGCTGGAGCCAGGACCGGCCCTTGCTACACCAAGGCGACCCGTTGGCCGGGTGAGGCCTGGAAGAAGACCACCCTCTGCACAGCCACCATCAGAGTAAGCAAAAATGCTTTAATGACTGTAAATAAGTTAATTGTTTTCACCGTTTTGCTGCTAAAACCCGTCTAGGGTTACTCTTAAAGGGATCCCTTTGTTGACCCGGGATCCCTATTGTTTTTGTTTGTTTTCTACTTTTTGCACAAGTTATCCAGAACTGCTGAATCATGAACAATGCATGATACAAACTCCTTGTATATAGTTTGCACCTTCTTAAAGGTGCTCTCTACTGGTTTTACATAAAAGACGGACTCTTTGCGAAGATACGGTTCTTGGAACCTGCACTGGAGTCCTTGCTGCATACGGACTTGCAGCTTGAAAAGTTGCACTACCTCATAGAGACTTGGTCCCCTCTTAAAGGGGATGTTCGCATCCTGCACTTATGAACAGTGTTGCCTTAAGATGGTTGAATGGCAATAATGTCCTGAAAAGAAAGTATTGATGATGTTGATATGTGAAAGTTAAATGTAACCAACTAGTTGATTGTAAGAAATGTTCAATAATGTTAATAGAAGAATGAGGACAGGAAGTGAACCCGTAGGGGTTAGTAGTGAGTCCTCCTAGGAGCCATATAGAGATGGCTCAGTGATCCTAAACTGAAAGAAAAATGATATGTTCTATACTGTGTATAGTAGTGGAAGGACAGTAGGCTCAGGCGGAAAGGAGCGGTCCTGTAACAGAAAGGAGAGGCAGTAGGTCTGGAGCAGTTAGGACAGGCGGTCCTGCAGATTTAAAGAAGGAGAATGCATAAAAGTTAATTAGCCTTATATGTGATATAAGAAGGTCTTTAGTGGATTTAGCGAGTACGTCCTTAAAGGCAAAGTTGGATTATTGTTCAAAAATGTTGAATTTAGTAGAATACCCGGTTGGGTAAGAAAAGTTATTTATAGTAAAGTTATTTAAAAAGTATTTAACCATGTTTGTAACGTTCAAGTGTCCTCACCTCCCATAAAGGGAAGCTCTGTTAAAAAGTTGACTTGTACTTGCATTTTCAAAATTGTATGTCTTTTTGCTGACATGTAATGTTGTTTTCTTCCCAGTCCAGGAGTACTGGATTTAACCGGGGGGGAGTGCAGCGCCCCAGAGTCCTGGTCGTTGCAGTACTGTAGCTCCGCCGCTAAGGGGGGCTATGGTACGTCTGATGGCACTGAAGGAGTTCATCTGACCAGGTAAGGCAGACACCAATACATTTCACAGTCTGGCCTCCAGGGGGAGCTAAGGGTACTATTCATTAGGCCACTCCTCACAGTCTGGTAAAACTGGGGGTTAGGCAGGAAGTTAGGGAGAACGCTGACTAGGTTGGAACCAGGCAACACCTTGTGGCAGAGGGTGTTGTAAGGGAAGATTCGGTAGGGTCCCTGTCAGGGGTGGGATCCTGACAGAGGCCTGGCAAACAGAGAGAAAGCTACGGGACCGTGCCTGCACTTGATAGCGGCGGTGCCCTAAGAAAGGACAAGAAGCGAGATTTATTGTGCTGAGTGAGAAACGAGATCAAAGCAAGAAGGAGAATACCAGTAGGAGTCGTGCTGTAAGATCGAGGCAACATCCTACTGAGGTGCAAACAACCGGCGGCTAGAACGCCGAGGAGGTATAGAGCTCTAAGCCATACTTCAAACCAACGGCAGGACAGTCAGTCACAGGCGGGCTGTCTCACCTAAATCACCTACGCAGACATAGGGGGCAACCTTTGGAGAGGGGCGACTCTAGGGTCCCGGAAGAGCTCCGAGCCTACCCGTCATACGAGTGCGTCCCAACCATAACACCAGGGAGGGACGGAGGATTAGCAGAAGATCATCTAATCGAGTTGTGAGGGAAAACGAGAAACAGACACAACAGTTGTGGGGACTATCCCGTAAGCTCAGCAGGGGAGGACCACAACACATAGCGCTAGTAGGAAGGCACAGATTTCCACCTGCAAAGGGAACTCTGGAGGTGCCATCGGACCGGCCGGACTTGCGCAGCCTGGTTAACCGTATTCTGGATTGAGGACTTTGAGACCTTCAGTAAAGAGGTAAAGAGACTGCAACCTGGTGTCCTCGTTATTAACTGCGACCGGCACTACACCGCAACACCACCACCATCCACATCTATTACTGTACGCCCCTCAGCAGGGTCACGGACCGGGTCTAGCCACTGTGACAACCCCAGAGCAGAGACTCACAGGCCCGGTACCGGGTACCCCTCGGCCCTGCGGCAGTGGGGGCGCTACAACTGCATCTTGTGAGAATATGAAAGCGGACTCTGCTGGTGACTGTACCCACGCTGGAATTAGGACCCTCCAGTCAGGACCTCCCTGGACTGATAAGTTACAAGAACACTCGTTAACCCTTTTGTTTTTGCTTAACTGTTTACTGTTTGATTTACCTCTATTAACCCCCTGTTTACTCCCTGCGAGGAGAATCTAAGGGTACTGTCACACAGTGCAATTTTCGTCGCTACGACGGCACGATCCGTGACGTCGCAGCGTCGTATGATTATCGCTCCAGCGTCGTAGACTGCGGTCACACTTTGCAATCACGGCGCTGGAGCGATGCCGAAGTGCCCGGGTAACCAGGGTAAACATCGGGTAACTAAGCGCAGGGCCGCGCTTAGTAACCCGATGTTTACCCTGGTTACCAGCGTAAACGTTAAAAAACCAAACAGTACATACTTACATTCCGGTGTCTGTCCCCGGCGTCTCGGCTTCTCTGCACTGTGTAAGCACCATAGCCGGAAAGCAGAGCGGTGACGTCACCGCTGTGCTCGCTTTCCGGCCGGCGCTCACACAGTGCAGAGAAGCTGAGACGCCGGAGGACAGACACCGGAATGTAAGTATGTACTGTTTGTTTTTTTTAACTTTTACGCTGGTAACCAGGGTAAACATCGGGTTACTAAGCGCGGCCCTGCGCTTAGTTACCCGATGTTTACCCTGGTTACAAGCGAACACATCGCTGGATCGCTGTCACACACAACGATCCAGCGATGTCAGCGGGTGATCAAGCGACGAAAGAAAGTTCCAAACGATCTGCTACGACGTACGATTCTCAGCGTGATGTCTGATCGCAGTAGCGTGTCAGACACAGCGATATCGTAGCTATATCGCTAGAACGTCACGAATCGTGCCGTCGTAGCGATCAAAATTGCACTGTGTGACAGTACCCTTACTCCTGTTAATAAATTCCCCTTAATAGTTGGTCTGTCTGTTCCGTGGTGACATACTCAACCCTGCACTCTATTACAGCACCCTCAAACCATTCCAGCAAAATCTGAGCTCCAATATGGCACCTCTTCCCTTCTGAGTTTTGCACTGTGCCTCAAAAGTAGTAGTCCCCCTTATATGGGGTATCGGGGTACTCAGGAGAAATTGCACAATAAAATTTATGGTGCAATTTCACCTGCTACCCTTATGAAAATGCTAAATTTGAGGCCAAAATAACATTTTTGTCGGGAAAATGTGATTTTTTTATTTTCATGGCTCAATGTTATAAACTTCTGTGAAGCACCTGGGGGTTCAAGTTACTCACCACACATCTAACTTCACTCCTTGAGGGGTCTAGTTGCCAAAATGGGGTCACTTGTGTGGGTTTTCCATTGTTTAGGCACATCAGGGCTCTGCAAATGGGTCAGGATGTCCACTTATGATTCCAGGAAATTTTACATTCAAAAAGTCAAATGGCGCTCCTTCCCTTCTGAGGTCTGCCGTGTGCCCAAATTGTGTTTTTTCTCCCTCATATGGGTTATCGGCATGCTCAGGAGAAATGGCACAACAAATTTTGGGGTCCATTTTTTCCCGCCACCCTTGCAAAAATAAAAAAAGGGTCTAAATATAAAATTTTGGGGGAAAAAAGGTAAATGTTAATTTTTCCCTTCAAAAATTCATGTGAAGCACCAGAAGGATTAATAAACTTTTTAAATGTGGTTTTGAGCACCTTGAGGGGTGCAGTTTTTATAAAGGTGTCACTTTTGGGTATCTTCTATCATATAGACCCCTCAAAGTGACTTCAAATGTGAGGTGGTCCCTAAAAAAATAGTTATGTAAATTTTGCTGAAAAAATTAAAAATCACTGGTCAACTTTTAACCTTTATAACTTTGTAACAAAAATAAATTTTGGTTCCAAAATTGTGCTGATGTAAAGTAGGCATGTGAGAAATGTTATTTATTAACTATTTTGTGTGACATATCACTGTGATTTAAGGGCATGAAAATTCAAAGTTGGAAAATTGTGAAATTTTACACATTTTTGCCAAATTTCCTTTTTTTTCACAAATAAAAGCAAGTCATACCAAATAAATTTTATCACTGTCATGAAGTACAATATGTCTTGAAAAAACAGTCTCCGGGATCCTTTGAAGTGTTCCAGAGTTATAACCTCATAAAGTGACAGTAGTCAATTGTAAAAATTGGCCCGGTCATTAGCGTGCAAACCACCTTCGGGGGTAAAGTGGTTAACCTTACTTTACTGTTATGGGTTAAAAAACATGTTTTCTAAAACTTAGTCTTGTCAAAATTTTGCAAAATGTTCTTGAATACTGTGAGATATTGATTACAATCTTACTTTTCAAAGGGGTGCACTGTTATGCTGAGCACAGAACGAAACAATGCGTATGGCTGTTTAGGCAATGAATTATTTGGGGCTACATTTTTGAAAAAGTAAAATAAATAGTTCTTTAGATTACACAGTCAAAGGGCATGTATCATTGGGATTGAATCATAGCGACATTTTTAGATTTTTATACTAAACTTTTTTATTTTGACTAATAATATTTTGACATTCTGTGTTCTGAATCTTAGGCTACGTTCACATTTGCGTTGTTGGGCGCAGCGTCGGCGACGCGACGCAACCAACAACGCATGTACACAATGCAGCGTTTTGCGACGCATACGTTGTCATAAGATCCTACAGATCGGGACTTTCAGCGCAGGGAAAACGCTACAAGTAGCGTCCCCTGCGCCCTGTCTTGTGCGTCTATATGATGCATGCGTCGTAAAACGCAGTACAACGCATACCGGCGCATGTCCATGCGCCCCCATGTTAAAGATAGGGGCGCATGACGAATGCTTCGGTATGCATCGACGACGCTGCGCCCAACAACGCAAATGTGAACGTAGCCTTAATTGTATCATTGCTGTGCAGACGTTGCGGATTGGGGTGCAGAATTTTCTGCACAAAATCCGCATCTCCTGGCAGAAACCACAGGTGCGGCTTTGCCGCGGATTTTGTGCGGTTTTGATGCGGAATTGATGCGGATTTTGTGCAGATTTTGTGCGGTTTTTACCCCTGCGGATTTCTATTATGGAAGGGGTCAGAAACACTGCAGTACCGCACAAAAGAAGTAGCATGCTACTTCTTTTGATCCGCAGCGGATTTCATGCAGATTTTTCCGCACCATTAGCACAGCTTTTTTTTTTTCCAATTGATTTACATTGTACTGTAAATCACTGTGCAGAACTGCAGCGTTTCTGCGCGGAAAAATCCGCTGCGGATCCGCACTAATTCCGCATCGTGTGCACGTAGCTTTAGACAATGTGAAAAGGGTCAACTCATTTCATATCATTTCAGGGTAGGAAATTGCAGGACTTTAAAAACATGTAGCTCTTCTAGAAGCATACACTATAAGAAGCATGTGACAATCTGCAGTTAAGAGTTTGTAAAATAGAAAATAAATCACTGCATTAAAAAATGGCAACAATTTAAGGGGATATTTTTTTTATCAAGACTGGCGTAATTTATTACATTTAATGGATTATTTCTTTAAAAAAAATAAACAATCCCTTGTCACCTGCGCATGATGACGGACAATGCCGATCGCTGTGCACAGCTATTTCTGCCAGTTATATTGACAGTGAATGAACAGTAGGATGAGCTTGATCTCTGATCACTGGTGGTTTCAGCAGTCAGATATCAGCAAGTTATTGACTAATCTGTGGATTTTGGGGACAAATAACCCTTTAATTTGGCACATCTAAGATTTTCCATGGGTCATGAACTGAATTTTTTATGCCAATTCTTTGCATCAATTATACTAAATCTGTTATGCGGTGGTTGGCCTGGCCCCATCCATCGTGCTAGGCCTTGCTCACTTTTTTTGCTCCCCTCCTTCCCAGAGACATAACTTTTTTATTTTTCCATCAATATGGCCATGTGAGGGCTTATTTTTTGCAGGACAAGTTGTACTTTTGAACAACACCATTGGATTTACCATGTCATGTACTATAAAACAGGAAACAAATTCCAAGTGCGGTGAAATTGCAAAAAAAGTGCAATCCCACACTTGTTTTCTGTTTGGCTTTTTAACTAGGTTTTGCTAGGTTCACTAAATGCTAAAACTGACCTCCAGGTCATTATGAGTTCATAGACACCAAACATGTCTAGGTTATTTTTTATCTAAGTGGTGAAAAAAATTCCAAACTTTGCTATAAAAAAAGCACAATTTTCTGATTCCAGTAGCATTTCCATTTTTCGGGATCTCGGGTCGGGTGAGGTCTTATTTTTTGCGTGCCGAGCTGACGTTTTTAATTATACTATTTTGGTGCAGATAGGTTCCTTTGATCCCCCGTTATTGCATTTTAATACAATATCACGGCGACCGAGAAAACGTAACTCTGGCGTTTTTAATTTTTTCCTCGCTATGCCGTTTAGCGATCAGGTTAATCCTTTTTTATTGATAGATCGGGCGATTCTGAACACTATGATACCAAATATGTGTATGTTTGAATATTTTTATTGTTTTATTTTGAATGGGGCGAAAGGGGGGTGATTTGAACTTTTATATATTTTTTATTTTTTCATATTTTTTAAAACATTTTTCTTTTACTGTTGCCATGCTTCAATAGCCTCCAGGGGAGTCTACAAGCTGGCATAGCCTGATCTGCTCTGCTACATAGAAGCGATGCTCAGATCGCTTCTATGTAGCTGAATTACTGCATTGCTATGAGCGCCAACCACAGGGTGGCGCTCACAGAGTGGCGACCACAGGGTGGCGCTCACAGCAATCCGGCATCAACAACCATAGAGGTCTTCAAGAGACCTCTGGTTGTTATGCTGACGCATCGCTGACCCCCGATCACGTGACGGGTATATCTTTTCTTTAAGAAGCCCTCCTACTCTTCACTCACTACCTTTATTATTTGTACCTGTTTGAACTCATTACCTGTATAAAACCTGTCCTGTCTAAACAATCAATCACACTCCAACTTCCCCAACATCCTTAAACCAAACAGCTGTCTAAGGACACCATGGGCAAAACTATAGATCTGCACAAGGCTGGAGTGGGATACCAGACAATAGGCAAGCAGCCTGGTGAGAAGGCAACAACTGTTGTCACAATTATTGGAAAATGGAAGAAAGCTGGAACCACAGTCTCAAATATTACCATTAGTAACACACTATGCCATCATGGATTAATATCCTGCAGGGCTTGCAAAGTCCCTCTACTCATGCCAGAACATGTCTAGGCTTGTTTGAAGTTCACCAATGACCATCTGGATGATCCAGAGGAGACATGGGAGAAGGTCAGGTGGTCAGATAAGACCAAAATAGAATTTTTTGGTATCACCTCCACTCGCCGTGTTTGGAGGAAGAAGGATGAGTACAACATCAAAACACTGTCTCAACTGTGAAGCATGTGGAACGCCTGCTAGGGCCATGGGGTACTCAGGCCGGGTCCAGTGGTCCTTAAAGGGTGTGGTCACGGTGGCAGGGACCCGGTCCGTGGTTCTGGACGTCCAAGTTAAAGGAAAGGTCTTTAAAGGGGATAGTTTGTAATAAAATAAAGAATGTTCGTGACGCCACCTGTGGTATTTGGTCAGGGACGACCGACGCTGCTAAAGGGGTCCACTGGGGATTATGGTACTGCAGCAGGGATGGTATGGCTTCCCACAGGTGAAGCCCAGTCCCCAGGGCTCCCGGTGTAGTGGATAAAGATGACAAATGGTGTAATGCCAGAAACAGTTGGAGGACGCAAGGTTGCAGTCTCTTTTCCTTTTACTGATGTAGTTCAGGTATCCCAATTACAGGCGGTCTTTTGAATCTGGGCAGCCTGGAAGCGATTTGGAATCCACTAAGCCAGGTGGGGTTGGGAGCCTTCCTTACTGCGCTGTAGTGTGTGTCCTTTGCTGCCTGATGCTTCACACAAGGTCCTCTCTCTCTGTCCTATATGTAGGACAGTACCCGCATGGCAGGCAATATGAGCCTTTTTACATGTGTCCCTACTTGTGGTGACTCTGGGCTCTGTATGCTGCTGTGCCTTCGGGTGTAGTTGTGGATAGGTGACTTGAAATCTCCTGCCCTCCGGTTTCTGCTGTGGGGCATACAGTCCCACACAGCCTCGGACTCCCGGTGTCCAATTCCTGCACTTCAGCGTGGATGAAGCTCAGTCACAGCTCCCCTCCAGCTCCTCACTTCTCCTTTGCTCCTTCTCCCCTCACACTGTCCACAGACTAACTACTCACTGACTCTCTCTCTGACAGACTAACTAACTCCTCCCCCAGCCAGAATATATATAGGGAAGCTCCCCTAAAATCGGTTCTAGAGCTCCCCCTTCTGGCCTGGAGTCAGAAAGTGTTGAATGTATGTGTTACCTGTTAAAGGGATCCTCCTCGCTTCCAGGCATGGCATCACCTTCCCCGTGAGGAAGGCAATACCACTGTGGTACCCAGACTCCTGGGATGCCACACATGGTTGGGGAAACATCATACTGTGCTTTTCTGCAAAGGGAACCAGGCGACTGCACTGTATTGAATGGAGGATGGATGGAGTCATATATCGTGAGATTTTGGCCAACGACCTCCTTCCTTCAGTAAGAGCATTAAAGATGGGTTGTGGCTGTGTCTTCCAGCATGACAATGACCCGAAACACACAGCCACGCAACTAAGAAATGGCTCCATAAGAAGCATCTCAAGGGTCTGGAACTGTCTAGCCAGTCTCAAGACCTGGACTAAATAAAAAATCTTTGGAGGAAGCTGAAACTGAATGTTGCCCGGCCACAGCCCCGAAACCTGAAAGATTCGGAGAAGATCTGTATGGGGGAGTGGGACAAAATCTCTGCTACAGGAGACGTCTGACCTCTGTAATTGAAAACAAAGGTTTCTGTACCAAATATTAAGTTCTATTTTTCTATTATAACAAGTACTTATTTCATGCAATAAAATGCAAACCAATTATGTAAAAATCATACCATGTGATTTTCTGGTTTTTATTTTTAGATTCTGTCTCTCACAGTTCAAGTGTACCTATGATAAAAATTACAGACCTCTCCATTCTTTGTAGGTGGGAAAACTTGCAAAATCGGCAGTGTATCAAATACTTATTTTCGCCTCTATACATGTATGTCATCCTCTGTGTCCCTCCCTTTGAAATGCATAATTAATCCCACCTATCAACGCGCCCCTTCACATGATTATGGGGCACCGATGAGTCAGAATTATGTTATTTTTGGTTGCTGTAAGAGGCGATCAAAACATTGTATATACCTCATAATGGTATAAGCAAAAATGTTCACTCAGGGTGCCAAAAATATGTTCTCACCCAGCCTCAGATCCCAAAAAATCAGAACGTTATGATTTTCGGAAAATAGTGACAAAAGGGAAAGTTTTTTTGGACAAATTTCAGATTTTTTTTCACCACTTAGATTAAAAAGAAACTATATATTATTTGTATGTAGTACTCATACTGAAGCAGGGGAATCATATTGCCAGGTCAGTTTTACCAATATCACCGCACTTTGAATTTTTTTCATATTTTCAGTACAATATGGGGTAGAATAAATGGTGTGGTTCAAAAGCACAACTTGTCCTGCAAAACACAAGCCTTCATATGCCTATATGGCTAGAAAAATATAAAAGTTGTGGCTAGGAAGGGGAGGAAAAAATGAAAACGATAAACATAAAATCGCCCGGGGGTGAAAAGCGCCAAAGCCCGCATCAAAGGAAGGGCACGACCTTGGATGTGCCTATATGCCCAAGGTCGTGAAGGGGTTAAGCATTGCCTGTAAGACTATACACCAGATGTATTGCCATAATGTAAACTATTACCCCCTATTTCTAAATTTAGAAGTTAGACAACATGCAGCCAATGTTTTCTAATTCTTGAATCAGTTCCAAACTCACCACTTGGCAAAGTTTGCAGAATAAAATTTGATGCAATAATGTAATATTTGTATGTGTCTCAAACAAGTATGCAGTGAAGGGGTTAAAATGTATGAAAATACCATTATCTCGGTTCATGTGAAGTAGGATAGTTCCCTATTTGCAGAAGCCATATAAGGTTGTGCAGCACATGTCCTAGTACACTTGCATAACTCAGGCGTTGATTGCACCCAACCTAGTGCATGAAGTGATGTATTATGAACTCTGTATGAGACTTACATAATGAAGGTGCCAAGACTGTTCTGTATAACATAACAAAAGCTTTTTGTGTCACAGAGCGCAAAAGATTTTTCTCAACATTGCAAAGAAGCAATTCAACTGTCCTGCTCTACAGTTCCATATACAGGTAGAAATGGGTGGTCCAAAACTAAATTTTGTATTAATCCTAAATCACTATTTATTATCATAATCTAATTCTTTTTCTAATATACTTTAATATAAAAGTCACTATCTACTCTGCTTTATTTTTTTTCCTTCTTCTTCCTCTTTGATGACGCTTCATAGAAGCACAGTGCACACTGGGAAACTCCAACGAGTTTTGTCATTAGGAGCCAGAGGCTGTGGTCTCTGCCATAGCTTCTGCCCCCTCCCTGAAACAAACAGCTATAGGTGACGTTATTGTTGGGGCACCATTGGTCTCTGCTCACTTTCTCTTCTTACAATGTGCAATGACAGTGCGCTCTGTTGCCAGCTCATCACTTCTAATCAGATCTGGCGAGAGAGCGCATTGTCACTGTGCACTGAGAAGAACAGTGCACAGTGACAAGATCCTACTGAGCAGCGTCGGAATTGGTAACCGATGCATGCTCTATAGAGCAGGGACTAGCCCAACCCCTGAAATAGAGGTCACTAATGATGCTCAATTTCAGGGAGAGGACAGAGGCTGAGGTCACAGTCGCAGCCTCGGGCCTCTGATGACGGCTCGTTATTGTATCCCATCATGCACTTGAATTCTCAAACGAAGCATCATCAAAAACAAAGTAGTAGACAAAAGGCTATTAGATACAGAAGTAAATGAAGGATAGGGACTTTTTTAATTAAGATATATTAAAAAAAGATTAAATTATGACATTAAATACATAGAAATGTAGGGTTAAAATAAAATTGAGTTTGAATTATCCCTTTAACCCCTTTCTGCCATCAGACGGAATAGTACGTCCGATGGCAGAACCTCCACTTTGATGTGGGCTCAGGCGGTGAGCCCGCTTTAAAGCCGGGACATGTCACCTGTTTTGAACAGCTGACATGTGCCCGCAATAAGCAAGGGAGGAATCACAATCCGCCCACGTCTATTAAGTAGTTAAATGCCACTGTCAAACTCTGACAGCGGCATTTAACAAGCGCTGTCGGCCATGCGGCTGGAAATGCGTGCATCGGTGACTCCTTGAGACCTCTATGGTTGTTGATGCCGGATTGCTATGAGTGCCACCCTGTGGTCAGCACTCATAGCAATGTTGTAATTCTGCTACATAGAGGCGATCTGAGCATCTCCTCTATGTAGCAGAGCAAATCAAGTTGTGCCAGCTTCTAGCCTCCCATGGAGGCTATTGAAGCATGGCAAAAGTAAAAAAATATATATTTTTAAAATATGAAAAAAATATATAAAAGTTAAAATCACCCCCCTTTTGCTCCATTCAAAATAAAACAATAAAAAAATCAAACCTACACATATTTGGTATCGCCGAGTTCAGAATCGCCCGATCTATCAATTTAAAAATGGATTAACCTGATCGCTAATTGGCATAGCAATAAAAAAATTAAAAACGCCAGAATTACTTTTTTTGGTCACCTCAACATTGCAGTAAAATGTAATAACGGACGATGAAAAGAACGTATCTGCATCAAAGTGGTATAATTAAAAACATCAGCTCGGCACGCAAAAAATAAGCCCTCACCCAACCTGAGATCACAAAAAAGGGAGACGCTACGGGTATCGGAAAATTGCACACTTTTTTTTTTAGCAAAGTTTGGAATTTTTTTCACCACTTAGATAAAAAAGAACCTAGACATGCTTTGTGTCTATGAACTCATAATGACCTGGAGAATCATAATGGCAGGTCAATTTTAGCATTTAGTGAACCTAGAAAAGAAGCCAAACAAAAAACAAGTGTGGGATTGCACTTTTTTGCAATTTCACCGCACTTGGAATTTTTTTCCCATTTTCTAGTACATGACATGGTAAAACCAATGATTTCGTTCAAAAGTACAACTCGTCCCACAAAAAATAAGCCCTCACATGGCCATATTGACCTAAAAATAAAAATGTTATGGCTCTGGGAAGGAGGAGATCAAAAAACAAAAATGCAAAAACAAAAATACCCTGGGTCATGAATGGGTTAATTATTGACTTAAGGGGTTGTCAACTTTATTTTTTTATATTAATTGGTGTACTGGAGACATATTTTTTTGACAGCTACTAGTACAGAAGTATCATAAGCTCTCTACTTTCCTTATGGACTACACAGATCTCCTCTCAAAATGTCTGCTGGTGTAGGGGCAAGAGACCATAAATGTCCATACCTGTCTATCAGCCTTTTCCAATTGAAAAACAATGCATGTGGGAGAAGCAGTTTCAATTGGACAGGTCTAACCACATGTCCCTCCATGCCATGTGGTGTGTGAGGAAGAGTATACTAACAAATGCAGGAGGAGAAAATGTAATACTTAGATAAAAGTAAATGCCATAAAATAATGTCCCCAACATATCACTTATGATAAACATATAGGGGACAAGCCCCTTTAATACATACATTTACATTATTATTAATGATGCAAATTAACATTACTGCAAACTTATAAACTGTACAAGCAGAATATTTTCTTCTGTTCTTGAAACTCAAATAAATTGGAACCCAGAAAGTCCCCAGAATTATTGGGGTCCTTCTGCTTCAATTTCCATCAGAAATACTACATATCCATTTTGCAAAGGGGCAAACAGAATTGTGAACTTAGCCTTATTTTGGATTGTTCCTGAGCTGTATTCACAATTTTACACACTTCAGTGCACATTCTTCAGGACACTAACTTGAGCTTCTGGAAACTTTCTGAAAAGTCTTTGACCCACATTACAAATATCTGATGTAGGAAAAACTCGTCCATTGCATTATAAGAGCACAATTATGCTGATACAGAAATGTCTGTCAAGTTTGTTGAATGTTTATAAGTAGTGTTGAGCGATACTTTCCGATATCGGAAAGTATCGGTATCGGAAAGTATCGGCCGATACCGTCACAGTATCGGAATCCAATCCGATACCGATACCCGATCCCAATGCAAGTCAATGGGACGAAAATATCGGAATTAAAATAAACCCTTTCTTTCCTTGTAGGTTAATTCTACATGAAGGAAAACAACTAAGAATAATGTAGGATGTATTGGGGGAGGTGGCGGAGACATTAAAGGCACAGGGGTTTATCCCAATCAAATAGAATAGCAGTATTTTTAATTTTTTTATGACGTTCGGCGTTAGAAAGAATTTGACTATGTTAATTTTTTATTTATTTTGTCAGATATTGATGTTTCACTACTTCCACGCCCTTCACCCTATTTTTTACTTCTCCCACACTTTCTTCTTCATTATCCTCATCATCAGCTTCTGTGACATCAACTTCTTCACCTTATTCATCTTCTTCTTTTCTACGTATATATATTTTTTTTTTTTTACATTGTTCATATTCTTTTTATTTAACTATTATCTTTTTTATATTCAACTTCTTCATCATATTCTTATTTGTGACAGGCATTCCCGTAGTTGTTATCTATAAAAGTTTGAAGATTACACCTTCCGTTCTGCCTGTCACAAAACAGTTACATTTGTCCGCGTTCAGTTTGGCCTGCAGCATCAGGCTTTATCCAGGGGCACCACGAGGAGGAACGGACTCACCCCCATACACTGCTTAGTCTTCTTCTGCTTATAATTTAGATAATATCTTTTGCTCTGATATTTAGTCTTATGCTTAATGTTCTTCTGCTCTTTGTTCTGCAGCCTCTTGTTCTTCTGCTTCTCGGTCTTCCAGGTTGTCGTCGTCATCTCCAGGGTCGTCATCTCCAGGGTCGTCGTCATCGGGGTCGTCGTCATCGGGGTCGTCGTCATCGGGGTCGTCGTCATCGGGGTCGTCTTCAGGGTCATCGTCTCCAGGGTCGTCGTCATCTCGGTGGTTGTCGTCTCTGGTGTCGTCATCATCTTAGGGGTGGTCTTCCGGGTCATCGTCTTTCGGGTCTTGAACTTGGAAATGTAGCAGAAGGTACAAGAAGGCTGAGAAAATGCCGAGAAACAGCTGATGGAACTGGAACTCGGATGGCTACCCGAAGGTCCAAGAGCCAATGGAACTACCGAGGACCAGCTGACGTTACTGGAACCCGGTTACTAAGCAGGAGGTACCCGTGCCTGAAAGCACTACCAAGGACCACCTGACGTTGGTGGAACTCGGATACCCAGAGGGAGGCACCTAAGCCAAAGGCTCTGCCCGGAACCAGCTGACGGTACTGGAACCAGGATGGGGAGCAGAAGGTACAAGAGCAAAAGACACTGCCGAGAACCAGCTGACGGTACTGGAACCCGGATGGGTAGCCGAAGGTCCAAGAGCCAATGGAACTACCGAGGACCAGCTGACGTTACTGGAACCCGGTTACTAAGCAGGAGGTACCCGTGCCTGAAAGCACTACCAAGGACCACCTGACGTTGGTGGAACTCGGATACCCAGAGGGAGGCACCTAAGCCAAAGGCTCTGCCCGGAACCAGCTGACGGTACTGGAACCAGGATGGGGAGCAGAAGGTACAAGAGCAAAAGACACTGCCGAGAACCAGCTGACGGTACTGGAACCCGGATGGGGACCTATTCAAGCTTGTCTTCCTAGGGCCCCAACTGGCGGTGTGTTAGAGCCCAGGGACAGCAGGAGGAGGAGCAGTGTGAGGGGAGTGTAGGCCGAAGCCTGCACAGGCGGCAGCTTTGGGTGTGTTGTGTCTGCGTGGCTTTTGCAGGACACGTTGCCGGCTACACAGCAGGGGAACAGCTGGCGGTGCTGGACCCCACTGACACATTGGCGAGGTGTTTGGCTCTGTGCAGCCAGCACTTCCGGACAGCAACTAGCGTTGTTGGAGCCCGTGCTCTGCAGGTGGAGCAGAGTGTAGGCCGAAGCCTAATTGAACCGATTTCAAAAGTCACCTTTAACCCCCCCTCAGGGGTTACAAAGTAGAAGAGCCACAGCTTATGCAGCAGCAGTGCTGCGCAAGTCAAAGGTTGCTCTTGTAATTTTTCTCCTTGCACACGCTGAATGGAACACGTATAACATTTAGCCCTTTATACAGTCAAACTGTGTAATGGAGGCGAGAGTTCCCTTTGTAATGAGACGCAGCACAGGTGTCAAGAATCCCACCTTGGTGCTGGGTGCAGCCTCCCGAGCGTTGTTATTTGCTGTACAGGAGTCTGCGCTGTCGTGTTATCCCCTGGCCTAGCGCCGTTAGCGCTGCCCATCTTCTGGCATCATGTAATGTCGGCCGGTGCGGTTCGCGATGCCCCTGAATCCCAGCCCCGCAGTGTCTTAACATTGGTAAAACACTGCGGGGCTGGGATTCAGGGCCTGGCGCAGCACATATGTTCGCCTCTCACACTCGGGTCCTTACACCCGCTTCAGACTGTGCGGCGTCATCTGATCCCTTATCGCATGCCACGGCCATGAAGCCGCACAGTCCGAAGAAGGCGGAAGGAGAGGAGGGACAGGCGAACTGATGCACTGATCCTGCCCATGAATCGCACCCTCGCAGTCCCAATAAATAAGACACCGAGGGGCGTTGTGTGGGTCAGGGCGGCCGCAGAGGCGCAGCCAGCCAAACAATGATGCCAGAAGACGGGCAGCGCTACCAAGGGGGTTGCAGCGTGTCATTACAAAGGAAAGTCACACCACCGGGACGGTTAAATGGTCACACAGAGGACACATTTCAGACGTGTTTTCAGTTCCACATGTGCGAGGAGAATACGTTTCTGAGCCACCTTGCACACATGCAGCATTACCGCTGTACAAGGTGGCTGGATAACGTAAAAACGCCTGGGGGAGGGGGGACAGGTTCCCTTCAATTTCAGTTCTTGTGTCTGCGTGGCTTTTGCAGGACACGTTGCCGGCTGCACAGCAGGGGAACAGCTGGCGGTGCTGGACCCCACTGACACATTGGCTGGTGTTTTTCTCTGTGCAGCTAGCACATCTGGGCCCCAACTGGCGGTGTGTTAGAGCCCAGGGACAGCAGGAGGAGGAGCAGGAGGAGGAGGAGCAGGGGGAGGGGAGTGTAGGCCGAAGCCTGCACAGGCGGCAGCTTTGGGTGTGTTGTGTCTGCGTGGCTTTTGCAGGACACGTTGCCGGCTACACAGCAGGGGAACAGCTGGCGGTGCTGGACCCCACTGACACATTGGCGAGGTGTTTGGCTCTGTGCAGCCAGCACTTCCGGACAGCAACTAGCGTTGTTGGAGCCCGTGCTCTGCAGGTGGAGCAGAGTGTAGGCCGAAGCCTAATTGAACCGATTTCAAAAGTCACCTTTAACCACCCCTCAGGGGTTACAAAGTAGAAGAGCCACAGCTTATGCAGCAGCAGTGCTGCGCAAGTCAAAGGTTGCTCTTGTAATTTTTCTCCTTGCACACGCTGAATGGAACACGTATAACATTTAGCCCTTTATACAGTCAAACTGTGTAATGGAGGCGAGAGTTCCCTTTGTAATGAGACGCAGCACAGGTGTCAAGAATCCCACCTTGGTGCTGGGTGCAGCCTCCCGAGCGTTGTTATTTGCTGTACAGGAGTCTGCGCTGTCGTGTTATCCCCTGGCCTAGCGCCGTTAGCGCTGCCCATCTTCTGGCATCATGTAATGTCGGCCGGTGCGGTTCGCGATGCCCCTGAATCCCAGCCCCGCAGTGTCTTAACATTGGTAAAACACTGCGGGGCTGGGATTCAGGGCCTGGCGCAGCACATATGTTCGCCTCTCACACTCGGGTCCTTACACCCGCTTCAGACTGTGCGGCGTCATCTGATCCCTTATCGCATGCCACGGCCATGAAGCCGCACAGTCCGAAGAAGGCGGAAGGAGAGGAGGGACAGGCGAACTGATGCACTGATCCTGCCCATGAATCGCACCCTCGCAGTCCCAATAAATAAGACACCGAGGGGCGTTGTGTGGGTCAGGGCGGCCGCAGAGGCGCAGCCAGCCAAACAATGATGCCAGAAGACGGGCAGCGCTACCAAGGGGGTTGCAGCGTGTCATTACAAAGGAAAGTCACACCACCGGGACGGTTAAATGGTCACACAGAGGACACATTTCAGACGTGTTTTCAGTTCCACATGTGCGAGGAGAATACGTTTCTGAGCCACCTTGCACACATGCAGCATTACCGCTGTACAAGGTGGCTGGATAACGTAAAAACGCCTGGGGGAGGGGGGACAGGTTCCCTTCAATTTCAGTTCTTGTGTCTGCGTGGCTTTTGCAGGACACGTTGCCGGCTGCACAGCAGGGGAACAGCTGGCGGTGCTGGACCCCACTGACACATTGGCTGGTGTTTTTCTCTGTGCAGCTAGCACATCTGGGCCCCAACTGGCGGTGTGTTAGAGCCCAGGGACAGCAGGAGGAGGAGCAGGAGGAGGAGGAGCAGGGGGAGGGGAGTGTAGGCCGAAGCCTGCACAGGCGGCAGCTTTGGGTGTGTTGTGTCTGCGTGGCTTTTGCAGGACACGTTGCCGGCTACACAGCAGGGTAACAGCTGGCGGTGCTGGACCCCACTGACACATTGGCGAGGTGTTTGGCTCTGTGCAGCCAGCACTTCCGGACAGCAACTAGCGTTGTTGGAGCCCGTGCTCTGCAGGTGGAGCAGAGTGTAGGCCGAAGCCTAATTGAACCGATTTCAAAAGTCACCTTTAACCCCCCCTCAGGGGTTACAAAGTAGAAGAGCCACAGCTTATGCAGCAGCAGTGCTGCGCAAGTCAAAGGTTGCTCTTGTAATTTTTCTCCTTGCACACGCTGAATGGAACACGTATAACATTTAGCCCTTTATACAGTCAAACTGTGTAATGGAGGCGAGAGTTCCCTTTGTAATGAGACGCAGCACAGGTGTCAAGAATCCCACCTTGGTGCTGGGTGCAGCCTCCTGAGCGTTGTTATTTGCTGTACAGGAGTCTGCGCTGTCGTGTTATCCCCTGGCCTAGCGCCGTTAGCGCTGCCCATCTTCTGGCATCATGTAATGTCGGCCGGTGCGGTTCGCGATGCCCCTGAATCCCAGCCCCGCAGTGTCTTAACATTGGTAAAACACTGCGGGGCTGGGATTCAGGGCCTGGCGCAGCACATATGTTCGCCTCTCACACTCGGGTCCTTACACCCGCTTCAGACTGTGCGGCGTCATCTGATCCCTTATCGCATGCCACGGCCATGAAGCCGCACAGTCCGAAGAAGGCGGAAGGAGAGGAGGGACAGGCGAACTGATGCACTGATCCTGCCCATGAATCGCACCCTCGCAGTCCCAATAAATAAGACACCGAGGGGCGTTGTGTGGGTCAGGGCGGCCGCAGAGGCGCAGCCAGCCAAACAATGATGCCAGAAGACGGGCAGCGCTACCAAGGGGGTTGCAGCGTGTCATTACAAAGGAAAGTCACACCACCGGGACGGTTAAATGGTCACACAGAGGACACATTTCAGACGTGTTTTCAGTTCCACATGTGCGAGGAGAATACGTTTCTGAGCCACCTTGAACACATGCAGCATTACTGCTGTTCAAGGTAGCTGTAAAACATAGAAACACCTGGGGGAGGGGGGACAGGTTCCCTTCAATTTCAGTTCTTGTGTCTGCGTGGCGGTCGCATGACACATTGCCGGCTACACAGCTGGGGATCAGCTGACGTTACTGAAACCCAATAACACTGGGTCGTATGTTTTGACTGTGCAGACGGCACATCTGAGCCTCAACTGGCGGTGTTGGAGCCCAGGAATTTAAGTTCAGGTGGTAGAAAGATGAACACAACAGGAGACCTGGATAACGTATACAGTGACCTAATTATTTAATCAGGAGGAGGAGTGGCAAATTCCTGCGAGATCCAGGCCTTGTTCATTTTCAGGAAAGTAAGCCGGTCAACGTTATCGGAGGATAGTCGCATGCGACGGTCAGTTAGTACACCACCTGCAGCACTAAAGACACGTTCCGATAATACACTGGCCGCAGGGCAAGACAGCACCTCCAATGCATACTGGCTTAGCTCTGGCCATGTATCCAGCTTTGAGACCCAAAACTTGAAAGGGGAAGAGCCGTCTGGGAGTACAGCAAGAGGGCAAGACATGTAGTCTGTCACCATCTGACGGAACCGTTGCCTCCTGCTGACTGGAGCCGTCTGTGATGGTGTAGACTTTTGTGGCGGGCACAGAAAACTGTGCCACAGTTCGGCCATACTGGTCTTGCCTTGGGCAGAGGCACTGCTTCTGCTCCCTCTTTGTGCAGAGCCTCCACCACTGCCTGGACGCACTGAGCTGCTTTGGAATGCACTAGCAGCACTTCTCTCAGTTGGAATGGAGAAGATGATGGAACTGACCAGTGTGTCTTGGTACTCCCGCATTTTTCGCTCCCGGTTCAACGGTGTGATGAGGCTTTCTACGTTGTCCCGGTAGCGAGGATCGAGGAGGGTGAACACCCAATAATCAGACATGTTGAGAATGTGGTCGATGCGGCGGTCGTTTCTCAGGCACTGCAGCATGTAATCCACCATGTGCTGCAGACTGCCAACTGCCCAAGAAACGCTGTCCCCAGCTGGAGGCGTGATCTCTGCCCGCTCGTCATCACCCCACCCTCGCTGTACACACTGAGTACTGGACAATTCGGGAACTCCCTCCTCTGGACGGATGTCTTCCTCCTCCATTGACTCCTCCTCATCCTCCTCACAAACTGTCCCCTGCCTACGCGTTTGTGAGGAACCACGTGGCGCTGACTGTCCAGAAGATGATGGAAGTGGTGAATCCTCATCCTCCACCTCTTCCACAACATCATCCCTTAGCGCTTGCAGTGATTTTTCAAGCAGGCAGATAAGGGGGACAGTCATGCTGACTAGTGCATCATCTGCACTCGCCATCCGCGTGGAATAATCAAAGGGACGCAAAACCTGGCAGACATCCTTCATAGTGGCCCACTCTGTGGTTGTGAAGTCTGTACGGCGCTGACTGCGACTTTTTTGCGCCTGATACAGCTGGTACTCCATTACAGCTTGCTGCTGCTCACACAACCGCTCCAACATATGTAACGTGGAATTCCACCTGGTAGGTAGGTCACATATGATGCGATGTTCCGGCAGGCGGTGTCGGCGCTGCAGAGCCGCAATGCGCGCTTTTGCCGTGCTGGAACGCCGCAAGTGAGCACACTCTAGGCGGACCTTGTGCAGCAGTGCATCAAGATCCGGATAGTCCCTCAAAAAACTCTGCACGACCAAATTGAGCACATGTGCCAGACATGGGATGTGAGTGAGGTTGCCGAGGCCCAGGGCTGCCACCAGATTTCGGCCATTATCACACACTACCATGCCTGGCTGGAGATTTGCTGGCTCAAACCACACATCGCTCTCCTGCTTGATGGCATTCCAGAGCTCCTGCGCTGTGTGGCTACGATTCCCCAAAAAAATTAATTTCAAGACGGCCTGTTGACGTTTGGCCACGGCTGTGCTCATGTCAGTCGTAACAGGTACACGTTCATCACGGGTCCATGTGGAGGTGGACTGTGACGGCTCCTGCAGCGATGATTCTGAGGAACTGGTGTAAGAGGAGGAGTCAATGCGTACAGAATGGATTCCTGCAATCCTTGGAGTGGGCAGGACACGTCCTGCGCCACTCGCACGGTCTGTACCCGGCTCAACGACATTAACCCAATGGGCAGTGAGGGAAAGGTATCGCCCCTGTCCATGTTGACTGGTCCACGCATCGGTGGTGAGGTGGACCTTGCTACTGACGGCGTTCAGTAGCGCGTGTTTTATGTGTCCCTCCACATGCTTGTGCAGGGCAGGGACGGCTTGCCTGCTGAAGTAAAAGCGGCTGGGCACACTGTACTGTGGGACTGCCAATGACATCAAGTCACGGAAGCTGTCAGTCTCCACCAGCCTGAATGACAGCATTTCCAGTGACAGAAGTTTGGCAATGCCTGCAGTCAGAGCCTGTGCTCGTGGGTGGTTTGACGAGAAAGGCCGCCTTTTCTCCCATGCCTGTACTACCGATGGCTGTAGACTGGGCTGGGAGTGTGTGGTTGACTGGGAAAGTGGTGCTGCGGGTGGAATGACAGCGGGTCTCTGGACAACAGGGCCAGAGGTTCTTCCACGGCGATCCTGGGAGGAAGCCGAACCAGCTGCGTGTGAGCTAGAGGAAGAGGCAACACGAGCTGAAGAGGTGGTAGCTGCCGCTGTTGGTTGGCCTAGCTCTTCAGTGTGTTTGTCTAACTCCGCCGGGTGCCTGTTGCGCACATGTTTCCACATGTTGGAGGTATTGAGGTTGGCGACTTTTTGACCTCTTTTGATTTTTTGATGACACACCTTGCATCTGACATAGCAAATGTCATCTGCAACTGTGTCAAAAAAGGACCAGGCACTGCAAGTCTTGGGAGCCCCCCTTTTGACTTTTGGAAGAGACATGCTCCTTACGGGTGCCAAAGCGGAGGCTGCAGGATCCGCAGTCTTCCCCCTCCCTCTCCCTCTTTGGGCCGTACGGGGAATCTCTTCCTCAGAGCTGCTCCCACCACCTTCCTGTCCCTGACGCCAAGATGGGTCAAGGACCTCATCATCTACACTACCCTCTGCCCCCAACTGCTCCTCCTGGGTAGTCTCAGCAGCAGAGCACGCACCAGTAAGTGGCACCTGAGTGTCATCATCAGCTGATGCGGCCTGCGAGGTGGTGACCGGAGCCACTGGCCCACCCGCCTCTTCAGAGGAAGACAGAAAAAGCTGTTGGGCATCACTGCACCCTGCCTCTTCTTCCATTTCTCCAATGCTGCTTGGCTGGCCCCCTGTTTCCAAGCCAAGAGATGATTCAGAGAACAGAAGTAGAGACTGCTCCTGTCCTGGGATCTCTGTCTGCCTGGGCAATTTTGCAGGTGGTGAAGAGACAGATGGCTGCTCTCCAGTGCTCTGTGTCTGAGAGGATGTGGCACTAATGGAAGTTGATGCATTAGCTGCCATCCATCCCACAACGGCTTCAATTTGGTCTTCACGCAGCAGCGGTGTACGGCGCTCGGCGACAAAGCTGCGCATGAACGACTGTTCCCTTGTGAAAGTGGGTGCTGATGACTCACCGGTGCCCGCAGCAGGCACAGAATCCCCACGTCCCCTCCCTGCTCCGCGCCCACGCCCACGCCCACGTGCCTTACTCACTGCCTTCTTCATCTTGGTTGACTGATAAAGATAAGCAGAAAAGTACTAACGGCTTTGTGTGCTTATTCCTGAGCAACTCCTCCTAACAGGTATAAGACACACTAATTTTCTAAAGTGTGGACTAGACTTGAATATGAGCTAATGTGGCCTACACAAATGTAAAGTGGTGTGTAACTGGTGTGTTTGGTGAACTTTATTATTTATTTATTTTTTGGGGGCTGAACTGACAACGGATAGAGCTGCAATCACACGGAGACCGTGCAGACAGCCGTAAACGGCGCTGCAAGGCCCAAAAACCCTCCTCTACTTTATCCTATGTAGTGTTTTTCCACAAATTAGCTGGAGACGGGTGGAAAGACACTAATAGGATTTTTTAAAATAAATTAGCAGCAGACTACACTACTTTGAAAAAAAAGAAAATTGATTTGGCGGTATGACGCAGTGAAAAACCCTGAGCTGCAGACAACCAGGCTACGGCTGCTCACAGACTACAGGGCGAGCTGCAGTCACACGGAGACCGTGCAGACAGCCGTAAACGGCGCTGCAAGGCCCAAAAACCCTCCTCTACTTTATCCTATGTAGTGTTTTTCCACAAATTAGCTGGAGACGGGTGGAAAGACACTAATAGGATTTTTTAAAATAAATTAGCAGCAGACTACACTACTTTGAAAAAAAAGAAAATTGATTTGGCGGTATGACGCAGTGAAAAACCCTGAGCTGCAGACAACCAGGCTACGGCTGCTCACAGACTACAGGGCGAGCTGCAGTCACACGGAGACCGTGCAGACAGCCGTAAACGGCGCTGCAAGGCCCAAAAACCCTCCTCTACTTTATCCTATGTAGTGTTTTTCCACAAATTAGCTGGAGACGGGTGGAAAGACACTAATAGGAATTTTTGGAAAAAATGTGCAGCAGCCTGCACTACTTCAAAAAAAAAAAAAAAAAAGGACAGTATGAGGCAATGAACCACCCTCCCTGAACTGAATACAACCAGCTATGGATGGCCTATGTGGCTGCACTCAGACTAGAGAGTGGGCTGCACTCACACACACACACACAGAGAGACCTTGCAGATCGCTGTGAAAACAGCGCTACAAGGCAAAAGGAAGGTGAATAGTAGGTGAACACAGCGGTTGCTAAATTAGCCTTTGGAAAGCACAAAGAAGCAAATCGCTATCTCTAAACTGTCCCTCAGTCAGCAAACAGCGTCCTGTCACTAACTGAATTCACAGCAGAGTGATCGCAAAATGGCGCCAGCGACTTTTAAACTGCATCATGACATCATTTCAGCAGCCAATCACAGCCTTGCCAGTAGTTTCATGCCCTCCATGCTAAACAGGATGTGCCCACACTTGGAATCTTTCTCATTGGCTGAATTTCTGAATTTTGAATCATTGAACTTCCGATTCCGGTATCCGATACGCGCCAAGTATCGGAATCCCGGTATCGGAATTCCGATACCGCTAGTATCGGCCGATACCCGATACTTGCGGTATCGGAATGCTCAACACTATTTATAAGCGAACGGAGCAGAATTATAAATTCAGCTCTGGACGTAATAAAGGCTGACTCGAAAAGCGTTCCAATAATTCCCATTCTTGATCTCTTTTCTCTCTTTGAGAAGCAATTTTGAATAATAGTCTATTGGGTGCAAGATTTTTACAGTCAAAGGAATGATAAGGTTTTATATCATTCATCAATGCACTCTTCACTTAACTTATCTATTAAAAGATGAAGGCCCAGTTTTGTGCCATAATTCTTCAAATCACATTTGACCATTTAAATAAGAAATCAGATTGATCCTCATAACTGGTCAAGAACATCATTGTTGTCTAGTGACGCTTCTTCTTCTAGCCGTGCTTTAGTCAGAAATGTAATGTCACTATAGGGTACAGTAGGAACCCTGTTATGATCTGGTGGCCTAAGAGCAGCATGAGACGTACTCTGGAGAAGGTGGTACCTGTCCTGACCGCAGACCCTGAACTTAACACCACAACTAGAAGTAGCCGTGGAATGTACCTTTCACTCCCTAGACATCTCGACACAGCCGGAGGACTAATTACCCCTAGAGATAGAAAAGGGAAAACTATCTTGCCTCAGAGAAAATCCCCAAAGGATAGACAGCCCCCCACAAATATTGACTGTGAGAGGAGAGGGAAAAAACATACACAGACTGAAATCAGAATTTAGCAAAGGAGGCCACTTCTAGCTAAATAGAAAGGATAGGACAGAGTACTATGCGGTCAGTATTAAAACACTAGAAAATATCCACCACAGAAAATACAAAATCTCCACATCTAACTAAAGATATGGAGGGTATATCTGCATCTCCAGAGATACCAGCTTGGCTAAAAAAATCCTTATACAGAACAAGCTGGACAAGACAAAAACATGGAAAAGAACTGAACAATAAGGCCCACAGCATGTGGACAGCAAAAATCAAGGCCAGAACTTATCTTTGTTGAAATGAACAGCAAAGCATGAGAGACCAGGCAGAGATGTAAATCCTCCAGGAACAATGGACAACTGGCACTGACCAAAGGGTCAAGCAAGACTAAATAGCCCAGTCAGAATTGCAAAAAAGTGGACACACCTGATAAATGCTGTGATCCAGAGACAGCAGCGCTACCACTTATAACCACCGGAGGGAGCCCAAGAGCAGAATTCACAACAGAACCCATTCCCTTCAGTTTAGTAGCCATCATTGCAGGATCCTTGTGTATGGGGCCTTAGTCATAGGATTGTTTTCCCTGAAAGCTGCAACCATTTCGAGACTATCAACCTTTGTTTCTAAAAAGTAGATAAAACAAAATGTACGGGTTGACTATCTTTGTGGACAATTATTTTTCCTACTTAATTGTACGTAATTGTGGCTAAAAATGATTCTTACAATTGGTTTCACTAATAATTTAGCACTGTTTGCCTTCTACAGCCTCTGTATTGTACTGTCTATTGGTGGCTGCAGAATGAGTTAACTGAGAATCCATCTGTCAACTCTCTAGGATGGTCTAATTGGGACTTTAGAATTTGTATCTGCGTTGACTTATGACCACGGACCCCTTCAAAGTTAATCCATCACTAATGTCTGTTCCCTGTTCCTTGTAAAATACTTACCAGCCGCTATCATCATTACCCTGCGCTACTCCGGTCCCATTCCGCCAACTGGTGACCAGAACTTCTGACTGACTGGAAGTCACAGCCAGGGGTCACAAGCTCTCAATGCAAGTTTATGAGTGGTAATTTCCGGTTGGCATTATAAGCACTGGAGCAATCCAATTAGTCACAGCAGAAGATGACTGGAGCGGCAACAAGAAGAAGAGAAGAAGACGACGGTCTGGTAAGTATTTTACTACAGGCCAGGAAGGATCATATATTAGTGATGCCACTCCTGCCATGAAATGAAAACAAAAATGCTAGAGTGGTGCTTTAAATATGAAGGGACACAAAGAGCTTGTAAATGCCAAGCAAAGCAAAATTTTTAATGAAAACCAATTACAAAAATGATTTTTAGTCTCCAATTACATGCATTTAAATAAGAAGAAAAACAGTCTCCAAAGATGGACCACCCCTGATCTGCTACTGTTATTGTTCTGCTGTAGTCATTGAGTCAGTGCATCATCCTTCAACCAGGAAATAGAGACCAGCGAGGGACCAGGGGTGGCAAAGGACTGGTAAGAGAAGTATTGGTTCTTTTATATTTTTAAACCCATTCTATGCCTTTTGGAAATAATTTTGACCATCCAGATGAACCCTTCAATCAGTGAGCTGAGAAGATCACAACCATTTCAAACTTCCGTTCACCAACACTTTCCTTTTTTCCTAGTAGTAGGAGTCTGACTCTTGCAATAGAGTATCACGGTCTCATGCATAATTATATTTGAGTTATGTAAACTCAGTGTTAGCAGGGATTTGCTGCTTTCGCTGCTTAGTGCTGTGTGAATCAACAAGAGGGTTTGCGTAACATACAGAGGGAGACGGCGGTGATGCAATCTACGGCCCTGATTCCAGGGCCAGTGGTTTTAATTTCAATCTGGGGTAGCGGGCACACCTCTCCATGCATCCGACAAGTGGCGCACACCTCGCCAAAAAACGTACTCCCTTTCGAAACTGGAGTAAGATTTGTGCACACCTCCTCTCGTCATGAATTTGATGAGCAGAGATTGCCATGCCCCCATCCAACCCCAGCTTCACCCACTTTGTCGGAACTGGCCGAAAATGACTTGAGAATGCCCAAAGTTTGTGGTGCAACAAAACTTTGTAACTTTTCAAAACTTTTTAGCATATATATTTTGGCATAAAAGCTTAGATGAATTGGGTCCAATATCTTTGTTTTTTAAAGGCAAATATTATACTGCTCTCTTTAGCAAGGTGACCACCATACTATAACTACTACGATGCTAGCACAGAGGTCACCTTGCTTCAAAAGAGGTATTACAAAGAAGGGAGGGGGTACATTAGAATGTACCAGTCAGTGACCCATTTTTATAATTGTTTTTTTGTTATGTATACTCATTTTCACATGTAAAGCGCCATAGAATAAATGGTGATATAATAATAATAAATAATAATAATATTCATAATAATTCGTCATGTGTTCTGTAGATATGTAAGGAATCCCAGGATAGATTGTCTTGCACTATTTATTTACACTCTCGGGATATAATGACTTAATCTATTCATTTGATCCATATGCTAGCCTGAAGTGTTGTGTGTAAGTCACCCTCTAATCACTGTGGAATAACTTGGGACATTGCCAACTCAGCAGGGATAGTGTGGGGATGAGGGGGGAGACCAAGATTCCAGCAGAGATTATTGCTCTTGTGAGACATTTTCTGTACACATGAATGCTCCATGTGATACAGAGTGGCAGCCATGTGACCCGCTTACTCAATAACCCTTGTACAGCCAAACAGACAATCATTATGCGATTACTAGAGCAAATATATTTCTACTTTAAACCTAAGTACAGAAAGTATTGTACCTTTAAAGGGAGGCATTCTGTTTCATTCTAGGTCTATTTGTGTCTTATGTTAATAAAACAACTCCAATGGTCGGGACTATGGAACTGCAATGCTGGTGTCTTTATCTGAAAATGCAAATTGCCTCTTCTGAAAACACTTTTATTTATTGTCATGGTAAACCTTGACCTCGGTAATGTAGCACATGTGATGTCTGAGCTAAACTTTAGTCTCTTTTTGCATGAGTAAACTTAATAAGACTCATTTCTGCTGTCCTGATCCGTCGATGAAGTTCCGAAGTCCACAAATCTTGCTTAAAGGAGACGACGTGGGCTGATCCGATGAAGTTTACAAACAATCCCAAATAAAGTTTTGATTGTCTTGGTTTCTGATTAAAATGGGTCAATGCTGGATTAGCTGGGCTGCTTTGCAGCATTTTTTTTTTTTTCTTTTTACCAAGGGCTAAAAATCACGAGTGAATATTTCTGACAAGTCAATAAATTCCCAAGAATACATACTGAATGTAAGAGAATCAGCTCTTCAGTTTGTTATAGTAAATACATGTAAAAAAAATTGTGGAACCATCTTAATTCTATTGTTTCTATGTTATTCTTCATGGAAATAGAGAAATCAATGAACAACTGGATGCTACCGTTCCCCTTTAGCATCTTTAACAAGGGGAATGCAAAAGTTGGTAAAATCTCCCTACATTTCCAATGGAGTATAGCATAGGAACAATTCGATTGCTAAGAAAAGATGCTCTAAATAAATAGAGATGAGCATAAGAATATACCGTATATACTCGTGTATAAGCCGATATGGCGTGGAGCACATATTCATTACCTAAATGAGCAGTACCACGTGACCGCTCAGTACAGGAGAGCTGTGGCGCCGGGACAACGAAGTTGCAGCGACGGTGCCAGGAGGGTCAGTAGGATGGGTTTGTGTGAGCCATGCATACAACAATGGGACGGGGGGGGGGTTAGCCATGTGGGACTGAGGGAGCCATGCATACAGCAACGGGAGACACATATACCAGGACAGGATGGGGGGGAGCCACACATAGCAGGACAGGATGGGTGTCCACACATACTAGAACAAAGCATGGGAGCCACATACCAGGACAGAGACGGGGAGCCATGCATACCAGGACAAGACAGGGAAGCCACACATAGCAGGATAGTGACCAGCGACCAGGGAGCCATGCATAGCAGGACAGAGATGAGGGGACAATGCATACCCGGCTTATACTCGAGTCAATAAGCTTACCCAGTTTTCCGTGTTAAAATTAGGTGCCTCGGCTTATACTTGGGTCGGCTTATACTCGAGAATATACGGTATATGTTTTTATCACTTGGTATTCTGGTGACAACATTTTTCACTTCAGTGACAACAAAATTTTATTAGGCTTCATTCTGTAAAGGAGTGGATAAGCTGTCGACACCCTCTTGAAGACTCTCTGGTTATAATATGCGTTGCCATGTTTTGAATGTTTTATGTATGTTGTGGACTGCAGCACTTAGATGATGGATAGGGTTAACTATTGGGACAAGCCCATTGTGGGATGAGTTAAGTGGGCATAGGAAATTGAGTTTCTGTGTCTGAGGCAGATAGGGAAGAGTGCTGAAAAGAAAAGGACCAATGATCCTAATGTCAGCAGACCTACTGTATATTGAAATGGGTGTTGTGTGCGAAGGAGGGAGATCATATTCGGATAGCAGAGTCTGAATTAAACAAGGATTTAGTGGCAGAAAGATTACTTCATTCTGGCAAGTAGGGGCCTACAGCAAATGTTATCTATACTAGACAGGAAGAGGAACTGTAGCCAGACCTGAAGGCCATAGAGAAGAAGATGGCCAGGCTGGGACAAGTGTTCTTCTATGGGGAAATGAATATAAAGTAACACTTCGAGGGGCATGTGGCACACAACAAATTAACTTTGAGAATAGTAGCGAGGAGCTGTGGTGACGCACCTCAGCCAGTGAGGTCCTCACATGAAAGGAAGATGGAGGTTTTCATAGTATTTTTTTCGTCTACTGCAACATGTAACAGAAGTAAGGTACCTCCATGTGAAACCATGAAGTTCCTGCCTTTGGATTGTGCAGATGATTTGTTCTTTAAGTGTCATGCCTGATATCTGATGTACATATGTTTTATCGGTTCATTCAGTAAAGCAAAGCTTTACTTTTTTCTTTTCAGACTCTGGTCTCTCTCATTCATCTCAAATTCATTGATTCGTAGCCTGCCATGTCAAGCAGCAGCATATGGTCTGCAATTGTGTATCGCCAAAATAGCAGCACACCCAACCAGAATCCCCATCTTTGTGTAGAGTGGTGGGGCAAAGTTAAGACCCTCGGCCCTGTCTACCCCTGTTACAATTCAGACGTCTGTGAATCCTGTTTGTGTCCTATCTGTGGTTTTCACGAATAGAACATGTATGCATTAAAGTCAATAGGGCTATGCACATGTCCATGTAGTTTTGAGGGACGTGTGTCCGTAAAGAAATCACACAGACATGTTAATTTTTGATTGGAGTTACATATCAAAATTACCAATACAAGTTGTGATGAAACATGAAGGAGCCACACCTCGCCACCTCATCTGACGTCAACATTATAATCATGTGATAAGGTCTCCCCACTTGTACCAATGTGATGTTCCGCAGTCCCTAGGGACATGTAAGGTCAGTTGGCACAGTTTTACACACACTCCCCCTGTCCATACGAGACCAGGGAGGTATGGGGAGTGAGAGAAGGTGGCCTGCACAGTTACTCACGTAGCACCACACTACACAACCCTGACAGACTGAGTGGCCATTTCACTAGCCTCAGTGAAACTGGAACATATCAGCTCAGTAGGACTGCGACCAGTTCTTAGTTAAATATACTCCTGATCCGTTAACAGGTTATATCAGGCCAGAAACCCGCCTCAGTAGCATGTGATATTATGCCGAGAAATGGATGTGTGGATCAAGATAAAAGAGCAGCCCAAGGTTAAAAGATACATTTAATAGCCTTAAGGGCACACAAGACAATACACCATATATATACAATGGTTATACATGTGGTCCTCTCTGTGTGTGACTTGTCCTCACACAATGTCCTCCCAACCTCCCTGGGAAAAAGCAATAGAAAATGCTGCACAGAACCATTTTAACCCTCAGGGTCACTCCCTCCTTCCCTCTGGGCTGAACCTAAATCTCCTCCCCTAGAGGTTTGGAGACAAGTGTCTCAAAACCTATGAAAGATCATAACTCCTTTCTGTGCTGTCCTAGGCCAGCGGTTTCAGCACCCTTGGATCCAACCAGGCCCCTGCTACTCATAGAGACTTAAACATAGAGACTTGCTACCTAGCTGCTAGTGGCTGTTCTATGTATCTCCCTTCCTGTGCCTTGGTCTGGGGATCTCGGAAAGATATGCAATGTACAGAAAGGATGTATAGTATTTCCATAACTCCTTTGTGAAATCCTAGCTGGCTGAACAAAGGACTCAGGTCGCATGGTTTGAATCCACAGTAGGTCTTCATGTAGAACAGGGGTGGGCAATTAATTTTCCCGAGGGGCCACATGAGAGACCATGGCTGTTGTGGAGGGCTGAACTAATAGCTTGAAATTAATTCTACTGAATATTAATTTATTAATATTAATTGTGTCACTAATATTGAGCATAATTAAGTATGCTGACACCCCCTATATATCTTTGAACCCCCCACAGCCCCTTATATATAGCATGAGCCTCACACAGCCTTATATATATGCGGTATGAGCCACACACAGCCTCCCTATATACGGCAAGAGCCCCACACAGCCTCCTTATATATAGCATGAGCCCCACACAGCCTCCCTATATACGGCATGAGCTCCACACAGCCTCCCTATATACGGCATGAGCCCCACACAGCCTCACTATATACGGCATGAGCCCTACACAGCCTCCCTATATATACGGCATGAGCCCCACACAGCCTCCCCATGTACAGCATGAGCCCCAAACAGCCTCCTCATGTACAGCATGAACCCCACACAGCCTCTCCATGTACAGCATGAGCCCCACAAAGCCTTGCCATGTACAGCATAAGCCCCACAAAGCCTCCCCATGTACAGCATAAGCCCCACAAAGCCTCCCCATGTACAGCATAAGCCCCACAAAGCCTCCCCATGTACAGCATGAGCCCCACACAGCCTTCCCATGTTCACCCCATAGAATCCCCATGTTCACCCCCATAGAATCCCCATGTTCACTCCCATAGAATCCCCATGTTCACCCCCATAGAATCCCCATGTTCACCACCATAGAATCCCCATGTTCATAAACATGGAAAAAAAAACACATACTGTCCTCGGTCCCGTTCCCAGGCACCCAGCTTTTGTTTCTGTTATGTACTCCGATGCGCTGACTCTCCGGCTGTACACAGCTGATGTGATGACATGATGTCATCGCGTCAGCTGTTTTACACGCTGATTGGTGGAAGAAGTGACCAGAGGCCCCTCCTCCACCAATGCTGACTGCGGGAGACAGCGAGTGGGCGTGCACAGTGTGGCCCACGAACCTCAGGTTTTCAGCCCCATGCCTGTCTCGGTCCACGGGCCGGACTGAGACAGCTAGAGGGCCGGATGTGGCCCACAGACCGCACTTTGCCCAGGTCTGATGTAGAAGGTAGCATACCAGCTAGCTAGGGATGTGTGAATCTTTTGTTTGAGATGGCCAGGCATCATGTTACCACAGCATGTGCTGAATGATTTTTTATAATTCCATGCCCAATAGTATACAGATGATTGACATGGAATTATGTTTCCAATATTTTTCATACAAGTCTATGGGTTTATTTGTTCATAAAAATCATGCACAGGACATGGATGGCATCACATGACCCAACCGTGAGCCATACTTCAAAGAAACATGGACACCGATTCTCTTTGGAAAATTATGGCCTCCCAGCCATTACCGCACTGGCTCAGGAGCACCATACCCACAAGGGTTCCCATGTTCACTATAATTTCCTGGGGGTTCGACCACCATTGCCGAAACTCCCATCCACATTTCACCAGATCCCAACCATGTTAAAACTTCAAAAGGAGAAAACCATATGCCCATGGATCCCCCATCCCAATTTAAAACCAGCTTCAAGGACTCCCCCCAACCGCCACAACGAGGGCCTTTGAACACCTCAAAGGCCCGAGACCCCACAGCCCGAAAAGCTATGGCCCTTTCAATTCCTTCCTGCAAACCAAACGCCTACATGTCACTACCCACTGCATTAAGATGAACCCCGTCAGCCAACCAAAAATCATCCTGCTCTTTTTCAAATTCAAAATGCCACACTGAAACACCCCCATTTCTGGAAACAAAAGAAGACAACCGCCTCAGCCACCATGACCCAAGAAAATACCACATACCAATACAATCCCATGCCAGACCAAATAAAGGGGAGGGAGGGCGGGACCAAACTTGACCCCCTGAGAGGGGGAACTGACTAGCCCCACCCCCATCCCATCCTTAAATCTGACCCACATTAAAGACAGCCCCTCAATTAACTAACCCCTACCCTCCCTCCAAACCATCGTCATGTCGGCCTCTGCTCACGCCGCGGGGGGGGGGGCGGCTCAGCTCCGGCCCTTCTTGACCCTGGTATTGTCGAGGTCCGTCGGGTGAACCTTAACCATTAGCCCCCTCACGACTGTTTCCCACCCAACCTTGAGCAATACCCCAAAGACACATGTACACCAATTCTCTTTGGAAAATTATGGCCACAGCAGCCTTTATTTAACAAACACCAAATAAACATTGAAATATAAATAACAGTTTACTCGCTGAGAGGAGTCCTTGAAGCTAACAAAATCTGGTGATTACCAAAATAAACAGTGAACAAAAAATACCACCAATTACTCCCAGCCATTACCCCACTGGCTCGGGAGCACCATACCCACAAGGATTCCCATGTTCACTGTAATTTCCTGGGGGTTTGACCACCATTGCCGAAACTCCCATCCACATTTCACCAGATCCCAACCATGTTAAAACTTCAATAGGAGGAAACCATATGCCCATGGATCCCCCATCCCAATTTAAACCAACTTCAAGGACTCCCCCCAACCGCCACAACGAGGGCCTTTGAACACCTCAAAGGCCCGAGACCCCACAGCCCGAAAAGCTATAGCCCTTTCAATTCCTTCCTGCAAACCAAATGCCCACAATGCGCCCGCATTAAGATGAACCCCGTCAGCCAACCAAAAATCATCCTGCTCTTTTTCAAATTCAAAATGCCACACTGAAACACCCCCATTTCTGGAAACAAAAGAAGACACCGACCTATTCTGGCTTTATTGAGCTTTCCAAGCGACCTCATATTCCGCCAACGCTTACGTGGCACAATTTACGACCAAACAATAGTAATTCCCGGATACAACAACCACAAACGTAGCAAATCGTTCTTGATATCTTTAACCAACTCCCTAAATGGCTGAACCCCGAGGTCATTACCACCTACATGCAAAACTAGAACATCAGGGGCTCTGTCCAAGCAGGCACTGTTATGTATCTTTTTCAGGACCCTGTTCCAGGCTATCCCTCTAAATCCGAGCCACCTGACCACCGCCGTGTTTTTGGGAAATCTGAGCTGTCTATCTTCCTTTCTCTGGTCAGCTCACATGGCTCCCCAGTAGACATAGGAATGGCCAAAAATCCACACAAGCAACGAAGAACCTGAAAAACAAAACACCAAACATCAAGGCAAAATTTAAAAACAACTTTACCCGCTGAAATTTTCAGCTATTTCCTGAGCCCGAATGTAACTGCTGTAACGCCTAGATCGCCATCCCCCAATGCGCTGAATAACTTCGGCCTGTAGCCCACATGACACTGCTTCCATTGTCGCACCAATACGAAAGGAATGAGGAGCGAAGCGAGACTCATCTAAACCCAGCAGGCGAACGGCCTTCCTAAACATAACAGTAAACTGGTACCGAGACAAGAAAGACCCATCCACATGACATAATAATGCACCCTCCAAACTAGGCTGAAAATCCCAAAACAATTGCAAACACCTCACTGGGCACATCAATGAATCTTTAACACGATCCGCCTTCAATTACCTTCCTGGTCCGTTTTTGTCTGTCGCACCCAAAACTCCACACTACCCGCATTAACCAGCACGTCTCTAGCCTGCTTATAACCCTTTTACTCAGTGAAACCAGTTCGCTCACTCTCAAGGCCCCCGAAAAAATGCAAGGGAAAAACCCAGCCTAAAAAGACAGACTTCAAAAGCCGACAAGCATAATGATTCCAGTACCCCCAAAAAACTTTCCAACAAGCTGAACGAAACAGGACGCCTCCTGTCCCCTTGACTCTTCCCTCTGTGGGCCACATGCACCGCCTGCCTTACTAAAAAGACCTTCATCAGATCCTGTTGACCCCGCAACTTAAAACCAAAGGCCGAAGCTGCCATAATCCACAAAACTTTCTCTGACGACCAACCTTCTGCCACACCTCAGCTTAACCAGGAAAGCAAGATCCCCACCTGATCAGCCACTGCCGGCATGCTAGGGTATGCAGCCAACAAACCTTCCCAAGTATACCATACCGTCTGGTATGGCTCCCAGGTCCTGGGAGCCAAGGATGCCTGGAGACCACATTCCAGAGCTCCTCTTGACACTCCAGCCCCTTGAGCTCCACCTCTGGAGCCAATAACAGAAAACTGTGAATGAGAAAGAGAATCAGCAATCGCATTACGAACTCCCAGCACATGGGATGCCGTAACATAAGAGTTCAAAGCCAAGCACATCAAAACCAATTGCCTAAGTACCAGAACCACGCAGGGAGGGTGACGACGCAGTGAGACTGTTAATAGCACAGACCATCCCCATGTTGCCACAATTAAAATGCACCCTTCAGTCCCGAAACTCCTGCTTCCACAGATGCACTGCCACCAGAATAGGAAAGATTTCCAACAGCGCAATATTTCAAACCAAACCCTTAGAAAACCACTCTTCTGGCTATTGCGCCACACACCACTGACCATTAAAATAGGCACCGAATCTGTGTACGGCCATTGTAATCTGCCAAAAACGTGTCCCAAACCACCAAATCTGCTCTGTGCTCCGCCGAAAGCCAGACAAAGTGGTGAGGGGCTCGATCACCCGCGGTAGTGCTGGCAGTCTAAACTCCCACTTCACAGTGTCAATAACAATGCCCAGAAAATGCAAGTATGTACTCGGACCTTCCGTTTTGCCTGGAGTCAGCGGATCATCAAAACCCCAGCCACCTACTCGATTGCTCTCAAAATCCTGTGACAACACTCCAACTCAGCTGGACCAACGCAGAAAAAATCATCCAGATAATGAATGATAGAATCAAGACCTGACACCTCCCTAGCGACCCATTCCAAAAATGAACTAAAAGCCTTAAAAAAGGCGCAGGATAATGAACAGCCCATAGGCAAACACCTATCTACAAAAAAAAAACCCTTTCCAATAACAACCCAACAATTTAACACTATCCAGATGAACTAGCAACAATCGAAACACAGATTCAATATCTGTCTTAGCCATGAGAGCCCCCCTGCCACACTTCCTGACCCACTTTACTGATTCTTCAAAAGAAGCTTAAATCACCGAACAGAGTTTAGGGTCAATACCGTCGTTCACTGACAACCCCCAAGGATAAGACAAATGATGAATAGTGTTGAGCGATACCGTCCGATACTTGAAAGTATCGGTATCGGAAAGTATCGGCCGATACCGGCAAAGTATCGGATCCAATCCGATACCGATACCCGATACCAATACAAGTCAATGGGACTCAGGTATCGGACGGTATTCCTGATGGTTCCCAGGGTCTAAAGGAGAGGAAACTCTCCTTCAGGCCCTGGGAACCATATTAATGTGTAAAAGAAAGAATTAAAATAAAAAATATTGCTATACTCACCTGTCCGACGCAGCCGGGACCTCAGCGAGGGAACCGGCAGCGTTGTTTGTTTAAAATTCGCGCTTTTACTTGGTTACGTGAGGTCCCGGCTTGTGATTGGTCAGGGCGGCCATGTTGCCGGGACGCGGACCAATCACAGCAAGCCGTGACGAAATTACGTCACGGCTTGCTGTGATTGGTCCGCGTCCCGGCAACATGGCCGCCATTAACCAATCACAAGCCGTGACGTCACGGGAGGCTGGACACGCGCGCTTTTCAAAATACGCGCATGTCCAGCCTCCCGTGACGTCCCGGCTTGTGATTGGTTAATGGCGGCCATGTTGCCGGGACGTCACTGGAGGCTGGACATGCGCGCTTTTCAAAATACGCGCATGTCCAGCCTCCCGTGACGTCACGGCTTGTGATTGGTTAATGGCGGCCATGTTGCCGGGACGCGGACCAATCACAGCAAGCCGTGACGTAATTTCGTCACGGCTTGCTGTGATTGGTCCGCGTCCCGGCAACATGGCCGCCCTGACCAATCACAAGCCGGGACTTCACGTAACCAAGTAAAAGCGCGAAATTTAAACAAACAACGCTGCCGGTTCCCTCGCTGAGATCCCGGCTGCGTCGGACAGGTGAGTATAGCGATATTTTTTATTTTAATTCTCTTTTTTACACATTATTACATTAATGTTGTTGCGATACCCGATACCCGATACCACAAAAGTATCGGATCTCGGTATCGGAAATTCCGATACAGCAAGTATCGGCCGATACCCGATACTTGCAGTATCGGAATGCTCAACACTAATGATGAATCAACCGGAATTTATTCGGCTCCTTCTTAGGCACAACCCCCAGTGGAGAAACTATCAAATCTTCAAAAGGCGGATCAGTAAAAGGACCTGCCATACAACCCAAAGCAACTTGCTTACCCAGTTTCTCCGAAACCACATCCCTGTACAACACTGCTGACCGAAGGTTCTTAAGATCGCGAGGAATAGAAAAAGGATTAGCCGGAATAACAAAACCGTCCAGAAATCCGGAAAGCAGAAAGTCTGCTTCGACCTTATCTGGATCTCTATTTAGATAAGGGGCCATCTTTTCCAGCTTCCCTGGTGTCTCCCCCTTGCGTATTACCACCCCCTGCTTTAGGCTTTCCCTTCTTGAAACATTTGGCAGCCCCATGAGAGGAGCCACTGCAGTGTGAGCATAAGTGTATAAATTTGCAGATGGTTCCAAATTTACACTGGCCGTCGTTGAACTACCGGCACAGGCCTAATTTCTGCCCTCCGGATTGACCTGCCTGACCCCCTGGTCCCGATGTAACGGGCTGATTATTTTCTTGCCTGGTGTGGCCAAACTTATTGTGCCATGACCCGCAACCAAAGACCTATGTCCTTCTGATCCCACCTAATCACAAACCGAATGGCCTTCCTCTGCTGAAACTGCTCATCATACTTAAGCCAAGCTTGCCCCCCGTAAACCCTATGGCCTTCACCTATGGAGTCCATGTAACAAAATAACGTGGAGCAATTTTCCTTCACCTTTTCTCCTCTAATGCTTGCCAAAATGGTAAACGCTTGAAGCCAATTGAAAAACGTCTGAGGTATCAGCCACCACCTGCACTTCTCTTCCTCCTCTTTCTTACTGACATCCATTTTTCCCTTATCCAGTTAAAATTTCTTTAAAGGGAGAAGGGAAAAGATCTTGATGAAGCTCGTCCTTCCAGATCTTTTCCCTGACCTCCTTCTTAAGGTGCACCCCCAACGGTCATTCAAAGCACACGTGAACCTCGCCATGAGCCCTGTCACCCAAAGGAATTCTGCACTCCTTTTCATTCTCTGTCTGTATTGACACCAACACCGGCACTGCATTCCTACCTGGCACCTCAGCCACCCCACCTGGGCAACCTAAACCACCAACCCGTAGACCTAACCAAGCCACTACGTGCCCTGGTGCTGCCACCCCACGTTGCAACTGTGCAAGCAAATCCCTTACATTAGCCAGTACATCCTTAACACCTACACTGTTCAAATCCCCAAAAAACCCCACATTAGCACTGGCTACCCCCACCTGACTATCATTAAAAACAGGATAAGACAAATTATGTAGACACAGACCAGACATGGAATCAAAATCATTTGGCTGCGAGGGAGCTGTGAGTCCTCCAGCTGGAAATCCTGGGTCCAGATGTCCATCCACAATGCTGCCCCAGCCTGCCTGTTCTTCAGGTGCATGATGATGAAATCCCGGTGGCCCCACAACTGGTGGCGAACTGATCCATGGAGGGGAAAAGGGATCCCGACTGAAGCCCGCCCATGTCGATATGTGCCTGCGCTGATGGACCCGCAGCGCACTGGCCCCCTTCATTGATAACCTGCCCGGAAGAGGTCGCCCCGATAGAGCTCTCAGGAGCAGGAGCATACCCTGCAGACGACCTTGAAGGGCCGGTTCTCTCTGCCGCAGTAGTGCCCATTCTGGTTCCGCTGACACTCTGAACAGTGGAGGCAGTCTGCCCAGAGCGAGCCTTGCCATGGTGGCCCCCATACTGTTAAGCCTCACTTGTTGCCCATTGTGTGCTGGCTCCACCCCCAAATCTGCATGAGGCGAAGGCCCAGACCCTGCCGCCGGACCCCGCCTGGCCTGAGATCTTACAGGCTCCCAGCCTGCAGGGTCCCTAGAGGTCCCTAGAGGTCCGTGGAGCTAAGTCGGGAGAGAGCCATTCTGGAGGCAGCACCCTGCCGGGGACACCACTCTCGCAGTGAAGATCCATCAGCCGACCCTGCACTCCCACCGAGGATCCCGACCACCTGCGCCTCCAGCCAGCCCCGGGGCTGCTATACTGCTGCAGCCATTAAGCTCCCCAGGGCCCGCTCCACCTCCGATATGGTAAGTTGTGCTGACCAAACCTGACCTCCTGAGAGCGGGAACTGACCAGCCCCACCCCACCCCATCCCGTCCTTAAATATGACCCACATTAAAGACAGCCCCTTAATTAACTAACCTTTACCCCCTCCAAAGCATCGTTATATCGGCCTCCGCCCACGCCGTGCGGGGGGGGGGGGGCAGCTCAGCTCCGGCCTTTCTGACAGCACACACTAAATATACTAGTGCACTGTATGTAAGCTTGTGATAGGGGAGATAGGGTCACCAAATACTAGTACCAATGTCAGTAATAGCAATTACATCCTGTCACATAAGGTTGGTGAGGTTGGTACCCCTCCCGTGTGCCTCATTCTAGAACTTACAAATAAAGTATGGTATAAATAGTACCATAGTATGCTAAAAATGAGTTGTTCTGCATGATCTTACATAAGTCTAGAAACCATTACATAGAAACAAGACCAGTGTCCATTATATACAATAGTAATTACCCGTAGTTTTTTGTGTAGGCGAGACTCCAGCCCGGGCTACAATTGTGGGCATAATCAATAAGATTAGTGCATGCAAGTTATGATGCTCTACTGGAACTTTCTCAATATCATACATTGAGGGGTATAATTTCCAAAATGGTGTTACTTGTGGGGGGTTACTGTTATGATCTGGTGGCCTAGGAGCAGCATGGACGAGCTCTGGAGTAGGTGGCCTCTATACTGACCGCAGACCCTGAACTTAACACCGCAACTATAAGTAGCCGTGGGATGTTCCTGTCACTCCCTCGACACCTCGTCACAGCCGGAGGACTAATTACCCCTAAGGAAAGAAACATGAAAACTATCTTGCCTCAGAGAAAATCCCCAAAGGAAAGACAGCCCCCCACAAATATTGACTGTGAGAGGAGAGGGAAATTACAAACGCAGACTGAAAACAGAATTTAGCAAAGGAGGCCACGCTACCTAGAAAGAAAAGACAGGACAGAGTACTGTGCGGTCAGTATTAAAATACTACAAAAATCCACCACAGAGAATACAAAAATCTCCACACCTAACTAAAGGAATGGAGGGTAACTCTGCAACTCCAGAGCTTCCAGCTTGGCTGAATAAATCCTTACACAGACAAAGCTGGACAAGAAAAAACATAGCAATTCACTGAACTATAAAGTCCACCGCATGTGGACTGCAAAAACAAAGCCAGGACTTATCTTTGATGATTTGGACAATCCAGCAGGAGAAACCAAGCAGAGATGTGAATCCTCCAGAAAAACAATGGACAACAGGCACTCACTAAAGGATGAAGCCAGACTAAACAGCCCCGTCCAAAGTGGAAGCACCTGATGACTGCTGTGAAGGACAAACAGCAGCACTACCACTTATAACCACCGGAGGGAGCCCAAGAGCAGAACCCACAACAGAATTCACAACAGTACCCCCCCCTTGAGGAGGGGTCACCGAACCCTCACCAGAGCCCCCAGGCTGATCCGGACGAGCCAAATGGAAGGCACGAACCAAATCGTCAGCATGAACATCGGAGGCAACAACCCAAGAATTATCCTCCTGGCCATAACCCTTCCACTTGACAAGATACTGAAGCCTCCGTCTTGAAAAACGAGAATCCAAGATCTTCTCCACAACATACTCCAACTCCCCATCAATCAACACCGGGGCAGGAGGATCAACAGAGGGAACCACGGGCACCACATATTTCTGCAACAAAGATCTATGAAAAACATTATGGATGGAAAAAGAGGCTGGAAGGGCCAAACGAAAAGACACTGGATTGATAATCTCAGAAATCCTATAAGGACCAATAAACCGAGGCTTGAACTTCGGGGAAGAAACCTTCATAGGAACATGACGAGAAGACAAACAGACCAAATCCCCAACCCGAAGCCGGGAACCCACACGCCGACGACGGTTAGCAAATCGCTGAGCCTCCTCCTGAGACAACACCAAATTGTCCACAACATGAGCCCAAATCTGCTGCAACCTGTCAACCACAGAGTCCACCCCAGGACAATCAGAAGACTCAACCTGCCCTGAAGAAAAATGAGGATGAAACCCAGAATTACAAAAGAATGGTGAAACCAAGGTAGCTGAACTAGCCCGATTATTAAGGGCAAACTCGGCCAATGGCAAGAAAGCCACCCAATCATCCTGATCGGCAGACACAAAGCATCTCAAATAAGTTTCCAAAGTCTGGTTAGTTCGCTCGGTTTGGCCGTTTGTCTGAGGATGAAATGCGGAAGAAAAAGACAAATCAATGCCCAGCTTAGCACAAAAGGACCGCCAAAACCTAGAAACAAACTGGGAACCTCTATCGGACACAATATTCTCCGGAATGCCATGCAAACGAACCACATGCTGAAAAAACAACGGAACCAACTCAGAAGAGGAAGGCAATTTAGGCAAAGGTACCAAATGAACCATCTTAGAAAACCGGTCACAGACCACCCAGATAACAGATATCCTCTGGGAAACAGGAAGATCCGAAATAAAATCCATAGAAATATGCGTCCAAGGCCTCTCAGGGACCGGCAAAGGCAAAAGCAACCCACTGGCACGGGAGCAGCAAGGTTTGGCCCGCGCACAAGTCCCACAGGACTGCACAACAGAACGCACATCCCGTGACAAAGAAGGCCACCAAAAGGACCTACTAACCAAATCTCTGGTACCAAAAATCCCAGGATGGCCAGCCAACACAGAACAGTGAACCTCAGAAATCACTTTACTAGTCCATCTGTCAGGAACAAACAGTTTCCCCGCTGGACAGCGATCAGGTTTATCAGCCTGAAACTCCTGAAGAACCCGTCGCAAATCAGGGGAGATGGCAGAAAGAATCACCCCCTCCTTCAGAATACCAACCGGCTCAAGAATCCCAGGGGAATCAGGCAAAAAACTCCTAGAGAGGGCATCAGCCTTAACATTCTTAGAACCCGGAAGATACGAGACCACAAAATCAAAACGGGAGAAAAACAGGGACCATCGGGCCTGTCTAGGATTCAGCCGTTTGGCAGACTCGAGGTAAATCAGATTCTTATGATCGGTCAAGACCACAATACAGTGCTTGGCCCCCTCAAGCCAATGTCGCCACTCCTCAAATGCCCACTTCATAGCCAACAACTCACGATTACCGACATCATAATTGCGTTCCGCAGGCGAAAACTTTCGAGAAAAGAAGGCACGCGGTTTCATCAAGGAACCATCAGAATTCCTCTGAGACAAAACGGCCCCTGCCCCAATCTCAGAAGCGTCAACCTCAACCTGAAAAGGACGAGAAACATCCGGCTGACGCAACACAGGGGCAGAAGTAAATCGGCGCTTAAGCTCCTGAAAGGCAGAAACAGCCTCAGAGGACCAATTAGCTACATCAGCGCCCTTCCTCATCAAATCGGTCAGGGGTTTAACCACACTGGAGAAGTTGGCAATGAAACGGCGATAAAAATTAGCAAAGCCCAAAAATTTCTGAAGGCTCTTCACGGATGTGTGCTGGATCCAATCATGAATGGCCTGAACCTTAACCGGATCCATTTCTATAGATGATGGAGAAAAAATGAAGCCCAAAAAAGAAACCTTCTGTACTCCAAAGAGGCACTTAGACCCCTTCACAAACAAGGCATTATCACGAAGGACCTGAAATACCATCCTGACTTGTTTCACATGAGACTCCCAATCATCTGAAAAAATCAAAATATCATCCAAATATACAATCATGAATTTATCAAGATAATTCCGAAAAATATCATGCATGAAGGACTGAAACACAGATGGGGCATTAGAGAGTCCGAATGGCATCACAAGATATTAAAAATGACCCTCGGGCGTATTAAATGCAGTTTTCCATTTGTCACCCTGCTTAATACGAACAAGATTATATGCCCCTCGAAGGTCAATCTTAGCAAACCAACTAGCCCCCTTAATCCTGGCAAACAAATCAGAAAGCAAAGGCAAAGGGTATTGGAATTTGACCGTGATCTTATTCAAGAGGCGATAATCAATACAGGGTCTCAAGGAGCCATCTGTTGTGAACTCCGTTTTCAGGCTCCCTCTTGTGGTCACAGATGGTATTGTGTGACTTTGGTTTTTTGGCTCCCCCTGGTGGTTTGGTTTATTATCCTGCGGGTCTGCTGGATCAGCTGCCTCGTTATTCACCAGGGAGGCTCCTATTTAGCTCTGCTTCACTTCCACTTGTTGCCGGCTGTCAATGTATTCAGTGCTATTCTGATTACTCCTGATTATCTCGTTTTCTGCCTCTTCAGGATAAGCTAAGTTCTGTTTGAATATTTTTTGCTCATCTGCCTGCAATATGATTTCTGTGTATGATGAGTCTAGTCCAGCTTGCTAACATGTGATTTCTTTTTGCTGGTAAGCTCTGGGGTACGGAGTTGCTTCCCCCGCACCGTTAGTTGGTGCGGGGGCTCGAGCAATCTCTGCGTGGATATTTTGAATAGGGTTTTTTATTGACCGCACAGTTTCCTTCCTATTTTCTGCTATCTAGTATTAGCGGGCCTCATTTGCTAAATCTGATTTCATCTCTGCGTTTGTGCTTTCCCCTTAACTCACCGTTAATATTTGTGGGGGGCTATTCTATATCTTTGGGGTCTTCCACTGAGGCAAGTGAGGACTTACTTTCCCTCCAGGAATAGTCAGTTTCTCAGGCCGTGACGAGACGTCTAGGATTTTTAGGTAACGTTCCACGGCTGCCTATAGTTGTTTGCGGATAGGATCAGGTTGCGGTCAATCTAGTTACCACTTCCCCAGAGCTAGTAGTCTGTTCAGTTACTTAGCTAGTCCGACCTGCGATCCTTGCCACTAGGATCATAACAGCCATCCTTCTTTTCAACAAAAAAAAAACCTGCTCCCAATGGAGAAGAAGATGGCCGAATATGCCCCTTCTCCAAAGACTCCTTTACATAGCTCCGCATGGCGGCATGTTCAGGCACAGACAGGTTGAAAAGTCAGCCCTTAGGAAACTTAGAGCCTGGAATCAAGTCAATAGCACAATCACAGTCCCTATGCGGTGGAAGGGAACTGGACTTGGGCTCATCGAAAACATCCTGGAAATCTGACAGAAACTCAGGAATTTCAGAAGAGGGGGAGGAGGAAATTGACATCAGAGGAACGTCATCATGAACCCCCTGACAACCCCAACTAGTCACAGACATAGATTTCCAATCCAACACCGGATTATGTACCTGTAACCATGGAAACCCCAGCACAATGGCATCATGCAAATTATGCAACACCAGGAAACGACAATCTTCCTGATGGGCTGGCGCCATGCACATGGTTAACTGTGTCCAAAACTGAGGTTTATTTTTAGCCAATGGTGTAGCATCAATACCCCTCAAAGGGATAGGACTCCGCAAAGGCTGTAAGGGAAAACCACAATGTCTGGCAAATTCTAAGTCCATCAAATTTAAAGCGGCGCCTGAATCCACAAATGCCATGACAGAGAATGACGATAATGAGCAGATCAGGGTCACAGATAACAGAAATTTAGGTTGTACAGTACTGATGGTAACGGAATTAGCGATTCTATTGGCACGCTTAGGGCAATCAGAAATAACATGAGCAGAATCGCCGCAGTAAAAGCACAACCTATTCTGACGTCTGAATCCTTGGTGTTCAGCTCTAGACACAATCCTATCACACTGCATTGGCTCAGGACTCCGCTCGGAAGACAATGCCATAGTGTGCACAACTCTGTGCTCACGCAAGAGCCGATCAATTTGAATGGCCAGAGACATAGAATCACTCAGACCTGCAGGCGTGGGGAAGCCCACCATAACATCTTTAACAGATTCAGAAAGACCCTTTCTGAAAATTGCCGCCAAAGCATCCTCATTCCACTTAGTAAGCACAGACCATTTTCTAAATTTCTGGCAATATGATTCTGCCGCTTCTTGACCCTGACACAGGGCCAACAAGGTTTTCTCAGCATGATCCACAGAATTAGGTTCATCATACAATAACCCAAGCGCCTGAAAAAAGGTGTCTACATTAAGCAAGGCCGGATTCCCAGGTTCCAGGGCAAATGCCCAATCCTGAGGGTCGCCACGCAACAGAGATATGACAATTTTTACCTGCTGGATGGGATCACCAGAGGAACGGGGCTTCAGAGCAAAAAACAGTTTACAGTTATTTTTAAAGCTCAAAAATTTGGACCTGTCCCCAAAAAACAGATCAGGGGTAGGAATTCTAGGCTCTAAAGCAGGAGTCTGCATGATATAATCAGAAATACCCTGTACTCTAGCAGCAAGTTGATCCACCTGAGAAGCAAGTCCCTGAACATCCATGTCAGCACCTAACTCTTGAGCCACCCAGAGGTGAAGAGGGAAAAAAAAACACAACAGAGTACAGAAAAAAAAATGGCTCAGCACTTTCTTTCCCTTATTTTGAGATGCGGTTAACTCATTGTAGGCCAGTTGTACTGTTATGATCTGGTGGCCTAGGAGCAGCATGGACGAGCTCTGGAGTAGGTGGCCTCTATACTGACCCTGAACTTAACACCGCAACTATAAGTAGCCGTGGGATGTTCCTTTCACTCCCTCGACACCTCGTGACAGCCGGAGGACTAATTACCCCTAAAGAAAGAAACATGAAAACTATCTTGCCTCAGAGAAAATCCCCAAAGGAAAGACAGCCCCCCACAAATATTGACTGTGAGAGGAGAGGGAAATTACAAACGCAGACTGAAAACAGAATTTAGCAAAGGAGGCCACGCTACCTAGAAAGAAAAGACAGGACAGAGTACTGTGCGGTCAGTATTAAAATACTACAAAAATCCACCACAGAGAATACAAAAATCTCCACACCTAACTAAAGGCATGGAGGGTAACTCTGCAACTCCAGAGCTTCCAGCTTGGCTGAATAAATCCTTACACAGAAAAAGCTGGACAAGAAAAAGCAATTCACTGAACTATAAAGTCCACCGCATGTGGACTGCAAAAACAAAGCCAGGACTTATCTTTGATGATTTGGACAATCCAGCAGGAGAAACCAAGCAGAGATGTGAATCCTCCAGAAAAACAATGGACAACAGGCACTCACTAAAGGATGAAGCCAGACTAAATAGCCCCGTCCAAAGTGGAAGCACCTGATGACTGCTGTGAAGGACAAACAGCAGCACTACCACTTATAACCACCGGAGGGAGCCCAAGAGCAGAACCCACAACAGAATTCACAACAGGTTACCACTGTTTAGGCACATCAGGGGCTCTCCAAATGCAACATGGCATCTGCTCTCGATTCCAGCTATTTTTGCGTTCAAAAGGTGCTCCTTTGCTACTGAGCCCTGCCGTGCACTCAAACAGTAGTTTTCTGGTAAATATGGGGTATCAGCATACTTAAGAGAAATTTCACAACACATTTTGGGGTTAATTTTCTTCTGTTATCCTTGTGAAAGTAAAAAAATTGGGACTAAAGTAACATTTTTGAGAAAAAAAAGTAAAATTATATTTTTTTCCTTCCACAATCCATTAATTCCTTGAAGCACGTGAAGAGTTAATTAATAGTGATGCGCGAATGTGCTCGCCACTATTCGTTACTCGCCTGAGTATCGGGGTACTTGGGGTACTCGCCGAGCAGCGAGCCTTTAAGGGATTATTCAGCGGTAACTGCAGTCTCCACCCAGCAGTTTTGGCGGACTTTAGAGACCCAATTACGGTGCAGGGATTGTCTGCCAGGCCATGAAACGCCGCAGCCATTTTTGTTGTGGTCGTGCAGTGATTGGCTGGGCCGTACAGCATCATCCCGAGTATAAGAGACCTGGCGCCGCCCTGCTCGCCGCATTCTGTTCCTGTTTCAGCGAGAATAGGGAGAGCTGCTGCCGAGATAGGGTCAGAATCGTGGTTTTTAGAGTTAGTGTATGTCTGCAACTCTTACATCCACAACTCCTGAGAAACCAATAGTCCTCTTTAGGGCTAATTCGTGGGTCTTGATATTGCAGCGCTAGGCAGGCAGGGCACAGGATATCCACATCAGTGCAAGGCCTGCAGGCACTGTATGTGCGTCCATTGGTCCAACTGCATCCTTTCCAAAGCTCCCTAACTGCCTGCTGCTGCAGCTTATTTACTGTCTATATACTTTTTTTTCCCCAAAAAAATCCCCCCCCAAAAAAATATAGTCTGTTCTGTCAGACTGAGGCCTGTTGCAAAATTATAGTTTGTCAGGCATACGTAGCATAGTTGTATGTGCTACCCTTGTGCCCCTTTTTTTTCTTTTTTATGGTGTTTTAAATTAACCAACAAAGGCCTCATATATCTCTGTGCTCTAAGTTTGGGCATTGGAGGCCGTTGTACTTACTTTGTGGCTGTGTGATACTCAAAATCTATACAGCGCTATTTAGCCCCCCCAAATTTTTAAAGGCCACAAATTTGCCAGTGTGGTATTTCTGTAACAGCCGTCATATATCTCTGCTCCAAGTTTTGCCATTGGAGGCCAGTGCACTTATTTTTTGGCTGTGAGATACTCAAATCCTATACAGCACTATTTCTCATAAATTAACTTGAAAAAAAAAATTCAATGCAGTCTGTGAGGTCAGGCTGAGGCCTGCCTGGTGTTTGGGTTTGAAAAATCGTAGATTTACAGGCATACTGATCACATATTATTTCGCTACTAATAAAGACATTTGTGTTGAACATTTGAAATGGTCCACAGAGTAGGATGACATGGAGTCACTGTACATCTTCTCTTTGTACACTATTATATGCCAATAGTTGGCTGCTTACTTGTGATATAACATGGATTCCTGGTTTTTTCATTTGGTGTTTTTTAAATGTGTATGTTTTTAATTGTGTTTCTAATAAAGTTTGTTACTTTGCTATATATACTCCGGTTGTCCTCCTTTATATACATAGGTTTCATTGGGAGTTATGCGCATAGGGGTGGGGACATTGTTCCCGACCACCTGTTTGATTATGAGTCTGGGTTTGAGTGGTTTGTCAGGCATATGTAGCATAGTTGTATGTGCTACCCTTGTGCCGCTTTTTTTTCTTTTTTATGGTGTTTTAAATTAACCAACAAAGGCCTCATATATCTCTGTGCTCTAAGTTTGGGCATTGGAGGCCGTTGTACTTACTTTGTGGCTGTGTGATACTCAAAATCTATACAGCGCTATTTAGCCCCCCCAAATTTTTAAAGGCCACAGATTTGCCAGTGTGGTATTTCTGTAACAGCCGTCATATCTCTCTGCTCCAAGTTTTGCCATTGGAGGCCGGTGCACTTATTTTTTGGCTGTGAGATACTCAAATCCTATACAGCACTATTTCGCATAAATTAACTTGAAAAAAAAAATTGAATGCAGTCTGTGAGGTCAGGCTGAGGCCTGCCTGGTGTTTGGGTTTGAAAAATCGTAGATTTACAGGCATACTGATCACATATTATTTCGCTACTAATAAAGACATTTGTGTTGAACATTTGAAATGGTGCAGTAGTCCATTTAAAATGGGCAAGGCTAGGGGCAAGGGATGGGGAATTGGACGTGATGCTGATGGCGCATCCAGAGGACGAGGTCGTGGGCAAGGTAAAAGTGGGCAACAACAAAGACCCACATATTCTCGCTCAACCTTCCTGTCCCAGTTTCTAGGGGACCGCAGCACACCACTATTGAAACCAGAGCAGTGTGAAACGGTTGTTGTTTGGATAGCGGATAATGCTTCCAGTCACTTAGCCACTACCACCACCACCTTGTCTTCCACACGGTCAAGTCTGAGTAGCCGTGAGTGTGGCCAGGATATTCCTCACCCTGATCCTCCTTCCTCCCACCATGCCGAGTGCCCTGAGACAACTGATCCCACACTTGGACACTCTGAAGAGCTGTTCAGTTTTCCATTTCAAGATTCAGAAATCTCTGCCGGTCAACTTGAAGAGATGAGATCGCAAGTAGAGCTGCCCAAAGCTTTGACCAGGCCCGGTCACACGAAGGCGATGGTGGGAAAGTGTCACAAGAGGTGGACAATGACGAGACTCAATTGCTAGAAAGTCAGGAGGAGGAGCAGGGTGCAGATGTGGAAGACGAGGTGGTGAATGACATAGTGACTAACCCAACATGGCAGGAGGACATGCATAGCAAGGACAGCAGCACAAATGGGGAAGGAGGCATATCCCACCAACAGGCAGGAAGAAGCAGTGTGGTGGCCACAGAAGGCATGCATCCATTCCCTGTAACACCAACATGAGTGAAGTTGCCATTCCACCTGTGAGATTTTCCCGAGTCTGGCTATTTTTTAAAGACTCTGCCGATAACTCCAAACAGGCCATTTGCAGCACCTGCCATGCCCGCATCAGCAGGGGTAGCAAAACAACCAGCCTGACCACCACCAGCATGATCAGGCACATGCAAGCAAAGCACCCAACTTTGTGGGCCGAACCCCAGGCTCCAGGACCACTGCCTGCTGGTCACACCACTGCTTCTTCCACTGTTTTGCGTAGAAGCCAATCCCCAGTACACCGTACATGTGAAGATGCCTCTAGCTCTGCACCTGTTGTGACCCACAGTCAAGCAGCACCATCAGCAAGCATGTTCACGTCCTTGTCACAGCACAGCATTCAGTTGTCTATAACCCTGTTTTTGGAACGCAAGCAGAAATACCCCGCCAATGCCCCACAGGCCACAGACCTCAATTCTAATATTTCTCTTCTGCTTGCGCTAGAAATGCTGCCTTTTACGCTTGTTGAGATGGAAGCTTTCCGCAACCTGATGGCGGCGGCCATCCCAAGGTACTCGGTCCCCAGTCGCCACTATTTCTCCCAGTGTGCCGTACCAGCATTACACCAGCATGTGTCCCACATTAGCTGTGCCCTCAATAATGTTGTTACCGGGAAAGTCCACCTAACCACGGACATGTGGACAAGTGCTTGTGGGCAGGGATGGTACATCTCAATGACGGCACACTGGGTTAACATAGTGGAAGCCGGGACCCAGTCGGACCTTGGGATGGAACACATCCTCCCTACGCTGAGGATTGCTGGCCCTACGTCAATCAGGGTTGCCCCCACAGTTAACAGCTCCTGCACCTCCTCCTCCTCCTTCTCTTCATCCTCCATGTCTGAAATCAACACATTGATCAGAAGCTGGAAACACCGCAGCACTGCCTCAGCCAAGCGGCAACAGGCTGTGCTGAAGCTGATCTGCATAGGTGGCAAACCGCACAATGCAGAAGAGTTGTGGACTGCGCTGAAATAGCAGTCAGATGTTTGGATGACACCGCTGAACCTACAGAGGCATGGTCATGTATGACAATGGCCGTAACCTGGTGGTGGCTCTGAGGCAAGGTGAGCTCACACACGTACCTTGCTTGGACCATGGGCTTAACCTCGTGGTTCAACGTTTTCTGAAAAGCCACCCAGAGCTACTGGATCTGCTAGTGAAAGTACGCCGTCTGTCTGCCCAATTTAGAAAGTCAGGTACAGCTTCAGCCGCCCTTGCCTTGCTACAGCAGCGGTTTCAGCTTCCAGCTCACCGACTGTTGTGTGATGTCCCCACGCACTGAAACTCTACACTGCATATGTTGGAAAGGATTTGTGAGCAGAAGAGGACCGTTGTTGACTACCAACATCAACAAGGCTGTCAAATTTCAGGTTAGACTCCACACATAAGACCTCAGGAGTGGACATGGATGTCAGACATATGTAACATCTTCCCAAACTTTGAGGACTGCACCAAGATGGTGAGCGGCGATGACGCCATAATTAGCATCACCATCCCGCTTCTCAGCATTCTGAAAAACATGGTCATTACCTTTGGGTGCCTCACCGTCCTGAAACTGCACACACGCCCGAAGCACGTTTTGGAAATAAATTCCTTCGTCAGGGGAATAAATAAATTCCCTGACGAAGGAATTTATTTCCAAAAAGCACGTCGGGCGTGTGTGCGGTTTCAGGACGGTGAGGCACCCAAAGGTAATGATTATTAGGATCTTTCCCTGAATCACACATTCTTTGCACATAGCACTTTATTACTTATCTTGCAGCATTGCACAGTTCCTATGTGATTTTCCTGTGTGATTGCTAGGATCCTCCCCTGAATCTACTTTTGCACTTAGCACTTTATTTTGCAGTACTACACAGTTTTTGTGTGACTTTCACTTGTTGCTCTATATGTCCTAGTTTAATATTTATATTTTTTGCACTTTGGCACATTGTATTTATGCGTCTTAGTATAGATTTTTTTCACTCTTAGAATTTTATCAGGGAACTTGTTATACCCAAATTTGAGGAATCATTACCTTGCACACGTCCATTAGAGACATTCTATACAATTTGTGCTTATGGGTTTGTTTATTCATTTTTTGATTTACATATTAAATATGCTATATATACTGTCCTGATTCATACACAGTTTGTTTATTAACATTTTTTATATTTTTCTGTATCGCTACTACTTGTCAATAAAGATGTTATTTTGAACTATATGATCCAGTTTGGTTTTCCTGGTGTATCCATAATTCTGGTGGTTGGGTTGTTTCTGGCTATGAGTGGTCCCCACTTCTTTTCTTTGCTTTAACACCATGGGCAATTATTAATATTATTTTATATAAATTTAAATTATTTTATGGTTTATTATATATTGTCCTAAGATGAGTTAACATTATCTAATATTTTTACAAAAGGTACCCCCATTGGTGAAACCACATCCTTGTTGCAAAACACTTCATAACATTTGTGTACCTTAAAGAGCTCACTGGAAAAGCTCCTTTTTGTGTTGCCTGGTTGCTAACATTGGACACAATACACTTCACATAAATTTGATAAAGCAATGCTGTTACTTTGCCTCAGTAGTTCATAAAAAATATAGCTTTGTCCACTATATTAGTTTCTCTCCTTGTTAGCCTTAACTTTGTCTGCCTCAAATGTACAAATGGAGAATATACAAATGGCGATTTGTAAACAAGATTGAAATACTGTATACCGAATGCATTCAGACAATCACATAGCTGCATTTCTTGTAAAACATTTAGAGATGTGACAGATAATGCTCATAGAGGCACAATCTTGATAAATGTTTGTTTATTCACTTCACAAACAGTTTTAAGCCTCTATATGTTTGCTGTTTGTCATTGTAAAACATTAAAGTTTACTGAAACTATGCCGGTGGTGGTTTGATCTAAATCTTTGTGGTTTTTATTTTCTAGGGGTTTATGGCCCCTCGTCTGATGACTCCATGATATCTCAGTTTCATCCAACCTTGAAAAGTGGCCACTTGAAGGTGTGGGTGAAACTTGAGTTACTACATAGTGTAATTCACTATATAAGACCAGAGAAACATGACTAAGATAGATGCCAAAACTGGGGTACCTGTACATATACAGTGTGCTGATACCTGCAAAATTGGGGACGCCCATGCAATGTAGGTAATCTCCCAGGGGTTCTCTGTCTTGGTGTTGCTTCTCTGATATTCCAGATGGATGATGTTTAAAAGCCTCTTGGTGATGATCTAACTATACTGTATGTAGTTAATCTTCATATATACGTAATCAGTATATTTATGTAATCTTTATATGTACTTATTAACCTTTGTATGTTATTGTTAACATATACAAAAATGTACGCACTTAAACTATTCAATCTTAGTATTCCTTGAATTTTGTAGTTTGCAATGAAATTGCCTTGTATTGCAAGGATTAGCCTTATTTAAAGCCGTATCTTAACCTTAGTGTTAAAAACATGGCAAACACAATTGCAAAATTCTCCTATAAATAATTGTGCAAAGAGTGAAACATCATACCATTAAAAAATACGAGTGAATTTTCCTGGGCCCATCCAGTATGTGGGTTCCAAGGCCTAATGGGGTGCATATGACTATGCAGCAGGGCTTGCCTTCCTGCCAATGTATAAAACAAAGGATTATGGAGCACACAATGCATATTGTGAAGTGGATTTTCATGGGCACATCCACTATGTGGGTTCCAAGGCCTAATGGGGTGCATATGACTGACTATGCAGCAGGGCTGGCCTTGCCGCCAATGTGTAAAACAAAGGAGTATGGAGCACAAAATGCATATTGTGAAGTGGATTTTCCTTTGCCCATCCAGTATGTGGGTTTCAAGGCCTAATGGGGTGCATATGACTGACTATGCAGCAGGGCTGGCCTTGCCGCCATTGTATAAAACAAAGGAGTATGGAGCACAAAATGCATATTGTTATGTAGATTTTCCTGGGCCTATCCAGTATGTGGGTTCCAATGCCTAATGGGGTGCATATGACTATGCAGCAGGGATGGCCTTGCTGCCAATGTGTAAAACAAAGGAGTATGGGAGAACAAAATGAAAATTGTGAAGTGGATTTTCATGGGCCCATCCACTATGTGGGTTCCAAGGCCTAATGGGGTGCATATGACTGACTATGCAGCAGGGATGGCCTTGCTGCCAATGTGTAATACAAATGGAGTATGGAGCACAAAATGCATATTGTGAAGTGGATTTTCCCGGGCCCATCCAGTATGTGGGTTCAAAGGTTTATTGGGGTGCATATGATTTGGTAGCAGGGCAGGTCTTGAATTCAATGCAACACTTTTTCAGGAGTCCCCCTGGACATCTTATGACAGGGGTATTGTGGTGCGTCGTAATTCTTGGCAGCCCATCCACTCACAGCATAGGCTACAACAGTTTAAGAGACCCACTGTTTCACAATGGCCCTTTAAGAAGATTAATGCCGCCTGATGCACAAGTAAAAATAGGTCCTGTGACTTTAAGAGTCCCTCCTTCGTACATGGAACAAGATGGGTCTGCTTATGTGTCACACACCACATGGCCAGCTAGGGAAGTTAAATGTTACAATGACATTTCCCAGTGAATGCATTTGTAGAGGTTGAAAGCAATGTTAAAGTTGAAAAACGCTTCTAAAACGCAGCGTCTGAACTAAGCCTAAGTAGGAGAGGAAATTTTCGGTCTGGGGTGAAATATTTGGCCTTACAGCCAGGCAAGTCACTAACCTGCAAAGGATGTACCTTGACATATTTCCAAGCAAAATCCGTTTTGGTTTCGTTTTCATGTGTTTTTTGTGGCACCGGGAAAAATGGCATAAATCTCGGAAAAAAATGATTAAAGCTGTGAACTAGGAGTCAGGAATGCTTCCAGGGGCGATCCTCATGAGGTCCCTTTGTCATTTGAGCAGTGTTTCCATCATTTTCAGACGTTTTTAGACCTTAAATGGACCCTTGGGGGAGATCGCGGTAAAAATACTAGGGTCTCCCATAGACTTACATTGGGCTCGTTGTTCTGGCCGAGTACCCGAGTATTCCAATTTGCTCGACCCGAGCAACGAGCACCCGAGCATTTTAGAGCTCGCCCGTCACTATTAATTAACTTCTTGAATATGGTTTTCAGGACTTTGAGGGGTGCAGATTTTAGAGTGGCGTCACTTTGGGGTATTTTCTGTCATATAGGCCCCCCAAAGGCACTTCAAATGTGATGTGTTTCCTTAAAAAAAAATAATTTTGCAAATTTTGTTGGAAAGATGAGACATTTCTTACCAACTTTGAACCCTTTTAACTTCCTAACAAAAAAAAAATATGTGGGAAATGTTATTTATAAACTATTTTGTGTGGTATAACTATTGTCACAATCACCACTCTGTTTCTGTCTGATATGTTACTTTGCGCAGGGGTTGTGCTGGGTTTGTGCTGCATTATCTGTGTTCACTTTCCTTGATTAGTCTTCTACTTAAGCATGCTAGCTCCTTCACTCTGTGTCAATCGTACATTTGCTTCTGCTTGTGTAAGTCTCATCCCTCTGTGCTCTGCGCCTGACCCAGCCTGACTTTATTCCCTTCCTGGATGTGACTCTTTGCTTGTGACCTGACTTCTCTTTTGCATGCTCCCTGTAAACTATATTTGCCTTTCTGGTTTACATAACCCCGGCTAGTTGGATTTTGTCTCTGACTACCCCCTGTTGTACTGCGCCATTTCCTGGACCTGACCTCAGATTGCTTGACCTCCCTTTACTAATACAGCAAGTAGTATTGTATTATATTACTATCTGTTATCATAGTCTTTAACTCCATTTTTGGGACGCGCCAATCAGGAGAGACTATCATAGCCTGTATAAAAGCCTAAGCAGAGATTGAAGCAACCATTTTAGGGTCATTTTAGGATAGTGAGAGCACATGAGAGCTTTAAGCTAAGTAGCAGAGATAGGTAGAGAAAGCCTTAACACATTGAACAAATACTCCAGATGTTAATGTGCTGAATAACTGCAGCACTAAAATTTGGATTAGTTGTCAGTGTATAATATATAGATTAATTTAATAGAGAGAGAGGGATAGAAGAGGTGCTAGCAGAAGAACCACACTCGGTGTGATTTGTCAGTGATATAATAGTTGACATCTGCTACATTTGAATTTCAGTGGTGTATTTTTTTGTTTCTTCATAATGCACTAAAAAGGAGAAACAAGACAATACAATAGTGCTTACAGAAAAAAAAAATAGTGTCAGAATATGTGCTTGCTTTTTCCGAGTTACTGTGCTAAGTTTTTCTATTTCATGTGCAATCATTTTTGTGCACTGGGAATAATTGTTTTTTTTATAAAGCTACATTTTTTTTTCAAGTGCTGGCTCTTAAGTCATGAACATATCTAGCATTTCTTAATTTGTCATTTTTGGCAAGAGAGTAGAATAGCTATATAGTTAATTTGTTTGAAACATGTAAAATTTCCATGATGTTCAACCAATGAATAGGAAAGGATAAAAATACAAATTATATGTATTGTACAACCACAATGCATGGCGTGTACTACAGACGAGCTAATCTTTCTCTCCTGATCCAAAGAGTCAATCAAAAGGATTAAACATTCACAAAATAAGTTTACACATATACGGTACATAATTACTGTAAATGCTTGTGTATAAGCTGAGTTTTTAAGCACTCTTTTTGTGCAGAAAATGCCCCCTCGACTTATACACGAATCACGGTACAAAAAGCCGGCGAGGGGGGCAGTGGAGCAGTGGGTGCCATGAGCCGGCGCACACATCATACTTACATACCTGCGTGTCCTCGTTGCTGGCACTGCATCTCGTTCCAGCCGCTGGCAGCTGCCTGCAATTCTTCCTGTGCTCAGAGGTCACGTGCCACCGCTCATTAAGGTGATGAATATGGACGCGTCTCCACTTCCATAGGCGTGGAGCGCATATTCATCACCTTAATGAGCAGTTCCATGTGACTGGTGAGCACAGGAAGAGCTGCAGGCAATCGCGGGCAGCCGGAACAAGATGCAGTGCCAGCTCCCAGGTCACGCAGGTATGATGTTTTGTTTGTTTTTTCAATAGGAAACATGCACACAGGGATAGGGGATAAGGAGGCATGCATACAGGGGCAGGGAAGGGAAAGCATGCACAAAATGACAGAGGGGGGGGGGACAGTGACCCCCTGTCAAAAAAATGATTTTGCAAATTTTGTTGGAAATATGAGAAATTTCTTACCAACTTTGAACCCTTTTAACTTCCTAACAGAAAAAAAATATGTGGGAAATGTGGGAAATGTTATTTATAAACTATTTTGTGTGGTATAACTATTGTCACTAGGGTTGAGCGAAACGGATCGAACATTTTCAAAAGTCGCCGACTTATGGCAAAGTCGGGTTTCGTGAAACCCGACCCGATCCCAGCGTGGGATCGGCCACGCGGTCGGCGATCTTCGCGCCAAAGTCGCGTTTCGTATGACGCTTTCAGCGCCTTTTCTCAGCCAATGAAGGTGGACGCAGAGTGTGGGCAGCGTGATGACATAGGTCTCGGTCCCCACCATCTTAGAGAAGGGCATGGCAGTGATTGGCTTGCTTTCTGCGGTGTCACAGGGGCTATAAAGGGGCCATCTTACTTCTGCTGATCTGAGCATAGGGAAAGGTTGCTGCCGCTTCGTCAGAAGCAGGGATAGCGTTAGGTAGGGTACATTAACCCCCAAACCGCTTGTGCTGTAGCGATTTCCACTGTCCAACACCACCTTTTGTTTGCAGGGACAGTGGAGGCTAGATTTCTCTTCATCAGCTCTGTAGCTTATTGGGCTGCCCTAGAAGGCTCCCTGATAGCTGCATTGCTGTTTGTACGCCGCTGTGCAAACCAACTGCTTTTTTAAAAGCACAAATCCTGTTGCTCCTTCCTTTCTGCACAGCTATCTTGTTTGTTTGTCCACACTTTTTGTGTGCAGCAGTCCTTTTTATTGCTGCCTGCCATACTTTTCAGAGATTATTGTAGGGGGGATAGTAATTGTAGTACAGTCCCTTTTATTTTTTTTTTATATATCTTCCAGCCACTTTCTGCCCCTGAAACTGTGTAGTGTAAAACAGTGGGCCTGTATTTTTCTGCACTGTCCCACACCTGAAAAGGGAGATTAATATTGCCAATCAGTGCATCTGCACCAGTCCTGTCTGTGGTATCTCTGTCAGTCATTTTGTGCCACAGAAACTATACTGTAATATAGTGGGCCTGATTTATTCACTAGTCTCCCATAGAAAAAAAATAAAAATAAAGGGAGAATAATATTGCCAAATCTGTGCATCTGTGCCAGTCATGTCTGTGGTATCTCTGTCAGTCATTTTCAGCCACAGAAACTATACTGTCATACATTGGGCCTGATTTATTCACTAGTCTCCCATATAAAAAAAATAAAAATAAAGGGAGAATAATAATGCCAAATCTGTGCATCTGTGCCAGTCGTGTCTGTGGTATCTCTGTCAGTCATTTTCAACCACAGAAACTATACTGTCATACATTGGGCCTGATTTATTCACTAGTCTCCCATATAAAAAAAATAAAAATAAAGGGAGAATAATATTGCCAAATCTGTGCATCTGTGCCAGTCGTGTCTGTGGTATCTCTGTCAGTCATTTTCAGCCACAGAAACTATACTGTCATACATTGGGCCTGATTTAATCACTAGTCTCCCATATAAAAAAAATAAATAAAGGGAGAATAATATTGCCAAATCTGTGCATCTGTGCCAGTCCTGTCTGTGGTATCTCTGTCAGTCATTTTGTGCCACAGAAACTATACTGTAATATAGTGGGCCTGATTTATTCACTAGTCTCCTGCCAAAAAATAAAAGTAAAGTGAGAATAATATTGCCAAACCTGTGCATCTGTGCCAATCCTGTCTGTGGTATCTCTGTCAGTCATTTTGTGCCACAGAAACTATACTGTCATTCATTGGGTCTGATTTAATCACTAGTCTCCCATATAAAAAAAAATAAATAAAGGGAGAATAATATTGCCAAATCTGTGCATCTGTGCCAGTCGTGTCTGTGGTATCTCTGTCAGTCATTTTCAGCCACAGAAACTATACTGTCATACATTGGGCCTGATTTATTCACTAGTCTCCCATATAAAAAAAAAATAAAGGGAGAATAATATTGCCAAATCTGTGCATCTGTGCCAGTCGTGTCTGTGGTATCTCTGTCAGTCATTTTCAGCCACAGAAACTATACTGTCATACATTGGGCCTGATCTAATCACTAGTCTCCCATATAAAAAAAATAAAAAGAAATTGAGAATAATATTGCCATATCTGTGCATCTGTGCCAATCCTGTCTGTGGTATCTCTGTCAGTCATTTTGTGCCACAGAAACTATACTGTCATACATTGGGTCTGATTTAATCACTAGTCTCCCATATAAAAAAAAATAAATAAAGTGAGAATAATATTGCCAAATCTGTGCATCTGTGCCAGTCGTGTCTGTGGTATCTCTGTCAGTCATTTTCAGCCACAGAAACTATACTGTCATACATTGGGCCTGATTTATTCACTAGTCTCCCATATAAAAAAAAAATAAAGGGAGAATGATATTGCCAAATCTGTGCATCTGTGCCAGTCGTGTCTGTGGTATCTCTGTCAGTCATTTTCAGCCACAGAAACTATACTGTCATACATTGGGCCTGATCTAATCACTAGTCTCCCATATAAAAAAAATAAAAAGAAATTGAGAATAATATTGCCATATCTGTGCATCTGTGCCAATCCTGTCTGTGGTATCTCTGTCAGTCATTTTGTGCCACAGAAACTATACTGTCATACATTGGGCCTGATTTATTCACTAGTCTCCCATATAAAAAAAATAAAAATAAAGGGAGAATAATATTGCCAAATCTGTGCATCTGTGCCAGTCCTGTCTGTGGTATCTCTGTCAGTCATTTTGTGCCACAGAAACTATACTGTCATACATTGGGCCTGATATATTCACTAGTCTCCCATATAAAAAAATAAAAATAAAGGGAGAATAATATTGCCAAATCTGTGCATCTGTGCCAGTCCTGTCTGTGGTATCTCTGTCAGTCATTTTGTGCCACATAAACTATACTGTCATACATTGGGCCTGATTTATTCACTAGTCTCCCATATAAAAAAATAAAAATAAAGGGAGAATAATATTGCCAAATCTGTGCATCTGTGCCAATCCTGTCTGTGGTATCTCTGTCAGTCATTGTGTGCCACAGAAACTATACTGTCATACATTGAGCCTGATTTATTCACTAGTCTGTCATGGTTCTCAATGGCAAGAGAACATAGTAAAGCATACAAAAAGGACTAGCTCTTGAAAGATGGGAACTCGAGCTGACTGTGAGCTAAACCTATCGCACAACTAACAGTGGCCGGGTAGCGTGCCTACGTTTTATCCCTAGACGCCCAGCGCCAGCCGGAGAACTGACTGACCCTGGCAGAGGAAAATACAGACCTGGCTTACCTCTAGAGAAATTTTCCCCAAAAGGCAGACAGTAGCCCCCACATATATTGTCGGTGATTTCAGAGGAAATTGACATACGAAGTATGAAGATAGGTTTAGCAAATTGAGGTCCGCTTACTAGATAGTAGGAAGACAGAAAAGGGAACTTCACAGTCAGCTGAAAACCCTTTCAAAACACCATCCTGAAATTACTTTAAGACTCTAATATCAACTCATGACACCAGAGTGGCAATTTCAGCTCACAAGAGCTTCCAGCCTCAGAAATAATCAATCACAGAGAACTGGAACAAAAATGCAAAACAAACTTAGGACTACAAGTCCAACTTAGCTGATAGTAGTCTAGGAGCAGGAACATGCAACAGAAAGGCTTCTGGTAACATTGTTGGCCGGCATAGAAATGACTGAGGAGCCAGGTTAAATAGAAAACTCCCACATCCTGATGGAAACAGGTGAACAGAGGAGATGAAGCACACAAGTGCAGTACCACCAGAAACCACCGGGGGAGCCCAGAAACCAAATTCACAACAGTACCCCCCCCTCAAGGAGGGGGCACCGAACCCTCACCAGAACCACCAGGGCGATCAGGATGAGCCCTATGAAAGGCACGGACCAAATCGGAGGCATGAACATCAGAGGCTGTCACCCAAGAGTTATCCTCCTGACCGTAGCCCTTCCACTTAACCAGATACTGAAGTCTCCGTCTGGAAACACGGGAGTCCAAGATCTTCTCGACAACGTACTCCAACTCACCCTCAACCAACACCGGAGCAGGAGGCTCAACGGAAGGCACAACCGGTACCTCATACCTGCGCAACAATGACCGATGGAAGACATTATGAATAGAAAAATATGCAGGGAGGTCCAAACGAAAGGACACAGGGTTAAGAATCTCCAATATCTTGTACGGGCCGATGAACCGAGGCTTAAACTTAGGAGAAGAAACCTTCATAGGGACAAAACGAGAAGATAACCACACCAAGTCCCCAACACAAAGACGAGGACCAATACGACGACGGCGGTTGGCAAAATGCTGAGTCTTCTCCTGGGACAACTTCAAATTGTCCACCACATGCCCCCAAATCTGATGCAACCTCTCCACCACAGCATCCACTCCAGGACAATCCGAAGACTCCACCTGACCGGAAGAGAAACGAGGATGAAACCCCGAATTACAGAAGAAAGGAGAAACCAAGGTGGCAGAACTAGCCCGATTATTGAGGGCAAACTCCGCCAAGGGCAAAAAGGCAACCCAATCATCCTGATCCGCAGACACAAAACACCTCAAATAAGTCTCCAAGGTCTGATTAGTTCGCTCGGTCTGGCCATTAGTCTGAGGGTGGAAAGCAGACGAAAAAGACAAATCAATGCCCATCCTAGCACAGAACGCTCGCCAAAATCTAGACACGAATTGGGTTCCCCTGTCAGAAACGATATTCTCCGGAATACCATGCAAGCGCACCACATTTTGAAAAAACAGAGGAACCAGCTCGGATGAAGAAGGCAATTTAGGCAAGGGAACCAAATGGACCATCTTAGAGAAACGGTCACACACCACCCAGATGACAGACATCTTCTGAGAAACAGGGAGATCAGAAATAAAATCCATGGAGATGTGAGTCCAAGGCCTTTTCGGAATAGGCAAGGATAACAACAATCCACTAGCCCGAGAACAACAAGGCTTGGCCCGAGCACAAACATCACAAGACTGCACAAAACCTCGCACATCTCGCGACAGGGAAGGCCACCAGAACGACCTAGCCACCAAATCCCTGGTACCAAAGATTCCAGGATGACCTGCTAACGCAGAAGAATGGACCTCCGAGATGACTCTACTGGTCCAATCATCAGGAACAAACAATCTACCAGGCGGGCAACGATCAGGTCTATCCGCCTGAAACTCCTGCAAGACCCGTCGCAAATCTGGGGAAACAGCAGATAATATCACTCCATCCTTAAGGATACCTGTAGGTTCAGAATTACCAGGGGAATCAGGCTCAAAACTCCTAGAAAGGGCATCCGCCTTCACATTTTTAGAACCCGGTAGGTAAGAAACCACAAAATTAAACCGAGAGAAAAATAACGACCAGCGCGCCTGTCTAGGATTCAGGCGCCTGGCGGACTCAAGATAAATCAAATTCTTGTGGTCGGTCAATACCACCACCTGATGTCTAGCCCCCTCAAGCCAATGACGCCACTCCTCAAAAGCCCACTTCATAGCCAAGAGCTCCCGATTACCAATATCATAATTTCGCTCAGCGGGCGAAAACTTACGAGAAAAGAACGCACAAGGTCTCATCACGGAGCAGTCGGAACTTTTCTGCGACAAAACCGCCCCAGCTCCGATTTCTGAAGCGTCGACCTCAACCTGAAAAGGAAGAGTAACATCAGGCTGACGCAATACAGGGGCGGAAGAAAAGCGGCGCTTAAGCTCCCGAAAGGCCTCCACAGCAGCAGGGGACCACTCAGCAACATCAGCACCCTTCTTAGTCAAATCAGTCAACGGTTTAGCGACATCAGAAAAACCAGTTATAAATCGACGATAAAAATTAGCAAAGCCCAAAAACTTCTGAAGGCTCTTAAGAGAAGAGGGTTGCGTCCAATCACAAATAGCCTGAACCTTGACAGGGTCCATCTCAATGGAAGAGGGGGAAAAAATGTACCCCAAAAACGAAATCTTTTGAACCCCAAAAACGCACTTAGAACCCTTTACACACAAGGAATTAGAGCGCAAAACCTGAAAAACCCTCCTGACCTGTTGGACATGAGAGTCCCAGTCATCCGAAAAAATCAAAATATCATCCAGATACACAATCAAAAATTTATCCAAATATTCACGGAAAATGTCATGCATAAAGGACTGAAAGACTGAAGGGGCATTTGAAAGACCAAAAGGCATTACTAAATACTCAAAATGGCCCTCAGGCGTATTAAATGCGGTTTTCCACTCATCCCCCTGCTTAATTCGCACTAAATTATACGCCCCACGAAGATCAATCTTAGAGAACCACTTGGCCCCCTTTATTCGAGCAAACAAATCAGTAAGCAGTGGCAAAGGATACTGATATTTAACCGTGATTTTATTCAAAAGCCGATAATCAATACACGGCCTCAAAGAGCCATCTTTTTTAGATACAAAGAAAAAACCGGCTCCTAAGGGAGATGACGAAGGACGAATATGTCCCTTTTCCAAGGACTCCTTAATATATTCCCGCATAGCAGCATGTTCAGGCACAGATAGATTAAATAAACGACCCTTTGGAAACTTACTGCCCGGAATCAGATCTATAGTACAATCGCACTCTCTGTGCGGAGGTAGTGAACCAATTTTAGGCTCCTCAAAAACGTCACGATAATCAGATAAAAATTCCGGAATCTCAGAGGGAATAGATGACGAAATGGAAACCAAAGGTACGTCCCCATGAGTCCCCTGACATCCCCAGCTTAACACAGACATTGCTTTCCAGTCGAGGACTGGGTTATGAGATTGCAGCCATGGCAATCCAAGCACCAACACATCATGTAGATTATACAACACAAGGAAGCGAATAATCTCCTGGTGATCCAGATTAATACGCATATTTACTTGTGTCCAGTATTGTGGTTTATTACTAGCCAATGGCGTGGAGTCAATACCCTTCAGAGGTATAGGAACTTCCAGAGGCTCTAAATCAAACCCACAGCGTTTGGCAAAGGACCAATCCATAAGACTCAAAGCGGCGCCAGAGTCGACATAGGCGTCCGCGGTAATAGACGATAAAGAGCAAATCAGGGTCACAGATAGAATAAACTTAGACTGTAAAGTGCCAATTGAAACAGACTTATCAACCTTCTTAGTACGTTTAGAGCATGCTGATATAACATGAGTTGAATCACCACAATAGAAGCATAACCCATTTTTTCGCCTAAAATTCTGTCGTTCGCTTCTGGACAGAATTCTATCACATTGCATAATCTCTGGCGCCTTCTCAGTAGACACTGCCAAATGGTGCACAGGTTTGCGCTCCCGCAAACTCCGATCAATCTGAATAGCCATTGTCATGGACTCATTCAGACCTGTAGGCACAGGGAACCCCACCATAACATCCTTAATGGCATCAGAGAGACCCTCTCTGAAATTCGCCGCCAGGGCGCACTCATTCCACTGAGTAAGCACAGACCACTTACGAAATTTTTGGCAGTATATCTCAGCCTCATCCTGCCCTTGAGACAGGGCCATTAAGGCTTTTTCAGCCTGAATCTCCAAATGAGGTTCCTCATAAAGCAACCCCAAAGCCAGGAAAAACGCATCCACATTGAGCAACGCAGGATCCCCTGGTGCCAAAGCAAATGCCCAGTCCTGAGGGTCGCCCCAGAGCAAGGAAATTACAATCCTGACCTGCTGTGCAGGATCTCCAGCGGAGCGAGATCTCAGAGACAAAAATAATTTACAATTATGTTTGAAATTCTGGAAGCGAGATCTATCCCCGGAGAAAAATTCAGGTAAAGGAATTCTAGGTTCAGATATAGGAGCATGAATAACGAAATCCTGTAAGCTTTGAACCTTCATAGCAAGATTATTCAAACCTGTAGCTAAACTCTGAGGATCCATATTAATCAGGTGAAATCAGAACCATTCAAGGATTAGAAGGAGAGAGAGACGAAGGCTGCAGTAAGCAGAGATGCAAGTGAATCAACTAATGAGCAAACTCAGGAAAAAAAAAAAAAATTCTCTGCAGGGTTCTTTTCTCTCCTTTCTTCTGCCAATTATTTTAACCCTTGTCCGGCCAAACTGTCATGGTTCTCAATGGCAAGAGAACATAGTAAAGCATACAAAAAGGACTAGCTCTTGAAAGATGGGAACTCGAGCTGACTGTGAGCTAAACCTACCGCACAACTAACAGTGGCCGGGTAGCGTGCCTACGTTTTATCCCTAGACGCCCAGCGCCAGCCGGAGAACTGACTGACCCTGGCAGAGGAAAATACAGACCTGGCTTACCTCTAGAGAAATTTTCCCCAAAAGGCAGACAGTAGCCCCCACATATATTGTCGGTGATTTCAGAGGAAATTGACATACGAAGTATGAAGATAGGTTTAGCAAATTGAGGTCCGCTTACTAGATAGTAGGAAGACAGAAAAGGGAACTTCACAGTCAGCTGAAAACCCTTTCAAAACACCATCCTGAAATTACTTTAAGACTCTAATATCAACTCATGACACCAGAGTGGCAATTTCAGCTCACAAGAGCTTCCAGCCTCAGAAATAATCAATCACAGAGAACTGGAACAAAAATGCAAAACAAACTTAGGACTACAAGTCCAACTTAGCTGATAGTAGTCTAGGAGCAGGAACATGCAACAGAAAGGCTTCTGGTAACATTGTTGGCCGGCATAGAAATGACTGAGGAGCCAGGTTAAATAGAAAACTCCCACATCCTGATGGAAACAGGTGAACAGAGGAGATGAAGCACACAAGTGCAGTACCACCAGAAACCACCGGGGGAGCCCAGAAACCAAATTCACAACACTAGTCTCCCATATAAAAAAATAAATATAAAGGGAGAATAATATTGCCAAATCTGTGCATCTGTGCCAGTCCTGTCTGTGGTATCTCTGTCAGTCATTTTGTGCCACAGAAACTATACTGTCATACATTGGGCCTGATTTATTCACTAGTCTCTCATATAAAAAAAATAAAAATAAAGGGAGAATAATATTGCCAAATCTGTGCATCTGTGCCAGTCCTGTCTGTGGTATATCTGTCAGTCATTTTGTGCCACAGAAACTATACTGTCATACATTGGGCCTGATTTATTCACTAGTCTTCCATATAAAAAAAATAAAAATAAAGGGAGAATAATATTGCCAAATCTGTGCATCTTTGCCAGTCCTGTCTGTGGTATCTCTGTCAGTCATTTTGTGCCACAGAAACTATACTGTCATACATTAGGCCTGATTTATTCACTAGTCTCCCATATAAAAAAAAATAAAAATAAAGGGAGAATAATATTGCCAAATCTGTGCATCTGTGCCAGTCGTGTCTGTGGTATCTCTGTCAGTCATTTTGTGCTACAGAAACTATACTGTCATACATTGGGCCTGATTTATTCACTAGTCTCCCATATAAAAAAAATAAAAATAAAGGGAGAATAATATTGCCAAATCTGTGCACCTGTGCCAGTCCTGTCTGTGGTATCTCTGTCAGTCATTTTGTGCCACAGAAAGTATATTGTCATACAGTGGGCCTGATTTATTCAGCACTCACCCACACATAAAAAGGGAGATTTATATTCACAACAAGTTAACATACACCTTCTACCTTGTTTTTCAGTACCATATAACGGTTGTTAGTTTGGTTACATTTTTCCAAGAATGAGGAAGGCTGGTGGAAGAGGTTGTGGCCGTGGGCGGTCATTGCCATCTGGTAATGCTGATGGTGCTGGTGGTGGTGCTGGTGGAGCATCGGGTGTTAGAGGGAAAATCAAAATAGCACCAAAGTCTCGAGTTGTTGAGCCAGCGTCATCGTCCGGCTACACAAGGCCTCGAATGCTACCTTTTCTGGGAGTAGGAAAACCGCTGTTAAAGCCGGAGCAGCAAGAAAAAGTTTTGGCTTTCCTTGCTGACTCTGCCTCTAGCTCTTTCACCTCCTCTTCGGATAGTTCAAAATTGAAAAGTAGCCAGTCGTTGGTGGATGCTCCCGGTCAGGAACAAGTTGAATTCCTTGTGTCCTTCCCCCAAAACAACAGTGAAGGATGCGTCAGGCGACACAACAGTTTACTCCATGGAGCTCTTTACACATACCGTGCCTGGGTTAGAAAGGGAAATAGTTAACAGCCCACTAGAAGATGATTTGGACATGGAGTGCACTGATGCACAGCCACAGCTAGATTGTCATGCTGTTCCATCGACTCACATCACTACCTTGCCCTCGCAGTGTACTGAGCCAGAAACTGACCTGATGAGATGATGGTGCCCATTCCCGAACGTTATAGCACCTTACACGGTGACACAGAGATAGCTGAACATGAGATTGAAGAGGAGGTGATAGATGACCCAGTTGTTGACCCAGATTGGCAGCCATTGGGGGAAGAGGGTGCTGCTGGCAGTAGCTCAGAAGCGGAGGAGGAGGATCGGCAGCAGCCATCTACATCACATTTGCATTCATCTGGCAGGCCTGTCTCTGGCCAAAAAAGTTTGGCAAAACCAAAACCATTTTTCGGACAGCATGGCCATCCTCTTAAAGTAGCACAGTGTGTAATGCCTGAAAAGGTATTTAATAGTAGGAAGAGAGGCAATTTTTTAACCAAGATCCGAATGATCAGTGCAAAGTGATCTGTAAGAAATGCTCAAGGACATTTAGCAGAGGTCAGAATGTCAAAAGTTTAAATACAGCTTGCATGCGTCGACATTTAACCACCATGCACTTGCAAGCCTGGACAAGCTACCAAACGTCCCGTAACGTTGTTGCACCCGCTCACAATGAAGCTAGTCAGCAATGCTACATTCCTTCCCTTACTGTAAGCCCACCCGTTAGAACAACAACAGCAGCAAATGTGGAGGTGTTGTCACTAGGGCAAAGCAGTCAGGGAATCACAAGTTTATTGGTAGGAAACACAGCATGTAGGCCTACATCGAGAATACCATCACCAACCCTCTCTCAATCCGCCATGTCCACCACCACCACCACCGCAAGTCCCACCATATGCACCTCGCCAGTCCAGCTCACCCTCCAAGAGACTCTCATTAGCAAAAGAAAGTACTCACCCTCTCATCCGCGTACACAGGGTTTGAACGCCCACATTGCTAGACTTATATCATAGAGATGATGCCCTACCGCTTGGTTGAAAGTGAAGCTTTCAAAGCCTTGATGGCCTACGCAGTACCACTCTATGAGCTACCCAGTTGACACTTCTTTTCGAGAAAAGCCATCCCAGCCCTCCACCAGCATGTCAAAGACCGCATTATCCATGCACTGAGGGAATCAGTCAGTAGAAAGGTGCACCTCACAACTGATGCATGGACCAGTAGGCATGGTCAGGGACGTTACGTGTCCATCACGGCACACTGGGTTAATGTGGTGGATGCAGGGTCCACAGGGGACAGCCACAGTGGGACAGTTCTGCCTAGCCCATGGTCTAGGAAACAGTTGGCTGTAGGTGTTTGCCACCCCTCCTCCTCCTCCTCCTCTTCCAGCCAAAGCGAAAGCTCATCCACAGAGCGCAGTCGCCCGACCCCTCCATCCGCAGCTGCCAGTGTTGCACATGAGGTGTCCCATTATGGAACAGCTAGTGGTACGCGTCAGCAGGCTGTTTTGGAAATGAAGTGCTTGGGCGACAACAGACACACCGCGGAAGTTCTGGCCTAGTTCTTGCAGCAAGAAACTCAGTCATGGCTGGGCAGTGTACATCTTGAGGCAGGCAAGGTAGTCAGTGATAACGGGAGGAATTTTATGGCTGCCATAGCCCTTTCAGAACTGAAACACATACTTTGCCTGGCTCTCACATTGAAACTGGTGGTGCAGTGCTTCCTGAAAAGTTATCTGGGGTTACCAGCCCTGCTCCTCAAGGTGCGACGACTTTGCTCTCACATCCGCTGTTCGCCCGTACACTTTAGCCGTATGCAGAACCATCAGCGATCGTTGAAGCTTCCCCAGCACCGCCTAATAATCGACGTTGCTACAAGGTGGAACTCTACACTGCACATGCTTCAGAGGCTGTGCGAACAGAGGCGTGCTGTCATGTATTTGTGGGAGGATACACATACACGGGCAGGCAGTTGGATGGCAGACATGGAGTTGTCTGCTGTGCAGTGGTCGAAGCTCCAAGACCTCTGTCAAGTCCTTCAGTGTTTTGAGGAATGCACACGGTTGGTCAGTGTGGACGACGCCACCATAAGCATGAGCATTCCACTAATGCGTCTGCTGATGCAAAGTTTGACGCACATTAAGGAGCAGGCATCTGCAGCCGAGGAGGAGGGAAGCCTTGATGACAGTCAGCCATTGTCTGCTCAGGGAAGTCTCGGGGACGAGGTCGCGGACGAAGAGGAGGAGGAGGAAGATGGGGATGATTATTTATGGAAGGAGGAAGCATCTCAGGGGGGAATAGAAAGTGTTGGTGGTGCAAGGTCAGGTACAGTTTTTTTGCGGGAGACAAGTTATGTGGATTTGCCAGAAAGTGCTCCTCAACCCAGCACAAGCATTGATTTGACACCTGGATCATTGGCTCACATGGCTGATTATGCATTGCGTATCCTAAAAAGGGACCCCCGCATTATCAAAATGATGACCGATGACGATTACTGGTTGGCCTGCCTCCTGGATCCACGCTATAAAGGGAAATTGCAAAATATCATGCCACATGAGAACCTTGAGCAAATATTGGCTACCAAACAAGCAACTCTTGTAGACCGTTTGGTTCAGGCATTCCCAGCACACAGCGGCGGTGATGGTTCTCACACGAGCTGCAGGGGGCAACATGCAAGAGGTGTTAGAGGGGCACAAATCAGAAGTGGCATTGGACAGAGGGGTTTTATGACCAGGTTGTGGAGTGATTTCGCAATGACCGCATACACGATAGGTACTGCAGCATCAATTCAAAGTGACAGGAGACAACATTTGTCCATTATGGTTACTAACTATTTTTCCTCCCTTATCGATGTTCTCCCTCACACGTCATTCCCCTTTGATTACTGGGCATCTAAAATAGACACGTGGCCTGAATTGGCAGAATATGCATTACAGGAGCTCGCTTGCCCAGCTGCTGGTGGTATCAGAAAGAGTATTCAGTGCTGCTGGTTCAATACTGACCGAAAAAAGGACTACCCAAAATGTTGATGATCTAACCTTCATTAAAATGAACCAATCATGGATTTCTAATTATTTTGCTCCACCTTTCCCAGCTGACACCTAGCTTTCCTGTAAAAAGGTCTAGCTTTTGGACTCGTCTTACTGACTGCTCCAATTTCTCCATTTGCAGCTGCTGTATGTCCACCATAGGCCTTTTTTACACCTCCCTAAATGGGCTGACTCCCCCCACAGGGCCGTGGTCACCACTTGGCGCAAGCTCCCGTGCGAGTGCTGTTTGGCTGAACAGGTGGGTGTGCCCACTTTTGGGCGACGGCACTGGCACAGGGTCCCTCATAGTACAATGAAGTGTCTCTGGCGGTGGTGGTGCACACCCAACGTCAGACACACCGTCGTAACAAGAGGGGCCCTGGGCCAGTACTGCCGCCCACGAGAGAGTGTTCCCCCCCCCCAGCTCAAACAGTGCTCTACCACTTGCAAAATTACTTCTCACTGCTCCACCACTGTTTAGTCTGTGCTGTTAAATCCTTCAATGGCACTGCCAATACCAATTTGTTGACATGATTGTTGATAGTAAAAATATTCAGGGGCCCTGCCCTACATTTACACCAGTTAATACTTTGCGCCAACTACCACTGTCTGCAAGTCAGCAGAGGAGCCCACCCCTGTACCTAGGTATGCCACCTGTTTATTTGTGAAAATTTTTTTTGCCAGACATTAACCTCACTTTATTATTTTGGCCTACTAACTGTGTCACACACTCCTTACAGTTGTCCTCCACTGAACAAAGCTAGGCCGCCCGCGTACTCCTGTAACCTATTTTTAACTGCATTTTGCCTATTACTTTTTTGGGCCTACTAACTGTGTCTGCCCCTCGGTGCAATCGTCCTCCGCTGACCACACCAATGCTGCCTGTGTACCCCTGTAGCCTAATTTAAACTGCATAGAGCCTACTTTTTTTATTTTAGGCCTAGTAAGTCTGTCTGCGGTCCCACCTTGCAATCGTCCTCTTCTGACCACACCAATGCTGCCTGTGTACCCCTGTAGCCTAATTTAAACTGCATAGAGCCTGCTTTTTTATTTTAGGCCTAGGAAGTCTGTCTGCGGTCCCTCCTTGCAATCGTCCTCCGCTGACCACACCAATGCTGCCTGTGTACCCCTGTAGCCTAATTTAAACTGCATAGAGCCTGCTTTTTTATTTTAGGCCTAGGAAGTCTCTCTGCAGTCCCTCCTTGCAATCGTCCTCCGCTGTACACACCAATGCTGCCTGTGTACCCCTGTAACCTATTTAAACCTGCATAGAGCCTACTTTTTTATTTTAGGCCTAGTAAGTCTGCGCCACTCCTTCCAATTGTCCTCCGCTGACCACACCAATGCTGCCTGGGTACCCCTGTAACCTATTTAAACCTGTATAGAGCCTACTTTTTTATTTTAGGCCTACTAAGTCTGTCTGCGGTCCCTCCTTGCAATCGTCCTCCACTGAACACACCAATGCTGCCTGTGTACCCCTGTAGCCTAATTTAAACTGCATAGCACCTGCGTTTTTATTTTGGGCCTAGGAAGTCTGTCTGTGGTCCCTCCTTGCAATCGTCCTCCGCTGAACACACCAATGCTGCCTGTGTACCCCTGTAACCAATTTAAAACTGCATAGAGCCAACTTTTTTATTTAACACATACTACCTTTGTCTGTCTGTGCCACTCAATCCCGCAGTCCTCCACTGAAAAAGCTGAGCTTCAATCTTCAGGCTTTCGGCCTGTATTTTGAATTTAAAACTGCATTTGGGCTACTAGTTTGGGTGGGCCTAGTAACGGTGTCTGCCGCTCCAGGGTTTACTCCTGTTTGGTTTTCCAGAGCTTCAATTTTCAGGCTTTCGGCCTAACTTTTAAATATTAAACTGAATTTGGCCTACTACTTTGGTTGGGTCTAGTAACGTTGTCTGCCACTCCTTGCTTGTCTCCTCCACTGAATAAAGCTTAGCTTCAATCTTCAGGCTTTCGGCCTACATTTTAAATATTAAACTGCATTTGGGCTTCTAGTTTGGGTGGGCCTACTAACGGTGTCTGCCGCTCCAAGGTGTTCTCCAGGTTTACTTGCCTGAGCTTCAATCTTCAGGCTCTCATTAAGTAGTTGTTAATATAACACTGCAGTTGGCCTACTAGTTTGGTTTGGGGCCTACTAACGGTGTCTGCCGCTCCTTGGTGTTCTCCTCCACTGAACAGAGCTGAGCTTCAATCTTCAGGCTCTCCTTAAGTAGTTGTTAATATAACACTGCAGTTGGCCTACTACTTTGGTTGGGCCTAGTAACGGTGTCTGCCGCACCTTGGTGTTGTCCTGTGTTATTTTCCTGAGCTTCAATGTTCAGGCTTTGGGCCTATATTTTTAATATTAAACTGCATTGGGCCTACTAATGTGGTTGGGCCCTTAAAACGGTGTCTGCCCCTCCTGGGTTTTCTCCTGTGTTGTTTTCCTGAGCTTCAATCTTCAGGCTTTCGGCCTATATTTTTAATATTAAACTGCATTGGGCCTACTAGTCTGGTTGGGCCCTTAAAACGGTGTCTGCCGCTCCTGGGTTTTCTCCTGTGTTGTTTTCCTGAGCTTCAATCTTCAGGCTTTCAGCCTATATTTTTAATATTAAACTGCAATGGGCCTACTAGTCTGGTTGGGCCCTTAAAACGGTGTCTGCCGCTCCTGGGTTTTCTCCTGTGTTGTTTTCCTGAGCTTCAATCTTCAGGCTTTCGGCCTATATTTTTAATATTAAACTGCATTGGGCCTACTAGTGTGGTTGGGCCCTTAAAACGGTGTCTGCCGCTCCTGGGTTTTCTCCTGTTTTGTTTTTCTGAGCTTCAATCTTCAGGCTTTCGGCCTACATTTTAAATATTAAACTGCATTTGGCCTACTACTTTGGTTGGGGCTAGTAACTGTGTCTGCCACACCTTGGTGTTGTCCTGTGTTATTTTCCTGAGCTTCAATCTTCAGGCTTTCGGCCTAAATTTTTAATATTAAACTGCATTGGGCCTACTAGTGTGGTTGGGCCCTACTAACGGTGTCTGTCGCTCCTGGGTTTTCTACTCCACTAAAGAAAGCAATGCCGCCTGGTTAGTCCTGTTTCCAATTTTGAACTGCATTTAGCCCACTTTATTATTTGGGCCTATATCTGTGTTTCCTCCTCATCCTGCCCATTGCCCAACCAGTGCTAGATGAGTCTTGTGGTACATTGACCCAGACCACTACATTCCCCTTGCACGCTACACAGCCACAATCTGACCCTGCTGAAAGTCAGGTTCCCCTTCCCGCATACTATACCACCTTACACAGGGACAAAGAGGAAGGTGCAGATGAAAGTGCAGGTTCCTTCATCAGGTGGGGGGGCATACTCGATGGCGACGTCACTGGCACAGGGCCCCTCATAGTACGCAAAAGTGTCGCTGCCGGTGGGAGGCACCCCCGCCGTGCAAACACACCGCCGTACTTTGAGGGGCCCTGTGCCAGTGCCAATGCGAACGAGTGGGCCCCCCCTGCTTGCTCAGGATCACAGCACTTGCAAAGTTGAAATACTTACCTCTCACTGCTCCACCGCCGTGACGTAGTCCACGTTTCCTGGGCCCACTGAAAACTTGAACCAGCCCTACCCCCCACAACTTTAGCCAAATGACCCCCAATTTCCAATGCCTAACTATTATTATAAAGTAAATTAAGATTGACAAGCTTCAGTAACAAGAATGGATGTTTTTGCCATTAAAATGGGCACTGTAGGTGTTTTCCTGGCCTCCATTCACTGCTAACTATGCTTCCCCATTGACTTGCATTGGGTTTCGTGTTTCGGTCGATCCCCGACTTTTGGCGATAATCGGATGATTTCACTCGACTCGACTTTGGACAAAGTCGGGTTTCGCGAAACCCGGATCGATCCTAAAAAAGTGAAAGTTGCTCAACCCTAATTGTCACAATCATCACTCTGTTTCTGTCTGATATGTTACTTTGCGTAGGGGTTGTGCTGGGTTTGTGCTGCATTATCTGTGTTCACTTTCCTTGATTAGTCTTCTACTTAAGCATGCTAGCTCCTTCACTCTGTGTCAATCGTACATTTGCTTCTGCTTGTGTAAGTCTCATCCCTCTGTGCTCTGCGCCTGACCCAGCCTGACTTTATTCCCTTCCTGGATGTGACTCTTTGCTTGTGACCTGACTTCTCTTTTGCATGCTCCCTGTAAACTATATTTGCCTTTCTGGTTTACATAACCCCGGCTAGTTAGATTTTGTCTCTGACTACCCCCTGTTGTACTGCGCCATTTCCTGGACCTGACCTCAGATTGCTTGACCTCCCTTTACTAATACAGCAAGTAGTATTGTATTATATTACTATCTGTTATCATAGTCTTTAACTCCATTTTTGGGACATATTATTACTATAGTGACTTGCATCACAACTATCAGATTTAAGGGCATAAAATACAAGGTTTGAAAATTGCGAAGCTTTCAAAATTTTCAGCAAATTTTTAATATTTTCATAAATATACCCAAATCATATCAACCAAACTTAAACACTATCCTGAAGTAAAATATGTCACAAAAAATATTCTCAGAATCACTGGGATCTGTTTAAGTGTTCAAGAGTTATTGCCACATAAATTGACACAGCCAGATTTCAAAATTTTGGCCTGGTCATTAAGGTCAAAATTAACTCCATCACTACGGGGTTAAACATCCAAGTGCTTCACAAAAATGAATGCAAAGTTGAATAAAAAAGTTAAAAACTACATTTTTTCCATGAAATTGGGGCTGTAGGCCCAAACTTTTAATTTCCACAAGCGTAGTAGTAAAATGGACCACACAATTTGTGTGCAATTCCTCCTGATTTATTCAGTACCCCATATGTGGTCGGATTTTGGAAAGTTAATATCTTTTGGCACATGGAAAGGTTCATAAGAGAAGGGCGCAATTTGACTTTAGGAGCGCCATTTTGACGGAGATAGATTGCAGATACAATGTAACTTTTAAAGAACCTCTGAGGTGTCAAAATGTCAGAACTAGGGTTGAGCGAAACGGGTCGGCCATTTTCAGAAGTCGCCGACTTTTGGCAAAGTCGGGTTTCATGAAACCCGACCCGACCCCTGTGTGGGGTCGGCCATGAGGTCGGCGATCTTCTGAATCTGGTATCGGAATTCCGATACCGAGTTCCGATATGTTTGCGATATCGGGAATCGGTATCGGAATCCATATTTAAGTGTTAAATAAAGAATCAAAATAAAAAATATTGATATACTCACCCTCGGATGCACCCTGGTACTAACTGGCAGGCTTCCTTCCTAAGAATGAGCACGTGAATGACCTGCGGTATACCTAATAGGAATATACTCACCCTCGGACGCGCCCTGCTTCTTTCCGGCAGCCTTCCTTCCTAAGAATGAGCGCGTGAAGGACCTTAGATGACGTCGCGGCTTGTCCATGTGACCGCTCGCGACCAATCACAAGCCGCGACATCACCGCAGGTCATTCACGCGCTCATTCTTAGGAAGGAAGCCTGACGGTTAGTACCAGGGCACGTCCGAGGGTGAGTATATCAATATTTTTTATTTTGATTCTTTATTTTACACATTAATATGGATCCCAGGGCCTGAAGGAGAGTTTCCTCTCCTTCAGACCCTGGGAACCATAGTATCCCATTGCACTGCATTGGGTTTCATGTTTCGGCCGACCCCGACCCCGACTTTTTTATAGGATCGGCCGATTTCACTCGACCCGACTTTTGAAAAAGTCGGGTTTCGTGAAACCCGACCCGATCCTATAAAAATAAAAGTCGCTCAACCCTAGTCAGAACACTTTTGCAAATTACTCCATTTAAAAGCAACACTAATATGAGAATGTCATTTTAGCACCAAATTTCTCATTTTGGATTGGTAAAAGGAGAAAATGGAACTCACAATTTGTTATGCAATTTCTTATTATTATGCCGATATGCCATAAGGGATTGAAAACTACTGTCTGGGCACACAAAAAGGGCTTGGAAGGTAATAATAATAATAATAATCTTTATTTATATAGTGCCAACATATTCCGCAGCGCTTTACAGTTTAACAGCTTCAAACACAACAGTCATAAGTAACAATGTTAACAATACAATAATTAAAGCAACACAAGATGTCCCTGCTTGTGAGAGCTTACAATCTACAATGAGGTGGGGAGATACAAAGTACAGGTGTGTATTTACAATTATGTATTTACAATGATGGTCCAGCCATCTTCAGGGAGTGGGGGATAGATGCAAGTAGTGAATGGGCTACACATAAACAAAATAACTGATTAGGGAACATGATAGGCCGCTCTGAACAAATGTGTTATGAGGGAGCGCCTAAAACTATGCAAATTGTTAATGGCTCTAATTTCTTGGGGTAGAGCATTCCAGAGGATTGGCGCAGCACTGGAGAAGTCTTGGAGTCGGGAGTGGGAGGTATGGTTTTCTGCAGAGGTTAGTCTAAAGTCATTTGCAGAGCGCAGAGGTTGGTTAGGCCAATAGACAGAAACGAGGGAGGAGATGTAAGGGGGTGCCTCACTGTGAAGAGCTTTGTGGGTGAGAACAAGTGCTTTGAATTGTATCCTGTAATGAATGGGCAGCCAGTGTAATGACTGGCGAAGAGCGGACGTGTTTGAGTAACGATTAGCTTGATAGACAACCCTGGCTGCTGCATTAAGGATAGACTGGAAAGGGGAAAGTCGAGTGAGGAGGAGGCCAATTAATAGAGCATTGCAGTAGTCCAGGCGGGAGTGGATCACGGCGACAGTGAGGGTTTTTGTTGTCTCTATAGTGAGAAAACGGCGGATTCTAGAGATGTTCTTTAGGTGTAAGCGGCATGAGCGGGCAAGAGATTGTATATGGGATGTGAAGGAGAGATCGGAGTCAAACATAACACCCAGACAGCGCGCCTGCTTCTGGGGTGTTTTTATGATGCCACCCACAGAGAGGGAAACATCAAGTTTAGGGAGGTTAGTAGATGGTGGGAGCAGAAGAAGTTTAGTTTTGGAGAAGTTGAGTTTCAGATAGAGAGCAGACATGATGTTGGAGACTGCGGACAGACAGTCAGTGGTGTTCTGTAGTACAGCAGGAGTACATCCCCTGGATGACGTGTATAGTTGTGTGTCATCGGGATAAAGATGATACTGAAAACCAAATCTGCTGATGGTCGGTCCAATTGGGGCTGTGTAGAGGGAGAAGAGAAGGGGGCCAAGGACTGAGCCCTGGGGTACCCCGACAGTGAGAGGAAGAGGAGATGAAGTGGATCCAGAGAACAGAACACTGAAGGAGCGGTCAGAAAGATAGGAGGAGAACCAGGAGAGAGCACTGTCCTTAATGCCAAGTGACTGGAACCTAGAGAGTAAGAGAGGGTGGTCAACAGTGTCGAAAGCTGCAGAAAGATTGAGAAGAATGAGCAGAGAGTGGTCACCGTTACATTTTGCTGTCAGAAGGTCAATGGTCACTTTGATGAGTGCAGTTTCTGTCGAGTGTAGGGGGCGGAAGCCGGACTGTGAAGGGTCTAGGAGGGAGTGAATGCAGAGGTAACGGGTAAGGCGGGAGTAGACTAGGCGCTCCAAGAGTTTAGAGATGAAGGGGAGGTTGGAGACTGGTCTGCAGTTATTTGTGCAGGATGGGTCTAGGGCGGGTTTCTTTAGTAACGGAGTAATGATAGAGTGTTTGAAAGAGGACGGGAAAATGCCTGAGGAGAGGGAGAGATTAGGTAAGGTAAGGAGCCCATTGAATTTTCATGTGCAATCTTAGCTGGAATAGACTGTGGATGCCAATTTACATTTGGCGAGCTTCTGAGGTGCCAGAATAATAAATCCCCCCAAATTGACCTCATTTTGCAAATTACAACCCTCAAGGAATTCATATAAGGGTGTAGGGAGCATCTTGAACCCACAGGTGCATCACAAAATTATATTACATTGGGCCATGAAAGTGAAAAAAATATGTTTGATGCCAGAACAGCAGAATTGTAATTGTCATGTTGCCTCCACAGGTATTTCACAGAATTTTATACCTCGGTTATCAAAATAATAAAAATGCATTTTCACCATTTATGTCCTTTTAGCCCCAGGTTTGTCATTTGGCTGAAAAAATAAATTTTGCACATTCTGCCGAAAAAAAACGCACTGGTGAGCTTAGAAGCTTAAAAAACCTGGACATCCATGGAAGACAAAAGTGCTGGATGATTGCAGAATTCTTTCCATGGTGAAGAAAAGCCCCTTCACAACATCCACCCAAGAGAGAAACACTCTCCAGGAAGTAAAATGTTTCTTTCTACCATAAAGAGAAGACTTCATGAGAGAAAAAAAGAGGATTCACCACAAGATGCAAACCATTAATCAGCCTTAAACATAGAAAGGCCAGATTAGACTTTGCGAAAAAACATCCCAACAAGCCAGTCAAGATGTGGAAAAGCATTATTTGGACAGATGAAACTAAGATCAACCTGTACCAGAATGATTGGAAGTGAAAGTATCGAGAAGGCTTGGAATGTCTCATGATCCAAAGCAGAACACATCCTTTGTAAATAAAGGAGAATGCATTGCCAGCACCTCCCTCTGTCAGCTGTAATTGAACTTCTACCTGTATTGCTGAACACCGGACAACTACAGGAATACGGGTGTACACCAAACATGTGACACACCCACCAGGGCCGTGGGGTACTCTGAACTGGGTTGCACAGTTCTTTGGGGAAGTCACGGGGCCATGACCGACTCCGTGGCCCTGGCTGTGCTGTAAAATGGGGAATATGTATATGGGATTTAACGTGACAGCACCTGTGGTGTTCGGCAACGGATGGCCGACGCTGCTAAAGGAGAGTGCTGGGGCTGATAGTGAAGCAGCTGGGATGGTTCTCCCCACAGGTGGAGCTGGGCCCCAGGGCTATCGTGTTGTGATCCGGTGACCTTGGAGCCGCATGAGACTTTCTCAGGAGTAGGTGGAACCTATACTGACCGCAATCCCTAAACTGGCACCGCAACTAGAAGTAGCCGTGGGATGTACCTAACAATCCTAGACACCTCGACACAGCCGGAGGACTAAATACCCCTATAGATGGAAATGGGAATCCTATCTTGCCTCAGAGCAGAAGCCCAAAGGATAGACAGCCCCCCCACAAATATTGACTCTGAGTATTAGAGGAAAGACACACGCAGGCAGAAAACAGGGTTTAGCAAAAGAGGCCACTCTAGCTAAATAGGAAAGGATAGGACAGAATGCTAAGCGGTCAGTAATAAAACCCTGAAAATATCCACAGCAGATAATACAAAAATTCCACCATCTAACTAAAGACATGGAACGTATATCTGCATCTCCTGAGAATCCAACTTGACTGGAAAAATCCTGGCACAGTCTAAGCTGGACAAGAAAAAACAATGAATAGCACTGATCTGTAAAGCACACAGCATGTGTGCTGCAGAAACAAAAACCAGACACTTATCTTTGCTGAATTGGTAGCAGGGCAGGAGGAACCAGACTGAGATCCAAACCTTCCAAGAACAATGGACAAATGGCAAGGACCAATGAATCCTGCAACCTTAAATACCCCAGTCAGCACTGCAATCAGCAGGGACACCTGCCCAGGATTGCAACCCAGGGACAACTGTATTACCACCAACAACCACAAGAGGGAACCCAAGAGCAGAATTCACAACAGTATCCCCCCCTTGAGGAGGGGTCACCGAACCCTCACCAGAGCCCCCAGGCCGATCAGGATGAGCCAAATGAAAGGCACGAACCAAATCAGCAGCATGTGTTGTGAATTCTGTTGTGGGTTCTGCTCTTGGGCTCCCTCCGGTGGTTATAAGTGGTAGTGCTGCTGTTTGTCCTTCACAGCAGTCATTAGGTGCATCCACTTCAGACGGGGCTATTTAGTCTGGCTTCACCCTTTAGTGAGTGCCAGTTGTTCATTGTTTCTGGAGGATTCACATCCCTTCCTGGTCGCTCCTGCTTGCAGTTCATTTCTACAAGATAAGTTCTGCTTGTTTTTCTGCCCACATGTTGTGGGCCTCATTGTTCAGTGCATTGCATGTTTTTTCTTGTCCAGCTTTATCTGTGTAAGGATTTATGCAGCCAAGCTGGAATATCTGGAGAGGCAGATTTACCCTCCATGTCTTTAGTTAGATGTGGAGTTTTTGTATTATCTGTGGTGGACATTTCATAGTATTTTAATACTGACCGCATAGTTCTCTGTCCTATCTTCTCTATCTAGCTAGATTGGCCTCCTTTGCTAAATTCTGTTTTCAGCCTGTGTATGTTTTTTCCTCTCCTCTCACAGTCAATATTTGTGGGGGGCTGCCTATCCTTTGGGAATTTTCTCTGAGGCAAGATAGTTTTCCCTTTTCTATCTATAGGGTTAATTAGTCCTCCGGCTGTGTCGAGGTGTCTAGGATTGGTAGGTACATCCCACGGCTACTTCTAGTTGCGGTGTTAAGTCCAGGGTCTGCGGTCAGTACAGTTACCACATTCTCCAGAGTACGTCTCATGCCGCTCCTAGGCCACCAGATCATAACAGTACAACTGGCCAACAATGAGTTAACCGCATCTCAAAAGAAGGGAAAGAAAGTGCTGAGCCATTTTTTTTTCTGTACTCTGTTGTGCTTTTTTTCCCCTCTTTATCTCTGGGTGGCTCAGGAGTTAGGCGCTGACATGGATGTTCAGGGACTTGCTTCTCGTGTGGATCAACTTGCTGCTAGAGTACAAGGTATTTCTGATTATATCGTGCAGACTCCTGTTTTAGAGCCTAGAATTCCTACCCCCGATCTGTTTTTTGGGGACAGGTCCAAATTTTTGAGCTTTAAAAATAACTGTAAACTGTTTTTTGCTCTGAAGCCCCATTCCTCTGGTGATCCCATCCAGCAGGTAAAAATTGTTATATCTCTGTTGCGTGGCGACCCTCAGGATTGGGCATTTTCCCTGGAATCTGGGAATCCGGCCTTGCTTAATGTAGACACCTTGTTTCAGGCGCTTGGGTTATTGTTAGTGTTGAGCATTCCGATACCGCAAGTATCGGGTATCGGCCGATACTTGCGGTATCGGAATTCTGATACCGAGATCCGATACTTTTGTGGTATCGGGAATCGGAATCGGAAGTTCCCAGTGTATGGTTCCCAGGGTCTGAAGGAGAGGAAACTCTCCTTCTGGCCCTGGGATCCATATCCATGTTAAAAATAAAGAATTAAAATAAAAAATAGGGATATACTCACCCTCTGACGCGCCCTGGTAGTAACCAGCAGCCTGCTTTGCTTAAAATGAGCGCGTTCAGACCCTCCTTCAGACCCTGGGAACCATCAGGATACCTTCCGATACTTGGTGTCCCATTGACTTGTATTGGTATCGGGTATCGGTATCGGCGATATCCGATACTTTTCGGGTATCGGCCGATACTATCCGATACCGATACTTTCAAGTATCGGACGGTATCGCTCAACACTAGTTATTGTATGATGAACCTAATTCTGTGGATCATGCTGAGAAAACCTTGTTGGCCCTGTGTCAGGGTCAAGAAGCGGCAGAATCATATTGCCAGAAATTTAGAAAATGGTCTGTGCTTAATAAGTAAAATGAGGATGCTTTGGCGGCAATTTTCAGAAAGGGTCTTTCTGAATCTGTTAAAGATGTTATGGTGGGGTTTTCCACGCCTGCAGGTCTGAGTGATTCTATGTCTCTGGCCATTCAAACTGATCGGCGCTTGCGTGAGCGCAGAGTTGTGCACACTATGGCGTTGTCTTCCGAGCGGAGTCCTGAGCCTATGCAGTGTGATAGGATTGTGTCTAGAGCTGAACGCCAAGGATTCAGACGTCAGAATAGGTTGTGCTTTTACTGCGGCGATTCTGCTCATGTTATTTCTGATTGCCCTAAGCGTGCCAAGAGAATCGCTAATTCCGTTACCATCAGTACTGTACAACCTAAATTTCTGTTATCTGTGACCCTGATCTGCTCATTATCGTCATTTTCTGTCATGGCATTTGTGGATTCAGGTGCCGCTTTAAATTTAATGGACTTAGAATTTGCCAGACGTTGTGGTTTTCCCTTACAGCCTTTGCGGAGTCCTATCCCTTTGAGGGGCATTGATGCTACACCATTGGCTAAAAATAAATCTCAGTTTTGGACACAGTTAACCATGTGCATGGCGCCAGCCCATCAGGAAGATTGTCGTTTCCTGGTGTTGCATAATTTGCATGATGCTATTGTGCTGGGGTTTCCATGGTTACAGGTACATAATCCGGTGTTGGATTGGAAATCTATGTCTGTGACTAATTGGGGTTGTCAGAGGGTTCATGATGACGTTCCTCTGATGTCAATTTCCTCCTCCCCCTCTTCTGAAATTCCAGAGTTTCTGTCAGATTTCCAGGATGTTTTCGATGAGCCCAAGTCCAGTTCCCTTCCACCGCATAGGGACTGTGATTGTGCTATTGACTTGATTCCAGGCTGTAAGTTCCCTAAGGGCCGACTTTTCAACCTGTCTGTGCCTGAACATGCCGCCATGCGGAGTTATGTTAAGGAGTCTTTGGAGAAGGGGCATATTCGGCCATCTTCTTCTCCATTGGGAGCAGGTTTTTTTTTGTTGCCAAGAAGGATGGCTCCTTGAGACCCTGTATTGATTATCGCCTCTTGAATAAGATCACGGTCGAATTCCAATACCCTTTGCCTTTGCTTTCTGATTTGTTTGCCAGGAATAAGGGGGCTAGTTGGTTTACTAAGATTGACCTTCGAGGGGCATATAATCTTGTTCATATTAAGCAGGGTGACAAATGGAAAACTGCATTTAATACGCCCGAGGGCCATTTTGAATATCTTTTGATGCCATTCAGACTCTCTAATGCCCCATCTGTGTTTCAGAACTTCATGCATGATATTTTTCGGAATTATCTTGATAAATTCATGATTGTATATTTGGATGATATTTTGATTTTTTTCAGATGATTGGGAGTCTCATGTGAAACAAGTCAGGATGGTATTTCAAGTCCTTTGTGATAATGCCTTGTTTGTGAAGGGGTCTAAGTGCCTCTTTGGAGTACAGAAGGTTTCTTTTTTGGGCTTCATTTTTTCTCCATCATCTATAGAAATGGATCCGGTTAAGGTTCAGGCCATTCATGATTGGATCCAGCCCACATCCGTGAAGAGCCTTCAGAAATTTTTGGGCTTTGCTAATTTTTATCGCCGTTTCATTGCCAACTTCTCCAGTGTGGTTAAACCCCTGACCGATTTGATGAGGAAGGGAGCTGATTTAACGAAATGGTTCTCTGAGGCTGTTTCTGCCTTTCAGGAGCTTAAGCGCCGATTTTCTTCTGCCCCTGTGTTGCGTCAGCCGGATGTTTGTCTTCCTTTTCAGGTTGAGGTTGACGCTTCTGAGATTGGGGCAGGGGCCGTTTTGTCTCAGAGGAATTCTGATGGTTCCTTGATGAAACCGTGTGCCTTCTTTTCTCGAAAGTTTTTGCCTGCGGAACGCAATTATGATGTCGGCAATCGTGAGTTGTTGGCTATGAAGTGGGCATTTGAGGAGTGGCGACATTGGCTTGAGGGGGCCAAGCACCGTATTGTGGTCTTGACCGATCATAAGAATCTGATTTACCTCGAGTCTGCCAAATGGCTGAATCCCAGACAGGCCCGATGGTCCCTGTTTTTCTCCCGTTTTGATTTTGTTGTCTCGTATCTTCCGGTGTTGTGAATTTGGATTCTGGGCTCCCCCGGTGGCTACTGGTGGAATTGAACTGGTGTTTTCATCTTCTCTGTTCACCTGTTCCCATCAAGATGTGGGAGTCGCTATATAACCTTGCTGCTCTGTTAGTTGCTTGCCGGTCAACAATGTTATCAGAAGCCTCTCTGTACTTGTTCCTGCTCCTAGACAACTACTAGATAAGTTGGACTCTTGTCCATGTTTGTTTTTGCATTTTTGTTCCAGTTCACAGCTGTAGTTTCGTTACTGTGTCTGGAAAGCTCTTGTGAACAGGAATTGCCACTCTGGTGTTATGAGTTAATGCCAGAGTTTTAAAGTAATTTCTGGATGGTGTTTTGATAGGGTTTTCAGCTGACCATGAAAGTGCCCTTTCTGTCTTCTGCTATGTAGTAAGTGGACCTCAAATTTGCTAAACCTATTTTCATACTACGTTTGTTATTTCATCTTGATTCACCGCCAATACATGTGGGGGGCCTCTGTCTCCTTTCGGGGTATTTCTCTAGAGGTGAGCTAGGACTAATATTTCCCTCTGCTAGCATTATTTAGTCCTCCGGCTGGTGCTGGGCATCTAGAATCAACGTAGGCATGCTACCCGGCCACTGCTAGTTGTGTGTTAGGTTTAGTTCATGGTCAGCTCAGTTCCCATCTTCCAAGAGCTAGTTCCTATATATGCTGATGCTATGTTCTCTTGCCATTGAGAACATGACAGTTTGACCGGCCCACTAAAGGGTTAAAATCCTTGGCTGAGAAAGGAGAGAAATAAGAAGTTTGCTGAGAATTTTTTTTTTTTTTTTTCTCCTTCTAATCTTTGAATGGCTCTGTGTCCACCTGTTTGTAATGGATCTTCAGAGTGTAACTGCAGGTTTGAATAATCTCGCCACGAAGGTACAAAATTTGCAAGACTTTGTTTGTCATGCACCTATATCTGAGCCGAGAATTCCTTTGCCGGAATTTTTCTCGGGGAATAGATCTGGGTTTCAGAATTTTCGAAATAATTGCAAATTATTTTTGTCCCTGAAATTTCGCTCTGCCGGAGACCCTGCACAGCAGGTCAGGATTGTGATTTCCTTGCTCCGGGGCGACCCTCAAGACTGGGCTTTTTCATTGACACCAGGGGATCCTGCGTTGCTCAATGTGGATGCGTTTTTTCTGGCCTTGGGGTTGCTTTATGACGAACCTCATTTGGAGCTTCAGGCAGAAAAAACTTTGATGTCCCTATCTCAGGGGCAAGATGAAGCGGAAATTTACTGTCAAAGATTCCGTAAATGGTCTGTGCTTACTCAGTGGAATGAGTGCGCCCTGGCGGCGACTTTCAGAGAGGGTCTCTCTGATGCCATTAAGGATGTTATGGTGGGGTTCCCTGTGCCTGCGGGTCTGAATGAGTCCATGACAATGGCTATTCAGATCGATAGGCGTTTGCGGGAGCGCAAACCAGTGCACCATCTGGCGGTGTCCACTGAGAAGTCGCCAGAGAGTATGCAGTGTGATAGAATTCTGTCCCGAAGCGAGCGGCAGAATTTTAGACGGAAAAATGGGTTGTGTTTCTATTGTGGTGATTCTACTCATGTTATATCAGCATGCTCTAAGCGCACTAAAAAGCTTGATAAATCTGTTTCCATTTGCACCTTACCGTCTAAGTTTATTCTATCTGTGACCCTGATTTGCTCTTTGTCATCTATTACCACGGACGCCTATGTCGACTCTGGCGCCGCTTTGAGTCTTATGGATTGGTCCTTTGCCAAACGCTGTGGGTATGATTTAGAGCCTTTGGAGACTCTTATTCCTCTGAAGGGGATTGACTCCACCCCATTGGCTAATAATAAACCACAATACTGGACACAAGTAACTATGCGTATTAATCCGGATCACCAGGAGATTATTCGCTTTCTGGTGCTGTATAATCTACATGATGATTTGGTGCTAGGATTGCCTTGGCTGCAATCTCACAACCCAGTCCTCGACTGGAGAGCTATGTCTGTGTTGAGCTGGGGATGTAAGGGGGCTCATGGGGATGTACCTGTGGTTTCCATTTCATCATCTATTCCCTCTGAAATTCCTGAGTTCCTGTCTGACTATCGTGACGTCTTTGAAGAATCCAAGCTTGGTTCATTACCTCCGCACCGAGAGTGCGATTGTGCCATAGATTTAATCCCGGGTAGTAAATACCCAAAGGGTCGTTTATTTAATCTGTCTGTGCCTGAACATGCTGCTATGCGAGAATATATAAAGGAGTCCTTGGAAAAGGGACATATTCGTCCATCGTCATCTCCCTTAGGAGCCGGTTTTTTTCTTTGTGTCAAAAAAAGACGGCTCTTTGAGACCATGTATCGATTATCGGCTTTTGAATAAAATCACTGTAAAATATCAATACCCATTGCCGTTGCTGACTGATTTGTTTGCTCGCATAAAGGGGGCCAAGTGGTTCTCTAAGATTGACCTTCGTGGGGCGTATAATTTGGTGCGAATCAGGCAGGGGGATGAGTGGAAAACCGCATTTAATACGCCCGAGGGCCACTTTGAGTATTTAGTGATGCCTTTTGGTCTTTCTAATGCTCCGTCAGTTTTCCAGTCCTTTATGCATGATATTTTTCGCGATTATTTGGATAAATTTATGATTGTGTATCTGGATGATATTCTGATTTTTTCGGATGACTGGGACTCTCATGTCCAGCAAGTCAGGAGGGTTTTCCAGGTTTTGCGGTCTAATTCTTTGTGTGTGAAGGGTTCTAAGTGTGTTTTTGGGGTACAGAGGATTTCCTTTTTGGGATATATTTTTTCTCCCTCTTCCATTGAAATGGATCCTGTCAAGGTTCAAGCTATTTGTGATTGGACGCAGCCCTCTTCTCTTAAGAGTCTTCAGAAATTTTTGGGCTTTGCTAACTTTTATCGTCGATTTATTGCTGGTTTTTCGGATATTGCTAAGCCATTGACCGATTTGACTAAGAAGGGTGCTGATGTTGCTGATTGGTCCCCCGACGCTGTGGAGGCCTTTCGGGAGCTTAAGCGCCGTTTTTCCTCTGCCCCTGTGTTGCGTCAGCCTGATGTTGCTCTACCTTTTCAGGTTGAGGTCGACGCTTCTGAGATCGGAGCTGGGGCAGTGTTGTCGCAGAAAAGTTCTGACTGCTCCGTGATGAGGCCTTGTGCCTTCTTTTCCCGTAAATTTTCGCCCGCTGAGCGGAATTATGATGTTGGGAATCGGGAGCTTTTGGCCATGAAGTGGGCTTTTGAGGAGTGGCGCCATTGGCTTGAGGGGGCCAGACATCAGGTGGTGGTATTGACTGACCACAAAAACTTGATTTATCTTGAGACCACCAGGCGCCTGAATCCTAGACAGGCGCGCTGGTCATTATTTTTCTCTCGGTTTAATTTTGTGGTGTCATACCTACCGGGTTCTAAGAATGTTAAGGCGGATGCCCTTTCTAGGAGTTTTGAGCCTGACTCGCCTGGTAACTCTGAGGCCACAGGTATCCTTAAGGATGGAGTGGTATTGTCAGCCGTTTCTCCAGACCTGCGGCGGGCCTTGCAGGAGTTTCAGGCGGATAGACCGGATCGTTGCCCACCTGATAAACTGTTTGTTCCTGATGATTGGACCAGTAGAGTCATCTCTGAGGTTCATTCTTCTGCGTTGGCAGGTCATCCTGGCATTTTTGGTACCAGGGATTTGGTGGCAAGGTCCTTCTGGTGGCCTTCCCTGTCACGAGATGTGCGAGGCTTTGTGCAGTCTTGTGACGTTTGTGCTCGGGCCAAGCCTTGTTGCTCTCGGGCTAGTGGATTATTGTTGCCCTTGCCTATTCCTAAGAGGCCTTGGACGCACATCTCGATGGATTTTATTTCAGATCTGCCTGTTTCTCAGAAGATGTCTGTCATCTGGGTGGTGTGTGACCGTTTCTCTAAGAAGGTCCATTTGGTTCCTCTGCCCAAGTTGCCTTCTTCTTCCGAGTTGGTTCCTCTGTTTTTTCAAAATGTTGTTCGTTTGCATGGTATTCCTGAGAATATCATTTCTGACAGAGGGACCCAATTCGTGTCTAGATTTTGGCGGGCATTCTGTGCTAGGATGGGCATAGATTTGTCTTTTTCGTCCGCTTTCCATCCTCAGACGAATGGCCAGACCGAGCGGACTAATCAGACCCTGGAGACATATCTGAGGTGTTTTGTGTCTGCTGACCAGGATGATTGGGTTGCTTTTTTGCCATTGGCAGAGTTCGCTCTCAATAATCGGGCCAGCTCTGCCACTTTGGTGTCCCCGTTTTTCTGTAATTCGGGGTTTCATCCTCGATTTTCCTCTGGTCAGGTGGAATCTTCGGATTGTCCTGGAGTGGATGCTGTGGTGGAGAGATTGCATCAGATCTGGGGGCAGGTGGTGGACAATTTGAGGTTGTCCCAGGAGAAGACTCAGCTTTTTGCCAACCGCCACCGTCGTGTTGGTCCTCGGCTTTGTGTTGGGGATTTGGTGTGGTTGTCTTCTCGTTTTGTCCCTATGAGGGTCTCTTCTCCTAAGTTTAAGCCTCGGTTCATCGGCCCGTATAAGATATTGGAGATTCTTAACCCTGTTTCCTTCCGTTTGGACCTCCCTGCATCCTTTTCTATTCATAACGTTTTTCATCGGTCGTTATTGCGCAGGTATGAGGTACCGGTTGTGCCTTCCGTTGAGCCTCCTGCTCCGGTGTTGGTTGAGGGTGAGTTGGAGTACGTTGTGGAGAAAATCTTAGACTCTCGTGTTTCCAGACGGAGACTCCAGTATCTGGTCAAGTGGAAGGGATACGGCCAGGAGGATAATTCTTGGGTGAATGCATCTGATGTTCATGCCTCTGATCTGGTTCGTGCCTTTCATAGGGCCCATCCTGATCGCCCTGGTGGTTCTGGTGAGGGTTCGGTGCCCCCTCCTTGAGGGGGGGGTACTGTTGTGAATTTGGATTCTGGGCTCCCCCGGTGGCTACTGGTGGAATTGAACTGGTGTTTTCATCTTCTCTGTTCACCTGTTCCCATCAAGATGTGGGAGTCGCTATATAACCTTGCTGCTCTGTTAGTTGCTTGCCGGTCAACAATGTTATCAGAAGCCTCTCTGTACTTGTTCCTGCTCCTAGACAACTACTAGATAAGTTGGACTCTTGTCCATGTTTGTTTTTGCATTTTTGTTCCAGTTCACAGCTGTAGTTTCGTTACTGTGTCTGGAAAGCTCTTGTGAACAGGAATTGCCACTCTGGTGTTATGAGTTAATGCCAGAGTTTTAAAGTAATTTCTGGATGGTGTTTTGATAGGGTTTTCAGCTGACCATGAAAGTGTCCTTTCTGTCTTCTGCTATGTAGTAAGTGGACCTCAAATTTGCTAAACCTATTTTCATACTACGTTTGTTATTTCATCTTGATTCACCGCCAATACATGTGGGGGGCCTCTGTCTCCTTTCGGGGTATTTCTCTAGAGGTGAGCTAGGACTAATATTTCCCTCTGCTAGCATTATTTAGTCCTCCGGCTGGTGCTGGGCATCTAGAATCAACGTAGGCATGCTACCCGGCCACTGCTAGTTGTGTGTTAGGTTTAGTTCATGGTCAGCTCAGTTCCCATCTTCCAAGAGCTAGTTCCTATATATGCTGATGCTATGTTCTCTTGCCATTGAGAACATGACATTCCGGGTTCTAAGAATGTTAAGGCTGATGCCCTCTCTA